>NW_025963779.1:25154328-25829328 GCF_023055435.1 Haliotis rufescens
ATGCTGTCTACACTACCCACACAGTAGCTCCACCAACGCCCTCACCACCACACAATGCTGTCTCCACTACCCACACAGTAGCTCCACCACCACCACACAATACTGTCTACACTACCCACACAGTAGCTCCACCACCACCACACAATGCTGTCTCCACTACCCACACAGTAGCTCCACCACCACCACACAATGCTGTCTCCACTACCCACACAGTAGCTCCACCACCACCACACAATGCTGTCTCCACTACACACACATGGCTCCACCACCACCACACAATGCTGTCTCCACTACCCACACAGTAGCTCCACGACCACCTCACAATGCTGTCTCCACTACCCACACAGTAGCTCCACCACCACCACACAATACTGTCTCCACTACCCACACAGTAGCTCCACAACCACCTCACAATGCTGTCTCCACTACCCACACAGTAGCTCCACTACCACCTCACAATGCTGTCTCCACTACCCACACAGTAGCTCCACCACCACCACACAATACTGTCTCCACTACCCACACAGTAGCTCCACTACCACCACACAATGCTGTCTCCACTACCCACACAATAGCTCCACCACCACCACACAATACTGTCTCCACTACCACTACAGTAGCTCCACAACCACCTCACAATGCTGTCTACACTACCCACACAGTAGCTCCACCACCACCACACAATGCTGTCTCCACTACCCACACAGTAGCTCCACAACCACCTCACAATGCTGTCTCCACTACCCACACAGTAGCTCCACAACCACCACCACCACCACCACAGAATGCTGTCTCCACTACTCACACAGTAGCTCCACCACCATCACACAATGCTGTCTCCACTACCCACACAGTAGCTCCACCACCACCACACAATGCTGTCTCCACTACCCACACAGTAGCTCCACCACCACCACCACCACACAATGCTGTCTCCACTACTCACACAGTAGCTCCACCACCACCACACAATGCTGTCTCCACTACCCACACAGTAGCTCCACCACCACCACACAATGCTGTCTCCACTACCCACACAGTAGCTCCACCACCACCACCACCACACAATGCTGTCTCCACTACCCACACAGTAGCTCCACCATCACCTCACAATGCTGTCTCCACTACCCACACAGTAGCTCCACCATCACCTCACAATGCTGTCTCCACTACCCACACAGTAGCTCCACCACCACCACACAATGCTGTCTCCACTACCCACACAGTAGCTCCACCACCACCACACAATGCTGTCTCCACTACCCACACAGTAGCTCCACCACCACCACCATCACCACCACACAATGCTGTCTCCACTACCCACACAGTAGCTCCACCACCACCACCACCACCACCACACAATGCTATCTCCACTACCCACACAGTAGCTCCACCATCACCTCACAATGCTGTCTCCATTACACACACATGGCTCCACCACCACCACACAATGCTGTCTCCACTACCCACACAGTAGCTCCACCACCACCACCACCACCACCACACAATGCTGTCTCCACTACCCACACAGTAGCTCCACCATCACCTCACAATGCTGTCTCCACTACCCACACAGTAGCTCCACCATCACCTCACAATGCTGTCTCCACTACCCACACGGTAGCTCCACCACCACCACACAATGCTGTCTCCACTACCCACACAGTAGCTCCACCACCACCACACAATGCTGTCTCCACTACCCACACAGTAGCTCCACCACCACCACCATCACCACCACACAATGCTGTCTCCACTACCCACACAGTAGCTCCACCACCACCACCACCACCACCACACAATGCTGTCTCCACTACCCACACAGTAGCTCCACCACCACCACCACCACCACACAATGCTGTCTCCACTACCCACACAGTAGCTCCACCACCACCACACAATGCTGTCTCCACTACCCACACAGTAGCTCCACCATCACCACCACCACCACACAATGCTGTCTCCACTACCCACACAGTAGCTCCACCACCATCACCACCACCACACAATGCTGTCTCCACTACCCACACAGTAGCTCCACCATCACCACCACCACCACACAATGCTGTCTCCACTACCCACACAGTAGCTCCACCATCACCACCACCACCACACAATGCTGTCTCCACTACCAACACAGTAGCTCCACCACCATCACCACCACCACACAATGCTGTCTCCACTACCCACACAGTAGCTCCACCACCACCACACAATGCTGTCTCCACTACCCACACAGTAGCTCCACCATCACCTCACAATGCTGTCTCCACTACACACACATGGCTCCACCACCACCTCACAATGCTGTCTCCACTACCCACACAGTAGCTCCACAACCACCACACAATGCTGTCTCCACTACCCACACAGTAGCTCCACCACCACCACACAATGCTGTCTCCACTACCCACACAGTAGCTCCACCACCACCACCATCACCACCACACAATGCTGTCTCCACTACCCACACAGTAGCTCCACCACTACACCACCTCACAATGCTGTCTCCACTACCCACACAGTAGCTCCACCACCACCACCATCACCACACAATGCTGTCTCCACTACCCACACAGTAGCTCCACCACCACCACCACCACCACCACCATCACCACCACACAATGCTGTCTCCACTACCCACACAGTAGCTCCACCACCACCACCATCACCACACAATGCTGTCTCCACTACCCACACAGTAGCTCCACCACCACCACCATCACCACACAATGCTGTCTCCACTACCCACACAGTAGCTCCACCACCACCACCACCACACAATGCTGTCTCCACTACCCACACAGTAGCTCCACCATCACCTCACAATGCTGTCTCCACTACACACACATGGCTCCACCACCACCACACAATGCTGTCTCCACTACCCACACAGTAGCTCCACTACCACCACCACCACCACACAATGCTGTCTCCACTACCCACACAGTAGCTCCACCATCACCTCACAATGCTGTCTCCACTACTCACACATGTCTCCACTACCATCTCACAATGCTGTCTCCACTACCCACACAGTAGCTCCACCATCACCACACAATGCTGTCTCCACTACACACACATGGCTCCACCACCACCACACAATGCTGTCTCCACTACCCACACAGTAGCTCCACCACCACCACACAATGCTGTCTCCACTACCCACACAGTAGCTCCACCACCACCACCACCACCACACAATGCTGTCTCCACTACCCACACAGTAGCTCCACCACCACACCACCACACCACCTCACAATGCTGTCTCCACTACCCACACAGCATCTATTCATTATTCGGTTATAGAATTATAGAAATACGCATATCAATTATGTGATGCATTTGATAGTTAACTTCTGTTAACCACTTACATTTATGTGTGTATATTTGTAACATATTGTCTTGATTTGTAGAATCACACCATGTGTTCCTTCATAAGGTGAGATGAAAAAAGGGTTTAACGTCGGGGTAGAACAGGTCTTCAGCAACCCATGCTTGCCGTAAAAGGAGACCATGCTTGTCGTAAGAGGCAACTAACGGGATCGGGTGGTCAGGCTCACTGACTTGGTTAATGCATGTCATCGATCCCAATTGCGTTGATCGATGCTCATGATATCAGTCACTGGATTGTCTGGTCCAGACTCGATTATTTACAGACCGCCGTCATATAGCTGGAATATAGCTGAGTGTGGCGTAAAACAACAACAAAACAAAGAAACAGACTCCGTGAGGTGTTTGTGTGTCGTCACACCTTAAAGGCGTGGGACGTTGCTCGTGATATTACCACTAGTCTGTCTGGTCTCGATTATATACAGGCCAGTGTGATGTAGCTGGAATATGACAAACTGCGGCGTAAAACAACATTAATCGAGGAGTGGGTTCGAATCCCATATCCATCCCGATTATTGACCCTGTTATGTCAGCATCATCACGTGCGCGTGGGTTTCAGCAAATTTATCTTTCATCTCCGCCTCTTTGGGCTTTCCTGTGTCACTGATATGACACGTCCCAATATAACGGTAATACTGTTCTGGTTTCAACCCTATTACTTTGGAGGAACGCGTAGATGAAGCGTATTAACCTGTTCATCACCAACATAAGCCTCTCGTCATGTCTAAACACAGATCAGACATACAAAGGGATATTAGGGAGGCCGGGAAACTCTGCTGTGAACTCAGTGTTAGGTTTATAGTAGCCTTTGTATTCAGTAGTACTCATATGCCGATAGTCGACTTACATAGTATTACGCCACATGCAGAACACACCTTAACGCGAGATATATGTATTTGTTCAAATATAAGTTTATCAAAATAAAAACCTGTTATTCAATGTTTCCATGTATATGTAGGTACTAGTATATCATGACCCAACAATCGTGTCCCTTTAGTCTCCACACAATATAACAGCGTTGGGGAGACGCTTAAAACGTACCAGTTTGTCATTTTTATGATAGAAATTGGTACAGATATCCTCAGAATGTTTATTTTGACCCAAAGTCTCTACCCCAACCCCAACCCCAACCCCAACCCCAACTCCAACGCCCAACCCCAACTGCCCTATCCCATCACGAGGTTGCGAGAAATAGTAAACCAAGGTCTCGAATATTTGGTGATAAGCAATTTAATGTGTAGTTCTTGAATGTAAACAATAAAAGCCCGTTTGTTTAGTGTAAACATATCTATTGAGATGGAGTGAGTGAGTGTTGTTTTACGCCGCTTTTAGCAATATTCCAGCAATATCACGGCGGGGGACACCAGAAATGGGCTTCACATATTGTATCCATGTCGGGAATCGAACCCGGGTCTTCGGCGTGACGAGCGAACGCTTTAACCACTAGGCTACCCGCCCGCCCCTATTGATATGGAAAGGATTGGGCATAAGTTATCATAACTTAGAATGCCCTGTCCCATTGATTTTCATGTCTGCTTATTTACAATTAATATATAAATGGCATAAAAGAATAGAGAAGTCGATAAAGTATAATTAGCCCGAGCACTGATCGTCTCGCCCGACCGTTGGAAACGTGTTCATATATGCTAAGGAATTATTTCATACCCAGGATACGTTAATTCAAAATTTATTAATCCGGACGATTTCATTGGGAACAGAACCGCCGGATTGACAGAGTTTCACTGAACAGAATATATTGGGTTTCAAATTGATTAATAATTAATACTTTGATCTGTGTCCATCGTTAAAGTTTCAGCAGGTTACCACAACAAATCAAACGGTTGAAACACAGTGCCGAATTAAAACACGTTAAAATCTATATTATTCGACATTGATAGATTTTGCAATGAATGTTGACTCCCCCCTCCCTACATCTACCATGCTGATACCGAGGGCAGAGATATCGCCAGTACTATCTGTTGTTTACATCGTTGTTTACACTGTGTCCACGCGTTGGTATCGTGGTGGTTACACGCCCAGGACAACACAATGTAATCTACTAGACGTTGACACTCCATGCGAGCATTGATTACTATGCAGACGATGACATTAAGCTGCTTACTCCTCGCTATAGATACATGCTAAGGGGACATGATTCTATGGCATATATTGTTCTTGCGAATTAAAGGTTCACCGTAGACACAATTCAAAAGAAAAGTTGTTGATCTTATGTATTCGATTTGTAATTAAATTGATTAAATAACAACCGATACGGTAAAACAGAATCCCTCATCTAACCTGTATTAGATAATTGTAAAGAAAAATTCCCAATCAAGAGGAAATATATACTTTTGCTATAAAAAGCTTCGAATTCAGGACAGTGTCTTGAAACATGGGCAAATGAATGACCGCTTGTGTAACGAATCTGCTTGTGTGACGAATTACAGAAGAAGAAGAAAAATTGTTTATTTTTGTCTCACCCATGGTCACAAAATACATTACACCACAAGATAAAACATGGCCAACCATTCAGGGTTATGAGAGACATTTAACATATAAACAAATTACAAGTGGATAGTTATAAACTGCCGGGCAAGAAAAAGTATACACTTAAAAAATGGATTTGACAATAACAAAACAATAACAAAACGTTACAATAGGCTGAAAACAGTCGGCGAAATACTGCAAAGTTTAGGTCTAAAACACAACTACGTTATCTGTATCAAATACATCACCATCGAATAACCATTTCTTGTTTGTTTCGTTTTTAGCCACCGTTAAACACGGGTGTATATTTTCTTTAGCCAGAGAGAGGGTAGGGGTGTGTGAGGGTAGTCTTAGTCTAGTGGTTAAAGTGGTCTCGTCAAAACAAAATACACTGATATGCAAAGGAAACGAGTTATGGTGCACTACCGCGAAAATACATGGCCCATAAGGACAAGCACATAGGGGCATATTGTCAGTTTGTAGTCACCGTAAACCAATATTCTTGAGGTGAAAGTCGCTCTGCATGGATGAAAGTGAAATGACCACAGCCAATTGGCTTCAAGACACGCCCTATTCTGGTGTCTCCCGCCGTGATATTGCTGGAATATTGCTAAAAGCGGCGTAAAACAATACTCACTCTCTCAAGACACTCTCGCACTCGACGACTTGCAGGGTTCGTTAGACGTCGGATTACGTCGTTCGGTGTTCGTTGTTCGGGGTCATTCTTCCCTGAACGCCTGTGCTAGGTCACGGCTATGTGTTGGGGGGTTAAGTCGTGTCCTAATCTGACGACCAAGGTGGTCCCAGAGGTGTTCAAATGGCGGCATGTCATGAGAGCAAGCTGAAAAAGGCAAAACGTTGACGTTATTGAAAGTAACGGACGATACTGATGCATGTGGTCTTGAAAGAAGATCTGTAAGCGCAACTGGACGCACTAACTCGTTGTGGTGTGAGATCAGCGTCCAAAACAACACGTTTCGTCTTTTCCTGACCACAGATGCCTGCCCAAATCATTACCATGATACCACCAGATGGTACGGTCGTCTGACCACTACAGCGATCCGTGCGTGCATCCTGATGATGATACACACGCGTACTCTGTCATAGCTCTGAAGAGCTGGAACCTGCTCTCATCAGACAACATGACTCCATACCTGTTTACCATCGTTTGTTTGTTTGTTGTTTAACGCCGCACGCAGCACTATTCCAGATACATGACGGTGGTCTGTAAATAATCGAGTCTGGACCAGACAATACAGTGATTGCTATCATGAGCATCGATCCACGCAATTGGGATCGATGACATGCATCAACCAAGTCAGCGAGCTTAACCACCCGATCACGTTAGTTGCCTCTTACGACAAGCATAGTCTCCTTTTACGGCAAGCATGGGTTGCTGAAGACCTATACTACCCCCAGATCTTCACGGGTCGTTTACTATCGTTGTACGGTGCCCACTTGAGTCTTTGACTTCCATGCTGACGTGGCGTTTCCCTAAAAAGGTCCAAAAGCCCGAATACCATTGTGACACACTAGTCTGAAATACAGTTAAGAGGCTTACAAAATATCCTGTGGTAGTGGGGTAGCCTAGTGGTTAAAGCGTTCGCTCGTCCCAGGTTTGATTCCCCACATAGGTACGATGTGTGAAGCTCATTTCTGGTGTCTCCCAGAATCGTACAATGGGCTTTGCTTTTAGCAGAGGTGTCTTATGGTGTTGGAAAGTGTTTTGTCGCGTTAATTGTACATGTGGATAAGTACACGTGATTTATGGGAACTTGTGGGAACAAAAATATGTTGTTAATTACTGACAGGACATGTGGTTGTTTGGGCTTGACAACATACTTTGCTTGCGTGTGTATGGGAGCACATGATTGACGGGACACGTGATTGTTTGGGCTTGACACCATACTTTGCTTGTGTGTATGGGAACACATGACTGATGGGACGCGTGATTGTTTGGGCTTGACACCATACTTTGCTTGTGTGTGTATGGGAACACATGATTGATGGACAAATGACTGTATGGGCTTGACACCATACTTTGCGTGTTTGTGTATGGGAACACATGATTGACGGGACACGTGATTGTTTGGGCTTGACAACATACTTTGTTTGTGTGTGTATGGGAACACATGACTGATGGGACGCGTGATTGTTTGGGCTTGACAACATGTTTTGCTTGCATGTGTATGGGGACACATGATTGATGGGACACGTGATTGTTTGGGCTTGACACCATACTTTGCTTGAGTGTGTATGGGAACACATGATTGACGGGACACGTGATTGTTTGGGCTTGACAACATGCTTTGCTTGCATGTGTATGGGGACACGTGATTGATGGGACACGTGATTGTTTGGGCTTGACACCATACTTTGCTTGTGTGTGTATGGAACACATGATTGATGGGACACGTGATTGATGGGACACTTGATTGATGGACAAATGATTATTTGGGCTTGACAACATACTTTGCTTGTTTGTGTATGGGAACACATGATTGACGGGACACGTGATTGTTTGGGCTTGACAACATACTTTGCTTGGTTGTGTATGGGGACACATGATTGATGGGACACGTAATTGTTTGGGCTTGATAACATACTTTGCTTGATTGTGTATAGGACCACATGGTTGACGGGACACGTGATTGTTTGGGCTTGACAACATACTTTGCTTGTTTGTGTATGGGGACACGTGATTGATGGGACACGTGATTGTTTTAGCTTGACAACATACTTTGCTTAATTGTGTATGGGAACACATGATTGATGGGACACGTGATTGTTTGGGCTTGACAACATGTTTGGATTGTTTGTGTATGGGAACACATGATTGACGGGACACGTGATTGTTTGGGCTTGACACAATACTTTGCTTGTGTGTGTATGGGAACACATGACTGATGGGGCGCGTGATTGTTTGGGCTTGACAACATGTTTTGCTTGCATGTGTATGGGGACACAGGATTGATGGGACACGTGATTGTTTGGGCTTGACAACATACTTTGCTTGATTGTGTATGGGGACACATGATTGACGGGACACGTGATTGTTTGGGCTTGACACCATACTTTGCGTGTTTGTGTATGGGAACACATGATTGACGGGACACGTGATTGTTTGGGCTTGACAACATACTTTGTTTGTGTGTGTATGGGAACACATGACTGATGGGACGCGTGATTGTTTGGGCTTGACAACATGTTTTGCTTGCATGTGTATGGGGACACATGATTGATGGGACACGTGATTGTTTGGGCTTGACAACATGTTTTGCTTGCATGTGTATGGGGACACGTGATTGATGGGACACGTGATTGTTTGGGCTTGACACCATACTTTGCTTGATTGTGTATGGTAACACATGATTGACGTGACACGTGATTGTTTGGGCTTGATAACATACTTTGCTTGATTGTGTATAGGACCACATGATTGATGGGACACGTGATTATTTGACAACATACTTTCAGTGAATTGGTCCTGGGTTCGAATCTTAGAATCGCCCCGATTATGATTCATGGTTTCACAGTCTCTCGTGGGTTCCGCTACACTGATAAACTCCTAAGACCTTCGTATAATTGAACTTCCCTCCCTGATTAATCTGACAACGTCCTGATTTAACGGAAGTACTATTCTGTTTTCAAGGCCGGGTTAACCCTATCACTCACTAACTCAGGCTGTGGGAACACGTATATCCAGTGTATAAAGATGACCTTCACCAGCTAAAGCCGTCCCTTTACATGTAAACACAGATCCGACGAACAAAGGAATATTAGAACGCACAGATAAAGCTGCTGTGAACTCAATTGTAAGACTATTTTCTTTTGCATTAATAATAGTGATTTGGCTATTAAAATCAATTCCAGTATCCAATATTAATACCATATCCGAAATACGCATATATTTTAATTAAAAATGTGTTTTTTTGCTCTATCGTAAGTTTATGTAAGTATATCAAAACAAAGAGTCAATGTTTTCATCCGTACGTGTAATATACCTCGTGACCCAGTGACTGTGTAAGCAGTGGCTACTCAACCCACAATAACAATGATAAAGAATAACAACACTAAGCGCTACCAACTAGTGCGTCTTTACCCGAGCGGCCTTGGTTAAAGTCGGTGAGTCAGACGGCAACGGCGCCCTCCTGATCCCTAGTTCCATACACACACCCCAGTCCCCAACTCCTCACCCACACGATCCATGCCCCGCCCCATCTCTGACAATGAGTGTCAGAAATATGTTTTTTCAATAAATTTAAATAGTTGTAAGCGTTTCGAAGTCGATAAGAATATGATACTCAACTGGACTCCTACAGAGCGCGATACCTGTTCGTCTATACCGCAAACGCGACATCGGACGCTGCGGAAAACCACACAAAACAACGGCTTGAAACAATGCTGGTTTCTGACGCACGGATTAGATGTCTATCGTCATCAGCTACACATACTGCCGTGTGCAGAGATTAGCCTAATCTCCAACCATTGTAATCGGGCCAATTCCTCTAACCCCGCACTGGTATCACTAACGTTTAGAGAAGAAAAAAGAAAAATATTTTATTTTTGTCTCATCCATTGTAGTGGCCGCCCCGAGGGCTATTTAGACGTCGAAAATACAAACTCACTTTATTGTATCCATACATTTTAACGTGACTCTGTAACGTCTGTACATGCCAACAAATGGTTTTAACTTTCAATTTTAATAATATTTTTAAATGATTATCATAATCCTATTGGCCGGCTGTTTGTAATTTTATATATACTGTCATATCAATGTAACTATCAAGTATTTACAGACACGTGACATCTTAATAAAATATATATTTTTCTTTTTCTGTATTTATTCTATCGTCATCAGCAACACACACTGCCGCGTGTAGAGATAATCCTAATCTCCAGGCATTGTACTCGGACCAGTACATGTTACCCCATAATGAGATATATTGTTCATTAATGACAAATATGAACTTACAACAGTTTAAGATGCTGGCTAATATACACATCGGCAACCCACTGAGTCCTTTATACCACATGCAACATATGAAACTATTTTATAAACATGAATTTAGTTGAATATACAAAGTAATGCATACACAATGTATATAACACACTTAAACGATTTCTCCAACAACAGCCTGGTAACGGATAAACTGTCAACGCATTTTAAACACATTGCATTCGATGGAATAAAACTGAAAAATGTGCATAACGAAATTAGAAGATGGTAATTTAACCAGTAACGTTGATATTTGTGTGGTAAATTTTCTTATGAGACTTTAAGGTGTGGTATGTTTGTAAGAAGAAGACATATGTTACGGTCTGATGTATTACGTACCTGTTTTTCAGAAATACTCCCTTATATATCGTGTGTGTGTGTGTGTGTGTATACACACACACAATTTCAATTTAATTCAGTTAAAGGGAGTATTTCTGAAAAACAGGTTCGTAATTCATCAGACCGTAACATATTTTTTCTACTTACAAACATAACATACCTTAAAATTGCATTTTTGTTAGGTAAAATGTGTTGCCTTTTGACACCAAATTCTACCATATATATAAATTTTACATTTATAGGGTAAGATATGTTTCTTCTTACACCAAAGCCTCCCTTTACATTGTTTTAAGGTAAACATGTTTCTTTTCCATACCAAACATACCTCATTACGTCATAGGAAAAGTTGCGTTTAGTGTTTAAATGTATTTTGTCTTCACACTAAACGTTTGCATTTCGAAAGTAAAACGTTATTTACATTAATTGGGTATGTGTGTTTTCGATTCCCGCCCAAACCCACTTTTTCTTTTTCGGGTATCAAGTGTTTTCCACTCAAACCCAAATCTACCTCCACAATTCGAAAGTAAAATAACATAAATTAGCTACCTTGTACCAACACACACACACACACACACACACACACACACATTCTTCAGAAAAGTGCTTCCCTGCAGACCTCGGTACCTCCTACTCAGTGTATATGAACCCAGTGCAGCTGGATGGGTTTCTTTCGGCCTTGCCTTGCCTGGGTATGTGTCGTCCGAAAAGCAATCAACCGCTGGTTTCGCTGGATCAAAGTATAAAACTGGATGTTCTATATTGATTACACGCCTTAGAACGGACGCATTCAATCACTTAATTACAGATGTATGTTAAGCTATCACCATAGTGAGCGAAACCTCGTGAAATCACAGGTACTGAGTCAAGTCAGAATTTGTCTTCAGCAACCCGTGCTTGTCGGCTAGCAGGATGGATGGTCAGGATGGCTGACTTGGTTGATGTATGTCATCGTTTCCCAACTGCGTAGATTGATGCTCGTGATGTCAATTACTGGATTGTGTGGTCCAGACTCGACTATTTACACGCCGAAGTCATAAAGCTAAACTGGTGTTGTGTGCGGCGTTAAACAACCAACAAACACAAACATATTTGTATAGATACCAACCGAACAGAACAAATAGTTTATGACACTAAAAAAGGCTGTTACAATATCATATTCGAAAATGCATGTACCTTAATATGACAGTCTTCATGACAACAGCACCTTGTGATAATTTCTAACGTACAACGCTTACAAGAAAGTTTTCGAGATGTCCTCCAGATATATACGTCATACATGGTCGTTTCTACTCACTATACACGGGGTAGTTTGTGTGTTTTATTTTTGTTTGTTGTTTATATTTCATCATAGTGCACCAGATGACGCTAAATCGATAACATTTGTCATACAGTTTAACTACACATGCCTATTTAGATACATGTGTACCTTAAGCATGGAATAAATAGTCTTTCACACCGCCTCCTAATGATATACTGTATATTTTCTTAGAAAGCGAACAGTATAGATAAACAGCAACGGACTCGATGTACGCAATAATCCAATTCATATTCATCATAATAGCCAGCGAGTCACGCGATGCATGATCATGTAGGTCAACTAGCACCGCCCTCTCGTGTTCGACTTATGCACTGTTTGGAACGTGAGCCAAGCCAGATCGCTATCTTATAATGTCGGTCATGGTAAACTACTATTTGATCTTCTATCACAATATATTTCGTTGTGTGAGATCAACACTAAATTTTCGCTCTGCCAAGCAAGCTATTCAATAGGAGCACCGTAACTACGGCGAGGACACTCCCCTGAAATGCTGCTTGCTGATTGGCTAAAAAATGTAGGCAGAGTTGATGGGGTGAAGGTCGCGCGCGCACACGATGTATACAAACAGAAGCAGTCTGACCGGAGTCAGGTGAATGTGATTGCGCTTACCGGTAGATGTTACCCCATGTTATTCATAGCGGGAACAGCTAGGCACTTACTGGTAAGTACTTACATTGTATATACCATCTGTCTACAGTATTGGTTTAATTGACAAAAGAATAATATTCCAGGTGCACAACAGAGACCGTCTACCATTTATGACTGAAACGTTGACATTTATAAAACAATCATGATGTTTAAATCGGACCCCTGCTGTTTTTGTTGTTTGAATGTCTTTTATCTCGAGTTTGTCGCTACTGTTTCCTAATTATGACTGTAGGAAATGAAAAGGGGAAAGATAAATCAATATCTCCCGTATATAAACAGTAACATTCGATATCACATGTGTATTGTCCCCCGTACTTAAATAATTCAAGTTTTTATTATGTTTTTGAAAATTCAAAATAGACAATGAAAACTTCTCTTTATCACAACTATATAGTCGTTCTTACATGCTGTCATTGTGATACCGACACTTACCGTTTTTCTATAACCTAAATGATCCCATCTAAAAAAAAACACCCCGCCCCTTTTCTCCTATGTCGTTTGCTTTATTGTTTTACGCCGCATTCAGCAATATCACATCTATATAACCGCGGTCTGTAAGTAATGGGTCAGACAAACCAGTGATTGACATCATCAGCATCGATCTACGCAATTGGGATGGGTGATATACGTCAACCAAGTCAGCGAGCCTGACCACCTGATCCCGTTAGTCGCCTCTTACGACAAGCATGTTTGATAAAGACCAGTTCTAACCCGTATCTTCACGGGTCTCCCTTTGTCACGCAGATGTGACATGTATGTGAGCGACATTAATATTCATGTTACGCACACATAAATACAGACACGTACAATGTAGCCTTCAGATGTTCACTGTGAAGTCTACATGAACGCGCAATGACCTACAATCGTTACCTAATTGCTGGTTATACCAGCTGGCGGCGGAAGGCGGATATAAACACAGCTTGTGTACGCTCTGTACATAGACCAACGCCTAGTCTCGGAAAATATATAATTTGGATAGAAACAAGCATGCAACTATACATTTAAATTGAAAAGGCGCCCCCCGTGAGACGATTCCTGAACGTTGGACTTGTTCATTTAGAGCTTTAGCATTGCAGTAAGGGCTGGGTGAAAAGGGAAATATAATGATTAAGAGACTGTGAGGAAGACTACCCCGGTGCACAAAAATGTCTCACATTGATATTTTCGCCTCACCATTCACCTCCAGTACACGCCCGGCTTAACATGTTCGTGAATAAGTTATACGTACATTATATGCTTAGTATCAATATAAAGGAGATAACTACTTCATATATGAATGCATTTTCAAATTGATCACAAATTAGGAAGGCTAAGTTCAAAATTCTTCAAATGAGGGTTTTTAAATGGTTGGAGACAAAACACTTGGTGTACATATTTGGTGGAATCACTAGATAGTGAATACTAAAGACAATAGTACGTGTAGTTTGAGTCGTACAATTTTCTTGTCGAATCTAACGCGGTGTTTGAGCATCCTGTCCCCCCGCGTCAGTACTCTATGAACCGACATAAAGGCGATGTATTCCGACTACAGAAGTATCTATCTGTCACTATTGTTTGCCCACTGACACAAACCAGACTCCGGTAGATTATGTAACCTGAGATAGCAGAAGCGAGATGATGTCTATATATACACTCACGTCGCTATATAAGTGCAATAATCTTGGACGCGACGTTAAACCCCATTTCACCTCACCTCACCTCACTTATATTAGTCTGTCTTATAGACCCTGATACAAATATATATCAAATACAGCCCATGCAAGTCTATAATTTTTGGCAAGTCTAGATCACTGCAGTATCTGAAAATGAAGAGAGTCACTGGGCTCCTTTTTATTATAGTTTTATTAAGATAACTGAACAACTGTTTTTTTATGTACGATATGTTCATTTCAGAGACTAGATTTTAGTCTACACCTATATATACACTATAGAACTGGCGTTTCCGATATTTTCTGAGCACGTGTTGAACCTTACGCCTGTTTGTCTGGATTTACCTGGTCTGTTCTGAAGGGTAAAACAGAAGGGTAAACGAGGAAGACATATCTCTACCAGAGACCGTATAATCTCTATACTGACAAACAGTGGCTATGTAATGAACAACGAAAACTGTGCCATTGTGTGATTGAATACATTGAACATGACATCGCTGGCGACTACTTCAAAGTAACTAGATGATCAGTGAATGACCGTCGTGAAGTGTAGATCTGTAGTGGTTTAGTCTGGAGCTGAATCCTTTATCAGCGAGGTCGTAGCGCGGTGATAACCGCATTCCAAGCAGTGCACGTGTACTGACTGTAACGCGGCTGTGTCATGTCGGTACAACAGCGATCACGTGTGGTTGACAGCAGCTAGAGAAGCACGAGACGGGACATCCTTATAGTGATAACACTATCTATATATAAGATTGATGTATAAAACAACGTCACTTTCAGCGATGTTGCACCTTTATGACGGTGGTCTGTAAATAATCGAGTCTGGAAAAGGCAATCCAGTGATTGACATCATGAGCATCGATCTACGCACTTGGGAGATGATGATATGCATAAACTAAGTCAGTCAGCCCACAGGGACTTGTAACGCATAAAATAGCAGCTACAAGATATATGGTCACGCCCAGTGCCTTTTATATAGAACTAGCACTGGGTGTGACCATATATCTTGTGTGTGATATTTCCTTGCGTTACAAGTCCCTCTGAGCCAATCTGATCACCCGATCCCGTTAGTCACTTCTTTCGACAAACATGGGTTGCTGAAGAACAATTCTAACCCGGATCTTCACTTGGTTCTGTACATAGAAGCTAAATATCGGGCTATGCTATTTATATCTTAGTATTTCTTAGGGTATTGACAAAAGTCGGTCAAGAAGAAGCACGTATTGAATAAAAACGACTTGTTGAATAGTATTGCTGTGTATAGCTGGGCAGTGTATTACATAGCATGTTGATGTGCTGCATGGGTGTGTCTTGCCCGCTTTGACAATTATACTAATTGACTAATGGCTTTAGACATAATGAGTGCCGAAACTGTCGGGTAAAAGAAAGTATACACTTGAAAATTGAATTTAACCAAAATATTACATCCATGCATAAATATTGATGAAAGGGCGTCTGATCGCAGAGCAATTTCGTCTTCAGCAAACCATGCTTGTCATGTAAAAGGCGACTAATGGGATCGGGTGGTCAGGCTCGCTGACTTGGTTGACGCATGTCATCGTATACCAATTGCGTGGATCGATGCTTGTGATGTCAATCACTGGATTGTCTGGTCCAGGCTCGATTATTTACAGACTGCCGTCATACAGCTAATCGTGGCGTTAAACAACAAACAAAACAAAACATATGCATGCACGTCGCTATATACCCAATTTCAGCTCTCCTCACCTATGCAAGTAAGGTATTCTTATCGTGAGAGGACGAAAGAATGGATCTGGTGGTCAAGCTCTTGACTTGATCGATAACGTGACATCGTACGGCGTGGTCATTATATCAACTTGTTTGTCTGGTCTAGATTCGATTATCTGCAAGCCATTTTGACATAGCTGGAATATTGCTTACGGCGTAAAACAACATTACTTACACCTTACTCAATGTCTAGTAAAGTGGACTTTATATGCCTTTATTTTGCAATGGTCAAGTTTACTAAAGTTTGGAAGGACGTAATTTCCATGTGACCATTTGGCTATGTATTAATGTCTTAATAAAATGTAATAATTTTATCGCATGCTGTTTCAATGTATGTGATGAAGTGAAATTAGGTTTAACGGTTCGTCCAAGGTTATTGCACTTATATAATGACGTGCATGCACGTGTGTGTGAGAGAGAGAGTGAGAGAGAGAGTGTGTGTGTGTGTGTGTGACTGATTGTACTAGTCCGGACTGATGACGATTTATAGTGCTAGCTCACTGAGATACCATGCCGCAATTAAACATGAATACCCCACTCTGACACAGTATACTGACTCCGAGCCGACCAGTCCTTGTTTTAGCCCATTAATGCCGAGCGCATTACAGACAACAAGTACCATATTTTAACGTCTCTTTGGTAGGACACAGCCGGGGATCGAACCCCGGACCTTCCGCTCTCAGGGCGGACGCTCTACCACTAGACCACGGAGCCGGTCTTCAATGTATGTAGTTGTTCATGTATGGGCGCGACACATGGTGTTTATATGACATTATGAGTAACTGGGTTGAGTTGGGAAGCGAAGCCGATACAATGCTCCATTTGTAACAACGTTAGAGAAGGGCTTATTTCTAGCTATGGATGTTACCAAATATACGCCTTTTCACGATACACGCACATCAACACATATTACACATATAATGATATGTAATAACATATAATACCCTACGTTTCGCGCTCACCGCCCAGTGTACAGGTGACATTTAAATGACCTCGAAGAATATGGCTGCTGACGGAACATAAGTTGATGAAGGTCACACACGTGTTTTACATCATCATCGTTGGCCAAATTCTTCGTGGGCAAAACAAGCCGTCTACTCGATGATCTGAATCACGTCTGCAGTACACACACACACACATATATATATATATATATATACAGTGGTGTCTATAACAGCGTCATGCATACACACGAGGTAGGCGAGAAAACAGAATACCTCAATTATAGCTGATGTGATTTCCTGAGCTGCCCTGATTTCTTTAACTCCATTAATGTATACGTGATGGACCTTTTCATGATAAAAATGAAAACACTTCTTTAGTCTGGATGTGTTATGGAAAAGGACAAATGAAAGGTTTATTTATTCATGCTGTTATTGTTCTTCTTGTTTTGAAGTTCTATGTATTTTGGCCATTGGCGTGGGCCCCGTTGCACAAAGCGATCTAAGCGCTACGACTGCCGCATATCTATGTTAAAGTATGGGAGTTACGTCTTTATTATCGCTAAGATCGCTTTGTGGAATGGGGCCCGGTACCTTGGAATACTGTCCATTTTACGGTGCTCTGAGTGTGTGGGTTGGAAGATGAACCAGGGTGCTGGGAGGATAAACCAGTAAACCCTTACCGCCACAGTCACTAATATTCACGTGCAATATAAATGAAATCCCATATGTTAAATAACGGTGAAAATCATATGTATGGATCACTGAAAATGATGGATGACACAAGGTGGAAAAATGTAAGCATGGCCTGCCGCAGTTTAACATGAATACCCCACTCAGACACAGTATACTGACTCCGAGCCGACCTGTTCTCCAGGCGGACGCTCTACCACTAGACCACGGAGGCGGCCCCACTGGTTAAAAAGTTGTATAGGAGATTGTTGTAAATAATGTGGATGAGGTCTTTAAACATATTATATTCAATACTATATGTATTTATATATTTACTTGTGTGTACTTTACGCTAAGAGGGTATCAGACTAGGTGATATTTTTCACTTGGAAACATGCTTTAAGACAATCAATAGATGTTCTCGTATATTTAGCCCAGCAAGTACAAAATATTTATCAAAACAAAGAGAAGTGACTATCAGGTGTTTCAATCACTTACACCTGAAGCTGTGCCGGTTGTAGCACACTTCCTCAGCGTTGTGCTGACCCCGCTGTGACCTCTAGGGAGGTAATGCAGTCACGTGATGTGTAACGCCACCTGAATGACGTGGCCGTGAATGATACACAACCTACACGTCAAAGTTGGTTACATGGGGGAGACTAGCTGTGACATTGCACAATGAAAAACAACCTCATGGCTCGTTAAATCTATATTTAGAGTACAGTCACTTAAGTCATATCACCTTAAACGCCAATTTGAGTGTTGTCAATAGTTACAATAGATAACGTTAATTAACGTTCAATATGACCTGCTGATTATTTCATTAAAACAACAGAAAGAATTAACCGTTTAAGAATTACTTGGAGTTCACGTGCATGGAGAAGGTTTAATTCGAATAGTCTATTTAACACCTCGTTGCAGGAAGTATGAGATTTAAGGTATATAGATAGCTGTTGTTCACGGTGTATACACGTTGCTAGGAGACTGTAACTACAGGATCTACAGAGGATTATGAAACACGTGAAATCGGCGATGCGTTATATCAACTTGAGAGAAGCCATCCAATTAAGTAGCTGCACATAACGGCGATAACAAAGTTTGGAATTTCATCCTTCCCTTAGTCTGTCACTTTAAACTCTTTCCTATGGCTCGGAAGAAAGAGAATTCAACATGAAGTGTTCATGGTGGGATTCCTGGGCCCACTTGCACAAAGCGATCTTAGCGCTAAGATGATCGTAACTCCCATACTTTAACAAAGGCTTACAATAGTTGTAGCGCTAAGATCGCTTTGTGCAAGTGGGCCCAGGTCAGAAAAGGTCTCCTGTAGAGTATACTCAGACTAACACTTAGTCAATGAAAACATGTCTTTAAAATAATTTTCTGCTTTTTTTTTAATAGACTGTGGAATCAAGCAAACTATATTTGGTTAGTTTGATCTAGAGACCGCCTCCGTGGTCTAGTGGTAGAGCGTCCGCCCGGAGAGCGGAAGGTCCGGGGTTCGATCCCCGACCGCGTCATACCAATATACGTTAAAAGATGGTATTTGTTGTTACCCTGTCTGGCGCTCGGCATTAAGGGGCTAAAACAAGGACTGGTCGGCTCGGAGTCAGTATACTGTGTCTGAGTGGAGTATTCATGTGAAACTGCGGCATGGTATCTCATTATGCTAGCACTATTAATCGGCATCAGTTCGGACTAGTACAAGCAGCCACACAAACACACACACGTACATGCACGTCACTATATATAAGTGCAATAATCTTGGACGCGGCGTTAAACCCCATTTCACTTCACCTAGTTTGATCTAGACTTGCCTAAGCTTTTAGTATAAAAAAAATACCTAAAAAATAAAAATTCCACAGTCATGGTGCAGGCCTAGAGTATGCTATATAAGCTTATCGTTATGGAGCCAGATCGGATGGCACGTCATAGTATATCCCGATGGCTATATATATTTCTCTGACTGACCTTCTCTTGACTCGATCATTTACAGACTGCCCTGGTATGTCTGGCGTTCATATATGTATGTATTATCAACACTCTTTCGCTAAAACAAGTGGTATAGCTCTCGTATTAATGTGTTTTTGAAAATGTGTCATAAAATGAAAGAATCCAGTGTTCATTAACTTCTTTTGAGTAGCATATTTTGCGTGTCTAACTTGAAGTCTAATTGATATGACCAGCAAGGCATATAACCTTGATTACATAATTCCAGGTGTTCGACAGAGAGGGGTTCACGACATATGGCATTTGTGGTGGTGGTTGTAGGTCGGGAGGGGGGTGGGGGTGAGGAGTGTGTGTGTGTGTGTAAGGGGTGGGTGTGGGGGGGGGGGGGGGGGGGGGGGGGGGGGACGCACTCGCCGACGTAGTTATATATCATTGCGTCGCCATTGTCGTGCATGGTTACCCTTTTAAACACTTCGCCAACAATGTCCCAATTATGTTCTGAAGTCCAACTGAATTATATATTCTGTCTGCTGGCCATATGTCGCGGATGAATCGCATCCACTATGAGTGAAGAAGACATCCGGTGTTACTGTATCTGGGGCGTAACACGCGTGTGTTAAACCAGCCATGTACGTGTCTCGCTCGAATTTCTATAGAAAAGACAAATATTGGGATTGTGAGACTCTGGCTAGTTGACATAATGGCTGATTGGGCATACAACGATTCAGGGGTGACTCTCTTAATGTAGGTCGGGGGTGAAGGTAAAAGTTCCAGCCGTATCTGTACTGAGAGTTTATGTTGAGTGGAAGAGTTGACAACAGAAAACAATCAGTGATTACCACGATATAAATATATTACTGTCGTTCGTATGGATCAGAGTGAGGGCTTCAATTCAAGAGGTACGTAAGTCTACATCTCGACGAAGACCTGTTCCTGCTATATATCCAGCCCGAATGTGTCGATGTTAAGTCCGAGCTTAGCTTTTTTTTTATCATAAATGCAACTGTGCAAGTAATTTCTCGCGATTATATCTTATTCAATTATACACTAGTAACATAAGCCTTAACTGCATGCCAAAGTAAAATTAATTTATAACTATGATAGATGTATATGTCTACTATAATATAAGTGCGGCGATAATTTGAATTCAATCTATAGAATATATACGCAAAAGAGGCAAGGATAAAAGAAAACTATGCATGCAAAAGGTTATAGTGTTCTTTAAAGAGTTCTCCTGTGGTGATGTCTGGACAGGATAGGATTCCCACACTGAACCTCATAATGGTCGTAGGGGGCACGGGTGGCCCAGTCGTCTAAGGCGCCGCGATTCGCTGTGCAGAGTTGCGTCCCTTGGACACGCCAGAAACCTATGATTGTGGGTTCGAATCCCGGTTCGCCCCGATTATGTATCTAGGTTTGTCAGCACCATACCCGTGCTCGTGGGTTTCACCGAAGTGGTTAACGTCTGAGACCTGCATCACTTTGGGCTTTCCTCCCACATTAAGCTGACACGCCGCGATATAACTCGAATACTGTTAAAAAGCGGCGTTACACCCAACTCACGCACTCACTCATAATGGTCGTCAGCGCCAAACAACGAGGATGGGTGGTTACAATATGTGACCTGGCTGAATGTCCCTCGTTGTACCACGTCGGCGTGGATATTGGCTCATACTGTCAACCACTGGTTTACCTGACCCATTATTATGATCTTCATTCCTCCATAGGAGATCTCGAGTTACAACTATTAATAGCACACACACGTTAATACATTTGAAATGTAAGGAGTAAAAAAGTTTCATCTTTCATTACATGGTGCTATGCTTGTCGTAAGAGGCGACTAACGGGATCAGGTTGTCAGGCTCGCTGACTTGAATGATGCATGTCATCGTATCCCAATTGCGTGGATCGATGCTCATGATGTCAATCGCTGGATTGTCTGGTCCAGACTCGATTTTTTACAGACATGTAGCTGGAATATTGCTGAGTGCGGCGTTAAACAACAAACAAATAAACATTATATAGTGTCAGGCACAACATCAATGCGCTCGTTCTAGAAAGTCATAGTTTGTGATCTGGGATCTTTTCTTCCTCACATATCCCTGGCAAACACTAAAACAAACCAGTTCGTCCCAGCATCTCGACCCCACGTGACCCGAGAACACCTGCAATGGTCAGAACTTATCCCACGTGGATCACGTGATTTGTAACTTATCGGACAAAGGAAATCTGCACCATTGACAATGGCCACGCGAATATTTGGGTGAATCGGACATCCCATGTTATCATATCATGATAATCGAAACTATTTATATCAAATGATAAATGCACCACACACAGATTAATGTCAAGGAATTATAAATATCATTGGCAAAGTCAAGGAATCTAAAATTTTACAGATTTGCATCGTAGATAGGTCTGGTTGTGTCACATATGCCAATGCCATTTATGCAATGTCATTCTGGCAATGAAGACACATGCACGTACGTAGTTAATCACACAATACATACATGTCTATAGTTGTATATGACTCAGCTGATAGTGTGACGACGATGTCACCTGATGTGGCGCGGCGCGACCAGTTGACTGCGTATAATCATATAACTGTTCGCTATTGGAGCAAAAACTATTCACCTGTACAAAGACATGGGTTACCTAGTATGTCATCAACGCGGAAGTATGTGTCATATTTCACGTGATGATTCAATTAAATTGGTTCATGTAAATTAAGCAAAATATGTTAAGTTCCCTGTTAATTCGTTTACACAGTACTTGGACAAGTAAGATATTCAGTCGATATATACATTATTTAAACATTTTGTTAAACAAATTAATATCAGTAGATTCTAAACAAAATTAGTATATTCTTCGCAAAGTCAAAATATTACATAAATATGATTAACAGAGCAACTTTCCACAGCTGACGCTAAACAAATAGGTCAAAGCAAGCCTTGAAATCGATATAGCCAACTCAAACAAGTGACGTAGCTGGAGAGAATAACGTGGTTACTATTTTTGGTTCATGTAAGTATATAGACAATATTAAACCTACTTATTAGCCAATAAGATAGAACGTGCATGAACTCAGAGTCCTCAACTTTGACCTTGCATCTAATTACGAGATTAACCAATCATTTTTCCGACAAAGCCTTAACCCTTTTCTACAGTCCGTTTCGCAATCTTTTCAATTATTGATTTGGTTAAAAGGAACTTTACTTTTTCCACTATATGATGTACATCTGTAATTGAATTTGTATTTAACAAACACAAGTATAAAATCATTGGTACCACGTACGTTGTTTTGCCCTAAAACAAATTGTAGTTATTGCAGTTAGAAAAGGCTATAAATAAACATATGACCTTTGACCGTAGTCACATGATCAGCTGATCCGCTCATTTCAATATGGAGGCTTTTGCCGGGCAGTCTGACAGATCAGACCATGCCATGGTAGCTAAGGCCTAATACGTAGATGTTTTGTGTCCGGAAGTAATAACATATTCCATGAATTAGACATCATGTAATCGTCTGCTCCTGTTTCTTTTACTTCTATGGGCTGTGGTAAGTTATGATAGCTTTATTTTATTGAGACGCCATGCGACGTTTCGCGGAAATTATGTTGTCTGTCAAATTGAGACATGTAGATCTTTTACACATTTACCGTTACATCTTTATATACGGTAAATGTTTATATTTATGCTTGATACATGTACTTCGATATTAAAATTGACTCTCTTAATGTAAGGGATCCAAGTAAGACTAGGCGATAATTTAATGTCACTGACTCGACACATTTTTGTAAGCAGCGAGGCATATTCACTCGTGGTCAATAACCCCTGATTTGGATACTTGTATTCATTCTACGTCACTATTTACTGTCATAATGTGACAATTTTACATCAAACAGTAATTTACATGTCTATTTCTGTAAAGGAACGGGTGTAAGTTCATTTGTATACATTGTTAACGGATTTCAAAACTCATGTGAAGGAATGAACAAAGAAAGTGCAAAGGTCACTCGTGTCTTGATTTCAAGACAGTGGTCATGTTTATATTGTGCCTTTGTGCCTTTGTGGTTCACTCGTCACGTAGTGGTCGGCAGAATAGGATACACATAGACATCCTATACATGATTTTGGCGTAGGCATCAATAGTTATAAAGCAATAATGGTATTAACTAAAACCACAATGATACATGACATTTGTAGTTTTGATCATTTCTGTCATATGCAACTACAGTAATAATGGGTACTGTGAACTTTTCTATGCTCAGAATGCTGTCCTAACATTATTTGATCAGTGTAATCCTTTAGTATTAATACCATGTGAACATTTACAGGACATATAATATAATCATTTTCAGACTTGTTTTTGAAGATGTTAACCATGTTAACATAATTATATTAACCACTTGTTGACCATCTAAAATGTGGGCCTTAGAATGGGTATGTTGGATTTTGCATACTGATAAGAATATTTCATGATGTATAAGATATATGTCATATTAATGCCTGCATGAGGTATACATTGTCTTTGTTCTAAGCCTTTGAGCATGATGCTGTAAATTGGTAGATTTAGAATACATTGAAATTTGTATTTTAAGGCTTTTTTTTTGACAATGTACATATGAATTAAGTGCTATTCTTTATTTCAGTGTGTGAACTTCATCGTCTGTCCTGTGTGAATAAATAACTACAGAATGAGTCTTGGTTTTGTTGGCCGACTTTTCTCTGGAATCAAAGGGTATTACAATGAAATCAATGGTGCTACACTGACTGGTGCAATTGATGTCCTAATAGTAGAGCAAGAAGATGGAACTTATTTGTCATCACCATTCCATGTTCGCTTTGGGAAGATGGGTGTTCTGCGGTCAAGAGAGAAAGTGGTAAGGCAAATCATTGAAAAGGATACACATACCTGGAGTGTTGATACCATTTGTTCTTGTGATTATTACAGTAATTAGAGAGAGGTATAAAGTATGATGTATATAGGAAGTATGATGTATATAGGTATATAGTATGATGCAGTTTGCATACAAAAAGATTTCTTTGAGTAAATCTATATATGCTATTGCTAAGCATACTAAGTGCCATTATAACATACCCACTTTTCTTAAGTTAAATATGCTGATATTTCTTACAACAGTAGTATTTCTAACTGTATGTTCAGTCAAATTGTCTTTATAATTATATCATCATGATAAATACATTTGGATTATCAGATGATTTTAAATTATGATATTTCATATACAAAATAATATAAAAGCATTGTTTGGAACAGGTTGATATTGAGATCAATGGTGAAGTGGTTGACCTACACATGAAACTTGGGGAGGCAGGAGAGGCATTCTTTGTACAGCAAGTCTGTGAGCCGTCAGAGGTAAGAGAAATACAATGGTTTCTTGTTATATTTTATCATGGTTATAACAATATAAACTGTAAACATTCTAACCATGCAAAAGTCTACATTGTATTTTTTAGTAGTATTGCAGCCCAACACCCAAAGCGTTGATATTCACTCATTTGTAAAACATGATACTTTGCTTGTGAAGTAGCATTGTGTTATGTATTCAGATTGTGATATAACACTATTACAGAGTAAAACTAGTTGAATTTTATTGCAGAATTACTTTCACCTGTCAAACTTTAAATTTATTTCAAGATGACACCAATTTGACTCTGTGACTATGTTACCACTCTCTTGTAGGAGTTCCCTGAGTATCTGGCAACATCACCGATTCCCTCCTCCATGGCACTTATGATGGGCGGTGTAGAGGGCTTGAAGCTTCAGGCACAACAGTCCGATGAAGCCAAGGTCACCGAGTGGCAGCAGAGGTCATTACATGGAGCCATTCCTGAAAACACAGAGGACGAGGCGTCCCTCATTCACACAATATCATTGAAAGACCTCAAGTCTGATAGCTCACATGATGAATTGTCGTCGTCAAGCAAACAGAGGCGGAAAGTGTACACAAAGAAGAAACAAAAGTCAGGTAAATGCTCTCCAAGAACTCATCTAACTGGATCAGACCAAGACGGTGTTTTCGAGATGGACACGTCTGAGTCCTCAGATGAAGAGCTGAAGAAACTGTCTGTCATGTCAAAGAGCCTCAGTATGCCATTACCCCAGTCAGCAGAAGACAAGCCCCACATCAAGAGCTGGAGGAAGAGTTCGACTATTGAGGCATTTATGCATCCCTTGAGTGAGCCGGAGATGGACCCTTTGGATGCTGGCAGGTGAGCTGATGTGCTGTGTATCAACTGGACAACAGGGTATACTTGCACAAAGCGATTGTTTTGGGTTTTTTTTATTTTTATTTTTTTATCTCCTGTACTCCAACATAGATAGTCAGTCACTAAGATCGTTTGTGCAAGTAGGCCCAGAACCATAGTGTATTAGAAAGAACTGGCTCACTAGCCTATGAGTAGAACTACTATTTACAGCATGTCAGAACAAGAAACTGGCTTTAATAACAGTCGGGTCCTCTTTTATTTCTGCTTGTCATGGCCTCAAGCACTCTCCTACCCAGAGTTCCATGCGGCCGGCAGCCAGCTAGCATAGTACCTCTGCCACAGGCCAGCGCCATGTGACGATTCGTCACATCTTTCACAGTCCATTCAAGATATTGCATATGCTTTTCATCCGTTTCATGTTTGACAAGTTTACACATTTTCATAAACTGGTTAACTTTCATTGAGAAAGTATGCAAATACGTAAAAATCTACTTGTTTTTGCGTAGTTATCCTATGTTTACATTGGTTGTACGGCTCCACGTGCTGTCATCGAAGCCCAACGGAGAGCTAGCGACACGGTCACTTTGATGCATAAATATATATTGTCATGCAACTCACTGTCGCAGTTGTAGTAGCATATCTATATAGTTATGCAAAACAATATGTGAAGCGCCCCCAAATACTTGCATTAGTCTGTTCTATACTGATTTCTGAAAAAGCGCGTTTGTTTACAAACAAGAGAAAAGTCCGGTCACGTGATACGCAAATAAGCCTTTGGCAGTGGTGTTATGCTGAGTCACCACTGCGACGGAGTGTGGGCCTCAAGGTCTAGGTGTTTTTTTTACTTCGGTGGGACTATTAGATGAGTTTGCAATAGAATGTTCCCATGGAACGTATTTCAATTATAGAAGTTTGTGTTGCTATCTATCATGTATTAGTCTATGTATCATGTACCAGTCTATATGTCACGTACAGGTATTAACGCTTGATCAAGTTTTGCTTGTGATTAGTTTAAATGTAACTAAAGGCTGATGAGAATTTGCTGGTTACAATGTTGGAGTGTTGGTCATGCATGGAGTGTTGCTCATGCTATCAAACACCGGTTTGTCTTCATAATGTTAGTGGGGCAAAGGTGGCCCAGTGGTCTAAGGTGCCGTGATTCGCTGTGCAGAGTTGCATCCCTTGGGCATGCCAGAAACCTATGGTTGTATGTTCGAATCCTGGTTCGCGCCAATTATGTTTCTAGGTTTGTCAGCACCATACCCGTGCTCGTGGGTTTCACCATAGTTGTAAACATCTGAGTCTGAGACCTGCATCACTTCGGGCTTTCCTCCCACATTAAGCTGACACGCCGCGATATCACTGAAATACTGTTAAAAGCAGCGTTAAACCCAACTCACTCACTCATAATGTTATTTTATTATATAGCTGAAATATTGCAGCATAAAACAACATTCCCTACATGCAATCAGTTTTCTTAAGTGATGATCTTTTTTGAGTTGGTGTGTTGTCTGACCCGTGGTTTGAACGTAAATCCATCTTTGATGTTTTCCCAGCCCACTTCCATCCCGCTGCCCGAGCCCCAAGAGTGACACTGAGGTTGATCTTCAGCGTGTGGAGGACTCGCAGCGTTCGCTGCTGATGGAAGATAGCGGCACCTGGGAGTGGGGAGCCTTTCCTACACCCCCACCATCTGAGATGAAGGTCCCAGAAATAGACCATCAGGTTAAAGAGGACGAGGGTGAGTGTGAGGTGAAAACCATCTGTAGTTTACACTAGTAACTTCATCATTAATTATTAATGATAAACAGGATTCAAGATTAGCTGAGGGCATGGTGAGGTTTTTTTTAATATATATTTTGTTACTATGTTGCTATTGTGTCTTGCCAAGTCAATTATATATATATTTATTATATAAGTATGTTGACTTATTTTTAAAATAAGAGGTGTAAATTGCTGATTAATGTCAGAACTTTACCTGGTGACAATATTAATTGTTTCACATTATCAAGTGATGCGAGAATGTTTTTTAGAAACCACTGTGGTGAATGAAAAATAGGATTCTCAGATAGCAAGCATTAGAATTGCCACAAGAATATGGAACCCATGATAATAGTAATTATAAGAACTAGTTCTTATGTTTTGTTACCATGGTTACAGGCTCTAAGCAACAGGCTGGTGGTCTGTTCAAGTTATGGAAAAAGACGCCAGACAAGGACATCAAGAGAGAGACAAAGGAGATCTACCTGGATGAACTGACTTTAGAAGACCCAGAGATGGCCAAAATATACCTTGGTACTCCTAAAGGGTAGGTGCTCGGATGAATGGCTGCAATGTGGGGGACTGGTTAGGTGCTGGTTATATGTTCCCAGGGGACATAGTGCGGTGCAGAGGATGAAGCCGCTACATTTTTCTAGGCTGTATTGCATCTCTTATTCGCTTTGAATTCTCCTGCAGACTCTCCAAGATAACAATCCTTGGGTTTTCAGCACCATAGCCATGCTTATGTCTTTTACCTCAGTGCTAAATACCTTCAACATAAGCCTTGATTTCAAATTGACTACTTGATTCCTGTTGATTCCTGTTGATTCCTAGTTTTTGTGAATCCTATTTTGTATGAATAAATGGCAACTTCCATGAAGCGTGTGATTCTTTTTGACACCTATTTGACCCTACTTTACAACATACATCAGCATCACCCATATTAAGCTATCATATAACTGAAATACTGTTCACTCACAGTCACACATAAGACTTGGTGAAACACAGCAGTGTGAACATTCTATTGTAAGGGGACTTTTCTGAGCTGTGAATTAAGTGTACTTTTGTCTTCACTATTTGTTAGTTTGGACATTCTGAAGGTGGTCACGTTGACTTGATTACAGGTTCCAGTCAATCAAGGAGAAAGAAGATGACACAGAATCTGGCCGGGGCCCCTCCCTCCCACAATCTCCCCATTCTGTAGAAGGAGCCATTGGTGGGCCATCCGTGAGCTTCCTGCAGTCTGAGGTTCGCCATCTTGGCCGCGTGTCACTGTCGCTCTGTGGTGGCCTTGGTGACCCTGATGGTGTCAACCTTGACAAGTTCATGCAGAAGGTTGTGACCTTTGACGACCTCAGTGATAGCCCAAATATGATAACGAACCCCGACTTGGTTGTCAAGGTAGATGATGGGTAAGTGCCATTTTGAGATGAGTTTGGTTAATAGAATATTAACGTCGAGTACCCTATTTTCAAACGACACCTATTTTTGAACAGCCATATTGAAAGTGATTTTTCTGCATTATAACGAGAGGTATGACGTCATCAAGGCTGCAGCCTTGAGAGTTCACCCGATTGGCCTGTCAACATTGGGTTCATGTGAAGTACCTGTCAGAACATTTCGTCGTCATTCAGAATTTTGGTCCCTGTGTCATGATGAAAAGGAAGAGTGAAATAATGTGAACACTATAATTTGACAAGTATTCATATTTTGTGAATAGGTTTCAAACTTTCAATCACTGTTTGAGTTTAAAAGCCGACCTGCAAGAATTATGTTGAGAACTGTGCGTCGAAACGTATCTATTCATTCGTGAAAAACTGCTGAAGTACGAAACCAATCAGGTGTTCGAAAATAGGTGACATCACTCGAGTGCAGCGGAAGTTTACAGATGAGACAATGTAGGTCAAGAACTTTCTTTTTCTTTCGGAAATAGCTGAATTCTATTGTGGAAGACATCACCCACTGTTATAAAGCAGAATTGAGTTTTGATTCCATCATCCCTCGAAATATCAGCAATGCCATCTTAACTGTTTGAAAATAGGGTACATTAGGACATATCATGGTTCCATTGAGATTAATCACTACACAATAAAAAGTGTCTTGATTCTACTCAAGCAGTTTATAAAAAGGCCTTTCTCAAAGCTTCTTGTTTGTAGAGATCATTGTGAACATAGCTTTTCTGCATGACCTCCCAGCTGATGTAACCATGGTTATTGGGTATATTTCCAGGTATTTCAACTGGGCAACCGCCTCACCGATGATTCTATCACAGATCGTCTTCCGACAAGATCTCCCAGAGGTACTTGCTTCCATCACCTTCTTAAGATCACTGTAGATAACTACATTTATTATGAATATTTTTGTGTGACATTAGATGAGCAATTGACAAAACTGAAAATATAGTCTATGGATGTGTTGAACATTAGTTAAATGATGTTTATTACAATTACATAATTGATATAGCTTTGTATGCATTTGGGGGGCACGGGTGGCCCAGTCGTCTAAGGCGCTGCGATTCGCTGTGCAGAGTTGCGTCCCTTGGGCACGCCAGAAACCTATGATTGTGGGTTCGAATCCCGGTTCACCCCGATTATGTTTCTAGGTTTGTCAGCACCATACCCGTGCTCGTGGGTTTCACCGAAGTGGTAAACGTCTGAGACCTGCATCATTTCGGGCTTTCCTCCCACATTAAGCTGACACGCCGTGATATAACTGGAACACTGTTAAGAGCGGCGTTAAACCAAACTCACTCACTCACACTTATATGCATTTGTGTTTCACAACCAGAGCAAACTGCAGAATGGTTTCACATGCACCCGGATACAATGTATCACAAATTGTTTTACAAATACATATACTGCGACTGGGAATTAAATCTCATCAGTTTATTTGTCACTTTATTTGGATTATCATGCTTTTTAGGGAAATTCTCAATGATGGGAGCCAAGGGACATCCCGCTCTACATTGACACATTATAGATAGATCACTGTACATGATATATATTTGTCATGTCATGAATAAGTATAGTCTTTAACTCTGTTGAGTTGTATATAATATTGACTTTATTCTACAAGAAGAGGCATATTTAATGTATATCTGATAATATTGCATGCATAATGCAAATGAAGTGACTGCATATTATTTTGTGCACTTTATGTTTGAACACATGATGAAGGAACACATCATGAAGGTGTGTATATTCATATGTGTATGTGAAGGGCTGTATACCGGTATGTTTGTTTGTTGTTTAACACTGCACTCAGCAATAGTCCAGCTATATGACGGCGGTCTGTGTAAATAATCGAGTCTGGACCAGACAATCCAGTGATTGATATCATGAGCATCGATCCATGCAATTGGGATCGATGACATGCATCAACCAAGACAGCAAGTCTGACCACCCGATCCTGTTAGTTGCCTCTTACGACAAGCATAGTCGCCTTTTACCAGCAAGCATGAGTTTTTGAAGACCTATTCTACTCCGGATTTTCGTATACCGGTATGTGGTACCGTGTGTATGATATATTAATTAGTTGTGTATGTAATATTGTCTTGTTCCAGAGTACAAGTCAGTCACTGATCAAAGAGCACATGCCCAAGAAGGAGAAGAAGAAGGGCTACTCTTGGTTCTCGTGGCGCCGTGGTGAGAATGCTGTACCCCCCTCGTCTGCTTCCAGTGCTTCAGAGCTCAACATAGACACATCCTCCAACAAGTCGGTGAGTACTCTCTCTACACCTGCATACATGTGCTAACATATTTGTGACTGCCAAGAAGCCAAGAAATGTTGTCAGGGTTCATTTGAGGTGAATTGTGTTTAAATATTCTTGAAATATAGGCTTTCTGGATTTAAGTAAGCTAAAAGATGCTTAAAAAATGTCATGTTTTCTTTCAAACACAACATGTTCTATTTCATCTTTCTGCAAAATAAATGGGTGGCTCAGTCGTCTAAGGCACCGCAAAGTTGCATCCCTGGGGCATGCCAGAAACCTATGATCGTGGGTTTGAATTATTCTCCCCGATTATGTTTCTATGTTTGTCAGCACCAAGCCCATGTTCTTTGGCTCCACCAAAATGGTAAATGTCTAAGACCTTCCTCATCAAGCTGACATACCATGATATTTCTGGAATACTGTTCAAAGCTGTGTTAAACCCAACTCACTATAGTGATTTTAATATACTGTGTGTGTATTGCAAGTTGATAGGTACTGTTAATGATTACCTCTGTTACTATGGTTACAGGTCCTGAAAGTGTACAGGCCTTCACTCGCAGATTGTTTTTGGTTTCAAATACTGCTTCATATCACCAAAAAAAGCCTCTCGATTGGAAAAGCAAGCCCCTTATTTTTGCTTGAATCAGAAAATGAACATATGAATTGTGAGTTTTGATGGGAGGGTGCAACATTGTTGACTATGTAGAATGTAAGTGAGGTGCTTGTTCTTTGAATGTAGTTGTGTGTTTTGTCAGAACCTGAGTGACGTGGGCAGCCCCCCTACAAGCCCCCCTCCCAGTGTGACCAGCACTCCACGCAAGGTTAAGAAGGACAGCAATGCTGAAGGGTAGGTTCAATATCACATCAGTGTCTTATCTTTGTAACATCGGGGCGGTCGGGTAGCCTAGTGGTTAAAGCGTTCGCTCGTCAAGCCGAAGACCCGGATATGTTGGTCTAAAGAGGCCACCAAATGGATTGGGTGGTCAGGCTTGGTGACGTGGTTCATGGCATGTTGGCATACCCCGTCGGCGTGGATCAGTGTTCACAATATCAGTCACTGAATTGTCTGATCCAGACTTCATTTTTTTACAGGCCAGCGCCTTATAGCTGTCATGAGTATGATGTTAACAGTTAAACAACAAAGCTATCATCCATGAACTGCTGTTCTGGCAGATATAGTGCTGATTGAATCTTTCAATGTTGCATGTTTGTAGGGATATTGCGGTGTTTAAATATGCAAATTGCCATCTTTCCGTGAAAATATTTCCCATTTCTTAGCAATATGGTTGACGAGGCATTATTTTTTATACATTCCTGAAACTTTTCATTTTCCTGACCCATCATTAACAAGATAAGATTATGACTCAACTTCTATTGTCATCAACTCTGTGACTGCAGTCTAGAAGAGCACCACACCTCCAGTGAAGCAGACACAGACCAGTCAGAGAAGGATAGCATCGGCAGTCCAAAGACAAGTATGGTCGAACCCAGCAGTGCCAAGACTAGTATTGTCGAAACTAGCAATACCAAGACTAGTATTGTTGAAGCTGGCAGTCCCAAGACTAGTATTGTTGAAGCTGGCAGTCCCAAAACTAGTATTGTTGAAGCTGGCAGTCCCAAAACTAGTATTGTTGAAGCTGGCAGTCCCAAGAGTCTGTCCCCAGGTAGTCCACGGTCAGGCAGTGTCAGTCCCAGCTCCCGTGCCAGCAGTGTCAAGAGTGACCACAGCGGTCACAGTGTCAAGAGTGACAGTGCTTTCAGCTTGAGTGCCAAGAGTGATGTGGTGGTCAGTGCCAAGATTGAGGAACAAGCTGCCAAGAATGAAGCCAAATCTGATGATGAGGATTCTTTGAAACCTGATAAATTCAAGAAGACTCTCCGGCTTTCATCAGAGCAGATTGTAAGTACATGTTATTGTTCTGTACAGGCATGATGAAGATTAAATGTGTTTGAATATTTGTAATAATAATAACTTTACTTTAATGTAATGTAAACTTTCGCTTGTGTGTGGGGACATGAGTGTCCCTGCAATTTAATCAGTAGAGTTGCTTCCCTTAGCCAAGCCAGCATTCGTTGATTGTGACTTGAGACCCAGATTCAGCCTGGTCATGAAACTTTATCTCTCAACACCATACTTATGATCACCCAACTCACTTCACTTTAGATCCGTGAAGATCCAGGCTAGAATAGGTCTTCAGCAACCCATGCTTGCCGTGAAATGCGACTATGCTTGTCGTAAGAGGCGACTAACGGGATCGGGTGGTCAGACTCGCTGTCTTGGTTGTTGCATGTTATCGATCCCAATTGCATGGATCGATGCTCATGATATCAATCACTGGATTGTCTGATCCAGACTCGATTACTTACAGACCGCCTCCATATAGCTGTAATATTGTTGAGTGCGGTGTTAAGTAACAAACAAACAAACTTTATATATTGAAGGCTCCCGTAGCACCGCAATGCGCTGTGCAAATTTGCATCCCTAAGGCGTAATGGCACCCTAGGACCATGGGTCTAATAAACAGTTATCCCGAAAAATGATTCTTGGTTTGTCAGCACCATACCTGTGCTCATGGATTTCACCAAATTGATAAACGTCTGAGACCTGCACCACTGCAGGCTTTCCTCGTACATTGAGTTGACACACCATGATAGGACTGAAATACTGTTCAAAGCGACGTTACTGTTACATTTCTGTCCGTCCATACATTTATAAATTTTGTTTTACACCTAGCTAGATCATACAGATTTAACTATCATTTTGCCATATTTTTAATCTGACGTCTTTGTCATTGCCAGGCCAAGCTGAAATTGAAGGAAGGCCAGAATGAAATATCCTTCTCTGTCACAACACAGTACCAAGGCACAACACGCTGTACGTCTCACATCTATCTGTGGAAATACAGCGACCACATTGTGGTGTCCGATATCGACGGAACTATAACTAAGTAAGATCGATATACATTTTATTATTAGTTCTGTTGTTGCACACCAAATGACATTTAGAAAGTTCTCAAATGTAACAAATGTTATCAGCGATCAAACCCACTCAACCACTGAGGCTGAAATGAAAGTCTGATAACTGGTAGTCTAGATCACGTCTAGATCGCTGACTTTGTGTGTTGGCAATTAGGTGCCCGGACGGGACTCAACCCAAAATAGTACTAGAATCTGTACTGAGAAAGTGTTATCCCAGATATAACATTTGTTACATTTGACCACTTTCTAAATGGCATTGTTCTGTTGTTATTAATAAACTCCTCGAGGGGATCCCAGTCACTATGGGGGCACGGGTGGCCCAGTCGTCTAAGGCGCCGCGTCCCTTGGGCACGCCAGAAACCTATGATTGTGGGTTCGAATCCCGGTTTGCCCCGATTATGTTTCTAGGTTTGTAAGCACCATACCCGTGCTCGTGGGTTTCACCAAAGTGGTAAACATCTGAGACCTGCATCACTTCGGGCTTTCCTCCCACATTAAGCTGACACGCTGTGATATAACTGGAATACTGTTAAAAGCGGCGTTAAACCCAACTCACTCACTCACTCCCAGTCACTATAGGTCCCCAGTACCCCAGTCCACATTGGCTGTGGAATATGTGGTAATGGTTGGTTAAAATATCCGATTATTCCAATTGGACATAATCAGATGGCACTACATTGAGGTCAATAAAAATATCAATACCTGACATCAATCACTTTCGATAGTTGGATAGATGTAACAAGATGCATGAAATGTAAGAAAGCACAGATACCCAACACATCTAACTATACATTAATAATTTACCTTATATACAACAAAGCAACAAAATGGATATGGTTATACACCCAAATACTGAATGTAATGACAATTTTGTTGAATAAGGGGGCAATCTAGGGCTGGGACGAGTCCAAATTTACTACCTGGGTACCCACACACTTATTACCCGACCCTACCCGAGTACCTGCTGTTGGTGTCAAGAGATAGGTACAAAATGTCCGATTGGGAATAGTTTGACAGTGGCCCTGGCAGAATGTATTTAGATACACGTAGAAAACGATGTGGTCATGCATACACTAAAGTTGACTCAAGTTTTAGCTTTGTTCAAACATATATAAGTCAGAAGGAATGTGTTCATAGTCATGAAGAAATGCGAACATTAGAGACTTAAAATTGTCGTGTAACCATGTAGTTATATAGTGAATTTTTGTCATGAAACAATATATCACGTGACTAACCATGGGTTCGGGTAGTCCTGTGGGTACCCGGGTCCTACTCAGTACCCACCCGACCTGAGTTACCCGTCCTGAGTATCTCATAAGTTGGTCTTAGCTACCAGACGCAGACATAATGTGTATGTGAAATGGCCTACTGCCTCTTGTATGCAAGACGGGTGCAGTCTGCAGTACTCAGTAAGGTGCTTGACACGCATTATAAATTCAATCATAGTGATAGATCTAATCATGTACGACCCCAGCTAGTGTAGTTAAGGTGTCCCCTAAAACCCCCCAAGTGTGATAATTATTGTCTATCGTAATCGACCAAGTGACTTTCCTGATCTTGGATTTGCCAGCTTTGCCCATAAAAGAAAGCACCTTGTAATCTGCAAGCCGTAAAGTTTACATATTTATTCGATCTAACAAAAGTATGGTTACTCTTTGTTTAGAATAATAGTAAAAAAAATGCTCTAACTTAACCCGGGTCAGGTAGCCTAGTGGTTGAAGCGTTTGCTCGACATGCCGAAGACGCAGGTTCGATTCCCAACATGGGTACAATGTGTGAAGCACATTTCTGGTGTCCCCCGCCATGATATTGCTGGAATATTGCTAAAAGTGGCGTAAAACCATACTCACTCACTCACTCTTACTTAACCCATGCAATACTGTCTAGACTTGACGTTATGGCTACCAAGTATTACCTGTTGCCCTCAGTCTCTGATGTTCACATTTTTCTTGACAATTCAATGTCATCTGTAAAATTAAGTCCTGTCATTAGCTGTTTATGATGTGTAGACAGACCCTCAAATCTATGAAGCCATACCATTTACAGACTTCTTACATCATCCCAGCTGTTACCTGTCATTGTTTCATGATCTCTTCCCAAGCATATCAGATTCTTCTGTTTCCTGACAGACATTTAGATGACACCAACATGTTTGATTACAGGTCTGATGTCCTGGGTCAGATACTGCCCATTATAGGGAGAGACTGGTCACAGTCCGGCGTTGCATCCCTCTTCACAAGGATACATAAGAATGGCTACAAGTTTCTGTACCTCTCTGCACGAGCTATAGGCCAGTCCCGTATCACCAAGGACCTGCTGAGAGGCATCAAGCAGGGGGAGCTGGTGCTTCCTGAAGGGCCTCTGCTGCTCAACCCTACATCTCTCATCAGTGCTTTCCATAGGTCAGTATGTTTGGGGCACCTTCAAGAATTTTTCAAATTCTAAAATCTCTCTCTATAAAGCATTGTGGGTTAACAACACCCTCGATGCCCTTGCGTCAGTAAAGAATAGTCACCTTTGAAGATGTTGAAAACACTCAGGTACTGCAAGATGAAATTTTGTTTGTTTGTTTATTTGTTTGTTTGTTTATTTGTTTGTTTGTTTAATGCTGGTAGTAAATGGCTTTTTGATGGGTGTCTGTAAATAATTAAATCAAGTCAAGTCATGAATCATGCACTCACACACTCACACTCATGCTTGCACACACGACTGTACCAATACTGTTGATAGTCATTGTTTGCATGAGAAGGAATTGTTTAGCCCTGTATTTCCTCAATCTTGTATGTGTTTGTTGTAGGGAGGTGATCACCAAGAAGCCAGAAGAGTTCAAGATCAGCTGTTTGAAGGACATTAATGCCCTGTTCACTCGAAGTCCTTTCTATGCTGGGTTTGGCAACAAGATCAATGTAAGCTGATATATGATATTGTCACATGGTCATGATCACATTTGAGATGCACATGATTGTACCTCTACTATATAAAATAGAGATCTTTTCAGCTTAAAATTTTATTTCATTTGTGTGTTCTATGAGTAGTGTAAGAATGTTTGCTGTTTGCTGTCAACTGGACTTGTTCTTCTTTCAGGATGTCTGGGCATACAGAGCTCTCAACATCCCCAACTTCCGTATCTTTACCATCAACCATCGCGGAGAGTTACGCCACGAACTGTCAAACACGTTTCAGTCATCGTAAGTTATTATTCTCAGTTCCTCTGTCCAGCTACACAAATAGCCTCAGATTGTATGTAATGCCTTAAGCTCTTTCTGTCATACCTGTTTATGACTATAAGTAAAAAAAGACTGTCTCCGTGGTCTATTTGATTGAGCATCTGCCCAGAAAGCAAAATGTTGGGGGTGATCCCCTGGCCGCGTCAAACCAAATGACGTTAAAAGATGTTACCCTGCCTCACACTCAGCATTAAGGGGCTGAAACAAGGACTGGTCAGCTCAGTCGGTACAATAGGTCGGATTGGCATGTCCATATTAAACTGCAGCAATGCATCTCAGCGGGCTAGCACTATAACCGGCATAGATCCATACTGGTACAAGCAGCCACACACATATGCATGCATGTTGCTATTTAAGTGCAACAATCTTGAACGCAACAATGTTAAACCCCATTTCACCTCACCTATATATCATGATATATAATAGGACTGAGATTAAGGAACCTTGATTTGTCTGTGCCTGTGTCATTGTTATTTGTTAAAGTTTATATGACATGCTGTTAAGAAATTGACTCTTATAAGTTATTTTTCATATTTTTGTGGTACACAAAGCCAAGGTAATGTTGCTTTAGTTAGTTTTTGTTATCATATTTCAGTTATACCCGTTTGAGTGATGTCGTTGATTACTTCTTCCCCCCTGTGGAGAAGAAGACTCAGGCATGTCTGGAAGAATTCAGCTCTGTGAGTTTCTGGAGGGAACCACTGCCTTCCATTGATCTCGAGCTGATTGATGAAACAAAAGTAGGCAAAGGTGACGGTCGAAAAGTGGAAGCAAAGAAGGAAATCAAGAGATGACCACTTGAGAAAGCACCACTAGCCAGAATGGCCACCCTAGATCAGGTGGACAGCAGGACTCGTCGGTCAGCCAGAGTGTGGACGTTACCACTGCCGTTTATGTCCTAGTGTAATTTATCTTCATCACCTACCCGAGTTTAGTCCCTCGGACATTGTGTAGTCACTTGGTGCTGGTCATCCTGTGTTCTAGAATGAACTCATCGCTTTAGGTCAAGATAAACGGTCACAATGATCCCCATTGTCTCTTTTGAGGAAATAAGGGTGAGATATAGGTAAACCGAGTTTTGTTAAGACACCTCAGGAAGCTCATCGAGGAGAGACAGAGGAAGTGCCTCAGCTCCAGGCTAGCTTCAGGCTATACAAACCTCACTGGGCTCTGCCTTAAAGTCAGTTGAACAAAGAGGAGGTAACTCCCAACATTGTGCAACCAACTACATCCTGATGTCCCTTGATGCAAATCTGAAAAGCCAGGTCACTGAATATTTCCAATACCTTGGCTATCATGCTGACATCCTGAATGTGTTCTTTCACAAATTCTAGTCTTTGATCAGGCATTTACATGGATCGTCAGTGGCAAATTAAGACGTATTCCAGGATATTTACTGATCAAACTGTCTGGTCCAGATTGTTGATATATTGTAGCATTAGGACATGTCACTGCTTGATGTAGAATTGTACACCGTCTATGCAAAGTCACACTTCAAGGCTTGATGGAAACACACTGGACAATCAGTCTACTTGAATATTAGTGACACAATGTTATAGATATGTTGTGAAAGTGATAATGGCATTAACTATAGCTGTATATAGTGTATTCCCAGTGATACAACCTATACCCCCGTGATACAAAATGTGCCAGGCTGTGACAACTAGGCTGTCTCTTCATCTTTCAACAATGATGGGAATGACACCCTTCCCTTAATTAATTACTCATACTAACACACATGGATGATTTACTAATATCACTTTGTAAAATCTTCCATGTTAATCCAGATGGGGGATTCCACCATGACCATTTTTAAAAATGAACTGTTACAAGAGTTACTTCCCTTTATTTGAAGCAGTGGCTGCAACTGTATGAAGCATTCCTATTGGACTGTAGGAGAGTTATCTCCCTTTGCCGGACATATTACCCATATATTCAGTGTGCCCCAGAGTTGAACTAACAGCTGACCAATGTCAATAACAATGCAACCCTGACCAAAACAAAATCTCCAAAGATGACCATCATACCTCATTAGTTATGGTTGGCACTGAAATCTAGTTACCATGGTTACTTACTAAAAAATGAGTGTTGATACCATGACACATGGAGTAACACAACTTAATGATGTAATGACTGCCATGTTTACATTGTAAACTTTGTAAGTCTGTCAGCCCATACGAACAAATAAGTTCAGAAAATGTGACAGCATAATGTCAGCCTAATGAAATCATGCTCTGTATGTTTATGACTTGTATTCATATATGTCAAACAGATGGTTTTTCATATTCAAATCATGATTTTAACTGTCCTAGCCATATTGTACTTACTGTTGAATCTACAATCATTGTTCTTTGTCATAACAAGGAGCACTTAGTGTATGAACATGGAGTATTTGATACACCCAGAGCGACAAGATCGAGAAGCTGTGATGTAATTGGAGTATTGATACGATGAGGCTATAATACTGTATTTTCAGTAACCCGTGTCAAATGTGATATGTTCCATGAGACTGCTCAATGTCTCTCTTAAATGGTACATGGATGATTCAGCATGTCTAAAGCATCCCCTTAAAAACTATCTCCCACGCAGCAGTCAGGGCATGGTAAGACGGTAGTAAGAGTTATCCCCCCTGCAATCAGCATTGTGCTATCTGTGATTGGTGTTACGTCTCATATTGCTCATGCACAAGTCAGCATTTCATCATAGTAGATCTTATTTTTATATACATAAGTATTAGAGGTGTAAAATGTTCCAATAACCAAAGAACTAATAGATGAAGCTGCTGACTGTAGAGATGGTTCCGTGTGATATTGATGTTGATGGAAGCATAGTTAGCTGTATCGGGATGCTACATCTGGGATGATAAGAAGGATAGTAAATATCATGCTTCAGATAAATCACCATCTTCTACTTCATCCTTCTTCATTTCATATTAATTATTTGAAATTACCACTCCTTGTGATAATCGTAATTCAAGAAGCTACTTCATTGGATATTTGGTTAACCATTCACGCATCTCATGATGAAGTAGAAGCGATCATTAGTGAATTAATGCTGCTGCTACTGCTGCTACAATGTCTTGCCAATCTTCTCTCCTGATGTGATACCTTGTCTGATTCATCTGTCTCACGTGGCTGGTACTTCTGTGTACTTATTTAATTCATGCAAAGCAGTACAAGTATTTAATCTTCATCATATTTCAGACTTTCAAGGTAGAATAGGCATACATCTGTGTATGAATCATTGAAGTTTTACTATTGTGTGATCATTACAATTTGCTCCTCAATGATAGGTATTGTGATGGCAGATAATGTGACCTACCCTCAGTGTACATTCAGTGAGAAACAGATGATCTCATTTGTTAACCTTAGGGTTACCCTGGTGAAACTCCATTTTGTCCACATATAGTCTGACCCGTCATTGAGACCCCCCCATGACACCACCACATCATCCAGTGTATATTAGCATCCATCACTTCTATTAATCACACGTTTTTATTTTTATTATACAACCTTGCATTTCTCCTATGGTAGAAATTGACAATATTTTCACCTTCTCTTCTAAGCCTGCTGAGACGAACTTAGCATGTTCAGCAAGAGTATGTTCCTGACAGGATGGTTTTGTATTCCTTAGTCTAATCATATTCACCGCTATATGGAATGGTGTTGTCTAGTGCTATGCTATTACTGTGACGGTTTACGTAGTGTGTGTTTGCTGTTTGTTGATAAATGTGTGTATATGGTGAAACCTCTTTTATCTAGACGACGACTCTGAGTGAATTAGTCTAGAGGAACTAAGTTTCCGATTATTGGGTCAGGGTATGAAGTAGTGTTGCTGTACATATGTAGACTCTCTCGACAAGATTGTCTGGAAGGCGATGTTTCTGGACAAACGAGGTTTCACTATAATGTGATCTGTACATATCGTGTTACTGTATATTAAACTGTCGAGTACACTATCATCTTCATAATACCTACACCTCTGTATTGTGGACAGGACGCCAGGGAGTAGACAGAGGCTGTTTCAGTGCATTTGACTCAAAAATATATTTTACACGTTCTCAAATTGGACTTGGACATTCCTTGATTGTATTTATCGTCTTTGATTCCCCAAAAGATTAGATACTTTCAGAGTCACTGATCAGTTGTTATGGCGCTGTGATATGAGGTGTGCCTGTCCTGTTTGTAGAGGTGTAGGGACATCAGTACGTATGCAGGCTGAGCCTGAGAGCTATCACAGTATTGCAGTTCGGGTAAAATTAGAAAATAATATTTAGAAATGGTGTACATTTCGTGATTACTGACTTGTTGGGAAAGACGACAAAACATGAACATTCTTTATCCTTTCATGACAGCCCAATTGTTTTTTTGTTTTCTGAGTTTACCCTAAACATGCTAAATTTTCTAAATTAAAAATTATATATACAAATTTCAAAAACGTTTTTTTGCTTGTATTTTTTCAATACAAGTTTTAATTTTTCTTCATTTTGGGAAAATTTATGTTGCCACTTGCTACTTTGTTTATTAACCAAGAGAAAAACAAATAAGAAAATATATTGATGTGGCCTAAATGGGAATTCTGTATACCATTTTAGTAATAGTTTGCAAGTATGTGAACTAGCTTGATCATTTAAATGAAGGTCATGGAGTAATCACATTCCTAGGCTCGTGTACCTGCACACGGCGGCTTGTGCACCCTGTGTTGGTGTGCAGTGCTGTGCTCATTGCATGTTGCAGACAGTGCATAATGTCCCCGATTCCTTGGGATGCCGACAGTCTGTGTTCTCCTCTCATCGTGTGTACATGTGATCATCATAAATGTGTTATTGACTATTTTGTTATCAAGTACAACTAGAATTATCTGGTTATGATACTGTTATTTTGTTTCAGCTGATGGTGTATGTTTTATGTACCCACATGAATAAATGAACTATTATGAATTTGGGGTTCTTTTGTTACAATGTGAAAGGAATGATGCAAAGAGATAATTATTGATAAAAGATCCATAAGTGGACTGGATTAAAGCCCCACCCTGACTATAAATAGCCTGCAAGGTGGCGGTGTTCAAATTTTCTGTAGTTTTATCATAGAAAATCGAAACGGTCGTGTTTGACGTCTGCATCCATCACAGTGGGTGGAGTTTATTTAGGGTTGTGCTATAAATAGCAAATCACATGGCCATGTGTATATGTGACACATTCGATGCATTTGTGGAACAGCAGCACAACAACAGTTTCGGTTAATGTATAAACACATGAAGAGTCATCCATAATGTGGAGTACAGGGCTTTAGCATTGTCCTCCAGTAAACATGACATCATAACCTAGGATGAAGTAGAAGCCGTTATGCTGTTTGGATTGTCTGTGGACGCTGAGATTTGAAATAATACACTTGAAGTTTACTTTCCACCATTTTCTTTCCAAAATGTATCGTCATGCATACAGTGAATACTCACAATCTTTCTGTAACAAACATTTGCAATTTATTTGAGTGAGTGAGTTGGGTTTAACACCGCTTTGAACACAGTATTTCCAGTTATATCACAGCGTGTCAGCTTCATGTGGCAGGAAAGCCCGAAGTGATGCAGGTCTTGGACATTTCCCGCTTATGTGAAATCCAAGAGCATGGGTATGGTGCTGATAATTCTAGTAACATAACTGGGGCAAACTATAATTCGAACCCACAATCATTGGTCTCCTGATCTGACTCTGCAATGCAAGTTGAGCCGCTGTGCCCGTGCAAAGTATTTGAAACTGCCTACTGAGAATAATAGAGAAAGTCACTATTTTCATGTCATCTCAAATGTTTGCTTCCATTGTGAACAGTCGATTAAATCAGAGCAACGTTACTGTGATTTGAAACCTCTGTTGACCAATCATAGCATTCTCTAAATTCATGGTAGAACAAAGGATTAATCCATACACAAAGCAACGCTAAGTAGATAAATATATACAAATTTTATTTACAAATGAAAGCACAGTCATTCAGTTTTTACAGTGATTGTACATGTTGGTAATATATATTATGATCTATGACTGCCCTTGCACACATGCAAATATTCACATTGCACAAAGTACTGATAGTACACTTGCCTATATATAACAAGCAAGTGAATATATAACAATATATGGCCTCTAATCATGCACCAGAAAATTAAGATATCATTGTTAAGCTGGTTCAAATTATGTGCTGAAAATACAGGTATGTCCAATTCGGATTCGGTTGGGACCGGTAAAAAAGTCAGGTTTACGTCAGGGTCTGGATTACACAGAGTACAAAAAGTTGGACCGAAGACAACGAAAATCAACAATCATTCATCTTTATTCGCATACACATACATTGTACATCCATCGGATAAAAAGGATTATATGCAGAATTAGCATTGTTCTGTTAGCCGACAATGACTGAACTTACTTCAAAGTCCTGTCCGGTCCAATTTAGACAGCTTCTTTACAATATTAAATTGGTTGTTGGGACCATCATTTTAGTCCAAAGTGTAAAAGTCTGAATCAGTGAGTCGTAGGTCCGTTTGAGCAATGATAATTTATTAAGGACCTTAATGGACTGGAGAAAAATCTGATTTTCACTGAAATCCAAATGTGACAGTCTGATTTGGGCAGAATTCACTGTGTACACGACATGATATTCACAAAGCTTAGTGTGACATCTACAAGTCAAAAATTACTGAAGTCTGGCTGGTATTTTTGAAGTTTGCAAATTGTGAATTAAAAAAACAACAATGAATATACATGCAATCACTATGTTTTGCATATTTGGTAGTAGAATAACAAATCTACATTGTTTGTACAAATGTTCATAGTACTGACTTACAACTGGTTGCAATATGTCATGAGTGAGTGAGTGAACTGTCAGCAATGTTCCAGCTATAATGTAGCTCATAAATCATCAAGTCTTGATTAGACAAACTGTATTAAAGACAATACATATATCCAGTCAAAATTTGCCAATGTTGTGCTTAATACACATATTTGCAAACATTGTCTTTGTGAAAATCTGAAAGATACTAAACCCCAGCCAGACACATTAGCATGATAGGAAAATAATGTTTCATGTTCTTATTAATATGAAAGTTATATGTCATGACATTTAGAGGATCACACTTGTTTCCGCATCAGGCCAAGTGACAACGTGCCCCAGCAACACACTGATGCAGATACTTTGTGCACTATAAGGAAAACAAGCCATTGTCACTTGAATTACATTGTTTATCAAGGGAAATCACTTATAAATACAGGGGCGGTCGGGTAGCCTAGTGGTTAAAGCGTTCGCTCGTCACGCCGATGACCCGTGTTCGATTCCCGACATTGGTACAATGTGTGAAGCCCATTTCTGGTGTCCCCTGCCGTGATATTGCTGGAATATTGCTAAAAGCGGCGTAAAACCATACCCACTCACTCATACTCACTTATAAATACTACTCAAAAGAAGTTAAAGAACACCATTTCACATTTCATATGACATGGGTTGTTAATCATCATGACATGACAAAATTCTTTGGAGTAGTATATATGTATATACACTGCTAAACCTAGAGAGTATAATAATAACTGATGTTGGTGCTGATACAGCTTAAAGCAACACTCACTCACTCACTGACTATGACTGAGGTATACTTAATTTATAACATAAGGCTATGAGGGCTCTAATTTGGTCATACATAAAATACAAGACAAACAAATACACTTCTTCACACGATCAAAGGTCATATTTCATGCACAGTACATGAAATCTGTACACTTATTACATAATCTAACATCCTATTTAACATGTTAAACTGTACACAATATTGTCATAAATATGTGACAAAATGATGTGTCCTGTCCCTACTGACAAACACAAACTCAAGTTTGGCACAAAAGGTTTAGCATGATACAACAATACACCTTTGTATTGCCATATAGGGCACATCTGCACAAAGCCATGTGAGAGCCGTGCTACTATCCGAACTCCAATACTGGAAGAAGTAGCACTACACCTTCTTTGTGTAGTAGGCCTGTGTTTACTGACTGAGACCAGCACACTACCTGGGGCATCTCGACAACTGCGGCTGATATCTGGACTTACAAGGTTTCATCAACATCAGATCGATGTACAGACTGCACAGAAGCATACCAACATGTGTGCATGTGTACTGAACATATAAAATGGTGTCTTCTCAGACAGGAAGGAATTAATTGTACTTCTGATAAGGTTTTATGTGTCAAGTCTTCTATCAGTATCATTTGCATCCCTTCAACCTTACCCTCTTGCTTCTATACATCCACCAGGAGATAAGGTACCTTCATCGGTAAAAGGTCACATTTAGACTTCTCATTATATTTTAAAACTATAGTATCCTGGAACACAAAAATATAATTCTCAAGCTTCAATTCATATTTATTACAGAGAAACATGACATTAAATATTTGGACTCATTTTTCCGACATAACGCCTGATGAATTGAAAGTAGACAGGATATGCTGAAAGGTTTTGAAATAATGTTTTCATTACATCACTAACTAACAAGAGTGAGTGTGTGAGTTGGGTTTAACGCCGCTTTTAACAGTATTCCAGTTATATCACGGCGTGTCAGCTTAATGTGGGAGGAAAGCCCCAAGTGATGCAGGTCTCAGACGTTTACCACTTCGGTGAAACCCACGAGCACGGGTATGGTGCTGACAAACCTAGAAACATAATCAGGGTGAACCGGGATTCAAACCCACAATCATAGGTTTCTGGCGTGTCCAGGAAACGCAACTCTGCACAGCAAATCGCGGCACCTTAGACGACTTGGCCCCTTACTAACAAGAGAAAAATAAGATATTTTCGCACAGACCGCACACATGAAGTAAGTTGACACATAAACATCCTTATGACATCACAGCACAATTGTATCCTAGCACCCATAAGGTCCCTTTTCTCCTGGTGGGTCACAAATCATAAATATTGGACTGTGCAAAATGAAGAGCACTGAAAACATACGGCACTTATTCGTTTTGAACAGCACAGTGTTGATCTAGAGAGAGAGTGAGCTGTTTCAAGTACTATGAAAGTATACAGAGACTTGTGTAGTCTCAACCTTTGTACAGCAATTACAAACCCTGCAAAACGATCCACAAACACAGAATAACTAGTAATACCAATTTGCATTTGGTACACAAAAATCGACCAGAGTTAATTCAACTCTTTCAGTTTGAATCATATTTTTGTAGTCAAGAGGTTATGTCAGCATGATTGGGTCATCTCACCACATCCAACATGTAGGAATATTAACACTAATTATCATATTCAAGAACAGTATCAATGTGCTCCAGTTTTACAACTCCTATGAGAAACAATCATACCATCTTTCAAACCTCTTCATCATCAACACACATGATATATTTGATACAGTGTTGATCTCTGTATGCTAAACACATTTAGGTTGGTTCCATGTGGAGGAGGACATCCTCACTTATCCAGGGTAGTATATCTCTGATGTGTTGTAAATACCCCGGGCCTCGTTCCTTAAAGTGATTTAAGGCGTGACTTCCATCATTTAACATGGGCTTACGATCATCGTAGAGCTAGGTGAATGACAGTCCCATCGTCTAACATGGGTTAAGATCATCGTAACACTTAGATAATTTTGTGGAACAGGGCCATGGACCCATTCCTCACTTTAGCTTCTTGTGGGCAGTGACGAAGCCTTCTCCCTCTCTTTTATCACTTAGTACACATTTTCCCCGCTCATGAGCTTTAAATCAAAAACCAATCAAATTGACTCTTCTGAACAAGTTTGGCATAGACCTAGGTTAAAAAATGTGGTTTTGTCGAGCAAACCCTTGATAAAGTAAAAAAGCAACAAATCCTAAACCTACTTTTAGCAGGAGAAGAGTTCAAAGACATGGAGTGGGATGTCCTCCTTTAACCAGGTGTTACCAGTTGTATTAAATACAGTACATAACAAAACAAGTCCAGTGATATTACTGCTTGATTCAATCATGACAGAACAAGCATGAGTTGATTGGACGGCTGTTTTAGCGTAGTGTTGTTCAAACTAGACTGAAACCCAAGCTATGGTGGCCAATGTGTCCAGGGTATTGACTGTCACAGCATGGAGATATTATACACTGGGTAATGGAGGACGAGGTATGAGGAATGCAGTGTCACAGAGAGCTGACCTGACGGTGGGGGCTGTCACTCAGGACAAGCATTGCTAGCTTCTCCAGACCTCAACCAACATAAACATGATTCATCTCTGTATAAGCTTACACAAAACCTAATAATTTCTGAATACAACTGCAACATATTGATGACTTTATGATAACTATACTATTCAATCTGAATGATCTCATGAAAACATACATGTTAGTTTTTATTGATATAAAACTCCTGCATCTTTCGTACAATATCAAACATACTATTCTAAAGAAGTTAAAGAACATCCGACTGGCATGACCAATAGCTATAGTAGTACGAAAGAACAGGTGCTCTTTAACTTCTTTTGAGTAGTAGATACCACCTCTCAAAATCAACCCCTGGCACTGACTTTGACACAATTATGTTTTTGGCCTAAATGTAAGTATTTACTTTCCATCTATGGCTTAATTCTGTTGGTAATTCTGTCAGTATGCAACATACCCAGCAGTGTGACAGTAGGAACTATAGTCAGTTGCTACAACTCACGACTTGCTACAATGCTGCTTGGTAGAAATAGGAACCATTAGAGTTTAGATGGGTGGGTAAGTTGTAGCAGCGTAGAGCTAACATGACCTGCTGCTTGGCAGAGATAAGAACCATTAGAGTTTAGATGGGTGGGTAAGTTGTGGCAGCGTAGAGATAACACGACCTGCTGCTTGCATTTGTCCATTGCCCAATGGCAACACAATGATAACAGGTTAAATATTAACAGCCAACACTGATGCACCACTACACTGTCGATTGTATCGATAGGCGTACGAGAATGAAAAAAATACTTTTGATTACATGTATTTACTTTTACTCAGGTATACCTTGACTGTAGACATTCACTCAGAGAATGCTCATAAATTCATATCAGACAATGGGAAGAGGTTCCTTAACTCACAAACACTGCCACAAGGAATCTGTAGAATCCAGGACGTGGCGGAAGTGTTAGGCTTTGTTATGTTAAATAATGCCAGGAGACCTATTGCAAGAGGCTTACTTGTCAAACTATTGCAACTGTTGTACTACACTGAAACAGTTTCGAAACATGTCTACAGCATCCCATATGCCCTGGACAGCCACCCCTTGCGTGTTGGGTAGAACGTCACTTTGAAAGTATTCAGTTCCATCATGGTGTTAAGAGACCGAAAAACATGTCAGATAATTCTGGTCTATATTTTCTTTGGGTTAAGGGTCTTAGAGGCTTTGCATGGTGTAGCTAATAATAATGTGATTGATAAGAAAAACAACTAAAAATATCAATAACAATCATACATTCAATAAACATCTTCATGCAAGATCCAGAAGTCATAATTTACATCATTACCGTAATGTTTAGGGCAATATACTTGCAGAAAGTTGCCTCTCAAGTTGTGGACTTATAGCACTGTATCAAACTTAATTGATAGATTAACACACAAGATGACCATCATTTCGCTACCCACAGCTGCCGACAAGCTTGTGGGACAGAAAGCAAAATTGATTTTCTGGATATTCATTAACCAGCTGTACATGGTATAATATCCCCTCTGCTTGGTTCCCGTCAGCTCCACATGTGTCAACAGATCATCCTACACTCTGCACTGCAGTATGGAAATCACAATGTCTCTGATTCAGTCAAGGCAAAATGATGGTATCACTGTATTTTACTGGCAATGCCGTTAGAATGAACAAGTTCTGTCGAGTTGAGGTGCCCACTGCCAAGCTCCTGTTTCTGCCGAACATCAAACACTTCTTGTATTGCGTGGCGGAAACAGTGGAAGTTGTAGTCGATTATACCTGCAACAGACACTGTGTCAAGGAAAAACACTCACAACTGTTTTACAATAGGGAAAGTGAGGCTGTGCTCAACTGATCTTAATGTTAATGTATTCAGTTTCATGTTTATTTTGCAGTAAAAACTTTCATCCCACTGAGCTGAAAGACTGCACTTTAGGGGCTCCTAGACTTCCAAAGTCTGTTTGGTCTATTGTATCATACGACATACTTATTTAACAAAAAGCGGTAGACACCATTGGTTATAGCTATTTTTGGACTAGTTTTGTTTGTTTAACACCACACTCTGCAATATTCAAGCTATATGACGGCAAGCCTGGACAAGACAATCCAGTGATTGACATCATGAGCATCCATGTATGCAATTGGGATACAATGACATGCATCAATTAAGTCCGCAAGCCTGATCACCCAATCCCATTAGTCGCCCCTTACGACAAGCATAGTTGCCTTTTAAGGCAAGCATGGGTTGCTGAAAACATATTCTAACCCGGATCTTCACAGGTCTTTCAGACTAGCGTTATATTTTATAACTAGATTTGGGAAGAAAACTAGTCCATCTCGATTTTCACATGTCTCAGAATAACCAACTAGTGGCTCCCTGGGGAGGGAGATTTCATGACACTTCCAGTGGACCATGTTAAACTAACCTCCCTATCCACGCTACCAAACATCATACAACTGGGTCTCATTGCCTGAAAGAGAAGCTCATTCTGTGGTTATCAGCCTCACCTTGTCTCTCAAAGCTGTCCTCTCTTAGGATGCAGACCAGAGCCAGGTACCGGTTCACTTCTCTCAGATACAAAATGGTGTTGGTGTTCAACTTAATGATGGCTGCTGATTGGTTGTCAAAGGCTCCATCATCTCGAATACTGAAAGTACCAATGTTGACTCATGATCATACCTGAAGTGAGTGAGTTGGGTTTACCGCGGCTTTAAACAGTATTCCAGTTGCAATGTATATCACGGCATGTCAGCTCATGTGGGAGGAAAGCCCAAAGTGATGCAAGGCACTTACCAAGGCACTTGGCAAAACCCACGAACATAGGTATAATGCTTACAAATCTAGAAACATAATTGGGGCAAACCAGGATTTCTGGCATGACCAAGGGATGCAACCCTGCACAGCAAGTTGCAGTGCTTTAGGCAAATGGGCCACAATCACCCCCTCCCCTCAATACTTGTAAATTGTATCAGTAGCAAATGACTTCCATCACTATTCAGATTAGGGGAAATTCCCAGAAAAAAAAGAAGAAAAATAGAAAAAAAGAATGAAAGAAAGACGAAGGAAGGTTCAAGGAAGGATTTTCCATTTATCAATCGGCATGATCAGTGAAGGATCGGTAGTAGTTTTGTGATATCAATAATAAAAAAACTTTACACTCCTACTTTACTGGGCAAACTAAACGTCATTTAACAAATACTGAAATAGTAGTCATGGTATAATACTAAACACTGTGATACACTACATCTTTATCATTTTCTTCATCAGGCATACAAATAAAGAGAGTTGCAGCAGTTATAGGACAAAAGGGTTGAAAAGTACAATACACATACCCTGCATTCTGGTATGGAAGTTGAAACTGACAATGACATGACCATGACATGTCTACTTGCACACGTAGATACTTCCTTGCTAGTGAACCATCTTAAAGTGCCCTTCATAAAGTACTTGTTATTGTGCTTATTGATCAGTTAAACCTTGCTTGACCGAAACATCACATTGAAAATATATGGTTGAAATTCATAAGTCAATCTTGTCTAAAAAAAGTGGTACTATGGTTATACATTCTATAGTTTAGTTATCATGGTTACCATACATTCTATAGTTATCATGGTTACCATACATTCCATAGTTATCATGGTTACCATACATTCCATAGTTATCATGGTTACCATACATTCCATAGTTATCATGGTTACCATACATTCCATAGTTATCATGGCTACCATACATTCCATAGTTATCATAGTTACCATACATTCCATAGTTATCATGGTTACCATACATTCCATAGTTATCATGGTTACCATACATTCCATATTTATCACGGCTACCATACATTCCATAGTTATCATGGTTACCATACATTCCATAGTTATCATGGTTACCATACATTCCATCATGATCACTGGCAGGTCAGGTGTATTTTGATGCAACACATTATACCAGCCTTTGAATATAATCTTTCTGAAATATTTAATAACTGCATACTATCCAATTACTCTATTCACATAGGAAAATCTCTGAAACATGCACAAGACTAACAACTGACTGACTAAATCATAGATTCTACATGTCCTGTCTATCCCAGTATCTATCATGCTGTTATCTTGCTTATGTCAACACTAGGGAGTCACCAGCAGCATCCGTTCCAACAAAAGTACATGTATATATGCTTATATTGGTTATATCAACAGGACTCCTGTAACCATGGTAACACAAGAGAGGGAATACAAGCAGTTAAAGCATACATGGTGTACATAGACAGGAAGCTGTGCAGAAGAAATATAGTTTCATATTTTTAAACAATGTCTTTATCATAATCTAAACAGAGGTTTGAGTTCTAATGAAATATCAGAGGCACAGGACACTTCTTGGTACAATTCATCTTTACATTTGTTAACCAAACAGGTATATTTTCTTTTGATAAGACTGAATGCAACTTTACCAAATTTGTGCACTTTGCAGTTTAAACCCATCGTCTTTTATCATGTTTCGGGTTTTCATACAAACTTCACAATTTCAACTATGCCTGCCCTTTTTCATGTTTATTATGATCAGTGATGAAGAACTGTGAAAATAACTACAAAAACTATAGGCAACCAGGTTCAGTGTGATAAGCATCCACTCTAACCATGAAGCTACCCAATTTGGCCATTGAAGAAGAGTTAGGAGCTGCTTCAAGATTTGACAGCATGTAACCATGGTTACATGAACAAGTCATAAACCAATATCAATATTTTTAGCAAAGTTCTTCTTTCCATGCTTTCCTTGATGGTCAGATGAACCAACCCAACAACAGTTTCACCAACGCCAACACAGAACAATGACTCACTGCACTGTGATACATATTCCACAAGGAAGAATATTGCAGCCAACGATATACATCCTAATTTCAGGCCATATAGAGTAGTTTTGTCAATGATCTTGTTGCCGGATTGCCAAAGAACAATGCAATTTTTTTACCTTGTCATCAGCAAATTCCTGATAAAACTCTATCAATAATATGTAAAAGTGGTATTTTCATTATCAATTAACTTTTGGATACACACATTCATATCATATCAAATTCAGCAGTTGGTAGGCCTATGTATGTCATGGAAGTGGTATACAATGGTTCCATAGTCACAGTGGGAAGGCAAAAGTATGAGAGTAAGTTGTTCTACTCGCCACTGGGCAATACTCAAGCTATATGTGCGTAATGGCCACAGAGTAAATTAGGCTTAAAAATAAAACTGCTTCGAATGATATTTCAGTTCCATCACATGTCAGCTTGATGTGGAAGGAAAGGTCATGGACATTTACCATTTTCTGTGGGTGTTATACAAAAAGATCAAAGATAATCATGATCATAAACAGTGCAAATCTTAGACCTGAACCCATAATCAGTGAATCCTGACATAGCAAGGGACACAACTCTGTACAACAATAGACCAATGGACCATCTGTACCTCTCTTGGTCACAGCTGTAGTACATAATGTCAATTTTTTAATAATAAATGTGAATAGTGGTCAATGTGTTCTTATGTTGCATAGCAATAGGCAATCAGGGAAGGCTGGGTTGGTGCTTTATTCGACAGTATTCAGCAAACTGTGAAACTATAAATAATGGAAATTGAGAAGCCAAAATGTGAATTTAATATAAAAGATTACCGAGACAAAACAATGTCTGTGACACTGAAACATAATATCATAAAATAAATAAAAGACTATAAGATCATGTAATAACGTATTTATTACCTAGCCAGTACGGTTTCCGTCACACTGAAATGTACAACACAGTCATGATTACAGAAACTGACTGACACAGTGCAGGTCAATAGCAAGCATGCAGTTCCAGTCCGAGCCAACCTGGAACCAATCTTCAACTCAAACGTAATAAAATGAAACAATTTGATAGTCAGAGATTTTCATAATCTCAATAAATCAGATCTTACTGCTCCCATACAAAAAGATCTGGGCCCACTTGCACAAAGCGATCTTAGCGCTAAGATGATCGTAATGCCCATACTTTAACATAGGCTTACAATAGTCTTAGCCCTAAGATCGCTTTGTGCAAGTGGGCCCAGGTGACATCCCATTATACATGTTACAGTTCAAGTCAAAACAACCTTTGAAGTCAGAAGTCAGGAAGTCAGCATTAACCAATCCGAAAGCAGCTTTCTCGAGCTTTACGGCACTAGTTTCAAAATGGCAACTTTCATTCCATACTACTCTTTGAAAAATATTTTGAGCAACAGAAAAATCTGGAATTCTAACATGTCTAACCCATGGCCCAGATTGAATGACAGTACTTCCCAAGGACTGTGGAAAGTCTTACAGTCCATAACTGTTATTAACCTTTACAAGGTTACATGACTCGAAAACAAATTTGGACTTTCACTTTCATGATCTTGTAAACGACTCTCTGATTGGTCGGTTGAATGGTCGTTCTGGCAAGACCTTTAATGGAGTTATTGATCTTTGTGTAGCAGTAGCAAGCAGAAAGATCTGATTTTAACAAGCTTGAGATTTTCAGGACATATCATGCAACTTTCAGGATAAAAAAAATAGGGCTGAAATGAAACACCCAAGTCACGACACATATGATGATCATGATGATAGTTTTTGCATGACATGATCATATCCTGACCCACAATCTTGGAGAGAAACAGCCAATAAACATGGCAAAACATCTTCTTTTATGTAAAAAGGTTTGCCACAAAATGCCTGTTTGACATTCTGGAGAAGAATTTTACAGCCTCACCCAATAAACAATACTGATCATTGGAATTCATCATGTTAATATGCCAAACCCAAAATGTTGATTAATTCCATTCTATTAGCTACTCTGTATCCTGTGCACAGAATGTTAAAAAAACATAACAATATTAAAGTGTTTTGTGCGAAGTGTAATATCGTGATGCCCAGCTCAGTCATTTCAGCCTTGTGGACCTGGTCAACAGTACATGCATCATGTTCCTACCATCACAGGTATGACTTTACTTACCCGTATATACAGGACACATCAATGACGACATCAATCATATCACAACAGAGCTCATAACACTGCATGTCCACAGGAGAACTGTCGGTGGCTATGTAGATTTTACTGACAACATCAAACAGAAATGCCTTCTCTATCCCTGAGTTCTGAAAAGAAAGAGTAAATAAAGATTGAATTGTGTTTCCATTTCACTGATTCTGATTGCCTGGGCTTCTCATTTTCACATGTTATCACAATGATCTCAAGCTATGACATTTAACATGTTGAAGTCTTGACAAAAAGTGAGAGGTGAGATGATATGGGGTTTAACGTCGCATCCAAGAATATTGCACTTATATAGCAATGTGTGTGGCTGTGTGTGTGTGGCCGGACTGATGACAATTTATAGTGCTAGCCCACTGAGATACCATGCCGCAGTTTAACATGAATACCTCACTCAGATACAGTATACTAACTCTGAGCCGACCAGTCCTTGTTTTAGGCCCTTCATGCCAAGTGTAGACAGGGTAACAATAAGTACCATCTTTTGACGTCGTTTGGTATGATGCGGCTGGGGATTGAACCCCGGAGCTTCCTCCCTCCGGGCGGACGCTCTACTACTAGACCACGGAGGCGGTCCCACAAACAGTGAGACCCTGCAGTGGTAGGTCATATCTAACTAGTCTGCAGCTAAATTTGCAAAAGTGGATTATGTAAAGTAGCTAGATTTTGGTAGAAAATAACTAGTCCCTCTGGATTTTCTCTAGTCTCAGACTAACAAACTAGTAACCGTCATTATCCCTGCCCTGAGTGAATGTTGTTTTATGCCACAGAGTGAGTGAGTGCGTATGGTTTTAGCAATATTCCAGCAACATCACGGCCGATGACACCAGAAATAGGCTTCACACATTGTACCCATGTGGGGAATCAAACCCAGGTCTTCGGCTTGACGAGCAAACGCTTTAACCATTAAGCTACCCCATCCCCTGATACATTAAGTAACCTCCTACGACCAGCATAGGTAGCTAGGGAGGTTGCTACCAACCCCCATCCCTCGATCCATTTAAAAGGCACCAGAATGAGGTACTGACAAACTATTCTACCTTATAAATAAAAGAGTACAATACTTACTGATATAAGAATATTAAGGAGGTTTTCTAACACTGGTAACTGAGGAATCAGTTTCTGTACAACTTTGCTGAATGCCTCAAATATTGAATGATCGTAGATACTTGTGAGATGAAAGCTGAAAGACAAAGGACAAGTTGACACACTGTAGGACAAGAACTGAGTTGGTGAATGCAGCAACTTGTAATCATCAACAAAACTATGTACATGATGTAAGATTTCCAATATATAAGATTTGTGGCTTAATGCTGTTTTGAACAGTGTTTCAAGGCATGTCAGCTTGATGTGGAAGCAGGGATGGAAATTAACTAAGAAAGTCTACTCATCCCAATATTGACAACATATATAGCAATAACCCCCAAATTCTACAAGCCCTTAGGACACCATTAACATTACCAAAACGTCTAGCAGCTAGTGCTAATTCTCATCCCTGGGAAGAAAGCCTGAGATGATGCAGGTATTAAGACATTTACCACTTTGATGGAACCCGTCAGCTTACAAACCAAATCATTATCAGGGTGAACTGAGATCCGGCTCCATGACCATAGGTTTCCAGCATGCCTAATGATACAACTTGGCTACCCGAGCCCCTTCCAAAATGTCCAAGACAAGAACAGGTTTCTGTTTGAAGACAATACACATCTACCATGACTGAAATGTTTACCTTACTTTAACTTACAGGGTTCACTCCAGGAATTTTCTGACATGGATCCTTTATGTGAAAATTTTAAATATTCCTGAGGTACACCCAAACTTGCCCATTCAGCACAATGTTAAAATGTATTTGAAAATGTGGGCCTTTTTCAAATTTAGGGGCTAAAAGCACCAGGCCCCACCCTTGAATTATCCCTGAACTTATGCCTTATCATGTTCATATCTATAGCTTTGTGAAGTGTTCTCCATCAAGGGGAATCATCCATTACCTCATCCATGTCCTCATCAACAAGATGCAAAACACCTGAGCCAAGTTCCACGAAATGATCTTAGTTTTACAGTGACTGTAACCTCATACTTTGACACAGGCTTACGATCATTGTAGCGCTAAGATAGCTTTGTGGAACAGGGCCCTGGCATTCTAATCAGTTTTATGATCAAAATCTTTGCCATGTACTAATGCTGACATCTTTCAGACTTGGTTACGTTAAAAGGTTGGGATCTACTCTGCATCACCTTTATCACAGTGGACGACACTGAACAGGATTCACATACACATGATACAGGGAATTGAACCCAGATCTTGTAACTAGTCAACACTTCAACCACTAGGCTACCAACATATTGCCCACCTTAGATGGACACTCTCTAGCCCCGTGTCCTGCAGATCGTCTGATGCCCTTTGGTGAATGTCTCGCTGAGTCTCAATCTTGTGGTCATCAGACAGTCCATCAACTTTATGAATGAACACTTCAAACTTGATCTTGGGGTTGATCTTGTAGGCTCTGGACACTGTTGAGTGCAGCCTAGAGAGAGCCTCCATGTAGTCATCCTACAAACCAGGGTATTAAACAGTAAACTCAACATCATCCATAGCTCATATCTGAAACTCTACAATAAAGGAAATGTACTGGAGTCCAGATAACTTTTTTAGCTACTATGTATTTACTCACATGTTATCATTCACACTGGGTTTTGGGGGATTCAATATATTTTTACTCTCTTGGGTACAGTCTATTGGGTATTAAGCTATAAATAGACTTCGATGAAATTATTCTACTTCTATGCTGTTCAAAGTAACCTCAAAATAGCACGAGTTCAATGCTGCCCCAAGTAAGTCACATGTCTCACAGCCGCATAGCAGTGATACATGTCAAGTTACAATGTCATACGCAAGATGTTGCACATCTGTGCATTATTCACTGTAATAGAATTCATGTATATGTGATGCCTGCATTCAGTCAGTAAGAAAAGATCTGTGAGTGAGTCATTGAGTGAGTATGGTTTTACACTGCTTTTAGCAATATTCTTTCAATATCACAGCGGGGGACACCAGAAATGGGCTTCACACATTGAACCCATGTCAGGAATTGAACCCGGGTTCTTTGGCATGACGAGCTAACGCTTTAACCACTAGGCTACCCGTCAGCCCCTCTGTAAAGATCTGTAAAGACGTGTGTATGAAAAAGCTACATTGGGTAATAAAACAGAGTGTTGTTATACTATTGGGTTATAAAATTTCTTAATGCATGTTCACTGCTTCCCTCTCCAAGTGCTACCTGTCCAAGTACACCAGCATGCCACCAATCCGAATTAGTGGCTTTATATTCAGGGTTTTGTGAGACACAGTGGACTGAAACGTTTACATACAAAAACTCAAATTTGATGAGGAAAACAGAGCACAGGTCCTACTTGATGCAAAATCAATTAACATCAACCAAAACAAAATTAAAAAGGATGTACAAGAAGTCATCAACAACTGGGGCAGGCTTTATCTATTTTCGATGAAAATCATTGTTAAACATTGTAAACATTCATAATGCAACATCAGTTAACGACTCCCAGGAAGAGACGTCGGTGAATTATTGACAAGTTTCTCTACACATGATACAATGAGTAAGACTTATTCTGCTACGGAATCCCCACAGGCGACGAGAATAGCATAAAGTATCTGTTCAACCGATCAAGAGTTGTCCAATCTGAGGGGCTATTTGAAGTACCAGTATCTTGCTATTATTTTAACATACTTGAGCATCTATGACGAATATTAGTGCACCACATCCTCCAAAGATGTTCTCTGAATCAAACGTTGGATCAAAGAAGTCAATGTGGCCAGGCAGATCCCAGATCTGGAACTGTACAAAGGAGCTGTTGGACACATCTGAAACACAGATATGACAAAAGATATTGAACATTTTATATTAAATTGTATATTCATAAAGTTATCCTATCTCACACTATGCATTTCTTCCTTCTTCTTTTGATCGTTGTGTGGAAACGTCTTCAAGCTGCTAGAAACATTTTGCCCGTACACCCCTGCATCACCATCGCCACCACCTAAACAAATGGGCAACGCACTACAATCGTGTGCGCTGTGACCTAAGTGGTTTGACCACCTAACACCCCATGCCACATCATTCTCTTTCTTAGAGCTGACAGGCTTGTGTAACTGTGATGTGAGGACGGTCGGGTAGGCTTATAATGTGTAAGATAGGATAAGTAAATAAATACACAATTTAATGTAAAATTGTCAAATTTTTAACTTATCCTATCCCACACTATGCAATTGGGTGGGCGTAGATACCCTCGCCTGTAGTGGACTTAAACTGTGAGATGGAAGCTGGTGCTAAACATGCTTCATATAGATTGTTGCACAATTAATATCTAAAAGACATGGACTTGTGAGTTGGTAGAACACTGTAATAATTACATAACTTGGACATGACCTCATGAAATCAGTTGTAACACGTGCTAAGTGGCTTCACGTATGGCATTGTTTCATGAACAACTGCATAGCTTTAAGGTAGCGAACCTATCTTGCCACAACCTCTAACCAATTCAGAAGGGGACTCCAAGCAATAAGTTACATGACAAACCACCACTTACACTCTAAGACGTAAGTCTCAACAGCTTGGCATTTCTTTTAATGCTTTGCCAAAGGTATCAATCACACCCACAGAATTGAAGTATGCTCAGAGGAGAAGAGTTAACGATCGACAACATCCATAAGAGTATCTTCAAACCAATACTTAGACATCACATGCTCAAGGAAGAGGTGAGCGGTAAGGATTTGAAACACCAACATCATTGTTGAAGACTGCAGTCTCTACAGATGTGTATCTTCAACAAGTCCTCAATCTGGGAATCCGAAGAATACTAAAAATAAACGAAGAAGAGGTCAATCGTTTATTTAGTATGTACAGGATATGAAGTACGAGTCTGTCGCAGCAGGTGCAAGTATCGTCTATCTGTGTTGATGGGCTCTCGTTATCTGTTGTGCCACGACCAGCAGACCAAAATGGTGGAGGCCTTGAACATCCACGAAGATGTCATGTAGATAAAGAGGTTGATGTCTGGGCAAGGGTAGAGGCGGCAAATCAACTGGAAGATCAATATAGACACCACTTTGTCGGGGGCGGTTGATTCGTTCAGGATAGAGAATCCGCTATGACATTGTTTATACCAGGAATGTGTCTTGCTCAGACTTGAATGCCCAGCGTGTTGACCAACTTGAATTCAATCGCCTGAGACAAGGGACGTTGAATTGGTGGAGCCCATTTTGTTAATGTACCAGATGACTGAGATATTGTCCGACTGGATCATGAGACACCTGGAGATCTTCCACCCAATGGGATATGGCCAGGATGACCGCCTTGAAATCTAGGTTGTTGATGTAGAGGATTGTTTCTGCTATTGTTGAGCACCCTGCCACCTGAAGATCCCGAAGGTGAGCTCCCCAGCCTACAGGTCTTCAAACAGGTGTTGGTCGGGATGAATGGCCTCACAAACTGTGTTGCCCTGTGGACTAAGAAAGGGGATTTTCAGCTGAAGGTCGAAGAATTTCAAGGGGTTAGAAGCCTCAGTTAGTACTGTCTATAGTCACAACAGTGTGCTTGTCCGATGTAGGTAACATACAGTGCACTTTTACTTGATGGTTTTGGCGGGAATTTCTTCATGAAGAAAACTATCAGAGACCACATCGTCTTTTATCTGACAGAGACGTGTTGGTAGACCTTGGTGGTTGGTAGACCTTGGTGGTTGTTTGACAGTTGACTTGGCAGAGGAAGGGACAGTTGCTTTAGCTGTGACACAGTTAGGCTTCTTGGTAGCAGACGGCCCATGTTCAGCATCCTGTGATCTTGATCTATGATCAACGGAACATTTCTGGCATTTACATAAATAATTAGTAAAAGTTTCTTCTGATAGGTGAGCACAATAGGAACAGCGGTGACTAGATTAACAAACTCCCTGACAGTAGCAGCAAATAGTTCATGTGGATCACAAGGTGAAAAGACTTGGCATCACTTCTTGCAAGCCTTGGGCGTTTATTCTGATCCTTTCAAAGGCATAAAAATAGAGGTAATGAAGAGGAAACTCTCTTAGAAAAAACACAAAAATCTATTCTCTACTACTCAAACATGTCTCACACGGTTGTGATGAGTGAGAGAATATGATGTGGCATAGGGTGTACGATGATCAGACTGTTTAGGTCATGGAGCACGGGATTGTTGTACGGGATTGTTGTGCGTGACTCATTTGTTTCGCTGGTGACGATGGTGATGCGAGGGGTATTTAGGCAGAGGGAAAGAGGGAAGAAGAAATGCATAGTGTGAGACAGGATAAGTTTAAAAATGACCATGATTATGAACGTGAAATTAATGGTAAATTATTACTTTTTCACAAATGTTCGTCTCTCTGAGTTTACCAAGTTCATAACCATACACCATATGCAAACTAAAACTCACCATCTTTGACAATCTTGTTGGTACTCTCCAGAAACAATGTTTCATTGGGGGACACTTTGTGAAAGACAACTTTCTGAATGGAAGACTTGCCACTCCTGCAATGACAAACAGAGTTGTCAGGTTAGTTCCTTACTTTCCCAATGGTAATACAAAACAATAGAACATGCTATCATGATTAAAATGAATAGAGACTATAATAATAAGGAATAATATGTTTATTGTATTTCATCATGTTTATATACCAATGTAAATGATTAACATGATTAATACCAGTATGTCTTCGTTTCCAAAAAATCATTTTAATATTTAATTTTTTGTCATCAATTCATTGGGCATGTTGAGATGCAAATCATCCAGATCTATTTGCACATGTTTGTGAGGTTCAAAATGGTACATGAAGTCAGTGTTGACTTATGGACTTCATACAGAACATGTGGAAGGAATACGAAGCTGAAATCTGTAAGTCAACTTTCTCCGGTGATACTGCAAGCTTTCAAACTTGTATACGATAAACTCATAGTTGACATTTGTGAAAAAATAGGTAGAAATGTAAGCATTGCAAGAGCTGTAATAAGTCACCACAGTGACAGGTCCTTTCAAATTCATTGTGATCATACACATGAAACTAATCACTGCTAATAGACATGGCAGGTAAGATAAGAACTTTACAAGTGTGAGTTACAGATAATAAAAGAAAGGTGGCATCAGCAACACAAACCATTACCATAATGACATGTTCAAGGGTTTTAATAAATCATATATGCCTGTCGAAGAAACCAACAGGGTCAGTTCAATAAATTTACCAAACCAGCGATAGAAACTAACAGTTTTAGTCCACTAGTCCTTATAATGATAACATGTAGTAAAACCCTTGTAAAGGACAAATTTCTACTAGTCCTTTGGATACCTTAACTATTGAGCAGTTTGGTAAGGACTACAGGACTAGTGCCAATTTCTAACGCTGCAAACGCTGACAAATGTCGCTGTTCATTTCCCTTATAAAAGATTAAAGAGTTCTATTTTCCACCCAACCCACCATCCAAACATTGGCGGCAGTAGAAACTAACTTTTTTAGTCCACTAGTCCTTATAATGATAACATATAGGCTAATCCTTAAAAATGGCAAATTTCTACTGGTCCTTTTGATACTTTACTATTGGGCAGATTGGTAAGGACTCCAGGACTAGTGCAAATTTTTAACACTGATTTGGATTGTCAGCTTCTTGACAACACGTGGCCCACTTAGATAATGTCGGCATATTATGATCAAATTGTATTAGGTCAATGAGAAGATAATTCACCCTATAGGCAACAAGTACAATACTTCATCTGTCAGATCATCATGATCATACTGACTGATGTTTTGTTGTTTTTTAAATTGTAAATCCAGGCATAGTCTGTTAGTCTGAGTGTAGTGAAAATCCAGAGGTACAAACGTTCTCTAAAAATTTAGTTATTTTACAAAAAATTCCTGTCCAAAAAGAGCTGCAGACTCTTAAGATTTGACCAATGGTGACTACCCCTGAAATACATGCATGTTTTTTCACTTTCATTAGAGATTCATCTTTATTTTATGTGATCCATTGCCAACATTTTGGCCAAAAGAAATATAACTGAAGGATCAGATAATGATAATAACTCAAAATGTGAGGTGAGGTGAGGTGAGGTGAGGTGGAAATAGGGTTTAACGTTGCGTTCAAAATTATTGCACTCATATAGCGATGTGAATGTACGTGTGTGTGTTTGTGTGGCTGCTTGTACTAGTCCGGACTGATGCCGATTTATAGTGCTAGCTCACTGAGATACCATGCCGCAGTTTAACATGAATACCTCACTCAGACACAGTATACTGACTCCGAGCCAACCAGTCCTTGTATTAACCGCTTAATGTCGAGCGCCAGACAGGGTAACAACAAGTACGATCTTTTAACGTCTTTTGGTATGACGCGGCCAGGACTTTCCGCTCTCCGGGCGGACCCTCTACCACTAGACCACGGAGGCGGTTAATTCAAAATGTAAACGTTATTTCTACTGGACAGAGGAACCAACAGCCTTTGAATTTACAGGTCACCACTTTTATATGCTTAACCACAAGGTAACACCGTAGCCATTTCCATGATTTCTGAACTGATCCTACCTGCGCAGTCCCATCAGTAATATCCTTGGTTTTTCTTCTGCTGCAGCTGCCACACCATCAACTTCATTTTCATCTGGTCCATAACCGAAACCCTTTGGGAATGACCCAACAAAGTTCCCTGTTGTATCGTCGTCAGCATAAGACTGGGAAAGAACATTGAGAACACTGAACATTATCAGATATCATACACATACTCAGTGTTCAAAATTAGTCATAATAATTTGCTAAAAGTTACAGCTTTAGGGGGACACTTTTTTAAAAAAACCTTTAGCAGTCTGCAGCAAACCTTAAGGACCCAAGGAGCTCTTTTAATTTCAAAGGAATGCAGCATTCCTAAAATTCAAAACAAAACCAATAAATCACTGTATAACCCATGGCCTGTAATATACCATCTATGCATGCTCAGATCTCTCAGACAGCAATCTTTATAACACTTCTGAGAAGGTGATGTAGTGGATTCCCTTGTAAGTCACAGGTATGGTTCTTGTGAGTGGAATCAAATTTGAAATGTTATGATGCTATTTCTTGACCAGCCTCCATTTGCAAGTTTGTTTGTTACAAGTTTCCAATGGTACACCTGATAACGAAATTTATCTACAATAAAACATTCTGAAACATTTTGAAACTACAAACTGTTGTTAGCGAAGCGGACAGTAACTTTACATGCTTCATTGATAGTATATAACTGTTTCAATGTGAACCTTGAACCAGATGATACATATTGGAATTTGGATGACATAATCATTATAATGTTCGTTGGTTTGTTGTTTAACGCCGAACTCAGCAATATTCCAGCTATATGACGGCGGTCTGTAAATAATCGAGTCTGGACCAGACAATACAGTGATTGATATCATAAGCATCGATCCACGCCATTGGGATCGATGACAGGCATCAACCAAGTCAGCGAGCCTGACCACCCGATCCCGTTAGTCGCCTTTTACGGCAAGCATGAGTTGATGAAGACCTATTCTATCCCGGAATCTTCACAGGTCTTATAATGTTCAGACCAACTTAATAATTTATGTCATCTATGAATTTATAACATTTTCGTTTGCATCAATAAACTGTCAACTGTCCATCAGTAGATTAAAGACCTTTCAGCTTGAAGTATACTGCAACATAACTAGGCCTATTAGGACTGAACATGCTGAAAGGAGAACACCCAACATTTGCAGTGAGGAGTATAGTTGTTTTTATTGTCTTTCGATTATTGATATAATATTAGTCACATCAGCATCATAACACTCCTCCTCATCGCATAACATTGTTAACAAGATATGTCACGAGACTGGCCAATGCGACCACACACAGTGAGTGTCATTTGATCGAAGTAAACTTGTCGCGTGACCACATAACGAAGTTCAAAACAACAATATCAAACAGCTAAAATATCGAATTAATTGACTGTGTGTCAAATGCAAAATACACCCCCTGTTGTGCAAACAAACACCACTGCTGTCAGTGCCTGACATTATACAAGGGACGTCAAAACACAACACTGACATTCTCATATTCTTACCATCGTTCGCCATTAACAATATCATGTGACTCTCGTGTACTCTCTAAATCTAAGGTAAATTCCCCATAAGGAGTACCGAATGCACATATTATAAATAATTAGCACGCGATAACGATTATCAATTTATGTCCAGCATGTGCATAACACATGGCGTAAAACCTTTGAAAATAAAGCACAGGAGCATTTGAAATATATATCATTATATTTAGAGAGTATTTTTCTGTCTGGCATTATTCACTTCATTCTCGCTTACATCGGAAACAGTGATGATAAACTTCGGGTTCATTCGGGAATAACTACAATGACTTACGGGATATTTTTAGTTCCGAGTTTTGGCGAGGGTCTTTTACCATTATTTCACAGTCGGCGTCAACTTCAATCAGTTGAGACAGTTCGTTTATATGACGTCACATATCTATGGGCTGCTCCACAAATTGATGTGAACGAGCCTATCACAAATTATAGGGGGGGGGGGGGGGGTTTAAGAACTGACTTCAATATTATTTTGCGTTTATGGAGGTATAAACGTAACAACTGATGTGCACATTTTGCGTAAAACTAACTGAAAAGGACCCTGCCTGATCCTCTGTGGGCAGTTTATTATTCTCCGGGGACGGTGGGGGTAGCCTAGTGGTTAAAGCGGGTTTGATTCCCCACATGGGTACAATGTGTGAAGCCCATTTGGCTTAACAGTTGGATAGTCACACCAAATACCCGCGCTCGATTGCCAACATAGGTACACTGTGAAGCCCATTTCTGGTGTCCCCCCGCCACGACTTAAAGCGGTATAAAACTCACTCACTCACTCACTCATATACAAATTGGTTGGTTTGTTGTTTAACGCCACACCCAGCAATATTCCAGCTATATGACGGCGGTCTGTAAATAATCGAGTCTGGACCAGACAATCCAGTGATTAATATCATGAGCATCAATCCACGCAATTGGTATCGATGACATGCATCAAACAAGTCAGCGAACCTGACCATCCGATCCCGTTAGTCGCCTTTTACGACAAGCATAATCGCCTTTTACCGCAAGCATGGGTTGCTGAAGACCTCTTCTACCCCTGAAACTATACAAATTGGAAAGAGGTGTGTCACAAACAACAAGTGTGTTTAAAGAGGTACCCTGCACAATGACCTGATCTCTTCTACCAACCTAGAATTAGACAATGCATGAAACTAGGACTTTGGTAAGAATATGAGAATGTCAGTGTTGTGTTTTGACGTCCCTTGTATAATGTCAGGCACTGACAGCAGTGGTGTTTGTTTGCACAACAGGGGGTGTATTTTGCATTTGACACACAGTCAATTAATTCGATATTTAAGCTGTTTGATATTGTTGTTTTGAACTTCGTTATGTGGTCACGCGACAAGTTTACTTCGATCAAATGACACTCACTGTGTGTGGTCGCATTGGCCAGTCTCGTGACATATCTTGTTAACAATGTTATGCGATGAGGAGGAGTGTTATGATACTGATGTGACTAATATTATATCAATAATCGAAAGACAGGGATGAAACAGGGATGAGGAGTGTAGACTTGCTTTGATAGTATGCTTGTATTCAGGGTATGTATTAGACTAACATCTAGTCTCTGAAATGTAAATATCTTACAGAAAAAAAACAGTTGTTTAATTATCTTAATAAAAAATATAATAAAAAAGGAGCCCAGAGACGCTCTTCATTTTCAGATACTGCAGTAATATAGACTTGCGAAACATTATAGACTTGCATGGGCTGTATTGGATATATTTGTATCAAGGTCTGTATGACAGACTAGGTATGTATGGCGAACACGGCACTGCGTTAAAACGTCAGCAAAAACGACAGCCTTGCCCAAAAGGCACCAATTAAATTGACCCTCACGGCACCAGACTTAGTTGGCGAAAATGGCATCATATGTGTCATACTACGCTGAGCGGTGCATGCTGAAAACACACACTACCTTACCATACAGTATGCATTAATTCCTTATTTCATAAGCACCTGATCTTAATTCATCTGCACATCCTGGGTCATCCCCGTGTGAAAGGAACGGGTATCCTCCCAAAACGTAGACCTGCCAAAACGCAGACCCGTTAAAACAACACTCGTTATGGCTGGTTGCATCAGTATTTAGTACCCTGTAACCTTAAGTAAAATGGTATCACCCATGTAACAAGAAAGAAAGATGGGTAGAGTTCACAATTTTTTATTCAAATGTTATTTCATTGTCATTTATGATTATCGGTCATTTTAACTTGTTTATCATCAGTGGACCAACTGCATCCAGGTACTGAAGGGGTGTCTTTTCACGGCGATGAAGCTGTTCCTTCTCTCTGTAGACAACCTTCCTGGGTGGCGGTGCTGCTCCAAATTGAATCTGCGCTAGTTTCGCTCTCTCCGAAATTTCCACCTTCTGGATCAGTTCGATAAATCTGAAGATGTTTGGATGCTTGTGCTGGAGGGACTTGCCGATTCTGGAGTGGAAACCTTCTAGGTTGTTGTTTGTACGGGGCCCTTGTGTCGCATGGTATATCCACAGTCGAGGTACTATATCCCAACATTCACTTTTGAATTTACTCGACATTATAGATTTATAAACTAATATTTCACTTTACACTCTGCCGGTGTATCTATATTTAAGATTTATAAAGAGCCCTTGACTTAAAACATTCTAACCTCATCTCAGTTATGAATTCAGTTGCTTGTGTCGGCGTCTTCACAACAGTGTCTTCTTCCTGTTTCGTCTGAAGTTGAATATCTCACTAGATTATCATCGTCAAAGTGTTCTGTAATAATTCAAAGATGCAGATAAGGCCCGTATCCACGTGCTTTAAAGGTTTAAAGCAGAGCCTTTGAATTGTTACTTAAGATACAAAATAACAAATCCAGGATGCTCGATTATACAGACAGAAGTTGCAATATGAACGAGTCTGATCCTCAACTTCTGATTGGTCGAAACTTGAGCGCCATTGAAGCGAGCTCGAGAGTCGAAAGTATACACGTGCAGCGGTGGAATTGTAAACATTAGCTTTAGAACATAAACGTAGTTCAATCCAGAAATTGTACCATTTTGTTTCAGCTATAAAGACACCGGTTTCACGATCACGTTTTGTGAGTGTCATTAGAAATGCCAAGCGACACAAGGAAAAAACGAAGGGCGGATTCAGAAGTGGATGATACATCCGATGGTATGCAGTTTTCGGTTGTTCTCATAATGTGTAAATATATGTGTGAAGACCGCGGCAACATAATGAGTGACAAGAAAAATAACCATGACTAACCACACAACAGTGATGTGTCAATCACCTAATCCTCGAAACATGATGTTTATATTTTCGATAATATTGGTTCCTAAGGGAGTGGATATTGTTTTGTTTTTAAGCAAATTTATACTGTCTCAAATGAAATTTGGCATGGATGTAACTATTATTGATGTATTTCAAGACTGTCTGGTTAATTTTGATCTAAGTAAATAGGGAAACTGGTAACTTCTTCCCCAAAGGTGCAGTAATCTATGTGGAGGTCGAGTTGCCTCCCATAGGTGTGCCAGGAACCTATGTTCATGTGTTTGAATCCGAGAATCGCACTGATAAGGATGATTTGTTTGTCTGAACTATACAAGTGCTTATGGGTTTCACCAAGGTGGTAACATGTAAAACCTACATGTTTGTTTATTGGTTGTTTAACACCACACTCAGCAGTATTCCAGCTATATGACCGAGGTCTGTAAATAATCAAATCTGGACCAGACAATTGACTGATTGTCATCATGATCATCTATCCACGGAATTGGGATACGATGACATGCACCAAACAAATCACAGAGTCTGACCACCCGAACTTGTTGGTCGCCTCTTACGACAAGCATAATCACCTATTATGGCAAGCATGGGTTGCTGAAGACCTATTCTGCCCTGGTCCTGCATGTAAAATACCAATGAATGTAGTGTTAAACCAAACACAAACACACACTCCTTTGTGCAGCTGCTGGCATAGCTTCTTCCTCTGTGTCTAAGTCTATGTTACATGCATTGATCAGCTGACGGATCATTAACAGTTACTCTTTACGATGATCACACAAGTAATGTTTTTCAGTTGAAACATCATCCCCCAAAAAGAAAAAGAAGACTAAAGAGAAAGTGGATGAAAGAAACAGATCAGGTAAATGCTTGTATCATATCATTATCAATGCTCATAGATTTTTGTTTGAACTAAATTATAGAAACTGTATGGAGATATCAATTCAGAATTGCATAAGGACTGTGCGTTTTGATCAAGGTCTTATCTCTCGGTGCTTTAAGTCCCTGTGTTGTCATTCACTGCATTAGGTGTGTGTTAAGGTCCGCGTTATCCTCATCTTTGTGCCTCTAAGCTGTTGTTTTATCTGCATCTGTACACCTCTTGCATCAACTTGATCAAGTTATTTTCTGTCTGTAGACCCGGCTGAGTGGCCTGCTGAGGATATCCTGCAGTTGTTCGAGAGGATGGAAGGAGTCCTTCCTAAACCTGACGTATTGCGGTACACCCGATGTGTGGAGAAGATTAACTGGGAAGATGTGCAGTTTGGAGAATATTCAAGCCAGGATTGTGCGGATGTTTTCAACTTGATGCTCAAAAGGGTAGGTGTATTATCATATCATATTATGAATTAGCCAGTGGGCATGGTTGGATGTGAGTAGAGCTGAGTATCACCTGGTATCTTGCGATATGATTTGTATTCTCAAGAAATGATGAAATCACTGAAATACAGCTCTAAAACCTCTTTCTTCATACATTTATTTATTGTTATCACAAAACTTTAACAAAGAAAACCACAAGATCAGAACAGGTTTAAATGAAGGGATGCTTATTACCTGTAAGTGCAACAGTTAGCCGGCATGTTCCCGTAATCTGCCATGCTTACTGGTGGCGCTATGCTACTTCTGTCAATATGGGAGGTAATTCTATTGTTTCTGTTCTATTTATAGAATATCGCAATCTCAGAAACTGATGGTTCGAGTAGTTGTGTATCTAAGTATCACTGATCATGCTGATGTCACGGAAACTCTTGCTCTTCAAGTGTAATGTAACTGGTGTGGGTTTATCATTAGACTAACATTTAGACCAACATTCATATCTGAAATGAAAATGTAGACATTTAATCCTCCACCTACTATATATATTCTGTACTATGTCTCTCATTCAGTCTTGCTTGACAACGGTATAAGGACCTATACCGAAATGTCGCTCTTCACAATATTAAAGAAGTTGTTATCCATAAAATTGTGTCTACCTTGTCATCCGTCAACTTCTAAGTAATGCCTATCAAACAGTTGAAATTAAAATATTTTACAGAAAAAAACCATGTTAAATTATCTTAATAAAATATTATAAAAAGGAGCCCAGAGAGTCTCTTCAATCTGCAGTAATCTAGACTTGCCAACTCTTCTAGACTTTTATGAGTGCCATGTTGGATATGTTTATTTGAGGTTCCCTATGACAGACTAGGTTTATCTATCATGTTTGTCATTGTTTATGAACACTTGCTCTTTTGTAATATTATCAAGATTAATTACTCTTGAGATCAAGATTTAAATTGTGAAGTATTTTTGCAAATATCTAGATACATAAATGTAAATCATGATATTGATGCATAACCAAATTAATGCGAGTGCTGACCTTCGAAATTAAAATACAACTGTGCCATAAATTAAAAAATGACTAATACGGTAATAGGTATTAGCAGTTTCAGTGAGTATCAGCATTTTCTTTTCTCACTAGCTCAACTTCTGCCTCAATAGCAGGATAAGCGGATATTCAGTATCAGGCATATGATGTGGGTCAGGCGAGCTGATAAGAGTGTAATCAGTTGTTGGTACAAGTGTTAGTACAATCTTTCAATGTAAATAAGCACCAGATAATGACTCCCGAGTTATGTTTTCACCAAGTCAGCTGTTAATGTACACATTATCACTATACTTGGATGAGCCGTGTTTAGCCTTCAGTTGAAAGATAATTCACCAAGCAGGCCACAAAGTTGCGACTAAATTGGTCGCCATGGCGATCTAGTTTTGTATTTTGCGACTGGTATTTTCATGTCAGTCGCCAACTGGCTCCTTGTCTTTAATTAAGTTTGGCGACTAAATATCTCTTGTCATAAGATATTTGAAAAGATCGTTTTTAATATAAGTGTGGTAACTTCAGTGAAAAAAAATCGATATCAGAACATAATAACATCGACTAGATCACTGCTAGGCCATGTGTACTGTTTTCGCTTTCGATATGAAGCTCCATACCTGGAATGAAGGAAGCACTTTCCGTTATTAAGTAATGCACTAATGATGTTAAGAGTTGAGTACCCACGCATGTGCTGTACGACATCCGCCCAGGTGACAGCTGTGGCTGTCGTTTCGCCGTTCAAAAACATGAAGTATTTTTCCATATTTGCGCAAGTCAAAACAACAACAAATCGTTGTCGATCGGCAAATGATGAATACCATATTTTCTTTAGTATAGTGCGCACCCCTCTCTAGCGGATTCAGTAATTTTTTGGGAAAAATTTTCGAATAGATCTACCAAGCGCAGAAAAAAAATTACACCGTAGATATATCTACCCCTTTAGCGAAGTCCGGCAAACAAACGGGTGATGAGAAACTTGGTCAGTACAAATTCGAAATTTGAGATAAAAAATCACCAAACATGTTGATTTACCGTTTAAATTGTATTTTTTTGTTCTTCTAGGCATTGTTTTATATCCAGGGATTAAGATTACCATGTGTATCTTCTCGTAACTAAGCCGGACACAGCAATCAGCTGTACACACATTTTCTTGGAATTTACCGGTGATTCAGTCAAGACACACCCAATGATATAACTTTACAGGGTTTTAATGCAAGGATCGGCAAAAATTGTATCTGAAACTATTTTTTTATCAGGAATAATATATTCCGATATCTTGTTAATTTAGATGCAGCTTTTACTAAACATATTTGAAATAATAATAACCCTAAGCGAAGCAGCTGATTGCTATTACCGGGTATTACATGGTTTTCCATGGAACCAGTCTGACCAGTCTCCGTCAAGGCTCTCGCGCATGTGATCGCGTGATCACGAGAATTAAGTGTTGACATAGAATCGTCCAACAAAAACAAATATGCCTTTTAACGAGTCAAAGTATGGCATTTATGACATATGTATCCATTCTCTGTCAACTAAAGTTCGTTTCAAGGCGTCAATAGCGGTAATCTTCCGATCGCTTCACACACGATTTCGCCGAAATTAATTAAAACAATATTAAAAGTAATTTTGAAATAAGTTACAAACATAAGTCCAGATATACAAAGAACACTTTTTATAGTCAGACAGTGTAATTACATGATTAATTTGCGTACTTCAGTATGGATTTGTTGACATGGTATTTCCGGTAATGTCTCATGGCTCACGGTAATGTCTTTCCATGGGGGAAAAACATCAAAACTCATTATTTCGTGTATAATGCGCACCCCCTTCTACACAGCTGTGGTTTTTTTTGGAAAAAAATGCGCAGTATACTCAAGAAAATACGGAATGCTTTGAATGGCGAAGCTGACACGGAAGTTTCATCGTCTGTCGACACGTTCGATGAACCAAAACCTACAACTGGCACCGGTAAACTGTCAGATGATGTTACTGACACAATGTTCTTAGCTTGTCTGATGGATTTACTGACACGGTGTCCTAAAGCTTTTCTGATGATGTTACTGACACAATGTTCTTAAGCTTGTCTGATGGATTTACTGACACGATGTCCTAAAGCTTTTCTGATGATGTTACTGACACAATGTTCTAAAGCTTGTTTGTCTGAAAAACTCAAAAGCTTCAACAACAGTTGTTGTTCATGATATCAAACTGATTATTCAAACTAATGGATTTTTTTGTGTTTTGTTATGCAGAAGCTCAGTTAAATTACAAGTCATTACTTTTGGCTCCTTACATTTTGCCTTGGCTCCTTGAAATTCTATTTGGCTCCTTGAAAAAAAGAATTTAAGAGCCAAGTGGCTCCTTTGAATTTTTTTTAACTTTGTGGCCTGCCAAGAACAAAGATGCTGCCATGCGCTGTCTGTGACTGTCATAACTGCTTGATCACCTTGTGGAAACAGTGAGCCATATAAAAGAGGTTCACATTTTTTAACATAAGCAAGTTATGTTCACACATATATTTTTAATTAATTGTATGCTAGCATTATTATCTTGATTGGCAGTAACAGACAACTTATCGATTGTTAGTCATGCTGGTTGTATTCTCAGAAAACCTTTTTTGTGTTTTTTGTTTGATGTTTTTCCGAATGACTGCTCTCCCAGGAGTTGAGCATGGAGACGAAATATATTAATGTTTTGTAGCATTTTAACATATTTCTGTACTACGAAAAGATAATTAAGGACCATCTGAATCTTTCATGTCAATAGAGTTAATCTGCCATGATTAACTGTAGTAATATGAAAGAATTGGGTGGTCCTGAACTTTTTAATGTAGCAGAGCTCCAGACAACTTTTTGAGCAATTGAGTTTTTACGTTAGGGTTTCTATTTTAATTGACTTATTACATTTTATATTGGCTAACCAATATTTTTTCACTCATCTATTAATCACAAATTATTAAAAAATGAAACAATGTTTTAGATGTATATAACCCTTCTAAATATATAGGCTTGGCTCGGAAAGTAAATTAGCTCGTAATTGTGTTTCGGAAATAAGCTCCTTTGTACGCATGCTGAAAAAGCGTCATTGTGTATTTACGCGAGCTGTTTTTATACATTTGAGTTGTTCATTTAATGCATGCACTTCTGTATGCAAATTAATTGAAAGTACCGTATTCGACGTATTAAGTGCCCGGGGCGCTCTCAAAATTGGAAATAGTGGGCTCTTATTAGAATATAATTTTGGTGAGAACAAAAACAGAGTTGAAAAATTGTAAATTTCGTACAGTAGATTATGCTGACAGCCTGAAATGATTCAAAAGAAAAGTATGTACGTATCATACACGAGAGATATATTTTCCAGAATTTAATTGCCCACAATTAAGGGTGCATATAACACACGAGTGAGTATTATACACGAATCAATAAGTCTTGTGTACATTGATCAATCGGAAGGGGTGCTAATTGGGATTGTTCACTAGCAAATATATTAGCAAATATCGCCATGGGCGCTTATTAGAGCGGGGCGCTTATTACGTCGAATACGGTAATTGGGTTTTGACTATTTTGGGAGGTATTTTACGCAAATACCCTGCTTATCTGTAGCTCTGATGCAGTATGTATCTGGTGATGTAAGGCCAACATGAAAATAAATGTCTGGATCATTGTGATTCTCACGATTCTCCAAAGTCAATTCGAGCACCTCACTTGACTGCACCACCCATACCATGCATACCAGCTCTTTTGGTTTTAGATTATACTACATAAATTATATCATACTTTAGTCTCATATCAAAGAGACTACATTACAAAGCCAATTAACGACCACACTCCCCTTTGGGCCCTGTGAAGATCGGGTTTAGAATTCGTCTTCAACAGCCCATGTTTGTCGTAAGAGGTGACTAACAAGTTCAGGTGGTCAGGCTTGGTGTCTTGTTTTTCATGTCATCATATCCCAATTGTGTAGATCGATGCTCATGATGTCAATGACTGGATTGTCTGGTCCAGACTCGATTATTTACAGAGTGCCGTGATATAGCTGGAATATTCCCTTTTCAAGATACATTGTATGTACAGTCAAGTCTTGATAATCCGACACTCGTTAATCCGACAATTGGCCTTATCCGACACTAACGATGGGAACTGATTAAATCAGACACACCTTATTTGCAACAACTTATCGACATCACTCATTAATCAGTCTCGTTAATCCGACACAGTGATCAGCGTACTCCGTGGTCATCTGCCCGCGAGTACACAGCCCGTGTTTTGATGCGAGTTGAATCGGCTGGTAGCTGCATATTACAACAGCTGCAGAGATAAACTTGCTTAACAGTAAACAATTAATGCTTTAAATAAAGAAAACAGGATTAATCACATGCTTAGATTACCTCAATCTCATTAAAATCAGATACAATTTATTACAGATATTTTAGACTATGCTTTTTAAAGTATTTTGAATAAGTCATACAGTCAACAGTTGTTTTGTGTTAAACTTTAGAGGTTGCATGATTAGAAACATATTCCGCTAACAATGTAACAAAACAATATGAATATTTCATTTTTTATTTTTTTATTACGTGTTTGTATCATTTTCTATCATGTTGTTGTCCTATTTTCGATCACGATCGTTGATTCTACTTAATTTCGTTTATCCGACATACTCGTTAATCCGACATAGTTATATGCAACCACCATTGTCGGATGAACGGGACTGTATTTATATCACAACAAATAACATTCTGCACACCCTGAGTTTTCTCTCTGCCTTTGCACCATTCTTTTCCTTTGAAAGTGGAAACATTGTTGCATCATCAGTGCATGATTTTGTTGAGTCTTGATACAAGCTGGATATTGTTCTCCCTCTGGTAGGTTCGCCTGAATCAGACTGCCACAGACTTGCTGAACAATATGAAGTGTATGTATGGCAGGCAACCCAGGCTGTTACAAGGACAGGTGGTGAGTAGAGGAGGCCCATTCAAACAGTGTTTTATTCAGCAGTCCCATGTTAATGCTTTGTAGTTTGTCTGATATTTACCACTGCCACACTTTGCTTTTGAAACCACAAGTTGATTAGACATCTCAAGGATATCATGTCATCTATAATACCTCACTAATAGCCCAAGAATATGTTTTTGACACACTAATATTTCATACCAAGGGTCATAGCCTGAACAATGTTTGTTGAAGGCCAAGGTTGAGGAGTTACGTTTGTGATCAGAGAAGGTCATGAGGGACTTTAATGCTTTTTGGGGGGTCAATATTTGTTGTCTTATGCCATGTATGCTTGTATTGTTTGTATTGTTTGAATACTTATGTATGACAAGTGATGGTAGTCATGATGCAATGGTAGGTCATCAGGTCATAGTGACCTATTTTCAAGGAGTAGCCTGTGCTATATTTTTGTTTTATTAAATTCCCACTAGGGACATCATCTTTGATTTATATGCTTAGTAGCCCTTTGGAATATTCTTGAAATATTGAAGGTCAAAATCACTCTCAAGGTCATACATTAAAAAATGAATGATGTTTACAATTACTGAAGAAGTATTCACTGTAGTGAAATTTGGTAAATACAGTCGTGCCTCGTTTATATGGACACTTGCGTCATTTCACAATTCGTCCGTATATACGAAATTTCCGTATAACTGAAACCAGCTTCTTACTGGAAGAGTTACTTCCCTTCAATTATGCAACTTATGACAGATGACAGAGCAAACAGATACATCCACTCAATCTTTATTCATACACGTTTCAAAAAGTCTGTCATGGAAGTTTGAACTGTCACCAATTGTCGATTTTCCTATGGTATGTCCAAATGCAGTGCAATAATGCTTACTGATGGTTTCTAAACTTGCTGACGGGTGTTTTTCTTTAAACAGACAAATTTCCCTTTTTTTCGCGCGCTGTAACTGCGTGTCGCTTCTGTTCGCTGGTCGACAGGCCATCCTTACACGACTTTGACCTCTGACCTCCACAGACGCCATATTTATCGAAGGGGATTACATGTACAATAAACAAGCTCGTCTCAAACGTAACTCAGTGTCACTTGGTTAATTGACTTCTCACGAATCAAAGGATTACCAACAGCGGAAGGATTACCACCAGCGGAAGTGTATTGTCCGGATAAGTGAGACAATTTTGTGTGCATTTCAGTGTTTTGTGTATGAAAATGACCGTCTGGTTCCGGAAACTGAATTTCCGGATATACGTGTAAATTTATATAGTAATTATTTCGTTTTGAATGAAAATCGTCCGGGAACCGAGGTTTCCGGATATCTGAAGTCCGTATAAGCGGGGCATGACTGTATCATCCTAAGGCATGTTAGTGTGGGTCATTGGAATGATAAGGCTTTGAATGACCTTCAGTAAAGGTCAAGATCACTGAATTGGTGATTTTGTGGTACAGGTAGTTCTGTTTCTTTGCGTAGTACATGCTTGCCCTAAAAGGAGACTATGCTTACCTTTTCGTAAAAGGTGACTATGCTTGCCATAAAAGGCGACTAACAGGTGGTCAGGCTCGCTGATTTGGTTGATGCATGTTATCAATCCCAGTTGCATGGATTGATGCTCATGATATCAATCACTGGATTGTCTAGTCCAGACTCAATTATTTAAAGACCAGCATCATATTGCTGGAATATTGCTGAATGCGGTGTAAAACAACAAACCAACCAATCTTTGTGTATTAAATCAACCCTTGTGTTTGTCTGACTATGTTTTTGAAAGCTTGGACACAAATTTATTACCGGGTATTTGAAAAAATCAAGGATTTGATTGGATGAAATTATTGGTGATTGAAATCAGAAATGCATCTAACTTTCTTATAAGGTAACGTAAGGTAGAGGCATGGGAATTTTGAGTTGTCATGCATTTGACATATGTTTTCCCAAACCAGAAGTGAAGTCATTAAATTGAGTACAGAAATGTATAGATCTGCTAATTGAGACCGGTCGATATATTAAGGAAATTAGAGAACAGAGACTGTGTTTTATTTGTAACCAGAATTTTATTGAGGACAATTATCATTTTGTGCTTATATGCAATGCTTATAGTGATTTAAGAGCTGAATACAATCCTCCTAAATATTTTACAACCCCTTCTAAAAATAAATTTAATGCTCTTATGTCATCCAATAACTTTAAAATCATACGAAATCTAGCAGTCTACGTTTACGTAAAATAGTGGTAATTCTTTTTTCTCCCTCTCTCTGTAAATAGTTCTGTGTAATAGGCCTATGGCCTGACACTTTTTTGTGAATAAACAATATATATATATATATAAACCGTAAGGTCAAGTAACTTTTGTATTAGTGTAGCTGGAGACATGTGTTATCTCCAGTCGGACGTTATTAGATGTCATCCCAGTCGAAGTGCCTTTAGGTTCCTCGTCATGTTAGATGGGGCAAGGTACTTTAATCTCGTATGATGTTGTAGTAGAAATGCATTTCACCAAACTGTGAACGGGTTAATATTGCGTAACGCTGCACCAGCAATCTTACAGCCATTCGCAGCTCACAGAACGGGGGGTAGTGGTATCACACTGGAATGGTGTAGTGATGACTGGGACTTTTCAGAAATGGCTGTGAGGGTGCAACTTCTGTTTTTGAAAGTCCTTGCAGTAACTTTTCTAGTCAGGTTTTCTTGTTTTCACTATGAGGAAGTATCTGTAACTGTATCCTGTTCAAAGCCATGATATCCCAGCCTACTTGCACTTCTTCCTTTTTGGTTTTCCAGCAACGCATGCCGAAAAAGCCTTCCAACATCTTCACAATGTTCATCAAACACAAGCAGAAAAAAGTCCGGAAAAAGAACCCCAACCTGACAGGTTCAGAAGTGCTAAAGATCCTTGCTTCACTCTACAAAAACCTGTCCGCAAAGAAGAAAGTAAATATTTCTTAAATTGGATCAATTTTTGTAGACCATAGAGATATTTAGAGCTTAACATGCAAGCTACAAGGATTTAGGGAATCGCTGTCCCGTTGACCATGGCTAATGATTTTGTTATGTTTAATATTCATTTTGGGTGAGCAAACTTCCGTGAGTTTTCCAAAAGTTCCATCAGCTCACTTTGCTTAATGTGCCTATCTGTTGCTGTGTGTAGTGACAGCTGATTTTGATGAAGCGATGAGAGGATGAAGTAAGCAAAGCTCGGTGATTATTAACCAGACCTCTGCTTGTTGGTCCTTACTGCACTTGGTGTACAGGGGCCACGGGTGGCCCAGTCGTATAAGGCCATGCGATTCGATGTGCTGAGTTGCGTCCCTTGGGCACGCCAGAAACCTATGATTGTGGGTTCGAATACCAGTACGCCCCGATTATGCTTCTAGGTTTGTCAGAATCATACCCGTGCTCGTGGGTTTCACCAAGGTGGTAAACGTCTGAGACCTGCATCACTTCGGACTTTCCTCCCACATTAAGCTGACACGCTGCGATATAACTGGAATAATGTTAAAAGCTGTGGTAAACCCAACTCACTCACTCACTCACTCACTCACAAGGTGTACAATGAGATTAGGTGTGCATCAAGTTCCAAGTGACTTCTGTTCTCATTTCAGCAAAAATATCAAGAACAATACAACCAAAACATGGAGGCTTATAAAGAAGAATTTGCCAAGTTCAAGTAAGTCTTGGGTTGCTGTGTAGCCACTGGCTTGCAACTATTGCATGATTGCACACATGCACAAAAATATATCCTTCTCAAAAAGTATTCATACATCTCTCATTAAACTTGGTATGTATTTTTGTAGGAAGGGCCCGGCTTTTTAGACGTTATTCCAAGGTCAGGGTCAGCGTTCAGGCTTTTGTAAAACATGAACACATCATTGAACCTTTGAGGTATTGTGAAAACATCAAAACTCTTCAACCCTGTGTATTAGACGACCCCCCCCCCCCCCTTTTAAGCCCCCTAATTTTAAGTACGAAAAGCTTGCCCTATACACAGCGATATACGGTAGTTCAGTGTCATTTCATACATTCTCTCTAATCCACCACAAAAGTTTTACATTAGAGGGCATCATACAATGGACAAATTTCACTTGGACCTTCTTTTGAAAGCTTTAGAAAATCTTTTTGCCAAATAAATCAAAGATCAAGGTTGGAATTAAGGTTTTTATGACATCCAACAGGCATGAAACTTCCTATTTACAGATCCTAATGCCCAGTCAATAACAGTGGTACCGCTCTCCGTGGTCTAATGGTAGAGCGTCCGCCCGGAGAGCGGAAGGTCCGGGGTTCGATCCCCGGCCGCGTCATACCAAAAGACGTTAAAAGATGGTACTTGTTGTTACCCTGTCTGGCGCTCGGCATTAAGGCTAAAACAAGGACTGTTCGGCTCGGAGTCAGTATACTGTGTCTGAGTGGGGTATTCATGTTAAACTGCAGCATGGTATCTCAGTGAGCTAGCACTTTAAATCGGCATCAGTCCGGACTAGTACAAGCAGCCACACAACCACACACACGTACACGCACGTCGCTATATAAGTGCAATAATCTTGGACGCGACGTTAAACCCATTTCCACCTCACCTCACCAATAACAGTGGTGGCATGTCTATCAAAGGTCAAGGTCATCTTTGAGGTTACTGTGAAACGTGGTTGTGTCATTCATTGCCAGTTACTGTGCCACTTCTATTTGTAGAATCCTGAGACTTGTCAATTTGTCGGATTTTGCAAAGTTGTCTGAATTGATGCCAAGGTCTGGAAGTAATGCTTTGGGGCTAAAAGTACATGCATGTATTTTAAGAACTTTATAGAAATGCCAGTGAAGGGGTTGCTTCTATTTTTGCAAGTATCATGTCTGTTTCACTCATTCATTCCTACTCCTCCTTACTCATGCACACACTCCCTTCTTCACAAACTGCTTCGTTCATTCCTTTTCACAAAGTCACACACTAATTTGTTCATTCCTTTTCACAGTAACACTCCTTCGTTCATTCCTTTTCACAAAGTCACACACTAATTTGTTCATTCCTTTTCACAGTAACACTACTTCGTTCATTCCTTTTCACAAAGTCACACACTAATTTGTTCATTCCTTTTAACAGTAACACACTACTTCGTTCATTCCTTTTCACAAAGTCACACACTAATTTGTTCATTCCTTTTCACAGTAACACACTACTTCGTTCATTCCTTTTCACAGTCACACACTAATTTGTTCATTCCTTTTCACAGTAACACACTAGTTCATTCATTCCTCTTCAAACACCGTCACCCACTACTTTGTTCTTTCCTTTTCACACAGTCACACTACTTCGTTCATTCCTTTTCACACACCGGCACACCCCGGCACAACTCTTTCACTCATGTTCCTTCACTGACCTCCCACTATGTAGGTGTATGTATACCACGACACAGAGCCTATGTATATACAGTAGAACATGGATATAACGAACTAATAGGGACCAGAGAATTCAGTTCGTTATATCTGTTGTTCGTTATACACAGCTATGCTCGGATACTTCCGCCATCTTGTATAAAACAAATCACAATACACGTAACTGCAGCATTGACTTGTAGTCGCAGTGATCACTTCATAGCATTCAATTGATAACATTTACTTAAGTTTAACAAGGTTTATCCGTAACCGCTGATTGTGTTGATTCGCCGCGATTGTGTTGATTCACCTCTGATTGCGTACAACCAATTGTCAGTGACACTTGAAACTGATTGACACTATCACTAATTAGTTGTAGATGGGCTTGTCGGTGATCAAATATCAGTTCGTTGTATCCGTTAGTTCGCTGTAGAGAATTCGTTATATACGTAACCTTTATATGATATTATGTAGGAGATAAATCAGGGATTTTTTAACAGTTCGTTGTATCCGTTTGTTCGCTCTATCCGTGTTCGTTATATCCGTGTTCTACTGTATATGTATCTGTTGCAGAGAGGAGTATCCAGAACTGTTCACTGCTGAAATGAAGGCACCAAAGTGTCTGACACCGCTCAGTATGTTTTTGGAGGACAGAATAACAAGGCTGATTGAAGCCGATCCTGAAGTAAGTACCAACCTGATTACTCCCGTACACTTCCTCATCAGATTCATACATTGGGAAAAGCGTGTTACTTCTTCCCTGATTCAGTTAAAAAGTCAGCAACAATGCCAGAAATATCCTATACTGACATCTGACTTCCACACTTCACTACCATCACTGCTGTGTTCATGGGTCGCCTTTTGTCAGCACCATACCCGTGCTCGTGGGTTTCACCGAAGTGGTAAACGTCTGAGACCTGCATCACTTCGGGCTTTCCTCCCACATTAAGCTGACGCGCCGTGATATAACTGGAATACTGTTAAAACCGGCGTTAAACCCAACTCACTCACTCACTCACTCATGGGTCGCCTGGTGTTCCCTGCACCCTTATTCTCTTTATCGCCTAGCGAATGGGTTGGTTGGTTGGTTTGTTGTTTAACGCCGCACTCAGCAGTATTTCAGCTATATGACGGTGGTCTGTAAATAATCGAGTATAGACCAGACAATCCAGTTATTAATATCAAGAGAATCGATCCACTCAGTTGGGATACAATGACATGCATCAACCAAGTCAGCGAGCCTGACCACCCGATCCCGGAAGTCGCCTTTTACGGCAACCACAGTTGCCTTTTACGGCAAGCACTGGTTGCTGAAGACCTATTCTACCCCGGAATCGTCATGGGGACCTAGCGAAAAGGATCGTCTAAGAACCGAGAATACATATGGGCTTTTTTATAAGAGTTTTTTAAAGAGTACAGTCTTTCCACTGTTTACAACTGCTACAAAGTTATCTACTTATGACACACTCCAATGGAGCCGTCATGCCCCCTCTGTAAAGGATGTAAGCGTCTTTATTCTCATGACCCCCGTTCTGTGTGTTGTGATTGTCGTGGTGTCTGTGCTACGGATAATGGATGTCAGAAATGTTGTAATCATTTGGTAACGGAGTTAAATACTTTCCTTTGTAAATGCCACAAGCGGTCAGTTGATTGGCATTCTAAAACATCTGTCCACGATTCAGAGCTTGGTCCCTCGGCTGTGAAGAAACCGAAACACACAGTACTCTTCTCCGTTTCAGTGCCTCCTTCGTCTTCTCGCGAGACTTCTTCCCCAACCGTTATATTGTTGTCAATTGAAGAGAACACTCTCTCCGACTCTTTTCTTACTGCCGACCTACCCACCCGTGCACGGGAGGGACCCCAGTCATCTACAGTTGTCTCGCAATCTACTAACCGCCACACCGTTCAGTCTTCTGATGATTCTTTATTATTCTCTAGAAGGAGTGATCCCTTTATGCTGGAGTCGCCTCTCTTCCCCTGTGGGGGGCTCTGGGACTAGCCGCACACTACGGTTTTCTGCTGACGTCAGTACAGCTCTCCAGCCATCAGATGGAACCAAGACTTTATCATAGTTTCTTACTTCGATGGATCGACAATCACCTCAGGGTCCACAGGGATCGTTAACAGCTCGTCAACTATCACCTGATCGAAAGCTCTCAAGGGATTCACAGTCACCAGACTATGGGCATCATCCACGGGATTGCCACAGGCATCCGGCATCGGATCGCCATCTACTGACCGATCACCACTCTTTGAGAGATTGACATATCGTCACCCCTCTATAGATTGACATCTCTACCCATCAACACAGTTCAATAACCTTCATTGGATTGCCAATTCTCCACTGATCAAGTCGATAGATCCTCAGTCCTTCAGACCTCGACAATTTGATGCTCAAGGGATCGACATTAGACTGAAAAGCTATAGAAATTTGGACAGTTAGAATACTGTGTACAAGCAAGAAGTAATGACATATGTTTGTTGCAGCTGAACCACAAGGAGGCTAGTGAGGCAGCAACGAGGAAGTGGAAGAAGCTGAAGGAGAAGAAGCTGCTGAAGTGGATCAGACGAGCCGTGAAAGCATTTGAAGAAGATTATAAGGTGGATACAGTATGATTATTATTATTATTATATTATACATTTATATACCGCAGGCATCCAGGAACTGGTATCAGATCAAATGTGGTTTTATTTGTTCCCTGACTAGTCATTCGTTCCGGTTCCAGTTATCATTCTCAACTCCGTGGGGAGTATACAACCAGGTCGCAAAAATGTTTTTACATTAATCTCACATCAGGTACCCATTCCATGCTGGGTGAACAGAGACACATTTGAACTAAGTCACTTGGTGACACCAAACGTTTTGACACTTGTGTTTATGTACGTATTCGTGTTCCCACCATCTGGTCATCTACCATCAGACGAGTGGGTTCTTTTGAGTGCACAGGGTGAATGTACTGTACACTAGACGTAGTGACGACACTGTAAGGACCTGAAAACATTGTTGGTCCATAGGCTGAATAACAAGCCGGTCAATAGCGGGATACGATCTCGGCACCTGGCATTTGCTAGCCTAGCGCCTTTGACCGCTTGCCCACTCCGCCCCCTACATACCCCTTAGACCCAGTATAAACCAGTGTTAGTTTGTATAATGATATATGCCCATCAGCATCATTGTAAACCAATGTTTGTTAACATGATGATAAACTGATGGGGTTTCCAGGTTGAAATTGGCCCCTAGCAACCTATGCTGGCTGTAAAAGGCAAATGGATCAGATGGTTTGGTGACTTGCTTGATGGTGTGTCAATGTTTCTTGACAGTGTGATAGTTACTCCATAATATCAATCACTGAATTGTCTGGTCCTGACTATTACTTACAGGCCACTGTTATACAGATGGAATATTACTTAGTGCATAAGGAAGAGAATTTATGGATGTCAACGTCCTTATTATGAGGAAGACAACTTTTCAGAGTATTTACTTAGCCCTTTAGGGGCATGGGTGGCCCTGACGTCTAAGGCGCCGCGATTCGCTGTGCAGAGTTGCGTCCCTTGGGCACGCCAGAAACCTATGATTGTGGGTTCGAATCCCGGTTCACCCCAATTATGTTTCTAGGTTTGTCAGCACCATACCCGTGCTCGTGGGTTTCACCGAAGTGGTAAACGTCTGAGACCTGCATCACTTCGGGCTCTCCTCCCACATTAAGCTGACACGCCGCGATATAACTGGAATACTGTTAAAAGCTGTGTTAAACCCAACTCACTCACTCACTACTTAGCCCTTCATCAGGTGAAGATGAGGAAGTAGGTATATACTCTGAAACGTTGTGTTCCTCATAATAAAAAAATGGACATCCATAAATTCTTAATACATAAACACACTCACTAATACAATGATATATGCCATTCAGCATCAGTGTGCGGTCTACCAACGGGTACACCCGACGTTTGTCCCAAAGTCGACCTGTCTGAAGAAGTCAGAGCAGAACTTGCTAGACATTGCTGAGGGGAAACCAGTTAAACCACCACAGTAAGTGAAAAGCAAAATACATTAATGAGGCATGTATTACCATATTAGCCTAACACAAGAAGACGGGGGCATGGGTGGCCCAGTCGTCTAAGGCGCTGCGATTCGCTGTGCAGAGTTGCGTCCCTTGGGCATGCCAGAAACCTATGATTGTGGGTTCGAATCCCGGTTTGCCCCGATTATGTTTCTAGGTTTGTCAGCACCATACCCGTGCTCGTGGGTTTCACCGAAGTGGTAAACGTCTGAGACCTGCATCACTTTGGGCTTTCCTGCCACATTAAGCTGACATGCCGCGATATAACTGGAATACTGTTAAAACCGGCGTTAAACCCAACTTACTCACTCACTAACACAAGAAGAAAAGAGTGTTGAACTGGGTTTGTCAGCTGTCCCTGGCTCGCACCCTCTTCACATTGACCCTGCCAAGCAACACCTTTACACTGGCACTATGCTGGTTTGATCTTTGGATCCTTACAGTATGTGTTGTATTTTGTGGAGGTGGTAGACTTGGCTTCTTTTATTAATTAGTTGGTTTTTGGATATTTCATAAAAAAACATCAGTTTGATGGGGAGGATGGACTTTTTAAATTGTGACAATGGAACTTGTTCATTTAAACATCGACTATATTAAAAGATTTGATACATTTATTCTCTGTGTGCTGCATATTATTATTACATTTTATTACATTTTAAAATACAAAGGAGGTGTTAGAAAGGCAAGGTTTGATGGCCAAGTCACATTGTTACAGCGTTTCAAGTTATGAAGAAAATATTTCATATTTTCATTAATTTTTTTTATTATTAATGTTTAATGTGATTTTTATTTTATTTTCTTCCCATTTTGGGTGGGTGGATCTGCAAACCAACTTTTAAAAAAATCAAGGCTCTACCAACGAGGCTCTGTTAAAACAGTGTTGTATTTTGTAGAAGTGGACTGGGAGCGTACCAACGTTGTCGATGGGCTGAGCTAAAGGATAGTGGGAAGAGTTTCAGACACATTGGAAGCAAAATAATTCGTGAATGGAAACAGATGAGTGCGGAGGAGAAAGATGTCTACAACAAGGAGGTCAAGCAGGTATGATATAGTCCCTCTGACGCGGATAAATGGTAAAACTTAGTGTATTTCTATCATGAAGACCATGCTTGTCATAAGAGCTGACCAGTGAGCAACTGGTGGTTACAATGTGTGGCCTGGCTGCACCATCTTGCCCACATGACATAGCTCATGCTGTCAACCACTGGTTTGCCTGACCCAGATTTGATGAGTTACTGTCACTGTAAAATAGCTAGGAAATTACTGACTTGTGTAAAACAAGGATTTTTGATGAGTTGGTGAGTATGCAGAGAGTATTGGATAGAATGTAAAAGCTGTTTACTGCCGAAATGCATGTATATTGACATGGAAAGATGGACCCTGCCTATAACCAGCCTCTCTTCATCCATCTGTTATTCATGGGCAAACTTAGTCCGATGGACCCGTGAAGATCCGGTGTAGAATAGGTCTTCAGCAACCCATGCTTGCCATAAAAGATGAATATGCTTGTCGTAAGAAGTGACTATCGGGATCAGGTGGTGAGGCTGACTTGGTTGATGCGTGTCATTGTATCCCAATATCGTGGATCGATGCTCATGATGTCAATCACTGGATTATCTGGTCCAGACTTGATTATTTACAGACAGCTGTCATATAGATTGAATATTGTTGAGTGTGGCGTTAAACAAACAAACAAACAGTCCCAATGATTCTGATCCACTGAAACAAGAGCCTGACCGGTGTCCCCTGTAAGGTGCTGCTTGATGGTCCCTATCAACCACTTGTTGTGTGGCTCACTCGTTTACTGAGATAGTCACAGGCTGCAGTGATATAGCTGAAATGTTGTTGGGATGGATGAAAAGTATGAAAAGGCGACTATGCTTGTGGTAAGAGGCGACTAACAGGATTGGGTGGTCAGGCTTGCTGACTTGGTTGTTGCATGTCATTGATCCCAATTGCGTGGATCGATGCTCATGATATCAATCACTGGATTGTCTGGACCATATTCGATTATTTACAGGCAGCCGTCATATAGCTGGAATATTGCTAAGTGCTGCGTTAAACAACAAAGCAACCAACCAAACCAACCATTTCCCTTCATTCATTTTCGTGCATACATTTCATGTGAAGTCCAGGTACATTTTCCTTGGTCATGCTCAACGACCTGCCTCTGTCTGCACTGTGTTATTACCTATCTCAGTTTGGCTCCATTGTGTTATGACCTGTTTCTGTTTATCTGCATTGTGTTATGACCTGTTTCTGTTTATCTGCATTGTGTTATGACCTGTCCCTGTTTGGCAGCATTGTGTTATGACCTGTCTCAGTTTGGCAGCATTGTGTTATGACCTGTCTCTGTTTGGCAGCATTGTGTTATGACCTGTATCTGTCTGTCTGCATTGTGTTATGGTCTGTCCCTGTTTGGCTGCATTGTGTTATGACCTGTATCTGTCTGTCTGCATTGTGTTATGACCTGTCTCAATTTGGCAGCATTGTGTTATGACCTGTATCTGTCTGTCTGCATTGTGTTATGACCTGTCTCAGTTTGGCAGCATTGTGTTATGACCTGGTGCTGTTTGGCTCAATTGAGTTATGATCTGTCCTTATGACATTGTCTAATGACCTGTTTGTGTTTGCTGCATTGTTATGACCTGTCTGTTGTTAGTGCATTGTATAACGACCTGTCTATTATTGCAATATGTAACGACCTGTGTCTGGTGTTTCCAGGCCAAGACAGAGTATGCTGTTGCCTATAACAACTACCTTTTGAGCCTCTCACCAGAGAAGAGACAGATGGAGCTGAGGAACAAGAAGGGAAAGATACCTGCCCACACTCTTTCAGTGAGTATCTTTACAAATATGACAGTTTCCAGATAGCAACTTTTAGATAAATGTTTCAAAGATGTCAAACATCACTGTGATTGCTGTCCACTATTGAGAACAAAGGATGTTTGATTATATTTTATGAAAGCTTAATGTCTAGTTCCATGTTTGGGGTTGCAGAGCCCTAGATAAGCTGCCTATTTGCGTAAAATATCTATTTAATAAACTGACATATGCAGACAAATCAAATCCTCTCATATCAAAAAGTATAAATCCGCTATTTAAATAAACATAAAACTAATGCAACTAATGTTGTAAATTACAACTATTAGATAAAGCGTTTGTGTATATTACAACTGTTAGATTGTGTACCAGCTCAGAGTTACTTTCGGAAAAACTTGTGTGACAAACATGAAACAAACTTGACTGCCGATAGATTCCAATTGAAAAGCACATTGTGCCTGGTCAATGTATCTTCAACATGTTCGAAGGTTGCTGATAAGTTATTAAAGAAATAGTGTCTTTCTTACAATGCTAGGTTTTGCAAACAAAAATGGCTTCCCGAAGAGGGAGCTGCAAGCAGACGCAGATGGGTATACTTCTATTCCTTTAATTTTAATGATTTGCTGAGATTCTTACGAAACAGGTTGTAAAGTTAAAATACCCAAATGTCAAGAAACAGTTGGGTAAAAGAAATGTCAAACAAACTTATCTTTGATATGCTGCAGGATAATCAAGTATATTCGGGGTAGAATAGGTCTTTAGCAACCCATTCTTGTTGTAAAAGGCGTCAATACTTGTCGTAAGAGGCGACTAACAGGATTGGTTGGGCAGGTTGATTCATGTCATCGTATCCCAATTGCTTGGATCGATACTCATGATGTCACTCACTGGATTGTCTGGTCCAGACTCGATTATTTACAGACTGCCGCCATAAAGCTGGAGTATTGCTGTGTGCGGTGTTAAACAACAGACAAACAAATAAACATGGCAGACTTCAATGATACTGATCATATTTGTAGACCATTCAGCACGACCTGACTCAGCTCAGTTAGTCGAAGTATTCAATTCCATGTCCCCACAATGCTGTATATTATATATGTTGTGGTTTCAGACAAGCAGTGACGATGTGAATGGTGACGTTGCTGATGATGAGGTGGATGGTACGACTGGAATCAAGGAAGAATATGCAAACCACATTAAGGTTGGTGAAAGTGAAGTGGTTTCAATCATCCAAACATGCAAAACACTTTCCCTGTGCAGTAAGCAGCACTCAGACATGCTGTAAGAGAGGTGCAGGTAACTCAGTTGTGGAAGGTGCCTCAGTTCGCTGTGCAGAGTTGTGTCCCCTTAGCTGACCAGAATATTGTCAGCGTGGGTCTGAACTCCTGATTTGTGATGATTGTTTCATGGTCTGTCAGCACGACACCCATGCTCTCTGGTATCACTTACATGGTAAATGTTGGAGACTTGCATCACTTCAGGCTTTCCTCCCAGATGAAGTTGGGAGGAACTGAAATACTGTTCGACTGGCTTTCAACCGAGCTAACCCACTTACCTAAAGGCAATTCTTGTACTGAATAAGGAGTCCATGTTTGTCGTAGGCTTGGACTGGATTGAATCAGGTGGTTACAGTGTGTGACTTGACTGATTCTCTTCCCAGTCTCCATGGTCAACATGGAACCATACATACTTCATCTCAAATGCATCATGCAAATCCTTCATAAGGACTGCCTTGAAAATGTCTGACAGGTCTCAGAAGAATGTTTATGAACACATGCTACTTCATATGCCCTGTCAATTGAATGCTGTATGTTGTGTTTCACAGTCTGTTGTAGGTCTGGGTTTGAAATGGTCTTCAGCAACCCTTGCTTGTCATAAAAGGCTAATAATAGGATCGGCTGGTCAGACTTGCTGACTTGGTTGATGGATATCATCGTATCCACACTTACGCAGATCGTTGCTCATGATGTCAGCCACTAGATTGTCTGGTCCAGACTTGATTATTTTCAGACCTCTGTGATATAGCTGGAATATTGCTGAGTGCGGCGTAAAACAACAAACCAACCAACCAACCAACTCCACTGTTCTTTAAATACTGGTTGTTCTTACTTTCAAACTGCATCATTGTGGAACGAGGTCACTATGTCAGGTTATGAAACACTATATGATGGTCTTCACTGGTCTTGAGTGTTTTACACCCCGACCTCACCACATCCCCCCTTTTTCTGCAGATTTATTTAGGCGTATTGGGTTGAATATGGTATTGGTCATGAACTTGAGAAGGCATGTGTTGCACCCGGGATGGTGTTGTGTACAGTTGTGCTTGTCTGTGCAGCACACGGAACCACTGCGGTCAGCTCTGTCCTACTACATCGAGGAGCAGTGCAAGGACCTGATCGGCAACGACTCGGACACCAGTGAATCCGACCTCACAGTCTCACTTACCAAGCAGTTCAAGAAACTCCCTGAAGACGAAAAGGTACAAAATTTACAGAATATATTTATAGCTATTCTTTTATGCCTGTATAGGTAACCCTTGTCCAAGGGGTGTGTCAGGCTACTGGTGTAATCCAACAATGATACCATTTCTGGTGGGTTTTCTTACCTGACATGTCTACAGTTTGCCCGTCAGTTTCGATTCAGCCATTTGCATCCTTATCAAAAGAGTTCTTCTTTTTCCAAAAATATATTTTTGACAGCGTTTTGTGGTTATTGCCGGCTGACATGCTCTCAAATTATTCAATTGTCCCCTTGTGACATTATTCCAATCATCTATAATAATCTAGCTTTGATAAAAAACATGAAAGAATCTCATTCTAACTTAGTGGTTGGACTATACCATGCTGAACATATGAGTTAGTGCACTATCATTCCTGAACTGACAATAATAGATGCAGCTGAAAGCTTCGTCTCCAGAAGCAAATAATAAATCTTATTGCATGAAAGATGTGTGATTTCTAACTTGAGCTCAAAATGCTATGATAAAACAAGAGGAACTTCATCTTCCATATCCAGGGCTAGCATTTCAGTAAACCTACCAATGGAATCGGGTGGTCAGGCTCACTGACTTGGTTAATGCATGTCATCGATTCCAATTACGTGGATTGATGCTCATGATGTCAATCACTGAATTGCCTGGTGCAGACTCGATTATTTACAGACCGCTGTTATATGGCTGGAATACTGCTGAGTGCGGCGTAAAAGAACAAACACACACACACCAAATTACCTGCCCTTGAATTTCATTAAAATTATACTGACCAATCAGATGTAGAAATAAGGAAGAAGGAAATGGTAAAGGGAGTTCTTGCCACTGCCAGTTTTATTGGACATCCTTTCCAGCATGCTTGTCATTGTATCCCAATTGCGTGCATCGATGATCATGATGTCAATCACTGGATTGTCTGGTCCAGACTTGATTATTAACAGACCGTCGTCATATAGCTGTAGTGCCGCGTTAGACAACAAACAAAATAAATCATACTGCAGGGGCATGGCTGGCTCTAAACTGACTCTATATTTTCTTGTCTTCAGGACAAATATCGCAAGATGGCAGAAAGCCAGAGGAAGCAGACCCTGATGACTAATTTCATGTGAGTTGGATTTGTTGTGTACCTGAAAGACTGTTAAACGTCTTCAGTTGATATTATGATTGATCACATGATGCTATGTGTTATTGTTTATTAATTTTGGTCCCAGGCATTTTGGATATTGATACCAATGTTGAACAGCCTTGTGTACCAGGCACATGTGGTTTGTGTGCAAGTTGTAGTTAATTGCGTTTTGTTGGCTGTTTTCAGATCAGGATCGCCAAAATCAAAACCTAAACCACTCAGGTGTGTATGCTTAATTTTAGCTAACCTGGCAGCAAGTCAAGTGAGATACGTCTCCAAATTCGCTGCACCTATGAATCTTAAAGTTTTGCTCCACTAATGATGAAAACTGAATTAGTTTTAGCTCTTTTAATCTGATGGTCAATATGGCCGCAATGGCCTCAGAAGCCACAGGACTAATATAGCATGAACTCCAGATTTTATTTAAAAGGTTTGAATTCGATTTTGAATGTGGATGCAGTGGCAACCATATTGAAAATCAGATTGAAACATCTTATTAAAAAATAAATAAATTTATAAGCCAATTTATAATGTTTGAAATGTAATGAAAATTTGTATGTGTGTGGTTAGCAGAGGAACTCAACACAAATGCGCTTTGAAATATTACCTTCACTTGATCTTTACTTGACTTTGCCCTTATATGCTCTCAAAATGTATTCTTGGATATATGTAAATAACATCTCCACAGTACCCGTGAATTTCCGGGTTAGAATAGGTCTTCAGCAACCCATGCTTGCTGTAAAAGGCGACTATGCTTGTCGTAAGAGATGACTAACTGGATAGGGTGGTCAGGCTCACTGACTAGATTGATGCATGTCATCATAGCCCAATTGCGTGGATCGATGCTCATGTCAATCAGTGGATGTTTTGGTCCAGACCCGATTATTTACAGACCGCTGTTATATAGCTGGAATATTGCTGAGTGCGGCATTTAACAACGAACAAACAAACCTGTTTGACTGAGGGCACTGAACTTTGCATGCATGCCATTTCTTATGATGCCTTTATATATTGTTCAAAGCAATTAGATTTTCTTACTTTTTTTCGTAATAGTGTTACACCAACTTATTTATATGGTTGTCCTTTTCGCTGTTGACCACATATCTTGGTAAGCTATAGTGCCATGACACTATATTTGTGATTGATTTTGTTATTATAATAAAAAAAAATGTTGTATGGAATTAAATATGACTATTGAGGTGTATTGTCAGTAATAATATAGGAGGAATGATTACAGTCTACTTGGTCAAGAGCGGTATGATGATGCACAGCAGATGGCTCGGGTTCTCATAGTACTGTAATGATTTCAGTGACAATGGGGCAGGCAAACATGGAGCAATGAAATCATTTCCTGGCGAACCGACTCGACCTCCCTTGTAAGTATGAACACAATGCCATTTAGAAAGTGGTCAAAAGTGACAAATGTTATATTTGGGATTACACTTTCTTAGTAAAGTACAGACTCTAGTATTATTGGGGTTGAGTCCCATCCAGGAATCATGATTAGGCAATCGAATGCAAGTTTCCATAATTGAATCGACCATTTTGCTCCCTTCCTCAAGTCCTGAGACAGTTTTGTTTCCTGATAAGGTATATTCACTTTTTATTGTTTCATATTTCGAGAAAAAAGTGAGAAAGGGGGAGGCAAGTGTCCTTGTGAAAATGAAGTGTTTTAGTAAGGTGGACCTCCCTCCCACACATAGCTAAACCATACTCATTCCGTGAAGATCCAGGGTAGAACAGGTCTTCAGCAACCCATGCTTGCCGTAAAAAGTGACTATGTTTGTCGTAAGAGGCGACTTATGGGTGGTCAGGCTCGCTGACTTGGTTGATGCATGTCATCGTATCCCAATTGCGTGGACTGATGCTCATAATATCAATCACTGGATTGTCTGGTCCAGACTTGATTTTTTTACAGACCGCCGTCATATAGCTGAATTATGGCTAAGAGTGGCATTAAACAACAAAGAAAACCAAAAAAACATTCCCTATTGTAAATAACATGTGGTATTGTGGCCGTGCAGGAGTGGCTACAGTCTGTTCTCCACCAAGCTGCTGTCGGACCTGACGGACGTGCCCAGCAATGAGAGGATGGGGGTGATTGGGCAGCGGTGGAAACAGCTTTCTGAGGAGGAGAAGACTGCCTACTCCAAAAAGGTCAAGAAGAAAATGCAGAAATATACCAAAGAGGTGGAAAAGTTTAAAGAGGTGAGCAGACAGAGATACAAGATCTGGTATGAAATAGGAATGGAAAAAAAAGGTAAAACGCTACTAATAACTGTACGAACTCAGTATATGTTGTTACTTATCAGTACTGGGTTTTATAGTTGACACTGCTCTGGAACTATTGGTAACTTGACATATGCACCTCGACAAAACCACCACTTACCATATATTTCAATATGAATAGCCATTTTGTGAAATTATGTTCTACATGTAATTTTCGGATATTTTTTTGTCCACTAGCCTGTATCAGAGTCTCGTTTCTCTACCCTTGCCACATCAAGGCCATTTTTCTTGGCTCGACCCTTGCGCCACCTCGCATAGATCACGAGTTGTGCCCCTTTTCACGGTATCCAATTAGATGGCTGTTCTTATCTCGTTTAGCTTCACAAAGATGGAGACTCCATAGGCGACAACCTAGTCGATCAGATAATGAAAACATTCGTGATGTCATCCTTGACACAAAAACATAGGCATGCGTTGGGGGATTTGAAAAATGGAAAAAACATTCGTGTCAACAAAGACAGGCAGCAGTAAATCGCTTTCATAAATGGTGTACCAGTTGTGAATGTTGATTTTGTTAAACATTCTTTGATTGGACTATCAGTCATATTTAGCACAGGAAAGTGGTCTTGATGTGGCAAGGGTGGAAGCAAGACTTTGATAAAAGAGTAGTGGATGCTTTTGCCTCGGGAAGATGCATATCACTGAGTGAACAAGGATTTACAGTACCTGCAAGTGCATGGTGCCACTCATGTGTATTACCATGTCCAGCCTACCAATGAAAACCAGCAGAGAACAACCAAACTTTGGAATTTGTACACACTTTTAATAGATATAGGGGCGGTCGGGTAGCCTATTGGTTAAGGCGTTCGCTCGTCACACCAAAGACCCGGGTTCGATTCCCGACATGGGTACAATGTGTGAAGCCCATTTCTGGTGTCCCCCGCCGTGATATTGCTTGAATATTGCTCAATGCGGCGTAAAACCATACTCGCTCACTCACTAATAGATATAGCCACACAAATTACAAACAAAGCAATCCCAATAGTTTGCATTGTAATGATTAAAACCAGCCATATTTCAATTAGAGGTGTCCCCCGCCGTGATATTGCTGGAATATTGCTCAAAGCGGCGTAAAACCATACTCACTCACTCACTAATAGATATAGCCATACAAATTACAAACAATGCAATCCCAATAGTTTGCATTGTAATGATTAAAACCAGCCATATTTTCATTAGAGACTGCAACAAACCGAATGTATGCCCACTCGGTTCGTTTCAGTCTGCATGGTTTACTGTGTTTGGTGACCCGTGAAGATCCGGGGTAGAATTGGTCTTCAGCAACCCATGCTTGTCGTACAAGGAGACTATGCTTGTCGTAAGAGGCGACTAATGGGATCGGTTGGTCAGGCTCGCTGACTTGGTTGATGCATGTCATCGAATCCCAATTGCGTGGATTGATGCTCATGATGTCAATCACTGGATTTTCTGGTCCAGACTCAAATATTTACAGACCACATAAATGTGACTATGCTTGTCGTAAGAGGCAACTATCGGGGTTGGGTGGTCAGGCTCGCTGACTTGGTTGATGCATGTCATCGTATCCCAATTGCGTGGATCAATGCTCATGATGTCAATCACTGGATTGTCTGGACCAGACTTGATTATTTACAGACCACCATCATATAGCTGGAATATTGCTGAGTGCGGCGTTAAACAACAAACAAACACAAACAATACTGTGTTTGGGTTCTTTGAACAATGGATGGATCAATTATCGGCGACAGGGCTTTGATATGACGTCACTTTGTGAATGGCTGTTGTGCAAAGATTGGAAACAATGTAAACAATTGGTGTGAAGCAAACGTCAGCTGATGATGAAGATATGTTACTGCTCATTGAGACCTACTGGAAATCTGTTTTGCTATGGGTGATCATCTTTCTGGATTGTCAGGACACAGACATGTTTGGTATGTCTGTGTCTCAAACACCATGTTCCAGAATCCCTTACTCATGAGTAGCCTTACTGACACCAGCTTCTTTTGGCTTTAAGATGGCTACACGTCAGAGCAAGATGAGATGGTCTGCAGGCTTGGATATAGAACACCGAACTGAGGTGATGAATGACCTTGGGAGGAAGACTGCGACATGCCTTGACCAAACATCGGTGAAACATGGCAGTGGGATCAGCATCCTTGATTCCATTGGTGCACTGGAGGATGTATTTACTGGAGATGAGAAATGCTTGCTTCAGAGAAGAGTGTCATCATTGGATACAACATGTGATAGAGATGATAAGAACTCATGCACCACAAATCTTGCACCTCTGAGTTCAGATGAGTCTGATGCTGATCCACATTCAGAATCCTCCCCCTGTCGCCTGTCCCAGGACACAGCAATGCCTCCCTCTATCATTGTCCAGTGTAGAGACATCTACAGGGCGTTCAGGACAGATCACCAACTGATAGCTGGGAGACTCCTTGCATCGCTCTCTGTCACACGGGGGGAGGCGAGGGCAGTGGAGGCTGCCACCAGGGGGCAGTCTGCGTGTGAGGCCTGGTATTACCACCGACGAGGAAGGATTACTGCATCCAGCTTTGCTAAAGTTATCGACTGTGTTAAGTTTGAGTGCAGAAAGGCATCGGTACTCAAGAAACTGCTGCAAGACATCCGTTACCCTACTTCAACATGGGGCCTGGACCATGAGGCAACAGCACTGGATGCTTACAAAAGCCGGATCTCTGGTTACCACGACAACCTGAAGCTTACCCCTTGTGGATTTGTGATCAGTCCCAAGTTCCCTCACTTGGGTGCAACTCCGGATTCCTGGGTAGAATGTGCGTGCTGTGGAGTGGGCGTGGTAGAGGTGAAATGTCCATTCCCTGCCTTAAGCCCAAGCTCAACCGCCAAGTGTCCCTTTCACTTCCTGGACCCCCACAAGAAGGCCACTCCCCTCTGTGCCACCTCCCTGCCACATGACCATGCCTATTACTGTCAAGTCCAGGGGCAAATGGCAGTGTGTGATGTGCAGTACTGCGACTTTGTCTGCTGGTCACCCGATGACATTCATGTGGAACGCATCCTCCGCGATAAGCATTTCTTTAATTCTATTAAGCAGGACTTGGACTCCTTTTATGAGTGTGTTATGATTCCAGCTATACTATCCTTAGAGGATGACATAGAATGAACAGGATTGATTTGATAAATATAGAATGTCCTGGCATCATCTGTTGTCTGTTAGATGATGGTTGGGCCCTGAATTGTTACAGATAACAAGGTCAAAAGCAAAGCACATTGTTGTGAAGTGTTTATGTGTCTCCCGTTTGTCTAGCCTCATGCTCTGTGTTTATTATTAGATTTGGTTTTGTAAATAAATATTGACTCATGTTTATGAGCATTTTTATCCCCCCGACAAATAATGACGGGGGGATATAGCCATCAGTATGTCCGTCTGTCTGTCCCTCTGTAATCATTGTTTGTCTGGAGCATATTTCCCTAAACCGTACATCCTAGCTTCCCAAAACTTGGTACACTTAACAATCAGGCTCAGAAGTAGTGCTTAGAGATTTTTAGAATTTTTTGTTTTTGTCGTTTCCATGAAAATATATGATGAACTTGGGAAATTTGAGGGTCAGGCTCAGGCTCAGTAGAAGTGCCTTTTGCTATTTAGAGATTTTTAGAATTTTATATTTTTGTCGTTTCCATGGAAATATTATGTACTTAGGAACAAGGGTAGTTTTTGAGGGTAGTGCTCTTGTCCAGACCATATCTCCCGAACCATACAACTTAGCTTCTCAAAAGTTTTTACACCTATCAAGCAGGTTATGTGATGGTGCCTTTGCTATTAACAGATTTTTTCTTTTCTTTTCTTTTTTCAATTTAAATTGAAAATTGATGAACTAAGGGTAATGTCCTCGTCTGGAGCATATCTTCTAAACCATGCGACAGAGATTCACCAAACTTTATGCACATATCAATCATGTTCACTAGTAGTGCAGTTTGTTATTTATAGATTTTAATCTTTTTAATTTGTACCCTCTGACATATAATGAAACAAGATGTTTAGGTTTGTTTTTTTGTCAATCCCAATCATACAATGTTTAGTGAAACAATTGTGACTGATGTGTTTCTGTCAGAATTATTTTCTATTAGTGTTAATCTGTAACCATCTTACTTTTAGTCAATCCCCAGCATACAATGTTGAGGGAAACATTTGTGACTGATGATTCTCATTATATCCCCTGAGTTATAATGTTGATGAGGATATATTTGTAATAATGTCATGTTATTGTCATGTTCAAATGGTAGAAGGAAAGTTATTTCTCTTTGCCATCTGAGGGAATTGATGGCACTCATGGCAACCTACTTCCTCGTAGTGAGTGCCGGTAACATGAACAGCAACCGACATGCCACGTCGGGGGGATATGTCATAATCGGATGACTCTTGTTCTATTTTACCATACTTCAGTTTGATTTGAATATCTGGAGTAGGCTCAAAGCAAAAATTTTATTAGCTCACCTGGCCACAACCATATTAAAAGAAAATATATTTATAGCCATTACTCAGACATTTTTGTTAAGATGTTTTGTAATTTGGTACATGGTAGTGGCACTCAACATATATGTTTTTTCTCTGTTTGTGGTGTAACCAATGTTTAGACATTTTTGTTTGACTATTCATTTAAATTCTCTTATAACTGGATATTTGACTCTGAAAAATTCCTCTCCTCTGAAAATATCTTTTTAGTCATCAATATTATGGTGAAAATTTTTAAATGACATTTCTGCAGCAACTTTGTTAAGTTGCTGTCTTTATGGACATTTTAAACTGTACACTACATACCCAGGTGTTTCAATGATAGAATTTGTCATGTACATCCGTTTATTGTTTAAATAGAGATGAATAATTTGGAATAATATTTCCCATGAAATTTCTAGTAAGGAAGCACATTAGTTTCATTACAAACATACATACTCAACTCCCGAAGAAACCCAAATTTGAAGTGGAAAGAGTTACATGCTATAAAGTTTCCAACAGAAACAAGTCACAATAGGCAGGGTTATAGCAACATATTTAATCCCACTTCAGACAGCATTTCATGAACTTCATGTAGGATTCAAGGTCACTTTGATGTTTGTAAGTGATCTTGAATCACATTCGTGGGTATGACCGCTGATTGGCATGATTGGTCTGTTCTGAGCCTCATATGTCATTTGAGGAGTTGTGGCTGCACGTAGGAATCTATGGTGTAGATATGATGTCACCATGTACCGATATTGTCTATCCGAAGTCACACAGTCAGACACAAAGTGGACGATAGTCTGTGCTGTTGTGCAGGTGATGATGTTCCTGAAGCCTGTACTGCCATGATGTTGCTGGAATATTGCTAAAGCAGCGTAAAACCATACTCATTCACTCACTCCTGAAGCCTGTAAATTGTGGAATGGTGGATACCAGGGTGTCTGACAACTCATGGCATGCTCCATGTAGCTTCAGTTATACTGATTGCCCTCGTCCTGTTTTCTCAAGTTAGATGGGACCTGGTGTTTTTTGTGTAAAACTTAAAATCAAACTACAAAATGAACAGCTATTGTTTGAGACCTGATGACAAGGTATCTGATGAATCAATTACCTTCTCAAACCTTAAAGTGTTCCACGTTTTATACGTTTTCCAGAGACGTTTGTGCAAATATTGCAAGTTGCGTTTTGGTGAATGTTATCATGTGTAATAAAATGGAACGTTGTCTTCTCAAAAATTTAGATATTTATAATTTTACATCACTTTTGTTATGATAATATCCACTGAACATCTTTGCATTTGTTTTGGTTTTGAGGATAAAAGCTGATTTTAGTTCTGTGATTGTGTGTTTCAGACTCTGTCTCCCACTGACTTAGCAACCTTCGAGCAGGTGCTTGCTAACAGAGGAGGGAAGAAGAAGGCCCCAGGGCATGTCATGACGGTCAAGATGTTCAAATAGTGTACATCACAAGTCCTGTCGGTGCAATTCACAATATTATTGTTACCAGCTATTGGGTCCTCTGTACAGTGCTATTTAGTGGCCAGTCGGAAAGTTGTACTCGTGAAGCTGTGATGTGGTCTTGTGGCCTTGTGGTCTAAAGTGCTGCATTTTGTTTTGCAGAGTTATGTCCCTTAGTCGAGACAGGATCCACTAGTTGTCTTTTGCCCTGTTTGTACAGTCTTCACCTACATCAGAAAATCACCTTTTCATTATCAAATATACAGTTTAGGAAAAAGTGTAGAGTCAGCCTTCTTGACATGTCACTCACATGATCACATGTGATGATTTTATGATGATTTATAAGAGTTTCTTATGTTACCAGACATGCAGATTCTTTGGACCCAAAATGGCCCTTGTCAAATATGCAAATTCTGCAGGCCCCTAATGACCCTTGTCTCAGGATACAGATTCTGCGGGCCCAAAATGGTCCTTATCTTACTTAGTCCTTTGATGAAGCTTTTGGGGGGGCTCAGCTTAGTTCATGGGTCTGTGTAACCCTCAGACTGAATCTGTCAGCTGTACAATCAGCTAGGCAGGTGAGCTTCTCTGGTTTTGCCTTTACATCTTCTTTTAATGTGGCACCAAGTGGATCATACGAATGATGAGAAACAGGTCACCTATGTTTTCAGAAGTGCCATATGTTTTGATATTTCGGTTCTTAGATGTTTTTAAGACATATTTTATTTCTCCCAGAGATTCTTGTGTATTGTGTCCAGTGTATCATGGTTTGTAATGATACATCCCATTTATTGGTATTAGTGACGTTTTACGATTTCATTTTACTTAATCATGTTGATAGCTCCTGTTGTGGGTATTTTGTTATTTTAAATTTTCTTAAACTTATTAGGGGCGGTCGGGTAGCCTAGTGATTAAAGCGTTCGCTCGTCTCACCGAAGACCCGGGTTCGATTCCCGACATGGGTACAATGTGTGAAGCCCATTTCTGGTGTCCCCCGCCGTGATATTGCTGGAATATTACTAAAAGCGGCGTAAAACCATACTCACTCACTCTTAATCTTGTTGACTTAAAACCATTTTCAAGTCCTTCTCCAAACTAGGATCAACTTTGGCCCCAGGCCACACTCATCAGTTTCATCCATTCAGAAGATTCCAAGAATTGTCACCAAGTGTTTGTTGTCATCACATTGAGTTCCACCCGGTGCGTTTTATCTATGGTCGGGGGGATGATTGTTAAAGACATGGGTCCTGTCCCAAAAACCTTTCTTAGCGCTAAGGCGGTCATAACTCCCTTCAACATAGGCTTATGATCATTGTAGCGCTAACTTCGCTCTGTGGAACCGGAACTGGGCCCTGGGCCCTCAAAGTGATCTTTGCACTATGATTGTAAGAAGTCAAAAGGGAGTTTGAGTCTTGGCGCTAATATCGCGTTGTGAAACGGGGCCCTGTGTCCTGATTTAGTTTGTAAGAGTTAACTTGTTTGTACAGTTTGATATGATGGATTATAGTTACCTGCTCTGCTGTTGTGTGTAGCTTCCATGAAGATCACCCAACTTCATACAGCTTGAATATTGCTGAGTGTGGCAGTAAACAAGAAACTCTATGAAGATCATCGAAAAATGCATAAACGCAGTGAAGACCCGGGTTCGATTCATGACATGGGTACATTGTGTGAAGCCCATTTCTGGTGTCCCCTGCCGTAATATTGCTGGAATATTGCTAAAAGCGGCATAAAACCATACTCACTCACTCACCACATAAATGCAGTGAACATTTGACACACAGATCTCCTGAAGACCCTAACAGACAGACCTTTTTATATTCTTTCTTAGAAATGGGTTCATATTTGTGTGTAGCTGCTTCAAGAAATATAGAATTTTTTAACTTCATCCCATCTCAAACTTTGCATTTTTCCCTACTCAGCCGATCCTAGAGTGGAAACAAACCTTGAACCTATTTTCCAGCTTAAAAAAAACACACCTCACACGAACACAGGTGAGAAGAACGAGTGTGATCAATCATCCAAAATGTAGGTAACTGTGTCGTCAGACTTGGATTTAAAGTGTCTATCACTTCTCTCCTAGCACATTTTCTTCTGAAGAGGGCAAAATCCTCATCTTTTAACGCTCTACACAGTTCACATCTGACAGACCAAGAACAGATTCCATGACAGTCATTACATCTAATATGTCGATCTTGTGCGGAAAAAGGCAGCTTGCGACTGTCACATACTTTCCCCTTTTTTCTGTCCATGATAGCAAAAGATCTTTAACTCAAATACCCAAGAAATAAGTTTGATTCTCCATCAGAAAAATATGTCTAAACTCGAGAGCTATAAGATGGAGAATGAGTTGGCAGGTCAGGTCTCTAGGTCAGGTAGCACGAGTTCCATGCTTTAAAAGTAGAGTGGCGATAGTGCTGACAATGGTTACAGCTGGGATGTGTTTGGGTGAGGTGTTTTTGGAGCTAGAAACGAGTTCAAGGATCGTTTCCATTCTTGGATCAGCTGAGAAGGGAAAAATGCAAAGTGTAAGATAGGATAAGTATATACATATACATATACAATTTATTGTAAAATTTACAATTTTTTCTTTGAAATAAGGGGCCAGGCAGTTATTGTGTGAGACCCACATGAAAAAAACATTTTCTTTTGTAACCTTAGGCATCACTACTTTCTCAGTACTTTTAGTAGTTTATATTTTTCAACCCCAAAAAACTAAATTCCCAATGTCTTGCTGTGGCAGTGGTCTAACAAATATTCTGTTGTAAAAATCCCAGCTCCTATAATGTCAAAGACCGCCTCCGTGGTCTAGTGGTAGAGCGTCCGCCCGGAGATTGGAAGGTCTGGGGTTCGATCCCCGATCGCGTCATACCAAAAGACGTTAAAAGATGGTACTTGTTGTTACCCTGTCTGGCGCTCGGCATCAAGGGGCTAAAACAAGGCCTGGTTGGCTCGGAGTCAGTATACTGTGTCTGAGTGGGGTATTCATGTTAAACTGCAGCATGGTATCTCAGTGAGCTAGCACTATAAATCGGCATCAGTCCGGACTAGTACAAGCAGCCACACACACACACACGCGTGCATGCACGTCGCTGTATAAGTGCAATAATCTTGGACGCGACGTTAAACCCAATTTCACCTCACCTATAATGTCAAATGGTCGGCCCCAGATGGAATTTAGGAGATGCTGTGTTCAACTGATACCAGTCCTACACTGGTTGTCTCCCTTTAGCATTCAGCAAACCATACACTGGCTTCTGTAGCCTTGAGATGATTGAATGAATTGTTTTTTTGATCTATGGATAACAGTAGGGCAAGTCAAGCTTTATACATCTGTAGAAAGATTAATGGTCTATAATGCAAGTTAATGAAAGAGAAGACACATTATTACGGGTACACTTTCATCCGAAATGGGTAATATTTCTTGCTTAATCAGAAATAAGAAATAAGAAATAATGTTAGAGTTATTTCAGATTGCAATAATGAAATATATATGGAAGTGAGATTATTGGACATTCAATGAAATGTCTTGCTATGACTGCTGAAAGAAAAGCATTGGAAAATATTGACTTATGAATCCACATCATTTTAGTTACTGCCTCCCAGTCCTGTATCAGTACACACGACAAACAGAATATGTGGAACACCGTCTATGTTTTCATTAAGCAGTAAAGAGTTTTTACAGTTATGTATGTATTTGTTATACCTCTTAAAATCTTGCAATTCCATTGATTAATCCGTACCACATGATGAAACTAATACATTTCAATATCGACCCCGAAATCATATGACTGACACTGAGACCTCAAATATTGACTCATCACATGATCAGTATTGACCTGTCATAGGATGAATATTGACTCGTCTGCTAGAAAACAAGATGGCGTCTGGTACGAACTCATCACTTTCGCAGCTAAGTTACTGTAATGAAACAGGACAGTTTAAAGACTTCATGAACTTTAAAGTGAATTTTGGTAGAACAAAATGAATGATTACTCTTGACAGGTAAATATGTGAAAACGAGGACCCTCGGAACCGGGCCCTTAGGGAGTCTGTCCTGCGGTCAGACCACCTCAGGGGTTGGGTTCTTGGATCCTTGTTTTTTGTTGTTAATTATTTGTATGATAGTAAGCCTCTTTAATATCACAGGAGGAAATACAATGAACAACATCAAGAACACCCTCACCAGCCTTAGTTTTATTGACCTGTTCAATGAACACACTTACAACGGACGGATATAACAAACAGCTTTTTGGTCCCGTCCATTTGCTGTATATATGTTGTATATATACTACTCAAAAGAAGTTAAGGATCACCCAATTCTTTTCTATTACTATAGTTAATCTCATGCCATTACAGATTAACAATAGTAATTTGAAAGAATCTGCTGATCCTTAATTTCTTTTGAGTAGTATATGTTGTATATATACTTATATCGAACTACGATTATAACAAACTAAAATTAGTGGTCCCTTTGAGTTCGTTATAACCATAGTTTTCTGTATTATCCGTTGTTTCGTAGGTTGATTTGAGGGTAGTTTCTTGAAATACATGCTTGTAATAAAAGTTTTATCAAAAATACAAAGCAAGACGATGTTATAAAATATATGCTGTTTTTAATATTACAAAGTGTTCTGTTTTCTTAAACTTTATATTTTTCATCTTTAAAATAGGAAAATAAATTGGTTAGGCCTAATGATACATAGCAGTATTCTTCAAGTTTTTACAGAATATTTTGTTGTGGGGAATTCCCCTTCAATGACAACCCTGTTTGCAGTGTACACACTGTTACAAGGGGTGATAGCTCAGTAGAGATTGCGTTGTGTAGCCTAGGATTACAGTGGTATGCTGTAGTCGCGATAATGTAATTATCCAAGATGTTGAAAAACTGTGTTTGTTGCCGTGGTCACATTGATACATGCACTGCATCTTTGTCTGATGACTTGATAATGAAGGCAGTAGCGTGATGATATTAGTTGAGAGGTGCTATGTTCAGTGCTACTATGTATGTCTCAAAGCTGAAACCTGGTTAATTCAGACCCTGTTAATGCAGCATCCCTACCTTCCAAATTATTGTCTAGAACACTTATGTGTAATCAATGTCATGTTACTGTTTGATTTGTTAATACTGGTGATTTCAGTGAAGGCATTCGTCTGGATTAACAGGGTCCTGTCCTCACTTCCTAGACAACTCGTTCTTCAGGGATGCATGTAGACTTTGAAAAGTTGTGAAAGTTTTAGATTAACCATAAAATGGTTTTCAGTATGAAAATACATTGAAATGTTTTTTGAACCCAGCAAATTTAAAAATATTAACCATTCCTATCAAAGTACAGCATGACATTCAATCTCTATGACTCTATTCATTTCAAATGAAACTCAGTGGAATTACCTTGAGTTGTGTGATAGGTTGTTTCAGTGTTGTATCACAGAAACTCATCAGCAATAGAAACTGTTTTAGTCCACTAGTCCTTATAATGATAACGCACAGCAAAACCACTAATAATGGTAAATTTCTACTAGTCCTTATGATACCTTAACTATTGAGCAGTTTGTCAAGGACTATAGGACTAGTGCCAATTTCAACGCTGCTCAGCCTGAATTTAGCCTCTTGAGGCCTTACGTTTCATCTTGTGTGTAACTTTGTGATGGTTAAATTTTCAGTATCTGATAGTATATTGTACAATTTTATACTTATGTTTAACTTATAGTTTAGTTATGTTTCAATACAAATATATTTTTTTCTATGCTGGTAGCTTGTTAGATTGATCAACAGCACTGATTTTGTACATTGCAATACTTGAAAGATTGCTATTGATAACAGAGTAGTACATTCTTCACTAAAGATGTATTTATCAAGACTATTATGCAAGTCATATGTTTCAATGCCGAAAAGTATTTAAAACTGCATATTCATTATATTCATTCATTACAAGTATAATAAAATGTGTTTCCTTGCTGAGGGTCCTGTTCTCTTTCCTGACATATGTGCTGAACACATGACACATACATGATGAACACCTGATGACTGACACATACATGATGAACACCTGATGACTGACACATGTGCTGAACACCTGGTGACTGACACATACATGATGAACACCTGGTGACTGACAGATGAGCTGAACACCTGGTGACTGACACATACATGATGAACACCTGGTGACTGACACATGTGCTGAACACCTGGTGACTGACACATACATGATGAACACCTGATGACTGACACATGTGCTGAACACCTGGTGACTGACACACACATGATGAACACCTGGTGACTGACAGATGAGCTGAACACCTGGTGACTGACACATACATGATGAACACCTGGTGACTGACACATGTGCTGAACACCTGGTGACTGACACATGTGCTGAACACCTGGTGACTGACACATACATGATGAACACCTGGTGACTGACACATGTGCTGAACACCTGGTGACTGACACATACATGGTGAACACCTGGTGACTGACAGATGAGCTGAACACCTGGTGACTGACACATACATGATGAACACCTGGTGACTGACACATGTGCTGAACACCTGGTGACTGACACGTGCTCAACACCTGGTGGCTGACACATGTGCTGAACACCTGGTGACTGACACATACATGGTGAACACCCCATCTTGCATTACATGTACTCAACACCTGGTGACTGACATGTATATGGTGCATGTCATCGATCTCAATTGTGTGGATCGATGCTCATGATATCAATCACTAGATTGTCTGGTCCAGACTCAATTATTTACAGACCGCTGTCATATAGCTGGAATATCGCTGAGTGCGGCGCTAAACAACAAACCAACCCACCAACCAACCAACATGTTACTATCCATGTTTTATCAGACACCTGTTGTAGGTTGCTATATACTATAAACCAAGCATGGATGTAGTGGTCATCCAAGGAAGGGAAATGAGCTGTGAAGAGTTGCATCCCTTTGGTGTACCAGGATTCTGTTGCCATGATCCTATGATCCCAGGTTTGAATCAGAGATTCACCCATATTGTGATGCCATCAATATCTGTTCTCATGGGTTTCACCGCAATGTTAAAGTCCTGTCTGAAATGATTTATCACTTTGGGCTATCCTAACACATTAATCTGACACACTGTGATATAACTGCAATATAAACCCGATGTTGTTCATCTCTGTCAGGGGGTGGTCGGGTAGCCTAGTGGTTAAAGCATTTGCTCGTCACACCGAAGACCCGGTTTTGATTCCCGACATGGGTACAATGTGTGAAGCCCATTTCTGGTGTCCCCCGCTGTGAAATTTCTAGAATATTGCTAAAAGTCGCGTAAAATCATACTCACTCACTCATCTCTGTTAGTGAGAGGGGAGGGGGGATGTGGAGGAGTATAACAAGATTGAAGCATATGTGTGAATAATTTTCTTTGAATAAGAAATAATTAAAATTGAAAGGCAGTATTATTTTTATTTTCCTGAATATACGAACAGGTGTTAACACCAAAACAAAAAGTTGTTTGTACACAACTGACGAGACCATCCTGAGCACTGCAACATTTTCAGATAACATTTAACTGCATTCCAACCAGGAATTAAAAAGATGAGTGGCCACAGATATTTTTGTATATTTTGGAGTATAACCTTTCAAAAAAGGTCCTGTTTCTTCAATAAACAAGAAATTAAATTGCTATTCTATCAACAAGTCTTTTGTTTTAGTTTATTAGGGTTTTGAGTGGAAGATCGTCATGTGTAAGTTTCGGCAAATCAAAGTGAACAGTAATTATGGGAAAGATACCCTAGATGTAACTGTCAAGGAATGTAGCAGTCAATGTTAAACATTGTTTTGTTGGAGTGAAAACCACTGTGCAATAAAGATATCAATGTATTTGTCATTTTACCATCAGATCAAGATTCAACATTGAACAAACATCTCTTATTATAAGTCAAGATATAGATATTATATATATTCACTCACATTTCAACTTAATCCTTGGTAACAGTCGTTCTAGTCTGTTTCTGCACGATTTACACGATGTGCGAAAAACACATCAGTTTCATACCGAGACAGTCATAATTGCAACATGGATTTGAACTCACAATACCCGTTCACAACCGTGAATTATTACATATCATTAATCTTTCAGAGTTCTCTCCCTTCTGTTATTGCTTTGCCGTTTCCGGTTTGATCCCCACGTGGGTTTTTACATTGGAATATGTTTAGTACCGTTATATCTAGTGAGACTGGAATCAGACAACCAAAACCCAGAACTGTTTTAAGAAAGAGACATTTATAAACTTTTTTTTTTTATATAAATAAAACAACAAATTCGATTCGTCATTAATGTCAGCAGACTGAAAAGAACAATGTCGACTGTACTGCTCGGTGTTCCCGACACCGAAGTCGCTTCCCCGACCTCATGGGACGTCAACAAGATAGGAGGGCTTCCTGTGAGTAACGCTAAGCTCTGAAGTAGATCGAAATGTATCAATAATTATAACGTTGAAGCTGCAATCAAAGTGGGGTAGCACCTTCAGTATTTTAGAAGTAAAGGAACGTATTGGAGATGTACGTGCACAGGAACTCGTTATATTTACTGACTTATCTATCTATCTATCTATCTATCTATCTATTGGAGATGTACGTGCACAGGAACTCGTTATATTTATTGACCTATCTATCTATCTATCTATCTATCTATCTATCTATCTATCTATCTATTGGAGATGTACGTGCACAGGAACTCGTTATATTTATTGACCTATCTATCTATCTATCTATCTATCTATCTATCTATTTATTGGAGATGTACATGCACAGGAACTCGTTATATTTACTGACTTATCTATCTATCTATCTATCTATCTATCTATTGGAGATGTACATGCACAGGAACTCGTTATATTTACTGACTTATCTATCTATCTATCTATCTATCTATCTATCTATCTATCTATTGGAGATGTACGTGCACAGGAACTCGTTATATTTACTGACTTATCTATCTATCTATCTATCAATCTATTGGAGATGTACATGCACAGGAACTCGTTATATTTACTGACTTATCTATCTATCTATCTATCTATTGGAGATGTACGTGCACAGGAACTCGTTATATTTACTGACTTATCTATCTATCTATCTATCTATCTATCTATCTATTGGAGATGTACATGCACAGGAACTCGTTATATTTACTGACTTATCTATCTATCTATCTATCTATTGGAGATGTACATGCAAAGGAACTCGTTATATTTACTGACTTATCTATCTATCTATCTATCTATTGGAGATGTACATGCACAGGAACTCGTTATATTTACTGACTTATCTATCTATCTATCTATCTATTTGAGATGTACATGCACAGGAACTCGTTATATTTACTGACTTATCTATCTATCTATCTATCTATCTATCTATCTATCTATCTATCTATCTATCTATCTATTGGAGATGTACATGCACAGGAACTCGTTATATTTACTGACTTATCTATCTATCTATCTATCTATTGGAGATGTACATGCACAGGAACTCGTTATATTTACTGACTTATCTATCTATCTATCTATTGGAGATGTACATGCACAGGAACTCGTTATATTTACTGACTTATCTATCTATCTATCTATCTATCTATTGGAGATGTACATGCACAGGAACTCGTTATATTTACTGACTTATCTATCTATCTATCTATCTATTGGAGATGTACGTGCACAGGAACTCGTTATATTTACTGACTTATCTATCTATCTATCTATCTATCTATTGGAGATGTACGTGCACAGGAACTCGTTATATTTACTGACTTATCTATCTATCTATCTATCTATTGGAGATGTACATGCACAGGAACTCGTTATATTTACTGACTTATCTATCTATCTATCTATTGGAGATGTACATGCACAGGAACTCGTTATATTTACTGACTTATCTATCTATCTATCTATCTATTGGAGATGTACGTGCACAGGAACTCGTTATATTTACTGACTTATCTATCTATCTATCTATCTATTGGAGATGTACATGCACAGGAACTCGTTATATTTACTGACTTATCTATCTATCTATCTATCTATTGGAGATGTACATGCACAGGAACTCGTTATATTTACTGACTTATCTATCTATCTATCTATCTATTGGAGATGTACATGCACAGGAACTTGTTATATTTACTGACTTATCTATCTATCTATCTATCTATTGGAGATGTACGTGCACAGGAACTCGTTATATTTACTGACCTATCTATCTATCTATCTATCTATCTATCTATTGGAGATGTACATGCACAGGAACTCGTTATATTTACTGACTTATCTATCTATCTATTGGAGATGTACATGCACAGGAACTCGTTATATTTACTGACTTATCTATCTATCTATCTATCTATTGGAGATGTACATGCACAGGAACTTGTTATATTTACTGACTTATCTATCTATCTATCTATCTATCTATCTATTGGAGATGTACGTGCACAGGAACTCGTTATATTTACTGACTTATCTATCTATCTATTGGAGATGTACGTGCACAGGAACTCGTTATATTTACTGACTTATCTATCTATCCATCTATCTATCTATCTATCTATTGGAGATGTACGTGCACAGGAACTCGTTATATTTACTAACCTATCTATCTATCTATCTATCTATCTATTGGAGATGTACATGCACAGGAACTCGTTATATTTACTGACTTATCTATCTATCTATCTATCTATCTATTGGAGATGTACATGCACAGGAACTCGTTATATTTACTGACTTATCTATCTATCTATCTATCTATCTATTGGAGATGTACATGCACAGGAACTCGTTATATTTACTGACTTATCTATCTATCTATCTATCTATCTATTGGAGATGTACATGCACAGGAACTCGTTATATTTACTGACTTATCTATCTATCTATCTATCTATCTATTGGAGATGTACATGCACAGGAACTCGTTATATTTACTGACTTATCTATCTATCTATCTATCTATTGGAGATGTACATGCACAGGAACTCGTTATATTTACTGACTTATCTATCTATCTATCTATCTATTGGAGATGTACATGCACAGGAACTCGTTATATTTACTGACTTATCTATCTATCTATCTATCTATTGGAGATGTACATGCACAGGAACTCGTTATATTTACTGACTTATCTATCTATCTATCTATCTATTGGAGATGTACATGCACAGGAACTTGTTATATTTACTGACTTATCTGTCTATCTATCTTTCTATTGGAGATGTACGTGCACAGGAACTCGTTATATTTACTGACCTATCTATCTATCTATCTATCTATCTATCTATTGGAGATGTACATGCACAGGAACTCGTTATATTTACTGACTTATCTATCTATCTATTGGAGATGTACATGCACAGGAACTCGTTATATTTACTGACTTATCTATCTATCTATCTATCTATTGGAGATGTACATGCACAGTAACTCGTTATATTTACTGACTTATCTATCTATCTATCTATCTATCTATCTATTGGAGATGTACGTGCACAGGAACTCGTTATATTTACTGACTTATCTATCTATCTATTGGAGATGTACGTGCACAGGAACTCGTTATATTTACTGACTTATCTATCTATCCATCTATCTATCTATCTATCTATTGGAGATGTACGTGCACAGGAACTCGTTATATTTACTAACCTATCTATCTATCTATCTATCTATCTATTGGAGATGTACATGCACAGGAACTCGTTATATTTACTGACTTATCTATCTATCTATCTATCTATCTATTGGAGATGTACATGCACAGGAACTTGTTATATTTACTGACTTATCTATCTATCTATCTATCTATCTGTTGGAGATGTACATGCACAGGAACTCGTTATATTTACTGACTTATCTATCTATCTATCTATTGGAGATGTACATGCACAGGAACTCGTTATATTTACTGACTTATCTATCTATCTATCTATCTATTGGAGATGTACATGCACAGGAACTCGTTATATTTACTGACTTATCTATCTATCTATCTATCTATTGGAGATGTACATGCACAGGAACTCGTTATATTTACTGACTTATCTATCTATCTATCTATCTATTGGAGATGTACATGCACAGGAACTCGTTATATTTACTGACTTATCTATCTATCTATCTATCTATTTGAGATGTACATGCACAGGAACTCGTTATATTTACTGACTTATCTATCTATCTATCTATCTATCTATTTGAGATGTACATGCACAGGAACTCGTTATATTTACTGACTTATCTATCTATCTATCTATCTATTGGAGATGTACATGCACAGGAACTCGTTATATTTACTGACTTATCTATCTATCTATCTATCTATTGGAGATGTACGTGCACAGGAACTCGTTATATTTACTGACTTATCTATCTATCTATCTATCTATTGGAGATGTACATGCACAGGAACTCGTTATATTTACTGACTTATCTATCTATCTATCTATCTATTGGAGATGTACGTGCACAGGAACTCGTTATATTTACTAACCTATCTATCTATCTATCACGAGTACTTGTGTGTACGTGATAAGTGTAGATAGACAGACTCCATGTGTTTATGATCTACAGCAGGTTACTCCTGTATTTCAATCTGCATCAAGTTTTAGAATTTAGTGACAATGATCCCTTAACTTTCCTGCTTAAAAAAGTGTTTGACAGCCATTTTGCTAGCCCCCCCCTTGAAGATCCAGGTTAGAATAGGTCTTCAGCAACCCATGCTTGTCGTAAGAGGCAACTGACGGGATCGGGTGGTCAGTCTCGCTGACTTGTTTGATGCATGTCATCGCATCCCAAATGTGTGGATCGATGCTCACATTATCATTCACTGGATTATCTGGTCCCAACTTGATTATTTACTGACCATGTTTTCATATAGCTTGAATATTGCTGAGTGCGGCGTTAAACAACAAACAAACATTTTGCTAGCAGTTGTTGTTTATCCCCATTAGTGGCGAGAATGGATCTGGGCACTGATTTAACATGTTTAAAAAATATCCCAAATGTTAAGAAAATAATGATTTTCCCAATTTGCCTGCCAAGAGCGCTTATAGTTGGTGTAGTTTGGAATCCTAGAGAAATTGCTTACATCGGCATCAAACTAGCTATGGAGCATCAGATCGCTACTGCATAGAGGCTGTGTTTACATATCAATCTAATGTCTGGAAAGTGGGCCATATGTTGCATGACGAAAAAAGTGTCATGAAACCTAATTTGTAAATGCTCTCTTCTTTTTAAGGACCTAATGATCCATCTATCTACGCCCAAGTGTGAGGGATGCTCAGCTCTGATGATGCATATACTACAGATTTATTGTCCATTGGAGTTGTCTCCCTTCCATCGTAGTCTCCATGTGTTCGCCTGCGTAACAAGATCATGCTGGAACAAGGAACATGGGTATAGTTCACAAGTCTGCCCGTCGGGCTGAAACTCCCCCTGGTTATTGGTGTGCATCACAATGTGTCGTCGTCATCATCATCATCATCATCATCATCATCATCATCATCATCATGTTCATTGTTTGTCTTGTCTACAGTTGCATGTCAGTAAATAAAGTACTTAACGCCCTCATTTTCAGTCTCTGGGAATCTCTCACCAGATCTTCACCTTCAAACGTCTGTCTATTTTTAGACATTTTTTCACACCTGTAGGGTTTCCCTCAGTCTATTTATATCTTGCATTAAGCACTTCCTTTGATGCTTAATGCAATCTATCTTGTAATTGGCCACCCTGGTCCTCTACAGGGAGCTTCCTTCCATACCTGACTTCATGTACTGCTGTTGAGGAGGAAGGATATGTTCTTTTCTTCAGGTTATTTCTTCAACAGCAGCCACCCCCATCGTTTAATAAATGCATAATCATCATCTGCCTGTGTCTCTGTTCTCCAACGGCCTGAGCCGGATCAAATACACACACTCCCCCGGTTACACCTGCATGATATGGACCACATGTTGAGTGATATTTGTAGGGTTTCTTAAACCATTATTACTTAATTCACATCATTGACTCATGTTGATTAAAAAAGTCTATGTTTGAGTTAATTAACATGGTTAAGTCATGCAGATTGATGATATATTCAGGGTTTTATCGGACATAAAATACTGCATTGAAAGCCCAATCTATGATAGACTCCAAAGCATGTGCAGTGATGATATCAGTAATTTTTTTTATTCAAAATCAGCTGAAGCATGCCATAAGTTGTAAGCCTGGCATTTTCATGCCATGGACACCCCCAAAATTATTACTGAGCGTCCTCCAGACTTGAAAATAGACCAAGGTAATTCCCTTTGTTGTCAGAGCACTGGATTATTCAGCAAAACATGAGCATATTTATCTACTTCAACACTTATCTGTGTATGTTTTTGATCAGTGTTCAAAATAAGCACCCTGTAGGCCTGTGGCAGGTACATCTTGTGTCGGGCCCATAGTTTAGTCGTGGCCTGCTGCTTCTAAAGTCTGTGGGGCCTAATGGCAGGGATTTTACTTTCAAACATTGTTTTAGATACTTGAAAGCTTCTTTATACAAAGTCAGTGATGATCCACAGCCATTGCTATAAGCTTGCTTCCTTCATTGTGTGTAGGTGGAGGGTATTCCGATCTCAGCTGAGAGATGCCACCAGTTGCCAGGAGAAGTCCGCCAATGTTTGCTCCTCCAGTGGTAGTAAGGTTGCTATGGAAACCAGTGATTGGTGTGATGATGCAGATGACTGGGGCTGCGATGATGATGATGCTCAAGATTTGGTTGCCATGGTAACGGACAATTTCAATGCAGTTGCCACTGAGAGTACAGCTGGTGCTACAGATGATACCCCAGCATCTCCAGCTACGTCCACCAGCGGTCAGTTCGAGCTAGATGAAACTGAGGAAGCACTTGTCTCAGGACTGGACGAGTTAAATGTGGAGGATGGTGCAGCACCAGGCAATGTCAAGGGAGATGACTCTCTCCTCCCAAATGAGAAAACATTGGCAAATGTGCTCAGTTACTTGGCAACGGACCAGCCAGATGACACAGGTCATGATGATGTGATCCTGCTGAAGTCTGCAGCTTCCCAGTCTACCCCCCTACTGTCGTACCATCTAAACGTGTTTGATGAACCGTCCGCTGATGTCACTGACGAGGCCCATGTGGCCAAACTGTTGAAAGCTTACGAGAGAGCAGAGCGTGTTGATGTCAGGTCACTGGCAGATGAGGATAGGTGAGCTGTGCTGGTCAAGTTAATATATTACAGCAAAACTTCTCAACATTTATGACATTGTTTGTTTGTTGTTTAACGCCGCGCTGGGCAATATAACATAGAGGTAGACTATTAGCAATACTATATTCGCTGGGTGCTTAGAAAATTGACAAAGGTGGATGCTTATTTAAACCCATCTTTCCGAGGCAAGAGAGTTAACTGACTTTAAAAGTCCAGTTTCCACCCTTGCCGAACTAGGCTGGAATTCCTGGGCTCGATCGTAGCGCCACCAGTGGCTTTTACGAGTTATGTCCATTCTATGCCTCTCCCATATGGACCAATCAGATTCCACCTCTCGTATCACATGCATTTGCTTCAAACAATATGGTGGTGCCCAGCCAAGACGATCTGATCGACCATCAAGATCTATTTTGTGATAATAACGTGATCACGATCAAATAACATGAGCACCTTGATTAAAAACAAGAAAAGATTTGGAAAATATCTGTTGACAACGAGTTGGCGATGCACATGCTTTTCAAATCCTGCAATCGACCAAACTCTGCATGACAGTTTACGAACCAGATTTCGATTTCGGTTAGCGAATTTGATTGGACTATGCATAGAATCGTTAGTCCAGCCATAATCTAACTCCATAATCCCAGCCAAGATCGGAAAGGATTGAAACTGGACTTTAATAGTCAGTTAACTCACTTGCCTCGGGAAGATGATTTAAACCTTACACCTGTTATATTTGTTATCAGTGATCAAGTGATACAGAACACACTTAATTCAACATCACTGAATTGGGACGAGGCAGCTACATCCCCTTTCTTCACCTATAATGTATTTTAAGGGTGAAACGATACAGGAAGGTATACGTATGACGATATATGGGTCTTGAAACCATAAGTATCGAGATACGAATATTTTCATCAAATTGCTTGGAAACTTCTTGACTATTAATATTTCAGTGTTGGTTCAAAAGGAAAGGGTTCGTCGTGGCAATTTTTAGTATTGAATTTAATATGCTAATTACAACACATTTAGCCGAATTTGACTGACAAAAATGCTTGGGTGTCATTACAAGAGTAGTAAATAATTTATTTTAGCCAGTGTATCGTCTTGTATCGATATAGTAAAAAATGTATCGTTGCTTCAAAACTCATGGTGCACCAGTTTATCAATTAACCCCAAGTGTGTTTAATGTAAAACGATATGTAATATACACAAGACTATACAGATTGTCATGTCAGTTTTTGAGGAATTGATGTAGAAGTTGGTCAGGGGGAGCTTATTGGAGCTGGGTGCTTAATACAGTGAATACAGTAAATCTCCGTTATCACTGTTCACTTCATTTCTAGTGTAGAGTGAACCCGGTTAATTTTGAAAAGCATGTCCTGTGAAATCGTTAGGGCTACCAGGTTGCCACATCCAGATTATGGATAATGGGCAAGGAGTTATGTTTATGTAACTGTCTGTAATAGTTCAATAAATGTTTGGGGGCACGGGTGGCCCAGTCGTCTAAGGCGCCGCAATTCGCTGTGCAGAGTTGCGTCCCTTTGGCACGCCAGAAACCTATGATTGTTGGTTCGAATCCTGGTTCACCCCGATTATGTTTCTAGGTTTGTCAGCACCATACCTGTGCTCGTGGGTTTCACCGAAGTGGTAAACCTGCATCACTTCGGGCTTTCCTCCCACATTAAGCTGACACACCGTGATATGACTGGAATACTGTTAAAAGCGGCGTTAAACCCAACTCACTCACACTCAATAAATGTTTATCTTGTGATCAGGGAACCTAAGGGTGGCAAGAAAAGTACATCAGCCGAAAAGTATGAAAAGACTGAGCTGAAACATGGAGACAAGTGCTTCCACAAGTTCATGAAGCGTATAAAGCGGTGCCCAGAACAAGTTATCAGGTACATATGTAGGCACATGTGTTGGCATGCTCAAGACAAAAATATTTCTTTGATTGTATATCTCTTGGGTAGATATGCCACAGTGCTTAATAACAGGTTTTATAAAATGTTTTCCAATGATTTAATAGTATGGCCTTTATTGTTTGCATTCAGAACTGGCTGTTTGTTTCTTTACGGGATACAGAAATCAGATATGCTGTTAAGATATGGATATAATGTAATTGTAATTTTTTAGGAGGATATTCATAAGAGAAGTGAATCTTGTTTTTTGGCCTATAGCCTTTTTGAATCAAGCATGTATTTTTTTGTAATCTCTAGAACACGATACAAGAAACATGTTCTTTGAACACATAGGCACTTCAGGAACATGTTCAAACATCATAACCAGGTGTAAATACAAATTGTGAATAATTTTTGCAGATATACTGATATCATGAACTTAGAAGGGTTAATTTCTCAACCCAAGTATTAATTTTTTGTTCCATTGCACGGATATTAACCAGTAAAATATGACTGGGACTGGTAAATTTGAGGGTTGGCTGTTCTCGTGTCCGGCAGAAATTTCTGTTGTGAATATCATATTCTGTGAAAAGCTGTAAACATTAATTCACTGTTTCCAAAGCTGTCGTGTCAATTTTCTATAACTTTCTGTCTGAAATTCGAAAACTGTGCACAATATCAGCCAATAACAATACATCCGCATGACTGGCAGATAAAAATGCCACTGGAAACACTGCAGAGGGGGCAACAAGTCCATTAGTTTCTGTCAATCTTTCATCAGGCAGGATGTGTTCTGTGTCATAAATGTCAGCAATGCCCTTGATGTTGGTGACTATTGTCTGTGCCAGGTATCACCATGGAGGAAGCCCACTTCCTATCTCTGCCTCCCCGCTAGCTCCACGCCCCTGTCCCGCGTGCGGTGCTGCTAGGGTGTTTGAGCTGCAGCTGGTGCCGTCACTGGTGTCCTTCCTGTGTCAGAACAAGGAACAAGGTGGAGCCTGCAGTTATGTTCAATTCTTTACTGCTGAATTTATGTTATGTTATGGTACTGTGTTTGTTCGATACTTGATTTAATGCTTTGCTTGGCCCAGACATGATTGTAAGCAGGCTGGATTACTGTGGACATTGGCATCAAATCAACATTTACCAGTGTATAAAATTCTCCAAAATAGCAATATTGCAAAGTTACCAGACCAGAAATATGTTGCCAGTCCAGAATTTTCTAGACGAACAGAAAAAAGGCAACACAAAGGTAAAAGTAAATGTACTAAATTAGTTCTCATAAAACATGTATATCAATAAAGTGGTGGATTGTCAACTTAGTAACTCCTGACACAAAACTGACCTTCTGCAAAACAGAACGTCTTGGACTGTCGGGCAGGGGGGTATTTTGTGTCATGGTGGTTACTGCACCTGGTCATCTGTTGTAATGAACATTGGTATAGTTGCATTATAACTTTTATGTCGATGACACCACAAACCACTGAGGTAGAAATGTGAATATGTTTGTTCTTCTGTTTCAGGCCCTGTAGTGGAGTTCGGGACAGTGCTGGTGTACACCTGCAGCAGCAGTTGTTGGCAGGAGGAACACACGATTCCCTGTGAGGAGCTTGTGATTGTACAGTCCGACCCTGACCAACACCTGTTCAAATCATGACGCTGATTTCAATGGCACTGTTCCCCGAGAGGAGCTTGTGATTGTACAGTCCGACCCCGACCAACACCTCTTCAAATCATGACGCTGATTTCAATGGCACTGTTCCCCGAGAGGAGCTTGTGATTGTACAGTCCGACCCTGACCAACACCTGTTCAAATCATGACGCTGATTTCAATGGCACTGTTCCCCGAGAGGAGCTTGTGATTGTACAGTCCGACCCTGACCAACACCTGTTCAAATCATGACGCTGATTTCAATGGCACTGTTCCCCGAGAGGAGCTTGTGATTGTACAGTCCGACCCTGACCAACACCTGTTCAAATCATGACGCTGATTTCAATGGCACTGTTCCCAGAGAGGAGCTTGTCATTGTACAGTCCGACCCCAACCAACACCTCGACAGAAATCTGAACGTTAAAATCCATGTTGTTCTTGACGCGATTTTGATTGGACTATGCATAGACTCATTAGTCTTGCCTCGGGAAGATGTGCGAAGCGCTAAGGTGGTCACAACTCGCATACTTTAACATGTTTAACATTGTCTTAAGATAGTCGTAGCGCTAAGATCGCTTTGTGGATTGTGAAAAAACAAAATCAGTTTTGATAAGTGGTTTGAATGTTTTATTCCATACAAACTCCTACTGATATGTTAAAGCGTTGAACATTGTAAGCTGTCAACCTTCAGATGTAGGCTTTATGTGTGTGTGTGTGTGTGTGTGTGTGTGTGTGTGCATGGAACACACGGTGTGAAGGTGATGACTACACACTGTAGCTGCTTATACAACATATATGTACAACACTCGTTAACAAACGTAAACAACACTTAAGTTAAATAAAGAATCAGCACCTGTTTCATGTTAAAATGTAAGATTAAAAAATAACAATAATAATAATTGACAAATTAATACACAAGAATTCTTGTCACAGTTATTTACATCATGTATTTCAGAAACTTACAATTAGTTTGGAATATTTGTGCACAATAGAGTCCAGAATATTGACTGAGGATATCACTACTCTGCAGTCACTTTATTGTTCTACAGATCAGATTGTTTTTCTTTATTAGAAGTCTGTGTATTTTTATACGCATTGTTTACAGGAAGATAAGTTTCCTGTAACAACTCCTAAATGTTTCACGGAAAAAAGATGCCTGCTTTCAAGGCGTGTTAACGGAGTGATATTGTTTGTCAAACAAATGCATTTATTACAAAATGGTAAAAAAATGATTTATATCCCGAACAGTATTTATCTTGTTTAAATGTAAATAAAATCAGGGTTTCCTTAGCAAGATATCAAATTGTTCACATGACCTTGAAAGTAGGCGTACACAGGTATTAAAAGAGAAGAACGCTTTTGTCAGTTGTGCGCCCTAAATGACATTGAAGATGAATATCACTTCCTTTTATATGCCCATTTTATGTAACATTAAGGGCTAAGTATACACCTGAATATGACTATGTTAATCCCAATTTCTTTACACTCACATTCCTGTTAAACAATTCGAAGTACTAACTTTTACAAAAGTTACCGATGTTTGTTCATCATGCAATGTGACACAGTATAAATATTATGTTATTGACTCGACTGTTCTGAATGCACTTATTATAAATGTACTATAGGCCTGAGGCCTCCTCAGTAAGGAAATAAGAACATCAGTCTGGTATTTTACTGCCCAAATGTGTCCTGGTTATCATAAGATGTCTGATTGAGTGTGGCCAGAAAGGGGATTTCACGGCAGAATGCTTATGGCAAGAGGCGACCACAATGCGGATCAGTTGCTCACAATGTCTGCCTTATTGTTGTGTGTCACTGAAGTGTAGATAGATGATCAAAGTTGGTGACATGATTATATCCAGGTTGAGTGATAGAGTTTGAACACCACCGACCGTGTCGTAAAACAACATTCACTCACTGAGCAATGAAGACATCTAGTATGAAACACTTAACTTGAATTGTACGTGTATAGTCATAATATGTACAAGCAGGGATAGAAAGCTATACTGAGGGCATAATTCCTGCCAAGCATGTATACAAAACAAGACAAGAAAACATATAATATAACAAAACTGATGGTGATGTCTGACATGAAATATAACAATGAACTATGACCATACATGAAGCACATCATTCCTCCATCACCACAGCAATGGACGCCCACTGTTACAAAACGGTAAGAGAGAGAGATAGAAGCACTTCTTGGAGGCTTGGACCAACTGATTGGTGATCCTTTTGTGGTCATTTGACGCCACTGGCATCCTCAATATGTTGTTATGCCCACAGAAGGGGAGAATCGAAGGCTCTGATGTCTGTGGAAGAGCTGACATCAACATGGTCAGCCTGCTTGGACATAGTGTTTCTAGCTTGCTGGTCAGCCAGTAATATCACAGATAGAATTGGTTGGTGGTAGTTGGAGAACTAGCTTGGGTTTTCGACACACTTCCCATTCTGCAGGGAATATCCCGTACAACACTGAGTGCTGCACACGGCCATGTAGGTCTGGTACCTGAAACATTACGTTTACGGTGCAATAAATACGTTGCAAGTGATTCCGTGACATTTGATTGACTGACAAGCAATTCCTGTTGCATTTATGTTTCCATAAACCGAAAAATGATTCGACCACGCCCAATAACGGACTACTGTTTCGTGAATAGAATGGGCGGGGCTTCTGTTGCATTATTGCCTGAACGATAGCACTGATGTATTGTCTGCAGTCTTTTGCGTTAATAATTAAATAAACAGTGCGTGAGGTTACTATTGTTAACGTATTTATTTAAATGAATAAACTTCAAAGTGTGTTTGCGTTCAGGGACTTATAGACGTAAAAATCGGAGTGCACGCTTTGTGTTAATGAATCAAATCAAGGGGAGATAAACACGCTGTACGATGTTGTGGAATGCTGCATCACCTTGTGCACATCTTGGAGGACCAGATCATGCACTGCTGCTGGTAGCTTCTCTTCTTGGGACACAGGACCCTGGCGGAGGGACACGGGTTGTCCTGGCAGTTCGCCGTCTGCTTGTCCTCCGTCTGGTTGCTGAAACACGGAACACCCTAGGATGAGAACAGGTCCACTGCACAGTCGCTGTCCTCTGTGACTGTTTAATGTCTTTGTTGGGGACGGTTGGGTAGCCTAGTGGTTTAAGTCCTGGTCCGTCACACGAAAACTGTGTTCAATACGTAAAAGGTGAGATGAGGTGAGGTGAAATTTGGTTTAACGTCGCGTCCAAGATTATTGCACTTATATAGCGACGTGCATGCACGCGCGCGCGCGCGTGTGTGTGTGTGTGTGGCTGCTTGTACTAGTCCGGACTGATGTCGATATATAGTGCTAGCACACTGAGATACCAAGCCGCAATACCCCACTCAGACACAGTATACTGACTCCGAGCTGACCAGTCCTTGTTTCAGCCCCTTAATGTCGAGCGCCAGACAGGGTAACAACAAGTACCATCTTTTAAGGTCTTTTGGTATGACGCGGCCGGGGATCGAACCCCGGAACTCCGTTTTCCGGGCGGACGCTCTACCACTAGACCACGGAGGCGGTCCTATACGTAGAAACCCATTTGTGACTCGCAACGGATCTAAAACCCTGCTATGGCGTTAGGCTGGGATACATTTTTAAAAGAAATTATTCCAGAAAAAAATATTATTGTCTCCGCTTATGTCCTGCCAAAGCATGTCACGGGCCAAATAAGTATCGGTTGCCTCCCTTCAGAGAAAAGACTCTGTAGTCGACAAATATTCTGTTTCTAACAAAACTCACAGCCCCTCGGAATATTACGTGGTGGGTGCCTTGGAAAAGACTACTAGTACCCTAGTCCGAGACAAGTGAAACTATATACATTTGTATGTGAACTGGCGGGCAAAAGGAAGTATACACTTGAAAGTTGGATTTTACAACCATATTACAAACGTTATCAAAACGTTACTAGGCTGAAAATACTGAAAACGGAAGGTTAAAACACAACTGTGATACCCGTATCAATTACTTCAGCATCGTTATAACCAGTACTTGTTTGTTTTATTTTAGCCACCATCAAACATGGCGCATACATTGTTTTGAACCAGCAGTATAGATGTCACACATTTCCAGAAACTAGGGCAAGGACTAGAGACACAATAGATACTATGAGTTGAGTGTATTAGTTCATTATCAATACAAAGGTGTAGATACGCGATAACCTCACAAACTCTAACTTCATTATTGTGTAGAATCACGTATCTGTGTATGGCCCTATGTCCACACTGTAGGCAAAAAGCGAAATCCACTTGTCAAGCATCTCAAAGTATATTAAGCGTCTTTTGATATCAAATATAATCGATAAAAATGTATCGACGATTGTATATATATTTGATATCAAAAGACACGAGGGTGAGATTATATTTATCATCCAAAATCATTCTTCCAACTAGTTTAGTTTGTAAATAGTAATAGTGAGTGAGTGAGTTGGGTTTTACGCCGCTTTTAACAGTATTCCAGTTATATCACGGCGTGTGGGCTTATGTGGGAGGAAAGCCCGAAGTGTTGCAGGTCTCAGACGTTTACCACTTCGGTGAAACCCACGAGCACGGGTATGGTGCTGACAAACCTAGAAACATAATCGGGGCGAACCGGGATTCGAACCCACAATCATAGGTTTCTGGCGTGCCCAAGGGACGCAACTCTGCACAACGAATCGCGGCGCCTTAGACGACTGGGCCACCCGTGCCCCCTGTTAACAGTAATAATTAACCAGTATCTTGAATGTAAACTTACAGCAATTCAGTCTTAGTTGCAGAAAGATTAGTGATGCCATTTGATTGTGAGGTAATCATTGACGTCACTATTTCATTGCAGAGGTATCGCTTGATATTACCCATAAGTTAAGAATCATCGTGTGCAAAAACGTTCCTATATTTGTACATGGGAATTTTTCCCCATGTTAATTGGTCAGTTGAAGCAAAATGACATCACATTACATCATTGTTGCGATAAAAAACCCATGACGTCAACCATTGTTTACCACGTCACAAATTTATTACATTACGTCATCTGAACAACAGGATGCGATATGTGAAGTTTATCCATAGGGTTGACATTTCTTACGTTTTTTCTTCATTTTCTCTTTGAAACGTGAATTAGTAATGTAGAATAACCTACTCAAACTCGGGATTACGGATTATCTGTTGTAAAAGGGATTAACACCATTCCTCGGGGCAGATAATCCGTAGCTCGTCCGTTATTCTGTCAATGATGGTTTCGTGGACTTCAAATTGCCAATATTTCACTGCATAAGAACTGAAAGCCAAAGAATTGTATCCCGTTGTTTACCTGCAGGATCTCTTCTGTTTATCACAAGCACGTGTCCTGGTTCGTGTCCCGCATCCACCGCATGACCGTGAGCACGCCGACCACGAAGACCACGTGGACCAACCGGTGTCGATGACGTCGTTGCTGATGGCCAGCGCACTCCCCTCTACAATATCAGTGATTGTGGAGTGTGTCGTCACTACATGGGGATCGGCTAACGTCACTGAAAGAGGTGAGGTGAAATGTACTTGTCTGGACTTATGCCGATTTTATATTGCTAGCCCACTGAGATACCAGTTTCAACATGGGTACCCTAAGACAAAGGATACCGACTCATTAATACCGTGTGAGTGAATGAGTGTGGTTTTACGCCGCTTTGCCAATATTCAGGCAATAGTGCGGCGAGGGACACCAGAAATGGGCTTCACACATTGTACCCATTTGGGGAATCGAACCCGGGTCTTCGTTGTGACGAGCGAACGCTTGAACCACTAGGCTACCCACGGCACTCTAAATACCGAGCGCCAGGCCGGGTAACAACATGTACCATCTTTTATATGACGCGGACAGGGGACGGAACCACCGACCTTTTGCTTTAGGCACTGGGGATATTGTTTTTAAAGTGAGGAGGGCGGTAGGGCCTTTTATAGATTAGTTATTGAAAACAACACTGATGATGGAGGGACATTTTTTATTTGTCCCCCCCCTCCATCCAAGAATACCCCCAAACACAACTGGGCACACACTGAACTTGGCTTATCTAAACAATGTCCGTTGTCAAGTTTGGATAACAGTTTGACTCATATGACAATTATACTCACATGTGCACCTGTTACCAGAAAGCTTGAAGTCACCACAGCATTGGCCTACTTCCCGTAGACACTCGCCACGTCGATACGCTGTTTTTATTCTGAAGCACAATGGATTGAGTGAGGTTGATTTAAAACCGCGTTGAACAATAGTTAAGTTTCAGCATTGTGTGTGTCCAGTAATAACTGTTACCACTTGTGTGAATCTCATGAGCACAGGATTTGGGAGGAAAATTGAATTTGAACGCTCGATCCTTTGAACGCATATCCACTCTCGCCCCAACAACAAAACTGTTCTTGGTTGACACTTATTTTTGTTTACAAAGTATGCAACACGTATCCAAGAAGCATGCACATTTTGACTAATTAGAGTGTGTGAATATTGTTTTACGCCTCTTTTTGCAATATTCCAGGAATATCACGGCGGGGGACACCAGAAATGGGATTCACACATTGTACCTATGTGGGGAATCGAACCCGGGTTTTCGGTGCGACGAGCGAACACTTGAACAACTAGGCTACCCCATCGCCCCTCGACTAATAAGAAGAGATTATAAAATGACATGCACCTTCTGTTAAAATATTCTGTTACCTCTGATATTCTGTTACCTCGGATGATATTTTAAGCACCCAATGTACGCATTTTTTACATTTTGGAACACCAGCATGTCTATTAGGACATTTGGAGGTGTTTGAATAAAACGTCGTTATGCACGAACCTTATTAAGTGTTCTAGCCGCATGTCGTTGACATCATGTGAAAAGACATATTGCAGCGTCAGCTGTTTTTGATATACTGTTTTTTTTAATACATCCGAGTCAGTCCTGGAATTAATCAACGTTTAAGAAATGAATAGTTCACTCACGCGTAGTACCCGCATCTCCATCCCACGGGTCTGAAGAAGGATGGACATGGCACCCACTCCTTCAATGTCCACATCTTCGGACACCACCTCGTCTCCTGGACCATGCACGCCGGCTGGTCGGTGGTCGTCTGCTCCAAGCAGCCGCCGCAAGACGCTGAAAGGTTGACGTGACGTTATTTTCCCTGTTGTTTCACAGCAAACATGGGCACGCTGGCTATTATCATTGCAATGTGAGTGGGGATCGGTTGTCTCCGCTTTGAACAGCTGTCCCCCCCCCCCCCCCCCCCCCCCCCCGTATGTGGGAGAAAAGGACAAACCGACACAGGTCATAGACCTTTACCACGCACGGACAAAGCAAAGTCATTATGACAAGGTAACAAACGGGACGAATCAGGAATTCGAACCAACGATCACGGAATCTGGCACGTCCAAGGGACATAACTCTGCACAGTGAATTGTGCATCTTAGACCACTGGGCCCCGCATGTATCTTTTGAGTAACAAAGCGAGGGGTCGTGACTGAATATGGCAGAAAAGTGTTAGTAACACGGCGGCCAGCTCTTTAAATCACCAGGTGGGTTAGGCGAAATGGTTTAACGTCCCGTTCAAGATTAATGCAGTTACATAGCGACTTGCATGTACGTCTGTGTGTGTTAGTCGGTCATACAGACCCTGAAACAAATATATCAACTACAGCCCATGCAAGTCTATAATGTTTGGCAAGTACAGATTACTGCAGTATCTGAAAATGTAGAAAGTTTCTTGGTTCCTTCTTATTATATTTTATAACTATAATCTAACAACTGTATATGTAAATCTGTCATACAGACCCTGAAACAAATATATCAAATACAGCCCATGCAAGTCTATAATGTTTGGCAAGTCTGGATTAATGCAGTATCTGAAAATGAAGAAAGTCTCTGGGCTCCTTTTTATTATATTTTATAACTATAATTTCACAACTATTTTTTCTGTAAAATATATTCATTTCAGAGACTAGTCTAGTGTATGTGGGTGGCTGCTTGAAGTAGTCTGGACTTTATGCCCCAGACACATTATACTGTCTTCGAGCCGACCATGCCTTGTTTTGTCCGAACGCCAGGCAGGGTAACAATAAGTACCATTTTTTAACGCGTTTACTTATTTTCACTGTCAGACGCTCTATCCACTATCCATTGGACCACGTAGGTGGTCTTTGAGTAACAAAGTACGACTACAGAAGAATAAAGAGCCCATTTAAAATACGCCAAATTGTATTCACCAAGGGAATGCTAATGGTGTTACATTATTCCGTCTGCTTGTCGTAAAAGGCGACTATGCTTGTCATAAGAGGCGACTAACAGGATCGGTTGTCAGGCTTGCTGGCTTGGTTGATGCATGCCATCGTATCCCAATTGCGTGGATCGATGCTTATGATGTCAATCACTGGATTGTCTGGTCCAGACTCCCTTATTTATAGCCCACCGTCACATAGCGTGAATAGTGCTGAGAGCGGCGTTTAACAATAAACAAACAAACAAAACATTATTACGTTATTGTAATAATCTGACCTAAAACGGTATGTGTCCACTTACTTGAAGACACGATAAACTTAAAGCCACCGACACCGCCGTGTTTGGTTCTGAAGAGTACCATCATTGTGTTGTTCTCCGACTGTATGGCAGAGGTGGGTGCTTCGCCACAGCAGAATCTACACACAAAGGAAATCATACAGAAAACATAACCTTTGTAAGTACTCGAGGGAAATGTAAATGAAAATAAATGTTTGCATTCTTCAAAAAAGTTGATCTAGTTCATATTCACTCAAAAAGTAAAAATGAAACTCAATCAGCGCCTGTTCGTCATGAACTGCATAGTTACGTGGCTTATGGTGAGGTTCAAATTGTGTCAATTTAATTACCTCAAGCTTTTTCTAAGTTTTACCTGGCTCCTGTCTTGGCCATACTGACTCTGTACTTTATTTCAGTGTATTCTTCATCACAAACATTGCCACCAAAGCTGTCGCAGGATGGTTGTTTTGACAGGAAGCCATCTTGGATTGGCATCAGGTTGACAACCTTGTCCTTGGCGGCCTGGAAATATTTAAAGCAACCTCGCACTGTTTTACATAGAAAATATTTTATTTGCATCGTGGTGTGAAAGCTTTACAGGGGAGGAAACCCCGTACTCATGAGTGAGTGAGTTGGGTTTAACGCCGCTTTTAACAGTATTCCAGTTATATCAAGGCGTGTCAGCTTAATGTGGGAGGAAAGCCCGAAGTGATGGAGGTTTAAGACGTTTACCACTTCGGTGAAAGCCACGGGCGCGGGCGCCCAAGGGACGCATCTCTGCACAGCGAATCGCGGCGCCTTAGACGACTGGGCCACCCGTCCCCCCTCGTACTCATGAAGGTCTGTTGTTTGGGAATAGTCCGATATTCCACCGATCAATATCGGGGCAATCGTTTAGCCGGATCCATGACCTTTTGGTGCTGACAAGATTGACAGATTCATATTTGCACAGCGAATGACTGGGACTCTGATCACTGGACCATCCGTGCCCCCGAAAACTCCTCACAACGAGCCTCACTGCCGAATTTCACTACACCGGTGGAGTAACGATGCTGTCATGCACTGTAATGGAGCTTGGGATAACAATACGAAGCAAAAAGGACATCGGCGCTGCGTACAGTCGGCATGATCAACTGTTGATTTCAACATACAACACCTGGAGAGAAGGACTATGACTCCAGCATGACCCACCTTGATGATCCAGTTGCACTGCACGTTAGGCTGGTAGTGAGACGGGTACCCGGGAGTTTGGATGGTGTACGTTTCCCGGCCCTGTATCTGTACGACCCCACCACACGACGCTGCAAACAGCCATAGTTAAGCTTCATTTTAATCTGATCCCTTATATGTGAATACGTCAATTTGAGGACAAGATACAAAACCGCATACAAAATAGGATATACAGTAAACGACGGTCATAACGAACACGCTTATAACGAACTGACGGATATAACGATCTTACTTTTTTGGTCTCGACCATTTGCTGTAATTATGCTGTATATATGCTTATAACGAACTACGGTTATAACGAACTCAAATTAGTAGTCCCGTTGTATCTTTAGTAACGCATTAGTTTCCTATAAGAATAATATTTCTGTCATCCTTGATATGTAATATTCTTCAGTGGCAGTATTGTATATCAATGAATTATAGAGTTGGTTGATACGCACTACCTACAGATGGCGCTACCAACTGGCACGTGGTTCCTGTAAGGCCATCCGGGCATTTACACCGGGAGCACTCATTAGGGTCTGGATAACCCTCATACTGGCACATTCCCTTGACTGGCGAAGATGTACATTTGTCTGGAAATGAAATTCCATGAAATATTATGTCAAATAGTGACATTCAATCCACACACTGTTGCTTAATACGCATTTAACAGACATGAGAACCGTTATTTCCATACATATTCAACCACATTCCAAGAATTTGAGAATCATTTGTATAGTGTCAAACAATGGCGCCTAAGGTATTCCTGCTAAATTTTGGTTGGTTAGCATCCTTGGCTTTGATTGACATTTAGAAGTTCGAACATGAAGACACCAAACGGTTATGTGTAACAGCTTCTTTATTGTTCGTCAGAACGATTCCGGGCTACGTTTTGCCTTTTCACAAGGTAAGTGACTCAACTATTGTTATATTGTTTATTCACAAAAAGTGTCAGGCCATAGGCCTATAACACAGAACTATTTACAAAGAGACGGAGAAAAAAGAATTACCACTATTTTACATGTATATCCATATCCATACGCATTCATACACATACACATGCATATAAACAAATAAATATTTAGACTGTATGCAATGAACGAAAAGCTTTGTAAACGTAGACTGCTAGAATTCGTATGATTTTAAAGTTAGTTGATGACATAAGAGCATTAAATTTATTTTTAGAAGGGGTTGTAAAATATTTAGGAGGAATATATTCAGCTCTTAAATCACTATAAGCATTGCATATAAGCACAAAATGATATTCGTCCTCAATAAAATTCTGGTTACAAATCAAACACAGTCTCTGTTCTCTAATTTCCTTAATATATCGACCGGTCTCAATTCGCAGAGTATATGCAGAGTTGTATACAGGTTATAGTCGCACGTGCTATGATTCCTGCACAGAGATCTACAGATAACAGGGATAACGAGGCGGGGAAGACACTGTAGGCGACGTGAAAAGCTTTCTGCATATCAATTAAAGGGCCTCGTTCCACAAAGCTATGCTAGTGCTACCATGTTTTACCATACGACAGTTTTAGCCTGGGTATGTTGAAAGAATCAGGATGAGGCACCAAACACTCACCTTTACAGTAGGCGAGGTTGGCCTGCTTGGCGTCATAGAAAGACAACATCTGACGTTGACCCAGCACATTCTGCTCCAAAGGTTCGAGAGTTTCGATCGTAGCTTTGCTTCCTGTTGAAAACGCCTGCATATGACAGATACAAACGTGTTGGTCGCCAGGATAAAGATACACTATTTGTTGGTCGCCAGGACAATAGATACAACATTTGTTGGTCGCCAGGACAATAGATACAACATTTGTTGGTCGCCAGGATAAAGATACAACATTTGTTGGTCGCCAGGACAATAGATACAACATTTGTTGGTCGCCAAAACAACAGATACAAAACGTGTTGGTCGCAAGGATAAAGATACAACATTTGTTGGTCGCCAGGACAATAGATACAACATTTGTTGGTCGCCAGGATAAAGATACAACATTTGTTGGTCGCCAGGACAATAGATACAACATTTGTTGGTCGCCAAAACAACAGATACAAAACGTGTTGGTCGCAAGGATAAAGATACAACATTTGTTGGTCGCCAGGACAATAGATACAACATTTGTTGGTCGCCAGGATAAAGATACAACATTTGTTGGTCGCCAGGACAATAGATACAACATTTGTTGGTCGCCAAAACAACAGATACAAAACGTGTTGGTCGCAAGGATAAAGATACACTATTTGTTGGTCGCCAGGACAATAGATACAACATTTGTTGGTCGCCAGGACAATAGATACAACATTTGTTGGTCGCCAAAACAACAGATACAAAACGTGTTGGTCGCAAGGATAAAGATACACTATTTGTTGGTCGCCAGGACAATAGATACAACATTTGTTGGTCGCCAGGACAATAGATACAACATTTGTTGGTCGCCAGGATAAAGATACAACATTTGTTGGTCGCCAGGACAATAGATACAACATTTGTTGGTCGCCAGGATAAATATACAACATTTGTTGGTCGCCAGGATAAAGATACAACATTTGTTGGTCGCCAGGACAATAGATAGAATTAAAACGATGCGCTCCTTATCTTCTGATGCAAAGTACTGTTTTCAAAGTGTTAATGAATAATCTAGGTAAAGCAGGAAATGACACTTTAAACAGAAACCTACCAAATACATGTATCATGATGATACTATAGTTATCCATCATCTGGTTACATATGGAAACCTTCTTGTCTTGAAATATAGATAATAGTATTTGTTTGTTTGGTGTTCAACGCAACACTCAGTACATGACATCGGCCTGTAAATAATCGAATCTGGACCAGACAATCTAGTGATTGATATTGTGAACAACGATCTACGCCGTCGGGCTCAATCAAGTCCTCGAGTCTGACCACCGATCCATTTGGTCGCCTCTTACGAGCAGCATGGGCTGTTGGAGACATAGTCTACCCCGGAATCCCATCAGGCGAATAATAACAGGTGATGTGAAATGGGGTTTAACGTCGCAATCAAAATTATTGCACTTATATAGCGACGTGCATGTACGTGTGTGTGTGTTTGTGTGGCTGCTTGTTCTAGTCCTGACTAATGCCGATTTTATAGTGCTAGGCCACTGAGATACCGTGATAGTTTAACATGAAGACGTCACTCAGACACAGTATACTGACTCTGAGCGGACAAGTCCTTGTGTTAGCGCCTTGATGCCGAGCGCCAGGCATGGTGACAAATAGTACCGCCTTTTAACGTCTTTTGGTATGACGCGGCCAGGGATCGAACCTTCCGCTTAACCGGGCGGACGCTCTACCACGAGACCACGGAGGCGGTCCGAATAATAATAAGTCCCACATACCCGTACATACCACTTTAAAAGACAATTATGTTTAACATTACTCAGTATCTTTCAATAGTCAATTGTCCCTTGAAGATCCGGGGTAGAGTGGGTTTTCAGCAACCCAAGCTTGCCGTAAAAGGCGACTATGCTTGTTGTAAAAGGCGACTTGCGGGATTGGGTTTTCAGGCTCGCTGACTTGGTTGATGCATGTCATCGATCCCAATTGTGTGGATCGATGCGCATGATATTAATCACTGGATTGTCTGGTCCAGACTCGATTATTTACAACCCGCCGTCATATAGAGAGAATATTGCTGAGTGCGCCGTTAAACAACAAACCAACCAATAGTCAATTACATTGAACTAAATTTAATCAAATTTCATCATGTTAACGTTCAGTTGTATAGAATTTCTATTTGAAACGTCATCTCGACATTCTCCAGCCGCTGCCTCTACTCGGCTTGAATGGATTCTTACCGTGGAACCATAGTGCATGACGGATCCTATGTCATACGGCACATCCAGGTTGTCAAGGTAACGCCACGATTCCTTTAAGAAGTTGAAGTCCTCGCCGACGCGGACGTTCTCGTACTTGACCCTGATGTGGTCGTCACGGTCAGGGCGAGAGTGCTCGTGCCAAAACCCAATGGCGTGTCCCAGTTCGTGCACCACGACCCCCAACTGTTGGCACAAGACATCATTATATCGGGCGTCTCCATCGTCGATTATCCACTGTATATCGCCATTACATTTCGATAAAAACCCAAGATCCACTTTTGATTGGATGGCTATGTTTAGCGTCATGTCATTCGAATCGGGCTCAAAACGAAGTTTTGGTAGTTGATCGTCCCGGATATTTATCATAATAGAAATAGATATAGATCACCCAGATTATGGAAGGAGGGGCACCCGGTACACCGGGGCATATCTGTCGTTATGGTGATTTGAAATAGGGTTTAACGTCGCGTTTCATTACTATAGTGTTAGTGTGTATCAGCGTGTGTGTTAGTGTTAGTGTTAGTGTGTGTTAGTGTTTGTGTGTTAGTGTATGTTAGTGTTAGTGTGTGTTAGTGTGTGTTAGTGTTAGTGTTAGTGTGTGTGTGTTAGTGTGTGTGTTGTGTGTTGTGTGTTGTGTGTGTGTGTGTGTGTGTGTGTGTGTGTGTGTGTGTGTGTGTGTGTGTGTGTGTTTGGTATGACGCGGCCAGGGGATCGTATCACCGACCTTCCGGCAAGACGCTATATGCATTAAATTTCATCAAAGAATCATATTGTTTATTTAAAAATGAATATTTGACTTACAGAGAAACAGCCTTCTCCCACGGATATTTCCTGTAGTTTAAAGGCATTTTCCTTGCCCACATAGGACCAGCATCTAGTAACAAACACCAATGAAGCATCAAAGTATAAGTGAGTCCAAATAATGAGAGGAAGATGGCGTATACATATTTCGAACGTATAATTAACTACAGTACGCCTTCCCCTAACAAAGATCTTTGTATGTAGGTAGAATACCTCAAAAGGTTTTAGTCATTACAGATGCTGTAATTCAGCCTGCTTTAGATTCGTACGCATCTGATGTGTCAAAATCAGATTCACGTGTATCTAATGTGTCCAAATTTTATGGTGGAGCGAGTGAGTGGGTGAGTGAATATTGTTTTACATCACAGGCAGCAATATTTCAGACCTACCAGGAGGCCTGGAACATCCAGTCAGGAACAGACAAACCGACTATGGCATGCATCCATTTTTACCAGCTTCAGCGATTCCAGGTCAGAATTGGTAACAAAAATGGCGATCAATTAGTCAGGCTCGGTGACTTGCTTATTGCGTGTCATCGTTCCCGGATATATTAGGTCGTTGTCCATGCTTTCAGAAACCAGTTCGCCCATCTAGAATATTGCTGAACGTGTCGTGATACAACATTCACACACTCACATCCACGTTAGTAAACTCGTCACCCTAATTAAAATAAGATCTTTATCTCATGTATTGTAAACATATATTAAGCTGTCACCTACCCTGTGTGTTTCTTGAACAACAGCACGGGCCGGAGAGGGGTGTCTATCGGAACTTCCTGGAACCGGATGCATGTGTGTTCCTCCCAATGTCGCACGCCCTCCAGGATCTGAGCCTTCTCCGTCTTGTCTGCAACACCCACAGCCGTCACTACATCGTCAACCAACACTGTTAACCATATACCCATCGCACACTAAAACTTCAAACTGAAACCGAAGACACGCATTCCTTGCTATGTTTTCCCGGGCTTGATCGTCTCACAACCATGGCAGAAAATTGTTTTCGTGTGCGATGCATACTTTTTTTATCTTGCACATTTCTATCTTTAAGGACACATCTTAGTCGTTTCCCCTCGACGGCCCTCAGACGTTATATATCGGATATTAAATGTCCACGGTAGACTTTGAAATACCATCTAACACACCCCATCCCTTATCTCATCTAACCTTCAACGACATTCAAATTAGTGACCAATTTCTGAAAGCAATAGAGTGCGGGTTTTCTCATACAGAAGCTTGTGGGTATCCTTCTAGAACATAATGGTGGTGGTTCCGTTATTCAACTGTTCTGCATAGCTAAATAATTCCAACCTGATGATATATCGTTGTGACTATATATTAGAATATCTTGGTTTTATCCCGACACGGACTACGGTCTTATACCCGCTTATATCGAACTACGATATACTAGTACATTAACCGATATACATTTTAAGGGCCCTTAGTCGAAGTTTCTCGGTGTGGTTTGCAATTTAATTTCGTAACATATAAGCACATTGCGTGACTTGTGCATTTAAGACTTGAAACTCAACTTGCTCCAAGAGCTCGACCTTGTATACCAAAATACCAATGGTTTGTATTCGCAGTGAATATGAATGTATTCACAACAGGCAGTGGCATCGTGGGAAACACATCCACGCAGATATGACGCATGTAGCACCTACTCACTAAAGCTTAATTCCTCATCAAATCGATAGGGTATCGGGAGCGTCCACCACTTGTCCTGGTTGGCTGTGATCTTCCGTTTGCGTCTTCGTTTCGAGATGGAGTTGAGGATCTCCCTGGCTTCCTCCACCCTCAGTTTGATGTCGCCTTGAAACAGAACCTCGTTTAACAACACACCCTCCTGGAAATAGAGTAAGTGAGTGAGTATGGTTTTACGCCGCTTTTAGCAATGTTCCAGCAATATCACGGCGGAGGACACCAGAAATGAGCTTCACACATTGTACCCATGTGGGGAGTCGAACCCGGGTCTTCGGCGAGATGAACAAACCCTGGAAATAGAGACGTCGGCCGTTCACCGGTTCATATCAATCGTACACTACCACAAGTCTTATGGTAATGGACACAATATAGAAGAGTCAGTGAACTGGGCTTAATGCCGCTTAGAATAGCAGCTCAAATATGTCATCTCAAATATTAGATTTGTAAATGTATTTGCAGTAATTGTTAGTGGTAGCAAATAATTGGAGTGCTAGTATAACGTCGATTGCTGTCGGCAGCAACGAGTGGAATTTGGAGTTATCTGCCCTGGTTGTTGATTACATGGGCTTCATCGTTCGAGAAGTTTCGGGATGGAAGAGATTCCAGAAGGCCGGCTGTACCTATATACGATCGACAAGTGGCAGTACGAGGTATTTTTCGATCTGAACTGCGTCTTGGGATGGGATACCTGTTTGGTACACCGAACTCCGAACACCGAACTCCGGTCAGCTTCTAACATTTCTATGAATTCAAGAACGGAGACTTGTTTCAAACATGCGACAGCGACATAATTCTGATCATACGTAGGTGCACTTATACATTATTTCTAGGGCATGTTACTTTTTGCTGCTCTTATTTAACACATTGTATTGTCTTCTTTGATTGTAAACCTAAAATTGTGTGTTTCAATATACGTTATTGCATATTTATTGATATCGTGTCGTTCTGATTTCACAATATGTGCGAACATATTTCGGGTTAAGCTCAGTGTTTCAATTTGTGTTTTATCTCGTAACAGTCAAAAGTGATGCAGTTCGTAGACCATAAACTGTTAAACCCATGAGTACGGATATGCAGATGAGGGTCAAAAGGTCATAATAGGGGCGAATCTGGGACTCGAGCCGCCGATCAGCGGATCCTGATACAATATGGGACGGATCCGCACAGAGACCATAGATGTGAGAATGTCCTTGATAAAATGATTTATATATGATGGGATTTTGTTTTGTTGTGCCACTGATGACAGCATGTGATATATCTCTGATCTTGATGTCAAGAAGGCTAAAAAATTCTTCCGCAAGTTATGTTTTTCTAGAACCATCCTGTAAGAACATTTCCGAGACGAGGCTGCACAGTCGGTGTGATTTGCCAAAGGGGAAAACGAAACATAACTGCATTGAACGTAAATGACGACATCAGCGGATGAGAGGCGACACCGGAAATTTGAGGACAGTATTTATCTATTATTCCTTGTGATCATGTAAACAAATTTTTATAAAGGCTCCATTAGGCTCTGTAGCTCACCTGAATTGAAGAAAAAATGCCGACGCTGTTTAAAATCGGATCGGAATTTTGTGAGCAACAATTTTAGAGACGTCATTGCTGGGATCATTAATATATTCATACATCCATTCAGCTCAATCAACCTTGTAGTGTCAGATGAGATGTCGAAAATGTAAAAGTTTAAGACAGACGGACGACCTCATGACTTAACATTCAGTCAGGTGAGGTAAAAATCGGAATTGAATGAGAAGAACGTTTATTTATAATTAAAACATTTGCCCGGCCCCAGTATATATATATATATATATATATATATATATATATATATATATATATATATATGACACATTACATTACTTAACAGAGCATTCCGCATTTTTATATATTTCGATAATTCAAAATAGACTCACATTTAACAGCTGCAGATATCATGCAACGTCATTCCTTAAAGCTATGATAGTGATGAAAATCAGTAATACAGTAGTGTTATCGTATATTTGATTTAACAGCCCGGTCGTCGTTGGAGGTCTCATGGATTACCTCCCACCTGTGTTTGTCTGCAGGTAAACAAGTGCTACTTCTAAACAACCAAAGGAAACGCGGCATGGGAAAAAAATAAGAGGACTTTAGATTCACTAGATTATATATTAATGGCAAGACAAACAAATCGGTTTAATCGAAAATTAAAGAAGAACATCAATTTAAACTATTATTATTTATTATGAAAGGTTGGCATCTTCGTGTTCGTTTCTTAATAAGCTATATGCTTGGTATTCTGCGACTATAGCAGGTAAGTTAGACGGTCTCCTTTATAATTCCATTTGTGAAGTGAAATTGAGCTTAATCTGGCGTTCAGTTGTTTAGCAACGTGAGTTTTAATATTTTGACCCAACCAGTTCTCAGCATAACTGATAAACGCGACTATGGACGAAAAGCGACAGCGAACACGCTCTACCCATTACACCACGGAGGCGGTCCATTTGTGTGGGTTAACGCTCACATATTAGTATGGAGAACTGTCGATGAAGAAAGCCAGAAGCTCGGGCAATCCAGACGAAGATACATATATGAATGAATGTATTGCATCCATAGCACAGCGTACCGGAACACATACAGGCATATATATCAGGCTAAATCCCATGTCGTCATTTGAATAATATAACACGATAATTCCTTAAGCAGGATTCGATTTACGCTAATGAAAGAAGATATTTTACATAAATATGACAGGTTTGAGATGTAATCTTTACGTACACTTGATATGTAGGTCTATGTCTCGCGGCCACGCCTAGCACGTGCGGAACAGGTGAAGGGATCCCGCGCGGCCCGCAGGCAGAAGGTAAGATGGCGGACATACTGGCGGGAGTTTCTGATGGCAGACGATAACAGATCAGCAATTAAAATCGATGTAGCGGCCCCGGGGACAATGGATCAAAATTATGACATCTTGGTTATTGTCCTATGGTGAGGAATATATCACGATTTTATTTGTTTTAAAGGAAGACAACCATTCTAATGTGTCTCCCATAATTGGTAATTGATGCCTTTCTGCAAATAGTGTCCAATTTAGTTGAACTCTTGTGAGTGTGTTTGTAGAATAAAGTGATACAGTTAAAAGCTTCTTGGTAATCTGTGGGTAGCAATTAATTCCAGAATGTCATCTTTAGATTGACAACATGACAAACATGGATGTTGATATATGACAGCCTGATAATAGTCTTCTGAGATCAAACATATCACTGATTGTTAATAGCCTTCTCAGTTCAAGAATGTAACGTACTGATATTAGCTTTCTGTCATCAAGTATATCACCTCCTGATAATAGCCTTCTGAGAACAAAGATATCATAAACTGATATGATCCTTCTAAGATCAAATATATTACAGACTGATAATAGCCTTTTAAGATCAAATATATCACATCCGGATAATAGCCTTCTGAGATCAAATATATTACAGATTGATAATAGCCTTCTCAGAACAAAGATATCGCAAACTGATAATAGCCTTCTGAGATCAAATATATCACATCCTGATAATAGCCTTCTGAGATCAAATATATCACATCTTGATAATAGCCTTCTGAGATCAAGTATATCACAGATTGATAATAGCCTTTTAAGATCAAATATATCACATCCTGATAATAGCCTTCTGAGATCAAGTATATCACATCCTGATAATAGCCCTCTGAGATCAGGTATATCACAGATTGATAATAACCTTCTGAGAAAAGGTATATCACATACAGATAATAACCTTCTAAGATCAAATATATCACAGACTGATAATAACCTTATGATATCAAGTGTATCACAGATTGATAATAACCTAAGAGATCAAGTATATCACAGGTTGATAATAACCTCATGAGATCGAGTATATTACATCCTGATGATAGTCTTCTGAGATCCAGCATTTCCCATACTCATTGTTTCCCAAACAATAGACAACTACTACCACTACTACTACTACTACCGCCTTAACTAGTACAGGGCATAAATACAGGTTGTGGTTGCACCCAGCGGTGGGCACAGTTAAAACGTATTGGACCAATCTGTATAGCATTTAACTATGAAATATGTAGACGCACATGGATTGACCATGAGACATTGTATGTACTCTATCCACCGTCAGTATATATGCACCCAGAAAAAGTAAGGCACCATCCTTCTTAACTATTCCTAAACTTCCTTGTGTCGTCAGGAAATATCTGCTTATGACATTGGTTTGTTTTTAATAAATGTCCGAGTGAGTGAGTGAATTTGGTTTTACGTATTCCAGTGATATTGCGTGTTAGCTTCATGTAGAAAGAAAGTACGAAGTGATGCAGGTCTCCCACGATCATAGGTTTCTGGCGTGCTCAAGTGACGCAACTCTCCACAGCTAATTGTGGCGCCTTACACGACTTGGCTAGACGTGCCCAAACCTGCTAAAAGGCTGGTACTAGAACATTGTATGTTTCTCTAGGTTGGCGCAATTAACATATGATTGAAAGACACACAGAAAATAATTGACATGGCAGTCAAACTAACTATTGCCACGAAACAAATCGGAAACATATCATCCAATAATCTAATTCGCTTTCTGTAATTCAATATGAGGATGTCACTGTCAGCAAATAAAAAAATAATGTGATTCGCCTGAAAACTACTACTTGATAGGATTTAAAATAACATATATAGTATGTGGTGTTTAACCTGTTTTTAGATGTGGATATTAACACAGACAACTATAAAATAAAACATGCATCAAAAGCCTTTAACCTAAATCCAATTACCCATATAAATGAGATAGGGAAAAGCCTCTGGCTGACAGTGACATGAGAATAAACCCACAGCATAGATGTTCGCTTCATCTGGGGGCTAATTGAAACGTATTCCCATCATGCTTTGCGCTGACACTTCTATCATCCTGTCAATCACATATTGACCATACCTAGGTTGTGATAACATCCACGTACTTCCGGTTTAATGGCATAGGGCCGCCCAAGGCTAACACACCTATTGGTATGTTGGTAGAACATTGGCTGGGCCACTTGGTTGTTTGTTTGCTGATGTCACCTGTTTACCAGGTAGCGCATTCTCTCACGTACACGTTGGAAGAAATAGGGTTTCCTATGTGTATAGGAAGGACGGGTAGCGTTGTAGATAAACCGTTCGGTCGTCGTGTCGAAGACCCGGGTTTTAATCCACACAAGGGCACACTGTGTGAAGAGGGGCGTTCGCCTCCGTGATTAGCGTTATCTCTGTAAAAGTTCTACTATCTAATGACATGTTCAAGTGATGCCACTATAATTACAACAATTGTTAACAATATAATAGTAAAGATTACACAATTTTATAATAATGTGTCCGTTTGTCAGATTTGCAAGTGGGGAACATTGCTACTCACAGTCGTGTTGAATATATTCTGGCTTAGAATGCCTGCTCGGAAGGTACTCAAGGTTCGGTTGATTGGTCGACCAGCCTGAAAAACAAAACAAATATTGGAAAATATACTTTAACGCAAAGCCAAGCCAAATGCTCTAATTTTAATATTAATCTTATAAGGTACCAGACATTGGTAAATGTCATCCACGATGTCACTCGCAGAGAATTATTCTTTTGGTATATGCAGCTGCAGAACGTTGTGCGTCTGTATAAATCTGTGGATGTACCCTTCATTCTCAGCGGATGGTACACATGGGTAGGGACAGGGAGGGACATACTTGGACACCTGGTGTCCTGGATATCACGACAATGTTTAAAATGCGCTGTTGTTTCTCAATATCCACAGGTGTGAGGGATCGTGACATTGGCGTCTCCTATATGTTTTCTGACGACCGCAATGTACTACCAGAAGTGGGTGTGCCGGCTAGAACATGGTTAAATACAATGGTGCGTCCGTCAGTAGTGCGGATCCGCTGAATGTGGATTCAAAATTCGCCTCGATAATGGTCCTTGATCTGTCTAAATCCATACCCATTGGTAACGTTAAGCGGCAACCGTCTAGGACTGGTAGTTCTTTGTGATTTTTCTGAAAAGCCTTGACATACTGTTCACCGTGGCGTCAAGTCATCCATATGATATTATCGAAGTTTATATTTGAATGAAATGTTGACAAATAAAAGCGTAAACAACATTCCATAATCATAAATCCATGGTGAAAGCAGAGTCTATTGAACAATTCCGACTATGTCATAAAACAATGCGATTACCGAAAAATACTACTTATTTAAATAAAATGGACTGATGATGTTGTGAAGTTTTGTCTGTTTTACTTTTTTTGAAGGTTATTATAAACTATTTTGCAGTTCGCATTGGTAATACCAAAATAGTTTTTTTTTGAAATACTTCGGTTAATGCACATATAACATTTGTGGAATCTGGCTATCTCCTTCACATCACATTGACATCGAATGAGTAACACTGTAACACAACTGCCAGATATCCGGATGGTTCACATTTGAAAACTTGATCTCTTCAAGATAACACAAGTGAGATGGGAACAAATATGTTGAAAATGTGGTCGCATCCTAACAATACACACCTTGTTGACGACAAATGTTTGTCTTTATAAATGAATAAAGTATTTATGAAATGTTGCCTAAGGCAAAACGGGAAAATGACTTGGCAAATGAGCTGTAAAATTTGGGAAATCCAAATCACAAAAAAACAGATATCTTCAAGATAAACAGATATCTGCAAAAGGACAATCATGCATTTTTAACAGGCTACCTAATGACACGATACATAGATTGTATGGTGTCCCCGGATACTCGACTCCGATTATTACGAATAGTGTTCGATTCTAATATAAATATAAATATAGAACGCCAACGCCACAGAAAAAAACATTCCTGATTATCTGTCAAAACATATTCCATTGGGGGCAAAAAGCAAAATAGCATTGAAAATAAATTATTTTATGAATGGATCACCGAAAAGCAGTGACATCAGATGTTCGCCAAAATAGTAAGCATGACCTGCCCTACCACATTCCTTTTATAATTTGTCTTTCATTCTTGGAGGTAACGGTTGGAGAAGTGAACCCTCTCCATCGTTCAGATTTAAAAAAATCTTTATTCGTATTTAAATACTTTAAGTAGGTCCTTGTAAGATACACGTAGAGAAACTATATAAATAATTGTTGAAGATACCTGGAACATAGGTGAGTGAGTGAGTTAGGGTTAACGCCGCTTTTAACATTATTCCAGTCATATCAAGGCGTGTCAGCTGAATGTGGGAGGAAAGCCCCAAGTGATGCAGGTCTTAAACGTTTACCACTTCGGCGAAACCCACGAGCACGGGTATGGTACTGACAAACCTAAAAACATAATCGGGGCGAACCGGGATTCGAGGAACATATGTCCGACGCACATCATACCTATCATACCTCTATACATATACATGCTCTTAAAGTAAAGCTTTGCTTGTTGATCAATGCCACAAACAGCAATATCCCATCTATATGAGGGCCACCTGTCAACAATCGAGTCTGAATCAGACAATCGTGTGATTGATATTGTGAACATCGATAACCAAGTCACCGAGCCTAACTTCCCGATCCATTTGGTCTCCTCTCACGACCAGCACAGACTGCTGGGGACCTATTCTAACCCAAAATTCTCTCGGGGGTCAAGTAAAGTAATTGTATTGACTGAATTTGTTCTTGATTTGGCTTTGTCTTTGTTTGTTGTTCAACGCCGGTCTGTAAATAATCGAGTCTGGACCAGACAATCCAGTGAGTAACACCATGACGTGCTCTTGATTTGGACACAATGCCTATATGTTACTCCCTCTTGCTTTACAGCATCACATATGATGTCTTCATAAACATTATCAACAAAGCAGCCAGACGTTCAAGTATAAATCGTTCAAATCCAACATTTCAAAACACATTTTGAATTGAACGACTTCAAATATATTTTGCTTTTACCGAAGGCCATACGCAAGACTTGAACTTGAAATGAAAGTGGGATCCTAGAAATCGTTACTGATGTTGTCAACCTTTGAAAATATAGATAATTTAATGTTTAAAGTATTGCTGTTATAGTACAAATAAAAATAATTGGATTTGATATACCCATTTGCTATAGGTTAACGGACCTCGGGACGTCACAGATGTAGGACTATTTGGCTAACTTGCTTAACCTCGACACAGTATCCTTGGAAACAACGGAGAAATACAGATTACACCTGGAACATGCAATACACGAAGAATGTTCGAGACATTCCACCACGACTCAGTGTCTCCCCAAGGCTGTCATTACATGCGATGCTAATGGCAACATCCACCTACTCAATAGAGGATATTTCATAATCGCCGTAAATAATTAAGCCAAGCCTGTTAGTGGGAGAACGACGAAGGTGCCCATTGAAAATATGGTCCATGTGCGTGGACTCATTTCCTTACGGCTATCTGTTATTATGCGGACAAAGTGCACCCTGTGATGACACGACGATAATAATTTGTGATGAAGATGGTTTGAGAGATTGTCTTGAGGGTGTTCAATATCAGATGGAGTGAGTCTTGTCAATGAAATGCTGTGTTAGGTAACCCTATACTGGTATACACTATCATCCATTTCTTTACGTAGCCTTATACAATGACAGGACATAAGTGGTCAGTCCCGGGTTGTGCTACTAATGGACGCTCGCCCGACACGCTGTTGTCTAAAATTAAAGTGAGAGCCACTTTAAAATATCTTCAGAGGTAAACGTAACGCTGATATAAAGATGTATTGATATATGTTGCAGGAAATATATTATGCTGATGCTGTGGGCCATGTAGCTATATATGTAGCTACTATAGATGTAGACTACTAGGGTAGCTGATGCCAGCCACATACATACTGCTGTCAAAGAGAAAGTCGTATCGGAACTATTCTTCCAATTAAAACTCCTGTAATTCTGAAATAAAGAACCTTATATTTCTCCCAGCTAGTATAATAAAATAAAACAAATACTTGGTGACATTTATATAGAGAATCTCACCCGAGTGTCTTTTGATATCAAATATATCAACACGAGTTGATAAAAGTGGAAAAATTCCGAGGCTTGCCGAGGATTTTTGCCACTTTTATCAACGAGTAAAAAGTACTGCAAACAGCTTCAGTAGCAGAGCCATTAATAGTTGACATTTGATTGTGACGTCATGGTAACCAGTGACATCACAATGGTCTGCAAACCATTGTGATGTAATTTCATTGCAGCGATATCTACAGTGTAGATATCGCTTGATCTCATCCAAATGATATCTCCTGTGGGAGCCAGTTTTGGATGATAAAATGTATTTAAAGCTCATGGAGCCACATTTCGTTTGAAATGTTTTAAGCAAAGGAGAGTTTTTTCAACATATTTAAATAGGGAGAATGCAAGAGTGTCCAGAACATAACTGGGGTACAACTTTTCGAGACAATAGTTTCACGTTCATGTGTTTTCCTTCCTCAGTTTACAAATCACTGATATCTGTAACTCTATACAACGGTAACTTCGTGGAATTATCTCTGGAAATCCTCAGGCAAATGTCAAGAAATTGATAATAAAAAATATTATGACTCACTTCAATAGTTCTACTGTTACCACAAGCGATATGTAAATGTATAGGCTTGCTGGCAGTCAGTCACTGTAGCAGTGCTTATGTCAGGGCCACAGGGCCTCAGGGCTGATGCTTCCTTCAATGGATTGTACACGATGTCTTGAAGGATGATGCCAACGGGTGTTAATAAAACACTGTCACAACATTTTGAGCTATATATCATCTTAACATTATGTCTTTAATGACTGTCAGATTGAAAACAAATCTCCGTTTGGATAATAAATATTGTAGCAAATGTGTATTACATTGATATAGAATTTAACAAAACTATACCATGGTGATAAAGAATGTTACATAACGAACAGCTCGGGATGAAGAATTATGGTGACCAGATTCATTGAACGAACACTACGTAATGATGAAAGTAAGAAAACGAAAACTTCGCGCTGAAGAAACTAAATTATGGTGAAAAAGATGATATCTGAATTACTAACGTCACTGCACTATTTGTAAAATATGATAACAACTGATTGGAATATTTAGTTTTACTTTTAATTAATCCCATTCCCCCCAAAATATATTCGTGCGATATGCACACGTGACGGGATCAACCATGACGTAAGCGATGGCGTGGGCGGAGTGTGTGTGGGAAAGCTATTAGCAACTACACCACAAGAGCACATTGGCGCCACAGATAAGATTTACGGCTATATAAAGATGGAGGGATAACATTTATTCAAATCTAAAGGGCACTTTTAAAAATAGTTGAAAAAATATACATTGGGACAATAAAGATTGTAGCAAATATGTAGTATAATGATGCAGAATTTAACTGAAGTGCATGGTGACAAAGAGTGTTACATAACAAACTCATCAGGATGAAGAAACTAAAGTATGGTTAACACATTCATTGAAGTCGTCGACATGTATTTAGAAGTTGGGAGAACATGAAAACATGACACCTTTCTTATGGATAGCAACTTCTTCTATTCTTTGTACGATGTTTCAGAGCTACTTCTTGCTCCTTCAACAGGTGAATGCTTACGCACTTATTAAGCATTCACCTTATGCACTTATTAAGCATTCACTTTATGCAGTCCATGCTCGTACTAAGCATTCATCTTATGCACTCTGTGCACTTATTAAACATTCACCTCATGCACTCATTAAGCTTTCATCTTATGCACTCCTTACACTTATTAAGCATTCACATTATGCACTCAATGCACTTATCAAGCATTCACATTATGCACTCAATGCACTTATTAAGCATTCACAATATGCACTCTATGCACTTATTAAGCATTCACCTTATGCACCCAATGCACTTATTAAGCATTCACCTTATGCACTCTATGCACTTACTAAGCATTCTCCTTATGCATTCTATGCAGTTACTAAGCATTCACCTTATGCACTCTATGCACATATTAAGCATTCATCTTATGCACTCTATGCAGTTACTAAGCATTCGCCTTATGCATTCTATGCAGTTACTAAGCATTCACCTTATGCACTCTATGCACATATTAAGCATTCACCTTATGCACTCTATGCACATATTAAGCATTTACCTTATGCACTCAATGCACTTATTAAGCATTCACATTACGCACTCTATGCACTTTTTAAGCATTCACCTTATGCACTCTATGCACTTACTAAGCATTCGCCTTATGCATTCTATGCAGTTACTAAGCATTCACCTTATGCACTCTATGCACATATTAAGCATTCACCTTATGCACTCGATGCACTTATTAAGCATTCACCTTATGCACTCTATGCACTTATTAAGCATTCACCTTATGCACTCGATGCACTTATTAAGCATTCACCTTATGCACTCTATGCACTTACTAATCATTCACCTTATGCACTCGATGCACTTACTAAGCATTCACCTTTTGCACTTACTAAGCATTCAGCTAAAGAAGGAGCAAGAAGTAGCTCTGAAACGTCGTACAAAGAAAATCCATAAAAAAGAGTCATGTAAACAAGTTAATAGAACGAAAACTACGTTATGATGATAAAGAATGTAAGAAAGCTAAATCTTCGCGCTGGAGAAACTAAATCATGGTGCAATTGATCATATAAGTATGACTAACGTTAATGCACTCTTTGGAAAATGACATTACAACCCTTGAACTATTTAGTTATACTATCATTTAATCACAATATATATTCGTGGGACATGCACACGTGACGGCTACAAACATTACGTATGAGAAGGCGTGTGTGTGTGGGAAAGTTATTGGCAACTATATCTTGAGATCGCAATGGCGCCACAGATACTATTTACGAACATATAAAGATGGAGGGATAATATGTATTCAAATCTAAGGGATACTCATAAAAGTGGTTAAAGATTATTTTCTGATTAAAACGTGCATATTATTTATAAACAAATAAATCATTTCATGAGGTTTTCCGTGCCCAGCAGCTAATGATAATGTTTATTGAACTGTATATTCATATAAAGAGATGATAAGAGTGAATAGGATCGACAAAACCATTTCCAGAATCTGAAGAAATCTCTACTAAAAGCAGAGTCCATTGTACGATTCCGACTATATCATAAGCTTGTGTTGATGAAACAGTATCAAATAGTGATGATACCAGGTGTTCACGAAAAAGTGGGCACATCTTGCCCGATCGATTGCATAAACACATGCAAAGGCAAGTCAAGTGTTCACCTGAATACACACATCCGAGGGCATATACTGTAATACTGACGTTACGATTGTCAAAATGTTGCAATGTTACATTCTCATTCACACATATATATTATGCAAATAAGCAAGCATAACTGATACTTACAAAAGCAAATTATTGAATTACACAAGTACCCCAACATGAGTTTGCAAAATCACACACATATAATTTTGTTGTTGTATGTCATAATAACTAATAACTAATTAGGTGTAGGGATGAGTAGTGTTGACAATATTGAAACCAGTGTCGATAAGCAACCAGGTCAACATGATACCCACCTTAGTCTCTGACGTCATATCACATTACGTTAATAAAGCGAAAGTGTTCGTACAAATTGTTAATTATTCGATTGTCTTGGACTAATACATATATTTACTGAACAATTCGGCAATGATTGAACGTATCGTTGGCAGTTGGATCAGAAAGACCTTTCTATAAATTCTCTGTTCAAGAAACCGCCTCCGTGGTCTAGTGGCAGAGCATCCGCCCGTAGATCCCCGGCCGCGTCATACCAAGAGATGTTAAAAGATGGTACTTGTTGTTACCCTGTCTGGCGCTCGGCATTAAGGGGCTTAAACAAGGACTGGTCGGCTCGGAGTTAGTATACCGTGTCTGAGTGGGGTATTCATGTTAAACTGTGGCATGGTATCTCAGTGTGCTAGCACTATAAATCGGCATCAGTCCGGAAAAGCACAAGCAGCCACACACACATGTCATTGTATCTCAATTGCGTGGATCGATGCTCATGATATTAATCACTGGAATGCCTGGTCCAGGCTCAATATTTTACAGACCGCCGCCATACAGCTGTAATATTGTTGAGTGAGGCGTTAAACAACAAACCAACCAACTGAAGCCAATGCCTGCACCCAGACGTGATATGGCCAGGGTAGTGATAAATACAACAAATTCACTCCCTATTGTAAGATATATATTTTGTACGTTCTGACACGCTTCACATTGAACTAGGTTCCCTCGATCTGTCTTAGGTAGGCAGATTGTGACATGAAAGCGTCAGGTTGAGTGTGCGCATTTTGACATTAGGCGTTTCCGGATATTGCGACTACAAGCCTAGAGTTGTAGAGGACATGAAGGACATTGAAGTCAATGTCCTCCGGCAGTCCCAACACGTGCTATGTAACATGACATTGCTGAAACATTTCCTCCTTTATGGAATTTACATCTCGCAGATAAGTGAGAGAGTTCACTCGTTTGACAGCACATCCTTTTCGGCGACAGGTTTTTCGCAGTTGCAGTTGAAATTAAAAGAATAAAATTATTGTTTGTGCTTTTTACATGTGAAAATGTAAATAATTGTTAAATGTCATGACTATGCGAGTTTTATCAGGTATAATGTATGCTATTTTGTCCTTCTTCAAAGGACGTTTCTTTTTGTATTTCTGCAGAATTATAAACAGTATTGTTGATTAAGTAAGTCTTAAAACCATTCTCAGATATATTCTAATTCACTGCAACCTTCATACAAATAACATTTGCAATTAGTGGTGAGAAAAATTATCGCACACGTCAGCACGAGGCTAAATACTTATCCTTGATCACAGGCGGCCCATAGGTGCAAAGTGTGTCCTTCTGGTCGTGCCAGGAGCTGATATTCCTGGGTTCGAATCCTTGATTCCATCCAACTATGGCCTCTGGTCTATCTGTACCCTATCTGTCTCCTGAGATTCACCAAAGTTATAATCTTCTACAATCTGCGTACTTTGGAATATCTATCATTAAGCTGTGATCAATACAAGCTACAGCTCAACGTTCAAAGTTTAACTAACTGAATCATCTATTATTGCCAAATCAGAAAGTTTCAAGAAGCCTTATAAAACCTTCAAAAAATCGAGTTTTCTCCTCACAGCCAGATCACATTCAAGAAGAAGTGAAACTCAGATGTCAATTAATTCTGCACAACCTGACATACGTAGGAAGGGAATCCTATTAATGCCAAAGTTTACTGACCTATTTTTAATATATTGCTGAGTATTTAACTTGAGCAAAATGCACAATTTTGTGGTTATTGATATCAATAATATGTTGTTCTTTGATGTCGAAAGAGACAGCTTAGTGGGATTACCGTAAAAAGATAAAATGATGGGATTTTCTGTGCTCTGAAACCGATTGTCTTCACACCAGCAAGCAAATTAAATTTTACACGACCCTGGCCTGAATGTTTTATCCGACTTTCTGATGAGAAGTCATAAAACGCCATTGGTAAAAATGAGATAAATATAGGCTGAGACCCAATTCCAATAACTGCAATACAGTAGTCATGATATCATACTTCCAATTTTTTGTTTTGCTGATACCTTAAAACCCGAATGCAGTTGCAAACTGCATGATATTAAGTCATTAACTGATGCTTAGTGAGCGGGACTTGTTTTTGTGAAAACCAAAGAACTATCGGGGTGTTAAATGATTCAGTTGGGAGGATCATGGATTTTCACGAATCCACTGGTTGGGGAACAAATAAACTGTATTAACTGTATAAACAGATACTAGTACCTGGATAAGTGCGGAATATAAATGTGTAATATAATAATATCAATAATAAACAAAAGTTACGAAAGTATAACAACCATATAGCGACAGCAAGGAGGACGTGTCTTTTCCCACTTTTCGATCATATATGTCTATGCGCTCAAAGACCAGATAAGGTTAGCAGCATAATTTTGTTCTTGTTTTCTGTTCAGTCTTATTTCGTATACTTTGTGTAGGTTTGGTAGTGTTTATTGTCACCAACGATCCCCGAGTACTGCTGGAGTTAAAAGACTTCTTTGTTCCCCGCTTTACAATTTCCTTCAACACTGGACCGCCTTTGTGGTCATAATGGGCCGAGCGTCTGCACGAAGAGTGGACGGTCGATGGTTTGATCTCCGGCCGCGTATATCACCAGAGTTCAAAAGATGGTACTTGTTGTTTCTATGCCTGTCATTAAGATGAAAAGACAAGGACCGGTCGGCTAAGAGTCTACTGTGTCTGGGTGGGGTATTCATGTTAAATTGTGGCATGGTATATCAGAAGGGCTGTCACCTAACATTCGTCCTGACTAGTACAAAACAGACATTTTCTACGATCAAATGTGTCCACATACACGAACACACACAGACACAGACACACACACACACACAGACAGACAGACAGACAGACAGACAGACACACACACACACACACACACACACACACACACACACACACACACACGCGCCATTTTCAATGGAGACTTGATATGTGTTCAGAAACAGCTGAAAACAACAACAGATATTGGATGTAATAAAAACTGTGAGTCGACATATTGTTTTTAAAAAAAGGACATCTTGCTACAAAGAACATTTTGTGTATGACAATTTCTGTTTTTCAACTGTCTGAAGCATTATATTTCTTTCGAGCTATTTCTGGAACAAATTTTTGTTCCGATCTTGGATGAGACAAAATGTACTTTCCATTTGAAAGTATCTCCCCGACATAAGCAAGGATCCGAATAACAATTATGCCTGTGATCATTGTTATTTGCGAATGAAACTTTCCGAAAGGAAATAAAATTGGTACATGAAACTTGATAATGTCATTATTAAATAAAGTTGGTATATGAAACTTGATTATGTCATTATTAAATAAAATTGGTATATGAAACTTGATAATGTTATGATTAACGTACAATACAAAAATTCAATAAAGTGATCTCCAGCTGCTCTAAAATCTACAATCAATTGCAACGAGCATGAAAGTCAGTGACGGGACCTTCTCATGTTCAGCTTCATGCCGTCAATGTCACCGACTTGGTTTCCCTCGCTGCATGCTTTCACACAATTACAGCTTCAATTATATGAATAAAATACAACCGAACAAAAACAATTGCTGCATTACAATCTTAACGCAGGATGTACATTTTATTTTCGTCTTCATCACTTACGAATAATGCTTGTTGAAAGAATCAGCCTATTTCAACTTCTTGTTAATCTCGAGTGTACATATTTATGAGCCCCTAAAACACACAAACCCTCTTCACCCGCAACACGCCAAATCATTCACTAATATTGAACTGTCCTTGGATCGATTATGTCAACTAGAAGACAGTGATAGCATTGATTTTGCAACCTAACATGGCCTTACTAAAGACAGACTTCCGACAGAAAGATTTAATTGAACTCGGACTTGTGTGAGTGGCGGGTGGTACCACGAACACCTGGTGCCATCACTGAGTTTCACCGATCCACATGGACATGGATAATCGAGGCTGGTTATTTTCTGGCATTCACATTTTATATATATGATGAATGAACAATGACATTGAACTTTGCTTCACTCAAAGCAGGTGAAGTGTAATTGCATGATAAGATCAATAGGTAAACCTTTGCTCATGGACTTCAAGGTAATTTTAGGCAGTTATTATATGACCCAATGATAATATTAACCAAATGTCAAACATTTAAATGTTTAAGTTAAAGAATACAACGAAGGTTGTTTTGTCCAATACTTACTGCATAGCGTTTATTGGCGTTTTTGACATACAATGTCTAATGTCAACAAGCCGGAGACTAGTCATGTACACATACTACTCCCGCCAGCATAGAGATGACTGGCTTTTGTTCTGGAATATCTGGTTTGGTACAAGGGAGAGAGCAAATGCCCGTTCGTTCACTCTATAGCTCTTTGCTGGAGGTAGTATTTCTGCATATATATACCCAAAATAGACAGTTAAAGAGAGAAGCAATATACACAGAAATTGATGTTAACAAACAGCATTGTCGGTGGGTGCGTTAATGGAGCAACAACGTATAGTTCAAAGAACATAATTACATAAACTGCGGGGAAAAGAAAGTTTACATCCATGTTTGATGGTGGCTAAAATGAAACAATGGTTATTCGATGGTGATGTGTTTGAGACGGGTATCATCGTTGGGTTTTGGACCTTTAGGTTGCAGTGTTTCCGCGACTGATTTCATCCCAATAACGTTTTGATAACGTTTGCTATTGTTGGTCAAATACAATATACAAGTGTATACATATTTTTGTACGGCAGTTTACTTTGTTTAGTGATTCCTAATGACACATTCATTGAAATGAATCCTTGACATTGATATAGCACTTGCATTTACACGAGGAAACGTGTGTCGCTGATGTGATAAATTCAGTGAGTAATGTCTCTATTGTTATGTATAAATGGGAAAATTATTATTATTATTGCAATGTCACTAATTATAAATTAAGGAATGAATGAATAAACAACATAACAATATATAAATATTTCGTTTTTAAGGTTTTATTACAAGGTACACACGGTTATTATCTATCGTGAAGACGTCCGATTTTCGATCACAAATCACTTCATTTCGTTAATCCGACATACTCGTTAATCCGACACAATCATGTGCAACCTACGATGTCGGATTAACGAGACTTGACTGTATATTGTTCATTAGTTTGAAAGAATAATCCAGCCAAATGTGTCAGTGTAACAAACATGTCATGCACTGTTTTATGTCATTTGGTAACCAGATAAGACTACCGTTAGAGAAAAATAACTTAATGAAATGATGGCACTGTTGATGAACGATATGGAGGGCACTGGAACTAATGACTAAGCGTTAATTACTCCCCCGTAGGATCCAACTGAACAAGACACAGATCAACACAACTGCTTTAATAATTTCAGTACCAGCTCGTGGTAAAACAGCAATGATCAACAACCTCTTCTAAATAAATGACGTACCACGAAGTATCACCTTGCACATGTCTCTAATTATTCCGTTAACTACAAACATGAATTAATTACGCCCATGACAATTGTGCTGACTTTAGAACATACATATTTAGGGGTCTTATAAATAATAAATGTTTTCAATATCTTAAAGGGGGTAATTTTAAGAGTTGAAAATGGTTCCCGTTATGTCGTTACAACTTACATGTAAACCTGGTTGTTGTCCTGTATATTGTATTTTTCCCTTTTTGTAAACATTCGGCCGTAGAATCCACGCTCTGCTACACCAAGGGCAGTGACCAAACACTATTGAAACGATATTCCTTACTTGTTGTATTGTTTGTTTTTATATTATGTCGAAGCTTTACAAATCCTTTTCACACTCCAAAACGAAAGAGTGATGTATGAATTTTTAGTTATAAAGTAAAACTATTTAATATATGTGTTCCAATCCGACAATAAATCATAACGCACCATCCGAATCACGCCAGTGAATAGTGATAATTCAATTGTCAAGCGTAGTCGCTATTGATTATAGAAAGAACAAGAAACTTGACGAAGGTTGATTCTCATAAATATCAGTTATACAAATGCTATTGTCCGTCAACGTCCTTACAAGAACTGTGAAAAAAGTATGCGAAAAAGCGATCTCCGAAAGTTGAGTTACCTGTGTTCGCGTCTCCATTGCACTCCATCCAAACATGAAATCAGGCAGCGCTGCTTGTGCCCGTGTCATCATCACCAACGTTACCAACATCACCCACAACCACGACGACCATGTACATCCCTGAAGATTCATGTCTGTGTCTCTCAAGAACCGCTTCTACAAACCAACTTGTCGTATAATGACTTTCACCAGTTTTATGCTTCTATTAAACCAAAGACACTCGGCAGCCCTCGGGCACAGTCGGCATATTTCGTGTGCGCATCTCTGTTCGATCAGAGAAGTCATCTCTGCCTCGGGACAAACTTTTCCCGTCAGTGACTCAGGAGGTAACCTGAAGTACATCAGTGGGAGCAGTCTACAGGTGGCTTCATGTCATATATCCAAAAGGGAGACAACTGTTACAGAAAGGTATCGTGGGTCTATCCGTGTATGTAAATGGGTATGTTCACGAGCCTCGGGTTGGGTGACTGGCAATCTGGGTGGGGAAAGAATGCCAGGGTTTGGGACGCCATTTCCGGGAAACATGCCTTCTCTTGGCAGTCTACTGATTGTGGCGACTTCTTGACAGTCTGTTGCAGCAGCTGAACAACTTTATTCCTAGGTGCACTTATTGCACGTGCAAGATATGAGCCTGGTGTCACGTGACCGTGTCCATGTAAACGTTCCCTCAAACAGGTTCCATATATCACCTATGTAATATGCACTTTATGTTCACACGGATGAGGGGCGGTCGGGTAGCCTAGTGGTTAAAGCGTTCGCTCGTCACGCCGAAGATCCGGGTTTGATTCCCGAAATGGGTACAATGTGTGAAGCCCATTTCTGGTGTCCCCCGCCGTGGTATTGCTGGAATATTGCTAAAAGCGGCGTAAAACCATACTCACTCACTCACACGGTTAAGGGTACCAAATGAGTGAGTGAGTGAGTATGGTTTTACGCCGCTTTTAGCAATATTACAGCAATATCACGGCGGGGGACACCAGAAATGGGCTTCACACATTGTACCCATGTCGGGAATCGAACCCAGGTCTTCGGCGTGACGGGCGAACGCTTTAACCACTAGGCTACCCGACCGCCCCTGGTACCATATGAAGGTACAAGAGAAAGTGTAGTCGATTCAAGGCCCTTATCTAAACTCCCCACATCACTGGCCGGGGTTTTGATTCCCCACGTGTGTACAGTGTATGACGTCTATTTCCAGTTTCCTTCCGCCGTGATATTGTGGGAATATTGTGACATGCGGCGTTAAACCACATTCACTCACTCAAACATATTCTCATGGTAGGGAAAATCCGTTGGGATTCGAGGCTGAAAACCTCCCCTATACTTACCCCCAATTATAGAGATTGGGGATACAGGGTGTAATCTGGCCGATTGTATGTCATCATACCCCAAGGGTGAATGTTGCTCATGCTGTCAACCAATTGCCTGCTTTGCCCAAACTTGTAAGGCCGCCTTGATAGAGCTGGCATATTCATGACTGTGTCGCAGACCAATATTCACTCACTTACTCACTCATGACCGGAAAACAATAGCATACACTTGTCTCACTTTTGCATAAGAGGGTTCATGCTCATGATGTCAATCACTGGATTGTCAAGTAAGACTCGATTATTTACAGACCGCCGTCGTATAGCTGGAATACTGCTGAGTGCGGGGTTAAACAACAAACAAACAAAACAAAAGATAAGTTACAGGTGGTTTCCCTAACGTGTTGCCTTTGCAGCACGTTGCGTCACCATTGTCGCTTGATTTAACTTAGTTCGAATCTAGCATAGCCACACCATGGTTCACGGAAACCAGCGTAACCAGTGTTGTTCGTTAGGACGGCACATCCACACACTGTAACATCGCGTATATATGTGCGATAAGGTTTAGAAAGATCACGAAAATGTTTCACAGTGTGTCAATGAAACTATGTAGGCTCTTGAGGCAGATGAAGAATTAGCCTTAGCCATAACATCAATGTTCCTGATGCCAATGACGAGGAAAGCAAAGACAGTAGAGTATTTGTCTCTGAGTCACGTGTTTGTTGATATTGGTTAACCGGAACGTGACACACATGTAACTACCGGAAGTAATCAATATCGCAGACCAAATCAACGATGCTCTTGCAGAATATGTTACCGGATAAAGTGTTATTTAAACTCAGATACACCCTACCAGCCCATGATAAAATATGCATACCAACTAGTGTTCACATGTCTGTTGTGATAGGTTCTGTACTGATGTAAATCAGTATTCTTTGTAATAAATTCTCTAAATGGTTCTTACTAAAAAGTGGGTTTTTTAGATTTTAAAAAAAAAATGACTTCTATTACTCCTAATTATCCCATGGCGTTGTGCGCACGTCAGACCATCAGTCAGGTCATTTATTGTGATACCCGATACACATTAGCAGCCGGTGAGTATTGTTTTACGCCAGTCCCAGTATCCAGGTAACAGAGTCTGGGTCAAGCAATGGTTTAATGCATGAGCAACATACCACGCCGTCGACCATCATTGTGACCATCCGATACACATTGATTGACGTTTACATCAAGTTATGCATACTGCGGATAGTAAAGGATTGAAAACAGCTTCGAAAAATATATTGTTTTTAATATATACATATGCAAACAACAGTTTAAAACAAACCTTGTGTTTTCGTTTTTCAACTTGTTTTTCTTACCTGTTTCTATACAGCAGACATCATGTTCGGACCGCTAGTCCGCGTCTCAACCCTCGCTTAGAGGACAATCTTGTTTGATACTTCTAAGTGAATACAAACGACAATGTCTTCTCCAAAATCATAAGCATCCGATGTACGATTCCGAATATATTATAAGCATGTGTTTATGAATCACTAACAAACCATGACCCAGGTACTCGCAAAGCACCCAGTACCAGTAGTATATTAGCAGCGTAATTGCAGCGTTCGGAGGAACGGTGTTTCACTGTATGACTCTTTCTTCCAGACAATGAAGATGTAATCAAATCCAAGAACATTTTACTATGATTCGCGAATGTTCTGTTGGTTAAGTCGCCGCTTTAATTCCAGTGGTAGATTATTTCTTGTGACGTTTAGTATATAAAGAAGATATTGACGGGTCTTACATAGCTCTTCCAGTGCACACATGACCAGGAGTAACTGGGATCGCCGATTCACGCATATATCTTATACTATGAGCATGACATGATTTTTTTTTGTTTTTTTGTGTTGTTTAACGCCGCACTCAGCAATATTCCAGCTATATGACGGCGGTCTGTAAATAATCGAGTCTAGACCAGACAATCCAGTGATTGACATCATGAGCATCTATCCATGCAATTGGGATACAATGACATGCATCAACCAAGTCAGCGAACCTGACCACCCGATCCCCTTAGTCGCCTCTTACGACAAGCATAGTTGCCTTTGCCGAGAAACAGATAATTCAAAAGGCTGGGGATGTTTTGAAAATTAATTGTTCAAATGAACTGACTGATGAACCTATATAGTACCGCAGTGGGTGAATATCGGTTTCTGCCAGTGATTAATATCCAGGTAACAGAGTCTTACTCAACCAATGGTTGAAGCATGACTAACGTCCCACGCCGTCGCGCACGACGACCATCAGTCATTGTACTGATACACATTGGCTGACGTTTACATCAAATAGTGCATACTGCGGGATACAGGATGCAGATGAAGATGAAGACTAAAGGATTGAAAACAGCAAAATAAAAATGTTTATTGATAATCAATATGTGTTAAAACACAGTTGAAGTTTTCATTTTTCAACCAGTTTATCTTTGCCAAGAAGTGAGTGATTGAGTGAGTTTGGTTTCACGCCGCTTTTAGCAATATTACAGCAATATCACGGCGGGGGACACCAGAAATGGGCTTCACACATTGTACCCATGTCGGGAATCGAACCCGGGTCTTCGGCGTGACGAGCGAACGCTTTAACCACTAGGCTACCCGACAGCCCCTCTTTGCCAAGAAACTTCGATTACAAAATACTTACTTACTTACATTAAAAGCATGGGAAGATAAATCAAGCTGAAATAGGTTTGATTCTTTGCAATATGTTTGATTTTATCGTCAAGGGAGCTTGGGGTGATCTGGTCGGGATGAAATGCCCATCCAAAATTATTTTTAAAATGCTCAAACACGGAAAGGACACTATACCGTAATTCAGTTCAAATAACGAAGACAATGATGGATTGCACTGCCCATTCGAGTCGATTGCACAAAACTGGACCCCGTTCCGCAAAGCGACCATAGCTTACGACAGTCGCAGCCCAAGATCACTTTGCGAATGGGGCCCTGGTCACTCTACCACAACATACATGGACATGAACGAATATACTTTAAGTATGAAGAGATTATGAAGAGCGTTCATCACAACTTGATATCCTGGTATGTCTGTGAGGAATGCAGGTCCTTCTTGCTCACTGAACCATATTCCGGCGCTGAGGCCGTGAGTGGTTCTAGATGACTCGTGTCCTTGAAGACCATGTAGGTCGAACTCTTCGACCATCTCGATACACATACAATGGCCACCACATTGCACAGGATTGTCAACATCATCAAGCCAAACCACTGAAAATAATGCAAGTGGAAACATTACGTTTCACATTAAGAATGGCTGCGGGCATGAGTTTATGTTCACTGCGCAGCTCGAACTGTCGTATGTCGGGGGTCCTTTCACGACTTGTCGTAACTGAACTTATCATATATTGGACAGTGTTATGGATGCTACAAACCAATCCGATAAATATGCAAATGAGGCCACCTGGCAGGAACTATGTTTAAATTGAAATCTCTGCATGTTCAATATATTATTGACTAATGTTCCCAATAGGTTTTGATGCGGGTTTCTGGTGTGTGTGATTCTGTAGACATGTGTGGTTGCAAAGTATTTTGCACTACATGATATATGGGGCGGTTCACTCAAACAAAATATTCCTACGCGGCTTCTAAAGTTATTTCTTTGAGCGACATTAGGTCTGAATTGAACCTCGAATATTTAAAGAAGGACATTATAGGATAAAGACATTATTAGACTTGTGTGTTTCCGTATCATAAACATCTCATATTAGGAATAGAAAGGCAAAAGGCAAAGGCTCGCTTAATGCAATTTGGTATTCCTAATATATGATATTAATACCGAAACATACTCAGTTAGTAATCTCTATATGTCGCGATGCAGGCTCTTATCATAGACGGACTGACAAATCGTCGTCATAGGTAGATCTGTATCATACAGAATTAATTCCCATTGTACATTTCGCGCCCTACTTACGGAACAAGTGAGTAAGACTAGCGCCGCAACGAGCGTTACAACTATGATATATAACTTAGTATGTTTTCTCGTAGATGACATTTTTATGTGGTTTAACTATTTTAAATTAATTATTATTAATGACACTTTTTTGCAAAACCGTAAAGACGATGAGTGATTTCTCTGCAGACCTTTATTGTAAAATGAGTATTTGGCGCGGAGGTGTAAAAGATAAAATAGCCGTGAAAATTGTTTGAGTAGATAACTTAAAACAAGTGAAAATTCTCTGAAACCATCCCATATCCTGTTAAAAACACATCGTACAAATGCCGCCAAATGACATTCCGATAAGTCTTCTGGCATGTATACCTGTGGTCGACAGACCATCCTACACTGTGCTGAGGGCACTTGTTCTGAACAATGGTGGGACACTGAACATTTTCAGACAGTGAGTGTTCACTAACCCCACATATAACAATATTTCAAGGCGATCCGTACATTATGAAGCCTCGACCATATCTAGTAATGCCCAAATGTCACCTCTACCAACTGGCACATTGATCCCTAGCAACGGCTACGTGTTGCCACTCATCTTCCCGGGGCAAGGGAGTTAACTGACTGTAAAAGTACAGTTTCCACCCTTGCCGACTTGGGCTGGAATTCCGGAGTTACATTTTGGCTGGACTAACGAGTCTATGCATAGTCCAATCAGAATGGCGCAACGAAGTAGACATCCGGTTCGAAAATAATATGGATTTCAACGTGCAGATTTCGATCAACTGCAGGATTTACGAAGCATGTATACCGCTAACAGGGCGTGGACAGATATTTTCCAAATCTTTCCATGTTTTTAATCAAGGAGCTGAAATGATTTGATGCACTTCGCGAGGTAAAACCCGTTTTATTACAATATAGATCTTGATTATCGATCAGATCTTCTTGACTGGGTGCTGCCATTTTGAAGCAATGCAAGTGATATGAGAGGTGGAATCTGATTGGTCAAAAGGAGGGACAGAAGGGACGTAACTCGTAATAGCTACGATTGAGCCACGAAATTCCAGGGTAGTTCGGCAAGGGTGGAAACTGGACTTTTGTAGTCACTTAACTCCCTTGCCTCGGGAGATGGTTGCCACTCTCAACTTTGACGTGTACTTACCAACAACGCCCACGCACAATCTCCAACAACGCCCACGTACAATCTCAAACAACGCCCACGCACAGTCACCAACAACACTCACGCACAGTCTCCAACAACGCCCACGTACACTCTCCAACAACGCCCACGTACACTCTCCAACAACACTCACGCACAGTCTCCAACAACGCCCACGTACACTCTCCAACAACGCCCACGTACAATCTCAAACAACGCCCACGCACAGTCACCAACAACACTCACGCACAGTCTCCAACAACGCCCACGTACACTCTCCAACAACGCCCACGTACACTCTCCAACAACACTCACGCACAGTCTCCAACAACGCCCACGTACACTCTCCAACAACGCCCACGTACAATCTCCAACAACACTCACGCACAGTCTCCAACAACGCCCACGTACACTCTCCAACAACGCCCACGTACACTCTCCAACAACACTCACGCACAGTCTCCAACAACGCCCACGTACACTCTCCAACAACGCCCACGTACACTCTCCAACAACACTCACGCACAGTCTCCAACAACGCCCACGTACACTCTCCAACAACGCCCACGTACACTCTCCAACAACACTCACGCACAGTCTCCAACAACGCCCACGTACACTCTCCAACAACGCCCACGTACACTCTCCAACAACACTCACGCACAGTCTCCAACAACGCCCACGTACACTCTCCAACAACACCCACGCACAGTCTACAACAACGCCCACGTACAATCTCCAACAACGCCCACGCACAGTCACCAACAACACCCACGTAAATCCCCTACAACGCCCACGCACAGTTTCCCACAACCTACCTGTACCACTGTGACAATGAAAGTTTCTCTTCCGAACTCATACCACTTCTCGCCATCTCCACTTGAGTTGGAGATGAGGTCAATAGCCCACCACACGATGAGCACAACGCCCTCTAGCGGGGCGACAACCCTGAAGACAGAATCAGTGAGTGTGACTTTACGTGGCCTTTAACAATATTACAACAAATAACACCGCGGTGAATACCAAAATCTATTTGCCTATGTGGGGGGAATTGAAACCAGGGTTTTTAGTGTGATGAACCAGCGCGTTAACCACTAGGCTACCCCACACCTTCAAAAACAAGCGACCATACAAACAAAGGTCAACTAAAACATATGTAGAGGACAGGTCTTGGACGTTTACCACCCTGGTGATATCCACGAGCACGGACAGTGCTGGAAAAACTACAGTGGGGGCGAATCTGGGATTCGAGCTCATGATAATAGGATTCTGGCACATCTAAGGGACGCTACTGCGCACAGCGAATTCCGATGCTTGTGTCCCCACGGCTCCCGTGGACTGAACATACGAATAATAGTATCCTGCTGTGCTCTCATAATTATCTACTTTCTTCGGCCCACTTGACTATCCAGTCCAAGAGACAAGGCAGTTTCCTATACTTCTATAAGTATAGAAACTATCTACTATCTACGGCTCACTTGACTATCCAGTCCAAGAGACAAGGTAGAAGGAAGTATCCTACTATTGTAAGTGTACACAAACATATCTACTACACTATTCACACTATTTACTATCTACGGCTCACTTGACTATCCTGTCCCAGAGACAAGGCAGTTTCCTACCCTGCTGTAAGTATAGAAACTATCTACTATCTACGGCTCACTTGACTATCCAGTCACAGAGACAAGGCAGTTTCCTATACTTCTATAAGTATAGAAACTATCTACTATCTACGGCTCACTTGACTATCCAGTCCCAGAGACAAGGCAGTTTCCAGTCCCCCACGCCGAAGTTGTTGACGACCTCTGTCCGGAACCGCTTCACGCCGTACATGATTACCATCGCTTGTAGCATCAGGCCGTTGATGACAAGAGCAAATCCCCACACAAAGTCCTGGAGAGGGAAACATAATGTTAGTTAATACGTCACAACGGTCACCTGTGCAACCAGATGTCTGCTTTAATTGTCACAGATCCTTCTCCATACACATAGTCAAAACAATTTGTAAATATTGTACACAAAGAGTTCGAAATTATTATTATAGCAAAACATATCAGCCCTAACGAACATCAAATATGGATATTTGTTAATAAGAAGGGGAGTGATTTGAGCCCGGGGAGGCACTTGGGCCTACGAGTGTATTCGCGAACGCCTGGTATTATCACTATTTGATAGTGATTCATTAACACATGCTCATGATATAGTCGGAATCGGACAATCAACTCCGCTTTCAGTAGAAATTTCATATGATTATTGAAATGTTGTTGTCGCTTTTATTGTTGTTAAGCCCTTGAAAGTTTTGAAAATCCTCGGCGTTACCTGATTTGTGAGAATGTCCAAGTTCAGCGCAGACATGAGCCCAATGAGGAACGTCAAAGCGACTGTTAACGGGGTGCCGTATCGCCTCTTTACTAGAAACACACAGCAAGAATAGCATCTGTAGTGTCATAAGGAAAGCATAGGTCGACACATTAAAACTGCCTCCAGTGCAAAACGAGCACATGTCTTGGTTGTTTTTCTGTGTTTGTAAGCGGCACGGGTGGCCCAGTCGTCTAAGGCGCCGCGATTCGCTGTGCAGAGTTGCGTCCCTTGGGCACGCCAGAAACCTATGATTGTGGGTTCGAATCCCGGTTCGCCCAAATTATGTTTCTAGGTTTGTCAGCACCATACCCGTGCTCGTGGGTTTCACCGAAGTGGTAAACGTCCGAGACCTGAATCACTTCGGGCTTTCCTCCCACATTAAGCCGACACGCCGCGATATAACTGGAATATTGTTAAAAGCGGAGTTAAACCCAACTCAGTCACTTACTCTGTGTTTAAAAGCGGCAGAGTCTCAGCCCTTGTGCGCTGAGGACGTGGTTTAAATGTGACATGTCGCTTTGGTTTCAGCAGGATCAGTGAAGTGCTATCGTGTCCTTAGATTATCTGGTCTACTATTACTTGATGTCTGGCCAAACTCGATTGTTTACAGGCCGACGTCGTATGGCGCTGTCGTATAGCATATGTCGGGATATATAACTGATATGTCGGGATATATTTAACTCAAATGGCAGGATAGTTTAACTTATATGTTGGGATATAAAAACTGATATGTGGGGATATATATATAACTGATATGTCGGGATATAAAAACTAATATGTCGGGATATATATAGCTCATATATCTGGATATATAACTCATATGTCGGGATATATTTAACTCAAATGTCGGGATATATATAACTCATATGTCGGGATATAAAAACTGATATGTCGGGACATATATGACCGATATGTCGGGACATATATAACTGATATATCGGGACATATATGACTGATATGTATAACATATGTCTGGATATAGAACTGATACGTTGGGATATATAACTGATATGTCGGGATATAAGCCCATGCTGGAACTTACATCCAAAGTCTTGCAGAGTATGTGTGAACAGCTCGATGTTCGATATAAGCGATGTAACTCCGGCGAAGGAGAGAGTCAGGAAAAAGAGGACGGACAGTACTCTGCCAAATATTCCCACCGAGGAGAACAGAACTGGGATCCTGCAGATACACAAAACACCCGGATGAGAAGACATCAACTCAGTACATACACATCAGTGAATAAATAAGTAACAATCATCCGATTTTCAAAAAACAGTCAGTGATATATCATTACGAATCAGATGTTATTATATCTGATAAAATTGCTGTGGTATGGACTTTTCAGACAACTGAATGAAAAGCAGACTGTAGTTTATCTCAAATCTATTATGACAAGTACCCTGCACCCATTCGTTTCCAGAGCTTCTTTATGAGTAGAGTGACATACAGCTAAAATTAGTTGACCAGTGAAATTGCTCTCATGTGCGAAAACAAGTCCCTCTCAAGACTATGACAGATGGAGATGATGACGTCACTACGCAAACGGAAGTTATGGCAGCGAATGGGTCTGGGTGAATGAGTGAGTGAGTGAAAATTATACGTCGCATCGGTAATATTTCAGCCGATGAGACAAATTAATCATTATAACAATATCCGTCGACAAGGGACAGTAAACTAGTAATGTAACTATCACATATTTGGAAAAAAAAAACCATGGCAAAATAAGAAGACATAATTATTCCATATATCAAGACTAATCAATTAAAACAAGGCTGTAAGCCATCTACAACCAACCTAAGACCACTTTATTGGGGATCGAATGGGCCTCTTAATATAAAGGAGATCTGATACACGGGGTAATCGAAAGTAGGACAATGCGTCGACTAAAACACATTGAGACGAACTACTGGACGGTCATGATTGCTGTTCACTGACCAGATAAAGGTGAGCCCAGTACTTCCGGGTCCACTGTCCTTGATGATGCCCACTATCCTGGACTGCGTCAGGGACGGCTTGGTGACGATGATGGCGGAGAACACGGTGGAGAACACGGTGATCCCGGATATCAGGCTGAATAAAAGTGAGTGAGTGAGTGAGTGAGTGAGTGAGTGAGCGAATTTGGTTAAACTTCGATTTGAAAAAAACATTGAATGTGTTTCTGATACTGACAGCGTCTACAACGCGATAAAATGGAATGATACATACTCTCGATTTGCTGAGGTGGCCTGATTTCAGAAGTCGAGATAGCGATATTGCGAATTATTTCATCATGTACAAATGTCGAATTCCCGACACAAACACGTGATTTTTTCTCGCACCTTTGGCATATTAAGCTTGTTTCCAAAGGTCGATATCGCGAGAAAGCGAGAATACATTATTCAGTATAAACCCAAACCCAGCACTCATATTACATTCGGCTGGTACACCTGCACCTGGACATATGACATGGCAGACGGTGGTATATATATTGCTGACTGCGTTGTAAGAGGAACTGTAACAGTGTCGTAGGGCCGTACCTGACGAGGTTGTTGGCGGTGGGGATGAGGGTGCCGTATCGGACGATGCCGTTCTCCCTGGTCATGTAGGAGGAGTAGGGGATCATGAGCCCCGACCCAGCCCCGGTGTCGAAGGCGTTCTGGCTGAGGGCGTCCACCCATACACGGGGGTCGCCAAAAGAGTCTGGAGTGTATGGAGCATATTAATAATGTCACTGTAAATGCATTTAACTGTTTATAAGACTGCAAGACCTATTGTTAGAATGCTGGCCTATTTCCAGTTATTCTAACTGCGATCCTTCTCAGCGGTTAAACAGATACCAAAAAACACGCACGTGTTTGTGTTACTGAGGAGGAAAAAAACCTTTTGTTTTGGTAGGTCAGAAGATGGATTTTTAAGTATGCATTCATGGGTCTTGATCGTAAATATTTCCAAGGCAGATGAACTCATTTTTCGTGAGGATGCAAAACCTCTTGTCAGGCACAAATAATTACTTGGCAGAGGCACGCAGGTTTCCTGTCTTTTGGGGACGTAAAACTAACCCTAGCGATAACAAATACCATAATTGGGGAGGGTGTCTTCCCGCAAAGAAAAGCATTTCCGATAACATGTCTATTCACATATATTGTCATACCCCAGTTTGGCGTGAAGAGATACTTGATGCCGATATCCGCGTACTTCCGTGTCAATGACCACACGAACGTGAACAGCAGGATCAGCAACAACACGGGGACGAGAAACATGTTGACCTTCTCTATAGTCTTGACCCCTTTCACCACGGACAGGCCAGCTATGACGATGGCGATCCCGTGAGTCAGTACCGGCCAAGCGCTTTTCTGTGTACAGTAGGGAGTGGGTGGGTCAGTGAATGAGTGAGTTGGTTTAATGTCGCTTTAGATAGTATTCCAGTTATTACATTGAGTGCAAGCTTAATGTGGGAGGAAAGCCCGAAGTGATGGAGGTTTCAAACGTTTACCACTTTGGTGAAACTTACGAGCACGTGTATGGTACTGATAAACCTAGAAACATGAAGATGGATTTTTCAGTATGCATTCAGGGGTCTTGATCATAAATATTTCCAAGGCAGATGAAACAATGACTTGTCAGATGAACTCATTTTTCGTGAGGATGCAAAACCTTTCTTGGTTTAATGTTGCTTTAGACAGTATTCCAGTTATTACATTGAGTGCAAGCTTAATGTGGGAGGAAAGCCCGAAGTGATGGAGGTTTCAAACGTTTACCACTTTGGTGAAACTTACGAGCACGGGTATGGTACTGATAAACCTAGAAACATGATCAATCAATTAAGACGTCTCTTAAGGCACGACTAGGTTTATTCAGACGTATTTTAACAATGAATTCCCACGGATTTACGGAACGGTTCCCGATCTTGCGAGCTACAACGTAGACCAATCACACGATGAATGATGAACACGAGGAACAAGACACGTTGTGCACGTACATTATGAGGTCAAGGTAGCCTGTCAAACAGACATCGAATCCAAAGGTTTCATTGCGGGTACGCCATGTTATATACGTAACTGACTCCGAACGTAAACAATTCTGTGCAATAATATACACACACATTTAACAATCATTACAACTTATATGTTAAATTAAATGCAAATCATTTCCTTAATCGATTTTAGTTGTGGTAATATGATTAATATTTGAAGCTTCTATATCTTGAGTAGTACTGTTAAACTTGTCATGTGTTCAATTGTGCATTCTCTTTCGCTGTAAACATTATACATGAGCGACAGTGAATGTGTGAGGCTTTACGCCGCTTTTAGCAATACCCTGTCCACATCACATCGGGAGACTACAAAAATCGGCTTCATGCGTATTATATTAATAATGCAACCAATGATTTGCCGTGTTGAGCCAATGCCGTAACCATATCTCGAATTCCCCAAACAGATGAAAGAAGGAAGAAAGTTATAAGCGGAAGAGGCGGTCCGGGACATGTGGTTACCTCCGCGAAGTCGGAGAATATAGCTTTGGATTCCTCCTCCTCAGTTGGCAGTTCGTGGAAGATGCAGTAGATGAAGTAGTAGAAGCACCATCCCAGAATCACGGAGTAGTAGCATCTGGAACATCAGTATATCATCCTCGATGTTCCAGGGTATTATATCTACTTTCTATCATGATAAATACCTTAGACCCATTCACCATCAAAGGTTTGTTGCGGAAGAGACGTGATTCCCTTAATATAAGTATAACTCTAGCTCGTGATTGTAAACGATTGGACGGCGATTTTTAGCGTCATGTAATTTAAATCGGGTTCAAATTCGCTGTGATATAAATGTGTCCAGGGTGTCTATCATAAGAGAAAGAAGATATAATACCTTGGATACGCGATAATGTAAGCCATGTCGATACAAGTGAAGCAAGTATTATTTTAAAAATAAATGCAACTGGTTAGGAACATTTAACACACCATTAGGTCACGATAAATTGGAACAAAAACGTTTCCTAAAACCGTGCGCGTCTTTCAGTTTTGCACGAAATGTTTTTAGGGCGATCAATATTTTTTGGTCTCAGATCTGTGAATGTCATGGGTGTCTTCAAAAGACATTTTACGACACGTTAGTGTTTTCGTAAGGGCTGTTCCATCAGGAAATACCAAGGAATGTCAGTGTTGGTGTCTTACGAGATCATGAAGGAAACTATGGTAATCCACGCCCCACACCATGCCGCCTTGTTCCCAACGAACTGACGGAACGAGTCCACCACTGCCTTCTGGGTGTACCGGCCCGTGCCGTATTCGATCAGAAGCATCGGTATCGACCAGAAAACGAGGAAGAAGAACCACACCAAGAGGAAGACGAGACCTCCTGGAAGACAAGACACACATCGGTTGGTCATAGACAGTTTGGCACAGTGGGTGGTGGCAAGCATTGTCATTTCTCGGTAGATCCAAATCATTCTTTATGGGATTTAACTGAGACTAAATGTAGGTACTAGGGTGATTAAACAATATTTTATTAAATTCATTATACCATAGATATGAGAGTTATAATGTATGTGTGATGTTTCACATTTGTGACAGAAAACAATGACTTGGGAACACATTGGAGTCATCTTCAAAAAGATGCGGCTTAAAGCAACATTTACTCACTCACTCACTCATCTTCATATATAGGGTGAGCGATGCAGTTTGATGTAGGGGGATGTCTGAAGTGATGCAAATCTAGACGTTTATCACTTGATTAAGTGAGTGAATGAGTATGGTTTTACTCCGCGTTGAGCAATATTCTAGCAATACCACGACGGGGGACAGCATAAATGTGTTTCACACCATGTGGGGGAATCGAACCCGGGTCTTCGGCGTGACGAGCGAACGCTTTAACCACAATGCTACCCTACCGCCCCATTTTGATGAGCTATGGCATGGAGCTGGCAAACGAATTGTCGTTAATAGAGGAATTCGAAAACGATAATATGATCCTATTTCTACCCAGGGACGCAACTTTGTACAGAGAATTGCGTGTCCAGAAATAACCTCGGTACAACAGTGTATGGACGTCGTGGAGGTATGCAAGCTCCTCACAGCGATAGCCCGTTCGCGGAGCTCTCTATACTATCGCTGCCACCGGTCAAAACTCCCCACTGTGATAGGTGGCCCTAACCATGCTTGGAGTTGAACTCGCAATCGAATGACCGTTATGTTTACACACAAGTGACGACTGCCGTAACGTCGAATACACTTACCGCTGCTAAATTACTTTCTTTTTTTGTCAATTTGAATTTCTATTTTATTAAAACTATCATGTAATTGATATTGTAAGAATGTAAGGGAGAAGTTGGTTGATTTTCCGTTATTCTGCAATTTCGAACCAATCTGATTATACAAACAACAAAGTAAATTCATCCGGAAAACATGGTCAGTCGTAAACCTTTTCAAAATGAAATATAATGGCATCCCCAAAGACATAAACAAAAGTATAAACGTTACTACGTTTGGGGTTAGAGGGCAAGTTTCAAGATTCTTGTAATGGCCGCGCCCACACTGGTGGCAGCGATGTTACCGAGAGTGTAACGAAGGTGTCACGCGCTGGGAAGTAGCTTTGGGGGTATAATATTGCGTATGTATGCTGACGTATCTGACACCGGATATGACATCGCCTACTCACCCTCATCTCTGCTGTTGGTGGCTACTATCCGGGGGAACCTCCAGATGTTGCCTGTCCCCACCATGCACCCCAGGCAGGAGCAGATGAGGCCCAGCTTCGAAGAGAAGTGGGGTCGGTCACCCTGAAGAAACAACACTCGGATAGTGGGACAAGGAGACGTTTGCAAGTAGGCTTTGAAAGCATGTGTTCATGTTGTTTCACATACATGCATAGATGGACTGAAACTAGCGACATGTCCTGTCAATGCATGCATATACAGGCCTACCAAAGAAACACAATTTAAAACTACCATGTGTCCAAAAGGATGCGTAGGAAACAAGGCAGCATAACTTCCTTCATGTTATCGGGATGTTATCGGGGTCGGTTTTCCGAGTGCTTGGTCGTCGTTTTCCCGAGCGGTTGGTCGTCGTTTTCCCGAGTGGTTGAGCGTCGTTTTCCGAGTGCTTGGTCGTCGTTTTACGGAGCGTTTGAGCGTCGTTTCCTCGGGCATTTGAGCTTCATTTTCCCGATAGCTTGGTCGTCGTTTTCCCGAGCATTTGAGCGTCGTTTTCTTGAGCGTCTGAGTATCCACGGGATTTACTCAACGTCCACTATATATACTCAAAACGTGAAACCACGAAACAACATCGCAACGAATAGCTGGCTATATACCTCAGTTATATGAAGTTTTGTTTGTATAATACTTAGTCACGGACTCCTACGTTTGATAGGGATACTTTGGATACCATGATGACAGATAGTAATGTGTATATTCATTATGCGCCAAATCCACACCCAAATCCACTTAATGTTCAATCATTACCCTAGTCAATGGATCAGTGTGCACTTGATTTGTATTCCCAGCTTCCTAGGGAGTATACAACACAAGCTGCCTGTGAGACTCTAGAAGGTTTAACGGTCAATACCATTTCATCCTACCGGGTACCCATTCACTGCTGGATGAACAGAGGTATATTTCGTTTAACGCCACTTGCCTAAGGAGAGACCACATGTCCTTCAGTGTGGGGCAGGGCGCGAAGCCCTGGTCAACTGCTCTCCTGAATTGTGACATGTGTGCTGTACACAGGACCATGTGCCACCATGAACAGAAAAGGTATTCTTTAGTTGACTATTATGACGAATTAAAAGACCCGTAAAGATCCGGGGTAGAATAATTCTTCAGCGACCCATGCTTGCCATAAAAGGCGACTGCTTGTCGTAAGAGGCTCGCTGACTTGGTTGATGCATGTCATCGATCCGAATTGCGTCGATTGATGCTCATGATATCAATCACTGGATTGTCTGGTCCAGACTCGATTATTTACAAACCGCCGTTATATAGCTGTAATATTGCTGAGTGCGGCGTTAAACAGCACACAAACAAACAAACAATCTGATGTCTAAGGGTCTTCCGTGACCTCAGAATGTGACAAATATCAAGGTGAGGTGAGGTGAGGTGAGGTGAGGTGAGGTGAGGTGAAATGGGGTTTCTAGTCGCATTCAAGATTGCTGCACTTACATAGCGACGTGCATGCACGTATGTGTATTTGGCTGCTTGTACTAGTCCGGACTAATGCCTATTTTCTCGTGCTGGCCCACTGAGATACCATGCCACAGTTTAACATGAATACCCGACTCAGACACAGCAAACTGACTCCGAGCCGATCAGGGGGGTAACAACAAGTACCATCTTTTAACGTCTCTTGGTATGACGCGGTCGGGTATCGGCTCTCCAAGCAGACGCTCTACCACTTGACCACGGAGGTTGTCTCTTATAAAGGACAAACGTTGTGGTTGGGAGTATATTATAAGCGATGGCCGGAATAAGAGACAGCTTTCTGGAAGGATTTTATGAACGCATCCTCGTCGGCTGACAGAGAACAAACATTCAACAACAAAATCTAATTTAGATTTGTCGAATCAAGTGTGCATATTCAATTTGGTGAGAGGACGTGTGCTGTTCGAGGTAATACAATACGGTTGGTCGGATATCGTAATGAAATAATGAACTGACCATTCACTGTTAGATTCAATATATGCCAACCACTCAGCCTCGTCCCAATAAATGTCAGTTGGGGACAGCTGGTCTCATTGCTGACGGTGGTCGTATTGTTAAGCATGGAATGGGTACCTGGTGTTTATACTGTCTGTACCAATTTCCGTAGATGAGCTTGTTAAATAAAGTTTTGAATTAATATACGATTCGTATAAAATGAAGTTATACCTGCCGGCAAAAGGTGAGTGAGTGAGTGAGTGAGTTGGGTTTAACTCCGCTTTTAACAGTATTCCAGTTATATCGCGGCGTGTCAGCTTAATGTGGGAGGAAAGCCCGAATTGATGCAGGTCTCAGACGTTTACCACTTCGGTGAAACCCACGAGCACGGGTATGGTGCTGACAAACCTAGAAACATAATCGGGGCGAACCGGGATTCGAACCCACAATCATAGGTTTCTGGCGTGCCCAAGGGACGCAACTCTGCACAGCGAATCGCGGCGCCTTAGACGACGGGGCTACCCGTGCCCCCTGCCGGCAAAAAGAAAGTATAAACTTAAAGCTTACAAATTCGACCCAATAATTACAAACGTTATAGGGGTTACTAGGCTGAAAACAATCGCATTAACACTGCAAACTCAAGGTCTAAACCAAAACTACAGTAAACTACGGTTATAACGAACTCAAAGGGACCACTAATTTTAGTTCGGTGTAACCGTAGTTCGTTATAAGATATATACAGCATCTATACAGCAAATGGCCGGGACTAAAAATAAGTTCGTTATATCCGTCAATTCTGTATAAGCATGTTCGTTATAAACGTAGTTCACTGTATGATACACGTAGTAATTCAATACCCACGAATTACCATTTCTTGTTTGTCTTAATTGTGAGCCACCATGACACATGGGTGTATACCTTCCTTAACTCCTCTGTTTATCTCTAATCACCTCGTGGTGATTCCGGGTTAGATTAGGTCCCCGCCAATCCATGGTTAGAGACGACTCTGTGGATTTGGTGGTGAGTATCAGGGACGCGTGCCATCACAATATCAATCGTTGGACTGTATGGTCCAGTCTGCATTATTTACAGGCCACCGTCATAGTGCTGGTATATGGCTGATTGCGGCGTAACATAATTATATAATACTAAACGAGCTCCCGTGTAATACCAATTTTATGAAACGAGTGAATAGTTGTGGCTGGGGTCATCGAGTGTGCATAAGCTCCTCTCAGTGATCTATCAACTCCACACGCAATGTCGTTGAATAAGCCAAAGGATGCTGAGAGCTTTCAATATTTGTTCGTGAAACGTTTTCCGAGGGTACATAAGCACGCGTTTTGGTATTACACAATGTGTAATACAGCTGTATGTTTATTAAACGGGTGATCTCTTCACGGGCAAGTAATAAACACACATATCTCACCAGGTTTTGGTGATTCTGATGCAATCAGTCAGTATGTGTATCTGTGAAACGTGTCTTGTGAATAGATGTATGTACACGTATATAGATGTGACCGCTACAATAGACACTGTTGTCCCTATCAAACTCTTCAAGCGACAGGGAACAGTTGGGATGACTGCTGTGATAGAATGAAGAAGATTAATTAAGTACTTGTTTTATTGTAACAGGTAGAGTCAAAGAGATGAGTTTGTGAAAATAAATGTAAATTTATGTAAAGTTTCGGCGTAGTTTTTGTGTGTGAGAGACATTGCTGGTATTAAACTAAGAATGACGTTATGTGATTATGATGCTTGCATGATGCGTCTTCAGATGGTCTGTGGGGAGCATGGTGCCAGTTTGACATGTCTGTGGAGAGCATGGTGCCAGTTTGACACGTCTGTGAAGAGCATGGTGCCAGTTTGACATGTCTGTGGAGAGCATGGTGCCCGTTTGACATGTCTGTGAAGAGCATGGTGCCAGTTTGACACGTCTGTGAAGAGCATGGTGCCAGTTTGAAATGTCTGTGAAGAGCATGGTGTCTGTTTGACACGTCTGTGGAGAACATGGTGCCAGTTTGAAACTTCTGTGGAGAGCATGGTGCCAGTTTGAAATGTCTGTGAAGAGCATGGTGTCTGTTTGAAATGTCTGTGAAGAGCATGGTGTCTGTTTGACACGTCTGTGGAGAACATGGTGCCAGTTTGAAATGTCTGTGAAGAGCATGGTGTCTGTTTGACACGTCTGTGAAGAGCATGGTGCCAGTTTGAAATGTCTGTGAAGAGCATGGTGTCTGTTTGACACGTCTATGTAGAGCATGGTGCCAGTTTGACATGTCTGTGAAGAGCATGGTGCCAGTTTGACACAACTGTGAAGAGCATGGTGTCTGTTTGACGCGTCTGTGAAGAGCACGGTGTCTGTTTGACGCGTCTGTGAAGAGCATGATGTCTGTTTGACACGTCTGTGATGAGCATGGTGGTTGTTTGACATGTCTGTGAAGAGCATTGTGGTTGTTTGACACAACTGTGAAGAGCATGGTGTCTGTTTGACACGTCTGTGGAGAGCATGGTGTCAGTTTGACACAACTGTGAAGAGCATGGTGTCTGTTTGTCACGCCTGTGGAGAGCATGGACACTATTTGTCACGTCTGTGGAGAGCATGGTGACTATTTTTCACGTCTTTGGAGAGCATGGTGCCTGTTGTCACGACTGTGGAGAGCATTGTGCCTATTTGTCACGTCTGTGGAGAGCATGGTGCCTATTTGTCACGTCTGTGGAGAGCATGGTGCCTGTTTGTCACGTCTGTGGAGAGCATGGTGCCTATTTGTCACGTCTGAGGATAGCATGGACACTATTTGTCACGTCTGTGGAGAGCATGGTGACTATTTTTCACGTCTTTGGAGAGCATGGTGCCTGTTGTCACGACTGTGGAGAGCATTGTGCCTATTTGTCACGTCTGTGGAGAGCATGGTGCCTATTTGTCACGTCTGTGGAGAGCATGGTGCCTGTTTGTCACGTCTGTGGAGAGCATGGTGCCTATTTGTCACGTCTGAGGATAGCATGGTGCCTCTTTGTCACGTCTTGGGAGAGCATGGTGCCTGTTTGTCATGTCTGTGGAGAGCATGGTGCCTGTTTGTCATGTCTGTGGAGAGCATGGTGCCTATTTGTCACGTCTGTGGAGAGCATGGTGCCTGTTTGTCACGTCTGGGGAGAGCATGGTGCCTGTTTGTCATGTCTGTGGAGAGCATGGTGCCTGTTTGTCATGTCTGTGGAGAGCATGGTGCCTATTTGTCACGTCTGAGGATAGCATGGTGCCTCTTTGTCACGTCTGTGGAGAGCATGGTACCTATTTGTCACGTCTGGAGAGAGCATAGTGCCTATTTGTCACATCTGGGGAGAGCATGGTGCCTATTTGTCACGTCTTGGGAGAGCATGGTGTCTGTCACGTCTGGGGAGAGCATGGTGCCCATTTGTCACGTCAGTGGAGAGCATGGTGCCTATTTGTCACGTCTGTGGAGAGCATGGTGCCTATTTGTCACGTCTGGGGAGAGAATGGTGCCGATTTGTCACGTCTGGGGAGAGCATGGTGCCTATTTGTCACGTCTGGGGAGAGCATGGTGCCGATTTGTCACGTCTGGGGAGAGCATGGTGCCGATTTGTCACGTCTGGGGAGAGCATGGTGCCGATTTGCCACGTCTTTGGAGAGCATGGTGCCTGTTTTTCACGTCTGTGGGGAGCATCGTGAATGTTTGAAACTTCTGTGGAGAGCATGCTGCCCGACACGTCTGTGGATGATAAGGTGGTGCCTGTTTGACATGTTGGTAATTTCCGTGTGATTGGTATGTGAATAGAGAGATGCCTGTTGGACATACAGTAATAGTTCTGCAGTATGACATGCTCGAGGCGCACACTGGAACGTTTGTAGCGAAAGGCTTGGGGGAAGAGATGAGATATGGAAACGTACAACTTTATGGATAACAACATCTGGTTTACTGCACATAGCGACGTTTCGATGTGGATTATTACACCGTTATCACTCAAGCTTGATAACGGTGTATATGCTCACCATTTTCTAGAATGCCAGTCGAACAGATAGAAGAGACGAGACTTGAGAAGTTAACGGAAAATACACGACATATCATGAGTTCAAATGGAAACTGATTCCATGTATCTATTTAATACTTGGTTTATAGGCCTACAGATGTTTGGATGCTATTCTTGGGTCTATATCAAAACTTATTTAGTTTTTGATAACTGATGGGTTTTTTTCAAACGACGATTCATGTTTGACAGAAGGAAATGAGGGCGGTTTGGCCGGTGTGCGTATCTCTTCGGGTATCAGTTATCAAACATGGTTGGCCAAGAAAAAAATCTAGCAGCAAACTCAGTAAATGATATCTGCCTAGGTCACTCTTGATATCACTAGAATCAGTCTTCAGTACTAACATGGACATATGTCAGGTCTCCACGATACGGGACAATGCTATCTAACCTCATCACGACCTTCACCTTCACTTGACACTCGTGGGCAATGGTTATACCTGGGTACGACTTTCATGTATATATAAAACGTCGTTCGACGTTCTGCCACTTTAACCACCGAGTTCTCACAAGAATCTCTGAGTTAAAGAGTGATTGAATATTGTTTTCCCCTTAGCAATATTCTAGCAATATGACGGTGGGGAACACGTTGTACCCATGTGGGGAATCGAACGCGGGACTTCGGCGTGAGGAACGACTGCTTTAAGCTACCCCACCGCCCCTATGAGGCAAAGAAGCCGTAAACTCTCCGTCCCATCACCCTGACCGGCATGTTTCTCCGACCGTGGTCGTCTACATTCCTCACTGACGTCTGGAGTGACTGACATCATATTCGGGCAGATAACACTACTTTACACACAAGTTAGTGTGGGCCCACATACTGCAAGGTCATTATCTTATGACCGGCGCTGACGTATATGATATCGGTGTAGATAGTAGCACAATGTAAAGAGAACGATATATATTACCAACGGCCTCTATGCTTATTATCCATCCCTTGCAATAAAGATGATTTCGTAGGATAAGGGCCACATAATATACACTTAAAAAGTAGGGGACCGTGAAATATAAATGTTAATTCCAAGTATTAGAACAAAGATAAATGTTGACGACAAACATACTATGCAAGAACGTGTATGTCTGTAAAACACCAAAACACGTACTATCGTTTGCACGTGCAGCACGCAGTAGCGTTACACGCATGCGTAGAGTGTCATTCCTGGGTTTGACGCTTTCAAGAAAGGTCGATTAATCTCTGTGGATCATCATGTCGGTCAATCTTATTGATTCTGCTTTTCATTCATTGTTTGTTTATGATCTAGCGATGCGGCCTCTGCGACGCGTGGAGCGTCTACGGGCTCTTGGCATGCTGGAAACAGAAGTCAACAGGTGGCCAACAGGTTCAACGTCTCACGGTCTGTAATAAGCAGACTATGGAACAGGTACCAAGAAACTCAAAATAATGTCGATCGATCCCGTTCAGGGCGTCCAAGGTCAAGGACAAGTGTACAGGATTGATTGATCCAAAACCAGGCTCTATGACGTGGGGCTCAAACGGCGCATCAAATTGCTGCATCTTTCCTTCTTTCATCAGGCTACTGGAGGACGAGATACGAGTCAGACGAATAGAAATCGTCTATATGCAGCTTATTTCCAAGCTCGACGGCCAAGCTGTGCTGCCCCTTGCAAATCGTCATATTCCCCACAGGGCTCAATGGTGTACATAACGTCGAAACTGGGGCAATCGTCGCTTGTCAGTGACTGGCGACGTCGAAATGAACGTCAACCCAATGTCAACCTGAGACCTCATGACAGATTTGGCTAAGGATCGATTATGGTGTGGGGTGGCATCACTATGACTGACCAATCCCTACTCCATATTGTGCAAGGAAGGGTCTCTGCACAGTACTATCGGGACAACACACTGACACCCTTCGATGTCCCGTTTGCGAGGCATGTGTGTCAACGTTTTGTCTTTCAGGACGGCAACTACCGTGCTCCTGTGCACGAATCGTCAATGTTCACCTCCTGCAGCACAACATCCACAGATTGCCATGACCAACAATGAGCCCAGACCTTCCCCCCACTGTCTGGCACACGATAGGGAGACGTGTACGTCAACGTCATAGGCCGCAGACCACGTTGGCTGAACGTTGCCAGGCGCTGCAAGAGGACGGGAACAGACTCCCTCAAAACAGTATGTTTCGTGGAGCGAATGAACGTTTGATATATCGTGGCGGTATTACGCACTACTGATCCAAAAATGTCAACTTTGAAATTTCCCATCTTCCCTATCGTCAATCAAGATCGTTGGCGGTCACAACATCTACTGTCATACTTCACTACCGGTTGTTATGTGTTCCCAATTCGTTCACTATTATCATACAACTATTACTAGAAACCGGTATCTCTTATCTTTTAGAAATTTTAAGTTATTTCCCCATTATAACCCTTCCCTTTTTAAGAGATCAGCAAGTCACTGTATCACTGCAGTTGTCTCCCGCGATATGACAGAGGTCACAGTTACAAGAGTTACTACGAATTAATTGTTTGATAGGCATTACTTAGAAATTAACGGATGACAATGTAGATACAATTCATAGATAACAACTTCTTTAATTACTGGACCGCCTCTGTGGTCTAGTGGTGGAGCGTCCGCCCGGAGAGCGGAAGGTCCGGGGTTTGATCTCCGACCACGTCATACCAAAAGAGGTTAAAAGATGGTACTTGTTGTTACCCTGTCTGGCGGTCGGCATTAAGGGGCTAAAACAATGAATGGTCGGCTCGGAGTCAGTATACAGTGTCTGAGTGGGGTATTCATGTTAAACTGCGGCATGGTATCTCAGTGAGCTAGCACTATAAATCAGCATCAGTCCGGACTAGTACAAGCAGCCACACAAACACACACACGTACATGCACGTCACTATATAAGTGCAATAATCTTGGACGCGACGTTAAACCCCATTTCACCTCACCTCTTTAATTACTGTACTGTTTCTGTACAGATCCTTATACCGTTGTCAATACCGTTGCCCTTGCTTGACAGCGGGATGTGATTTAAGTAGAGAAGTTGTCATCATAAATTGTGTCTACTTTGTCGAGGGTTACTACGCTATTCCTACTTATTGTATATCCGAGAAGACCTGTCTCCGAGTTTTATTCAATTCATATCATTCATACATGGGTTATTCGTTATATTATTACCCATAGTCCTTTTTTCTGTGAAAAATTAGAAAAAAGTGGAATGTAACATCTTATGTGGAAATATTAGCTGTTTCCCTATTATTAGATCAAGGTCACATAATATTGTTTGTGACGTAACCCACAATGGATGACGTCATCTTCAATTATTTGTGACAGCGCTTTTATGACGTCAGGTGACGATTATTTTCTTCGCAGATAACGAAAACAATGCGAAAAATGGAACACAGTAGCCAATCAGTGTGAAGCAAAAATGCTCGGTGAGAATTACTGAAGATAATTTCATCATTATCAAAGCTCTCATACATAATACATCAACAATACATCAATCCCAGCAGCTACATTCACCACATAGTGTACTTGTTATTGTAGCGGGTTATCGTTGATAACGTCGAATTATTTGGTTTTCACGTTGGGCTTAAATTTAGTCGTAGGGTGAAGGTGCAACCTCTCCTCGCGTGGCCTGGTCGCATCTGGTCTCAGTGTAATTACACGAAGCATCCAGTGTTGAAACCAATATGTTTGTGTACTAAAAACTGGGGGAAAATAAGAGTGAACTATTGTCTGTCAGTCATTGTAACAGTAGCAATATACATAAGTTAAGAAAACACTGCAGAGAGAATAATCCACACGGGGCTGCGCCACTCGTGGTTTATTCTCCCTTCAGTGTTTTATTGTACGATAAACAACAGCCATTCGTCGTTTATTTCTTAAGTAAGACACAGAACTTGTACATGTCTTTTGCATTTTAAAGAATATTCTATGCCCAAAGTGACAATGATCATACAGATGTCTGGTAAATGAGAGTTAATAATGCCACGCAGATGATGTGGACAGCCTTATTTAACACATGAATCTATCTTCTGTGTACAAACACTCCAGGATATCGGGATGACGCCTATCTTAATGTATAGTAGTGTAAAACACAAGCTCACAAGTTACCACACATTTCCCCTTAACGAGTGTAAACACAAATACAGATATTTCAGTTTTAATATTGACATTAAGATTTAAATGTACATTAAACATATTTCAGAAAGGATATTTGGTCAATCTAGTGCCAAAATAATCATCAAAAATCAAAGGATAAAAATATAAAAAACCCGACATGATCAAGGTTACACTTCCTATGAGGAAACAGTATTTACATGTACAAGGATATTTGCGATAGACAGTGACAAATAACGTTTTATATCGTTACCTACTCCCTAAATCTCATTTCGTTTTAGCTGAATGTCGCAAAATGACCGCAAAATGACCGCAATAATGCCGATGTCACTCACCCATTCACAGATAGCAAATTACTTTTTTTTACGCTTATTTGTGTTAGATTTACAATGACATTACATTGCACAATTGTTGCATCTTATCTCCAAACAGTAAACATGTAATGCAATATGAGACAACAACACTGTATCAGTGTGAGAAGATATCCCGTATACAAACATTCCACACGGCCATTGTAACGTGGTTTGACTGTATAGTAGACCGGTAAGTTTCATAACCACTACGGTTTTCTTTTGACAATCTAGCCGAGCAACTGTGTACTTTAAGCAACAGTTGGACGTCGTTTTAGGAAGTTGTGAAACACAGTAAGCGTTGATGATTGACCTTATATGTTTACGTACCTGTTCTTTGTCATTCTCACCGCCTGCCATCAGAAATGAGATGTGTGGTCATGTGATCATCACATTCGGTCACATGATCAGTAACGTGACTTGCACGCGAGGCCAGTCTTGATAGAAAGATAATGTTTTATTTATTAGTGATGTATGCAGATGTTTATGAAGATATGTTCATTAAATATATATATATATCATATCGGTGAATGCGCCTGGGAAATAGTTCAGGAAAAAGCTCTTTTCCCTATCGTTACATGGGAGATAACTCGTGTAGGCCTCTTTGCCCAACATCAGTAACGCATGGCAAGAGTGAATTTGTTAACAGTATTTCAGTGACGTCACAACACCTGAGCTTCGTGTGGAAGGAAAAACCGAAATAATGCAGGTTTCTGACGTTTACCACTGCAGATTAAGGGATACGTGAAACACAGCGGATACGTAGTAGTTAAATCTGCTCCACAGCTGGTGCTCTTTTATGGATTTGAACCGGTGTTATCGCCGTAAATGGTTGACTAACTGAGCTACCTCACCGACAAGTAACTTTTTAAAGGAATGCGATATTATACTCAACCAGATGTCCAATTCAGGATTTGACGTCACAACACCGTATGTGCACGCTTGAACTAGTTATTTCTGTTCTCGGAACCACGTTTTTATCCCCATTATACCCATGAAGATCTTGGTTAGAATTGATCTTCAAACCAATGCTTGCCGTTAAGAGTTGGTTGGTTTGCTTGTTTGCTGTTTTTTGCCGCACTTAGAAATATTCCAGCTATATGGCGGCGGTCTGTAAATAATCGAGTCTGGACCAGACAATCCAGTGATTAATATCATGAGCATCGATCTACTCAATTGGGATCGATGACATGCATCAACCAAGTCATCGATCCTGAATACCCGATCCCGTTATTCGCCTCTTACGACAAGCATATTCGCCTTTTACGGCAGGGATGGGTTGCTGAAGACCTTTTCTACCCCAGATCTTCACGGGTCTTGTCGTTAGAGGAGACTAACGGAATCGGGGGGTCAGACTCAGACTTGATTGATGCATGTCATCGTGTCCCAATGGCCTAGATCGATGTCCATATCAATCAATTGACTGTCTGGTCCAAACTCTATTATTTACAGATCGTCGTCATATAGCTGGAAAATTTTCGAGGGCGGCGTTAAACAACAAACAAACGAACCACATCCCCATTTTGTTACAAATGGTCCCCAGGAATCTGTACTAATCGTAGAGGCGACTAAACGGATCGGGTGGCCAGGCGTGTCATCGTACCCGGACGGGGCGGGATGTTGCTCGTTGCATCAATCACTTGTTTGGCCTATACTCGATTATTTACAGGCAACCGTCATATGCCTAGGACACTGCCGACTGCAAAACAACGAACTGACAAACCAAATGTTGTCACACAAGAGTTTGAAACTTCTTTCCTCTTTCCAGTTTTGCTTCCCGCCCAGAGTCAACTCGAACCCATTCGTCCGCGGAAGAATTGCGATAAAACTTTAATAAAACCAATGTGTTGCTACACGTATCAATGTTTCAGATATTCTTAACCGTAGACCATGAGGCGGTCAGTGATTTAAGCTACACACTTTGAACAATATTTCAGTTACGACGCGACGTCAGTATAATGTGTCATGAAAGCCCAAATAGTCACAGACCCTAGACGTTTGCCTTTCTCGTGGAACCCACAAGCAGAAGTATGGTATTAACATACATCACAGTTACAGTTATCATTTTTGGGTCGAATCTGATTTAAACCCTAAAACATAAGCGAATCCTGGCTTGACTAAGGGGCGCAACTATCAAGCAAACTATTGGGACTAAGATAAATGGGCGCCTTAACGTCGGGTTTGATTACACTGGCTCCACTGTTCTGCACAACAAGCTTTGCGCTTTTACCCACGAGGCAGCAGCCAAAAAAGAGAACGATGTCCGTTTATAACCAGCATGCATAGCTTCCTTTATTACGAATATAAACAAACAAGGAGATATATTTACACCCAGAAAACTTGTTTAGGGCGATAAAATGTATAATCACAGTTTGGTGATGTTAAACTTACTTCGCGTATGCTGCTCTTTGCGTTCATTAGATACCGAGGACCAATATGTTTGCCATGTTTGGTGTCGTCCAATCGCAGCCTACAAGAGATCTGCCACCGCCTGTCTCCTCCTTAAGGTCGACAAGTTAGACGTCAGATTGAAATGGACGATAGTATATAACGATACACAACAAGTTTTGATTGATTTTATTCAGAATCTAGTTCAAACAGGAACGTTAAATAACACAACCATACATAAATGCTCGTATGTCATAAAAGATATGTATACATCATTTGCAAACAAATACACAAGATAATTTGATCCCTTTGCTCAAGATAATACTTTTAAATTGTGTTATTCGATCATAAGAAGCGTGCTTGACACAGAGAGGTAGCATGTCTTGTAGCAGCTTAGCCCAGCATGTGTACTGTGTGTTGACAGAGCTGCCGGTACCCAAGCACTGAATACAGAGAGTACATGATCGGCCATTTATTGGTGGCTATTGAAGGCTGCGCGGATCGACCAGAGCAATACTTTTGAGAAAATGCGAAGCCGATTTTTATTTTGCCTCGTCAGACTCAACTCAACAATTTCTATCTTTCTGAAATAATTCAACGGCCTTTATCATATATTATCGATCTGAAAAAAAGATTATTTTCAAGGATGTTTAGGGTAAAATATCCTATCACACCTTCGCGTAGTTTGGTTTCAAGTAGATATAATTTACAGGTGGTGTTAAAATTGTATTCGAAACCATTATATTTCGTTCTTGACGGGTGATTTCAAAAACACTGAACATAGTTTTAAGAATAATATATCCCATAGGTAATGTGTGGGTGAGAGTGGTCTTATGCCACTTTAAGCAATTGTCCAGTAACAGAACGGGGGAGGGTAGACACCAGAAATGGTTTCCACACATTGTACCCATGTTGGGAATCCCGGGGCTTCGGCGTGGCGAGTGAACACTTAAACCAACCTACCCCATGTGAAATGAATATTACATGAATAGAAACGTATTACACTTGTCAATGAACGGCAGCTTTGAAGCAAAAATCAATGTAAGTTGGAATTCTATCATGCTCGTTTGTGCTGGTCGGTCCGTTGAACTGAATAGTGAGTGAGTGAGTGTGGTTTTACGCCGCTTTTAGCAATATTCCAGCAATATCACGGCGGGGAACACCAGAAATGGGCTTTACACATTGTATCCATGTCGGGAATCGAACCCGGGTCTTCGGCGTGACGAGCGAACGCTTTGACCACACAGCCACCCAACATCTGCAGCCTTGATAACGATCAACATTATTTCATTTTTAGAGCTACAGTATTCGTAGCACGGAGAGTCTCAGATCGATGCAGAGCGACCGTACATTTCACGAAACTGCTATGAATATTTTATATCTTCTGTAAAAGAAGTTCTTAACATTCTTACGCATTGGACTCATACCGTTATGGCTGTCAATGTGGCGGTCACGTGACCCACTTCTTGTCTGACCAGTAGCCAGAAAACGTTGTTACATTAACTAAACATCTTTTTTCTGTATTTTAGTTTGGATAAAAACATGGTGACTGTTGGTAAGCACGATTCCAGTGGACAGTAGCTACAAATATCCAACAAATGACATTCTCATAACGTACTTAATCATGCAAATGTTTTTTTTTGTAGCTCGCCACTAAAAGCCAGCGATGTTTCTGCAGGCTTACAAATATATACAATAAGATGAGAAATTGCACTTATTCATAATGTAACATAGAAATGCATATTCCGGAAGCATTGTTCAATTATATATGAATCAGAACACTCTTTCAAGCAAAATATTTACAAAATACACCTACTCTGAAGTAGTGTTCTAATTGATCATCGGAGCGTTGTATGGATGCTCAGAGCCTGTCTACAGCACTACAGCAAATATTGTCCTTTATAGTGGATGTCATAATCTTGATCAGTTACATGGTATCAGTGTGTACATACACCACACTTATCTATACATTCTACCCATCCATTTTCCATTATTTACTTAGTATTAAACAAAAACTGTAACGAGAAAATAAAACGACATAAATTCACAAATTTAGTTTGATATATGCGTAATTCCAAATGTAAGTGATTATAAAACCTGATGCACATTGACTATCCGTGATTATGTAATTAAATATTTTATATTTATTATTTTATTTATTACTCTTGTGAAGAAACTCCTTGCTAACGTTGTGGAACGTTGACAAAAATCCTTGTCCATTAAGCTCCACAATAGCCATTACACGTCAAATTTGACGGATGTAGATTTGACACGAGACTGATACAGATTTTATTGGTTGAAGGGAAATATCTAACTCTTATACTTTCTTCTGCGAGACATCACTCAAAGTAGATTTATAACGATCTAACGATGTAAGATTGTAGGGGGGGGGGGGGCAATTCCCGTCACACAGTTAATAGCCAAGAAGATTCTGTTCAACCATATAATTAAGATATGTACATCAGTTGGAAAATGGAAAATTGCCGTTTGTTTTAAAAAAGAAAGAAAAGATAGCTACATGAGAATGTCACGTGTCGAACATGGGCAATGTTTGCGTAAGTAACGCTATGACATTACCTTACCGTAGATATATTTTTCATTTCTATAAACTTGGCATTAAGGGACGACATTGTTTTTTTCTTTACTTAATAATAAATCGAAGGCGAAATACTGCCGCTGTGTGATAGGAATATACAGAGCGTTCAGGTACGGACTGAATGTGAACGATTGCTTTGAAACAGTTTGACTGATAATATTTGAAATTTCAATGGAAACGATGTAAATTCACGAATAGTATTCGATGTATTACTATGGAACTTTAGCTTCACGTTAAGTGTTCGTGTTTATCGTGAGCGTCATTCGGGTTTCATTACAATATGAACTATCTGTATCCTTAACAAAAGTTGAGTAGAATAGCATAAGCAGGTATCTTAGTACAGTACGTCTCTTTGGGTTTATTTTTGTCAGAGTCTGTATGCGATGTTCATCATTGAGACACGACACGCGGCCGTACAGATGTTCGTGTTTATACCTATAGCATACCAACATATCAAAGTGTAAAACCACTGTACATCCTCCCTGGCGTTACACTTTGTCACGATAGTAACATCAGGATACGACACATGAACACCCACTTTTGTTAACTGTCTATTCCATCACAAAACGGTTGGACGACACTTAAACCATTATCGTAAAGATGAAGCAAAAAAATTAATGCCTTTAGGTATTGTCAGAAAATGTACCTCAAAACATGACATCCACATATGTATCCACTTGTTGCTTGGTATCGATACAAAACCTCAATAATCGATACCGGTACCGGTACCACGGTGGCTCCTTTAAGCCCTATCTACAGTACATCAATGTCGGCGTGTTGTAAATATCAGAAATATGAACAGTTTTCTCGCAGAAGTATGCCCTTGTTAATATTCCCAGGAATCACAATGTGTTCCAGTCGACACAAGCCATCATTCAACAGAGACGGGATCTTCAGAACAAATAGTGGTCAAGCTTTGCAACGATTCTTCAGCATGGCATAAGCATCTTTGGAATTTCATGACAACGGCCTTCGTGTTTTACTACATGTGTTCGTCTTTCTTTGGCAATAAAACTAACTGCCATGTTGCAGCGACGACAGAGCCTACCAGCACATATTCCATGAATTTGGAAACCTGCTATATTTGTTCAGCGTTCTTTTGTAGCCGATCGTTTTTAGGTTGAAACTGAAAAACTGTCACACATGACGTTGTTTTAATAATCGGTTGTCAGCCCTGGTTTTGGATTGTCAAGTTGACGTCAGTTTAGCTGGTGCAACTGGCTTTCACGCAGTCTTCATCCACGGATCAATAGAGGCTACGAAAAGGTCACGTTGTCCTCTTGAACAGCATCCACAGAAATCGAGTTTTATGCACACCGAGAAAGCTTTATACACCAATGGGCCCATGTGAGTTTACACCAGCGTGAGTCTCGTATCTCAGTGACAGCCACATGCCTTTACTATCATCCCCTTGTATTTTTTCAGCACAACGTTCGAGTTATGGTCGAAATATAAGACGGATATTGCCGTGAGTTTGGTGGGAGCACAGCAAGGTTTGGGGGCCATGAAGGGATCCATGAGATGTACAAGAGTCTGAACAATGGCGTGGTTCGTGGCGTTCATGTGAGCTCCGAGGGGGAAGGCACATTCTCCATCGCAGTAGAACGCCGAGTAACCGTCAGGGGCGATAATCCAGTCCTGAAAAATATCATTAGGAATCTTAGCAAATGAACAACAGGACCATGCTGTTTCGAAGTAGTTTCGTAAGACCCCAGAGAATATATTTTATAACGCAACAACCCATTGCATTCGCATCCCCCTCTCAGCTCTAGCTGCCTACACTCATCCCCTCTCAGCTCTAGCTGCCTACACTCATCCCCTCAGCTCTATCAGCCTACATGCATCACCTCAGCTCTAGCAGCCAACACTCATCCCCTCAGCTCTAGCAGCCTACACGCATCACCTCAGCTCTAGCAGCCTACACTCATCCCCTCAGCTCTAGCAGCCTACACGCATCACCTGAGCTCTAGCAGCCTACACTCATCACCTCAGCTCTAGCAGCCTACACGCATCCCCTCAGCTCTAGCAGCCTACACTCATCCCCTCAGCTCTAGCAGCCTACACGCATCCCCTCAGCTCTAGCAGCCTTCACGCATCCCCTCAGCTCTAGCAGCCTACACTCATCCCCTCAGCTCTATCAGCCTACACGCATCCCTTCAGCTCTAGCAGCCTACACGCATCCCCTCAGCTCTATCAGCCTACACTCATCCCCTCAGCTCTATCAGCCTACACGCATCCCCTCAGCTCTAAGAACAAATGAGGTTTAATACTCCAGGTCTCCTTTATAGGCTTTTTTCAAACTTATACATAACTGTTTATCATGGACTACAAGGCAGTCTAGAAACTGTTGTGTACTGTGCTGTGCTTGTGCGAGTCAGATAAGAGTGGTGGAGTATTTTTTGTGTGCGCGCGCGTGCGTTATTGTGTAGAGTTAAACACGTCCGAATCTGGACTAAAATTATTTAAAAAGATGTGCAAAATGACAAATAATTGGTCACAGACCCTGAAACAAAAATACCCATGCAAGTCTATAATAGTTTGGCAAGTCTAGATTTCTTAATTTCCTGAAAATGAACAGATTCTTCCTTGTCTTCTTATCATTATAAAAAAGACAATTTAGCGAATTATAGTTTTGGTAATACTATATCTAGCAATCAATAACTTCCTAATCCATTTTATTCCAGGGGCAGTCGGGTAGCCTAGTGGTTAAAGCGTTCGCTCGTCACGCCGAGAACCAAGGTTCGATTCCAGACATGGATACAATGTGTAAAGCCGGCCGTGATATTGCTGGTATATTGCTAAAATCGGCGTAAAACCATACTCACTCACTCATTTCATTCCAAATACCAAACATCAACTTCAAAGACAATCCATTCCCGATTTAAAGGTGAAGGGGTGCGATGTCAGTCACCACAAGAGAGCTTCATCGTTTAACTAATACCAGCTAAGCATTAGCAGCAAATGAGTCGTTTATCGGTTGGCATGGAGTTGCACTGAAGTAACACATGCACCTGCCCTGAACACAACACACACAGACACCGAGTTGATGATAGCGGCGGCCAGCTGCTGGGCGAATAAAGATGCCTAGATTCCAACTGGAAAGGTTCTAAAAAGGTTTTGCCTTAATTCAAAACAAAAAGAGGGTAGTATGTGACCTTTGCACTTTCATCCCCCACTTCAGTGAGTGAGTATGGTTTTACGCCGCTTTTAGCAATATTCCAGCAATATCGAGGCGGGGGACACCAGAAATGGGCTTCACACATTGTACCCATGTCGGGAATCGAACCCGGGTCTTCGGCGTAACGAGCGAACGCTTTAACCGCTAGGCTACCCGACCGCCCTCTCCCACTTCAAGTCAACCATACCGTCACTACTTCAAGGATACTGTTTTCTACTACTGAGTTTACAAATTGCTACTTTTGTATTCCAATATCGCACTAATTAAATATGACATTATTCCTATTCCTATTTTATATAATTACACATCACTCATGTAATAGCACTACAGTAATCATCATGCGTTAACGTTACACTCTATCGTGTGTTTGATTTTGATTTGACTTGTTGTTTAACGCCGCACGCAAAATGACGGCGGTCTGTGGACCAGACAATCCAGTGATTGATATCATGAGCATCAATCCATGCAATTGAGATACGACGACATGCATCAGCCAAGTCAGCGAGCCTGACCACCCGATACCGTTAGTCGCCTCTTACGACAAGCATAGTCGCCTTTAAGACAAGCATAGTCGCCTTTAAAACAAGCATAGTCGCCTTTAAGACAAGCATAGTCGCCTTTAAGACAAGCATAGTCGCCTTTAAGACAAGCATGGGTTGCTGAAGACCTATTCTACCCCGGTTTTTCGGGTCTTATGTGTTTGAGCAAGTTTCCATACACAACCAATACCTCTAGTCTATATCCCAAGTCCACGCCCTGTGGCGGGACCGTGTTATCCCAAATATTCCAGTTCTCGCAATTCAGACATGTACTTTCTTTATCGTAACTGGATACCATCGTGCGTGCTGTTTTGAAAAAAATACTACTTCAACAAACGCAACGGCCTTACGTTAAAATCTAACAAGCAAGTAATCAAACATTCAGAGAATATTAGTTTTCTTTGAGATTAGCTCTAGCTTAAAAGCACTAGTCGGAGAGTGCGGCGCGGAATGACAAATTGAGCACGTTCTGACAACTGACTTAGGTCTCTCTACCATAACTCATTTGATAAGCACTTGGCGTACCCCAGCTGGCGGTGAGGGCGCTGCATATTATTGATCAAAGATGATGGATGTCCCATTAGGTTGCGTCAGAGTCGGTCGAAACTGTTCGAGCCAAGTCATGAATGAAATTATTTCTTGGCGTTTCTAATACTATTTGCCAAACAGTAAAACGGTGGCAGTTTAAGTAAACACTGCGGAAGGTTGTACCGCGGCGGTAATCGATATCGGCGGGCCTTGGGTAGATGTTATTGATGGCACAGCATGACAACACAGTCATGTTAAACAGATACATACATGTGACTAATTGCCGTCACTCACGTGGCTGTTACAAAGTGATTCATGTTGAATTCTGACCGTCTTGTTAAGCCGTCCCTATCAGTAGCCCCTCAACTAGGGATTACTCAGTCAATGATTGCAACATTCTCAGGCAACTGGGAGGCCCAGTCGTCTAAGGCGCCGCAATTCGCTATGCAGAGTTGCGTCCCTTGGGCACGCCAGGAACCCATGGTCGTGGGTTCGAATCCTGGTTCGCCACGATTATGTTTCCCGGTTTCTCAGCACCATACCAGAGCTGGTGGGTTCCACCAAAATGGAAAACCTCTAAGACCTGCATCACCTGTGAAGCTGACATGCCATAATAAATCTGGAATACGGTTCATAGCCGCGTTAACCCTGAAACACTCATTCACTCTTATGACAGTACGCCCTGATTATTTGTGTATTGGATGGAGATGTATCATTGTGGATCTGATGGGACTGTGTATTAAGTAAGTATGTGAGCGTGGCTGCACACCAGTCAGTATGTTTCAGCAATATAACGTTGACATGAACATTATCGAGCCCCAAATGACAACCAACGTCATCGTGACACATGTAGGGTGGGTCGTTATCAGCCAAGTCTGAGGAGCAGGTCACTTGATCCAACTTGTGTCTGTTCTTACGACAATCATAAGGTACTGTTAACCTATTCTGATCTGGAATCCCGATAAGGTTATCACGGAGGCCTGGGATTGATCGCCTCTTGCCATTGATTTACAGCATGAGCAACGAACCACGCAACGGTGACGAACAAATGTCCTGTTCAAACATGGTGAGGTGAAATAGGGTTTAACGTCGCGTTTAAGATTATTGCACTTATAAAGCGACATGAATGCACGTGTACGTGTGTGTGTGTGTGTGTGTGTGTGTGTGTGTGTGCTTGTAATAGTCCACACTAATGCCGATTCTATAGTGCTAGCCCATTGAGCTAGCAACGACACCGTTGAAGAATTTGTATTGTGACTGACTCTTGGGAACTCATGGTGGTGTGACCCGTTTCAGGACACACACTGTTACAAAACAGCACCTTGTTCGCATGTCACATGATCTGCTGAGATACCATGCCGCGGTTTAATATGAATATCCCACTCAGACACAGTATACCAACTCCGAGCCGATCAGTCCTTGTTCTAGCCTCTTAATGCCGAGCGCCAGACAGGGTAACAACAAGTACCATATTTTAACGTCTTTGCTATAACGCGGCCGGGCGGACGCTCTACCACTGAGCCACCGAGGCGGTACCAAACATGGTAACCATCCGATATTTATGTAGTTCAGTTCCTAGAAACATCTGAAGCTTCAACATAACCACGATTAACATAAGCTTCACTTCCAACGAAGTAACATTTAAAAATCATTCGGAGAACTCTTAACATATAACAACTCATGCAATTTTCATTAGAGTCTAGGACAATACATATAAGGTTCGCGAAACAAGGAAAAAACACAATATTTAAATCATTATTATCATTTTCTTTTTATGATCGTTTAAATGTAACATTTTTTTCATAATCATCTACCAGCTCATCTTTTTGGACAAATCAGTCTGAAGAAACGAATCAACTTATTGCCAAAAGGACAATTGACGCACCTGCCATCCAAGGTCTCTGAAGCTCACGTACAGTGTTCTGCGTTGGCAGGCCTTTCGCTGGAACCTTGGAAAGTCTGAAATGTAACAAGCAATGTCACCTCAAACTACATGTCACGCCATAGCCTACAGTCACATTGAGCACAACCCTCAGGCGAGTATTTAAGTCGCTTTGCTACCTTTGCACAAAGCTTTCAAGTCATCACAATGTAGTGCCACCACCCTAACTCTCCTTGATATGTAGTCAACACTTTATACTGTCAATCAGAGCAATTTTACAAAATGTTGCAATCAGCATTGATGCAAATATATGCATAACGACTGAGGAATGACACACATGCCAAAGTTGTGAATCGGCTTCCTCAGACTGGCATTTTTTGGAGAGTACGTTTGTAGGACAGCAAATGCATTTTGATAGAATTTGAGATCTTTGTCACATCAAGGTCAATATTAAAAATATGGTGCAAAACGGAACGTATGTGCCCTACTAACTACATCCCATTACAACCTGAACAGAAAATGGCTTTATAATTGCCACATATATCAATTTGTCAATATGGCTGCCGTGGCGGCCATATTGAAAATCAGCTTCCATCATCTTGAAAACATTCAAATGTCACTGGTGGGAAGAAACGTAAAGAAGGAGAAGAAGAAGCATTTAGCAAAAATACACATGACATCAGGTGAGCTAAAAAGCTAATGACAACTTTTTGAATGTTTAATTTACAAACACAGAAACTTGTTCCTTCCATTCTTTATCCATCTGCTGGAACTATTTTGAAGTGTGAAATCAGGATCTTGCTAAGACTCTACAGGGGATGACGACCGATTGCTCAGTATATTCGACAGCTTATATCCACAACCACAATTTTGAATTGATCTTTTTCTATATGTCATGATACACTTTCTGCATAGTTAATGCACTGATGTGATATGATACACTGTTTGCAGGCATAAACCTTGGAGATAAGGCTCAAGATTTGTATCCAAATACTAGTATTATCTTTGCTTATGTTCTACAGATAACAAGGCTCAGACTTCTACAACTATTAACATTCTACGACGCCATAATCTTAAACATTCATGAACTCTGTTCATTATAGAAATCCATGAGGCGAAGGAGTTTTGAAAACGAAAGAAAACAATTAATTACTCATAACGAATTTCTTTGTTTGTTTCTTGTTCAACGCCGTACTATGAGGACGGTCTGTATATTTTACCCCCAACTCAGCAATATCCAAACTGTATGACGGCGGTCTGTAAATAATCAAGTCTTGGCTAGACAATCCGGTGACTCACATAATGAGCATCGATCTACGCAATTGGGATATGATGACATGCATAAACCAATCAGTATCAACCTGATCACCCCGATCCCTCTAGTCGCCTCTTCCAACAAGCATGGGTGCCTGAAGACTTCTTGTCTACCCGGATCTTTAGGGTAGCATAACAACTTACTGCCTGGGTAGGACGGCTGGTCTGCGTAGGTGACGTCTTGGCGGTACCGCCGTCGCGTGGAACGGCGACGTCGTTCGTGCAGTTCGCTATCCATCCGGAAATACCCGACTAGAAACGGCTGTTTGGCCATTGAACCCCGCCGTCCCACTATGCCAATTGGTCTTGGATCCACATCCTGACCTGAAATATGAATTGAATTAATTGACTTCATTATGCGTTTGCGTTTATGGAGATAGAAGGCGTAAACACGTGTGTGCATAATGTTTAAATCCGCGCAATTCCATAAACGCAACTATATTTGAAAGTCAATTCTTCTAAATAAATGCGTTAACAATGCTTACTTCACAGACTGCTTCTTTTATCATTTACATTAAAAATATCCTGTAGACAGCAATACGAATCAGTGACGTCGTTGGGGGCATTAATGTGACACTAACCTCGCCCATTTTATTATCAGCCAATCAGTAAACACCAGTCCGCTACTGGGCGTGGCCTATTTTGTTTCGGTTCATTGAACCATAAACACAATAATGAATTGCTTGTTTGGCTAAAAAATGACACGGTTCCTTGCAATTTAAATATTCTTAGTTCAAGGAGGTTTTTGAAAAATTATTGAAAACCCCTTTATAGAACTTAAATATCTGCTCTGAAACGTAACCGTGAGTGCCGTGAAGTAATTACTAGGATGATGGCCCACTATAGATAAGATCCACGGTACAAATGCTTTTCGACTGATTTGTTTGCTTCATGATCTGTTTACCTAATGTATTGACTCGTCAAAAGTATAACAGATAAAAAGACATATACAATATCTTGAATGGACAGTGTAAGATGTGACGAATCGTCCCATCTCGCTGGGCTGTGGCAAAGGTACCAGGTTGGCCGCAAGGAACTCTGGGGGTGGCATAGGGCTCCTTAAAGGGGGACTACACTTGGATCAACTGGAAGTCCCAGCACATTTGAATCAAGTCATTCTAAACCAGCATATCGTGCAATGGTCCCCTCATAACATGACAAAATGAATGCTTCATGTTTCCCATTAGTGTAACACGACCTTACTGTCGAAATACACATAGCTTACCTCTAGATCCGGTGATTTTCATGAAGAGGCCGAGGTTTGAACCTGGATTCCGTGTCCACTTCTCCGCCGCTCCGGTCACGTTTAAACGAAGCCATCCTCGGTAATCTCCCTTTATGGTAGTATTTAGTTCCGACTCCAAAACTTTATCTCTGGAACAATAACGTTCATGAACTTATCTCTAACACTTGTCGTAAACAAGCAGACATAACATAAACACGATAAACACGAGGGTCGAAGTGTACCGCGATAGGTGATTGTCTTGTACAATATTGGCTTTTCTAATGCGATTAATAGCCTGGTCACTGCAATTTCGAGAAAAAAATTATTTTTGTGTTTGTTATTTAACGCGGCATATTTAGCAGTATTCCATATATGTGACAGCGGTCTGTAAATAATCTGACAATCCAGTGACTGACACCATGAGATCGATCTAAGATGACACGCATCAACCAAGTCAGCGAGTCTGACCACCCCATCTGGTCAGTTGCCTCTTACGACAAGCATAGCCGCCTTTTAGGCAAGCGTGGATTGCTGAAGACCTATATTAACCCATTCACGGGTGTGGAAACGTATGGTAAACTATGTTTCACAGTAATCTTTAGTCTGCCTCACAGTCCTTGAACCGTAATATTTTTCCATCCGCCAAGCCCTTTCTGTAACATAACAGCCTTACATGAAGCAAGTTTAATCCCTTATCATTAGATTTTCCTGAAATTTCAAATCTCACGCGGGCTCCTTGTTAATTTAAATGGAGTTATTTTTCTATCACAATTATATATTTTTAGCGACTAAGCGTTGTCTAGTAATTCTTTCTGGCAGGTATTTGTTTTTATTAAGGAAATGTGATAAAAATTATCGCATTTTCACACACTACAATAGAGAGGGATCGATTCTCAGTGAGTTATGACACTAATCTGCAGGATCTACATACTCGGGGTCACGACCTTGTTTCATTCGGAACAGCTCAATGTGGAAGTCTTGGTGGCGGTAATGCCCTCGGTGCGCACGTTCTTTGTACAGCCGGAGTTCAGAACCGGACACCTGTTCGCCGATAGCAACCTCGCTGAAGTCAAAGTAAAACGTTCTGTCACGTTCATGACGAAGATGGGACCGCTTGTTCGCTGTGAATAGAAAATACATCAAATAATTCAATCATAAAGTACAGAAAGAAAAACTACACTAGGCTTGCTTCCCTCTTGGGACATGAACTAATTGTGCCAAACATACTTCTCAAATCGTGTAATACTACTGAAAACCCTTCTCTAAAACTTGTTAAAATCATGAAATTGTTGTTTTTTTATTGTATGAATGAAAGCTTTCCTTGATGCAGATGTGAGGGGCAGAACGACTTCAAAACAAAGTTCCAACTGAAGAAAGCATCTTAATGGCCTTCCTAGGGCCACACACGTTTATAATGGATGGTTTTTGGAGTACCCCCTCATGTGTACGTAACAACTTAAGCCTTCTGACTTGTGATGTACAAGAGCGGGATTTAAAAGCCTTTACGTGTCCCACCGTGTAATAGATGTATAACGTCGTGCTACGCCAGTTGTGAAAGCCAGAGAACTACATCCTGGTGTAACAATGGTTGGATGAGTGAGTTAAAGCTTAAAGCTTCTTTGATCAAATTTCAGTTAAATCACGGCGTGTCAGCTTTGGGAAATTCAGAAATGGTTGTAGGTGCTTACGCACATTGATATTTGTTTGTTGTTGTTTAACGCCGCAACTGGGGTACGATGACATGCATTTACCAAGTCTGCGAGCCTGACCACCCGATCACGTCAGTCGCCTTTTACGACAAGCAGGGGTTACTGAAGAAATTCTAACCCGGATCTTCAAAGTGAAAACCTTTAACATTGGTGAAATCATACGCCAAGGTGCAGACAAATCTCGGGCCAATCGCATACAATGTTCGACTCATAGATATCATCAAGATTTGTTGTTGTGAAACGTTAGTCAATACTAATGGATAAATACAAGGGAAAAGACTGGCGGCACAAAGAGATACGTAATATCCGACATGAAGCAACACTATTAAGGAAAACTTTGTGTGGTCCGAACTTCAATTAAAAAAATGTTTTGAACGCCATTCTTAGCGTTTCATCTTATTTCGCACTGTCTATTTAAAGTAGCAAAGCCATTTTTTAAAATCTTAAATGGGTTTGGTAGTTTTCAAGCTGATTTAATGAAGCCTTGAATGGTGCACCACAATGACAGCTTGAGGCGTACTATTCTGCGAGATCATTAGTAAGCGGCCTCTTCCGCAAACTCTGGCGCAGCGCCATTATATCTTATTAACTGTAATAGCTCATGGCAGCGACGTTTAACGAGATCATAAGCTATTAGTTTAAGTAGGACACATTTTCCAGTTCGCCCATCTCTATTCCTAGTCATCAAGAAGTATGCCCATGTAGTCTTCAATTTGTATTCCTACCACAAATCTGTATTCTCCGTCACCTATCTGTATTCTCCGTCACCTATCTCTATTCTCCGTCACAATCTGTATTCTTCAACCCGTAAAGATCCGGGTTAGAATAGGTCTTCAGCAACGACTATGTCGTAAGAAGCGACTAACGGGATCGGGTGGTCAGGCGCGCTGAAGTGACATTTCACTTTTCCCATTTCTCAGTCACATAGCTGTGTTCACAGTCACCTATCCCATTTCTCAGTCACCTGTCCCATTTCTCAGTCACCTATCCCATTTCTCAGTCACCTATCCCATTTCACAGTCACATAGCTGTGTTCACAGTCACCTATCCCATTTTTCAGTCACCTATCCCATTTTTCAGTCACCTATCCCATTTTCAGTCACCTATCCCATTTCACAGTCACCTATCCCATTTTTCAGTCACCTATCCCATTTCACAGTCACCTATCCCATTTCTCAGTCACCTATCCCATTTCTCAGTCAGCTATCCCATTTCTCAGTCACCTATCCCATTTTTTAGTCACCTATCCCATTTCACAGTCACCTATCCCATTTCACAGTCACCTATCCCATTTCTCAGTCACCTATCCCATTTCTCAGTCAGCTAGCTATGTTCCCAGCCAACTCTCCCATTTCTCAGTCACCAGGCTATGTTCTTAGTCACCTGGCTGTGTTTCAATCACCCACTCCCTTTCTCATTTACCAACCTGTATTGGTTAGAGTCGTTATCGAGTATCATGGTTGCAGCAGTGTATACAGTAATTAGGTGGTAGCCGTATAAAGTTAATAGTGGACGTTATTCTGCAGGTTAGAGTTCCTACCATACTGATACTACCCCTGAATTGTATACTGTTATCCATACAGATGCATAACATAGACAATCAAATCAGGGTCTTCAAGGTGATGCGTCAATGCTTTAAGCACTGTGCTACCACATGCTAAGATATGGACGGCCATACTTGATGTACAAAGAAAATTTGTAACGTGATATTAAAAACAACAAATATTCCAGAATGAAAGATGAATATCCGTGTACACGTTAGTGAGTGAGTGAGTTGGGTTTAACACTGCTGTGGACATTATTTCAGTCACACCCCTGCGTGTCATTTTGTAAAAAACAACAAAAAACAACAACAGGCTAGGTATGGTGCTGACAAACCAAGAATCGTAATCGTGACGAATCTGGGAACAGAACTCACAACCATTGGAACTTCCAAAGGGACGCAACTCTGGTGAGCAAATTGTGGCGCTTTTGACGTCAGGCCACCTGTTTCTAGTATACATGTCGGAGATATCTTAGAAGTTGCGAGGTGAAAGGTTAGAGAATAAATGCAAGCGTGTCACCTTTATATCCATGCAGTAGCGTCACATTTATAGAATTACGACGTAATCCATTACAATGATACGTCAACTGACAGTGTTAACTTAGCAGATGCAAGTGAATATACATGCGGACATTAACGCAAATGTGGTTAGGCAGTGAAACATTTTAACAGGGGCATCGCAGCAAATCACGTCTTTCTAATTACGTCAACAACTCCTGCTGAAACATCTGCCAATACATCACACGCCCTCGACTCACGAGGATGATATAACTACACCAGCTAGCGTGTTGATAGGCGCACTTCACTACATGCAGAATACCTGATCTCCGACAAAGTGATGCGTATCCGTGCTCGGACCGGTAACGTTGGCGCGGGCATCTCGCAAGTTTACGTACTCTTCCTTCTGAATAAAAATAGGTACAATTTCAACTGTCACTGCCATACACTACATATAATCTCATCGAGCCGTAGCAAGACAGCACTGTATTAGTTCAATGTTTTTTGTATGGGAATTGGGTTAGCAAAGAATATTTAACCTTATTTAAGTGTTCTGTATTAGCTAAGCGCATCAACCATTAAATACGAGCACGGCTAGGCAACACTTGAACCGCAATGCAAAGATCTAAACTGAAATGAAACATGCTGGATGAAATGTACCGTTTTAATTAAGGGAAAGACATAAAACAGACAAGTATGCAAAATATTATCTGTACCTTTCATATACACATATACAGCGCATGCGCTACATGTGATATTTGACATGTACCAGAGATATCTAAATTTAATTAAAATGTATCATACACAAGGGGTTTAACTATTTATTACATACTTCAGAGTTTTCCGAAGTCGAGAAATGTGATATTGTCACTGCAGTGTAAATACCACTTGATATTTCACTGCAGTGAACACAACACTTTGACGGAACTATTGTCATACAAGAGTTCCCTACCCTCAAACTGTCTCCCCATTTCATAAGTGTCTCGCCCGCACACAAAGTGTTGACGTCCTTTTTACGTTAGTTTGACGTTGACAAGGCAGAATATCGACAGATGGTCACTTATTGAGTAAATATAGCTTCTTGCCGTTTTTTATTCTCTTGAAAATGTTTCGTTATAAACTGTACATTTCGCATTCAACTCGTCAACCGAGTCTGTTCGTTTCGAGGCAAAGCGCCATTATACCTCAATTCTTTTTAGACAACTAAACAAAAAGTATATAACAAATAGGTAATTCCAGGAGTCTCGTGTTTCCCTCAACTCGTGACAGGGGATAGGAAATATTTTCGTATAGTATATCCGAAGACCCAAATCATAACACATCAAAATACATCCCTCACACAAAAATCTTTAAGTGAGTGTGAGTGAGTGAGTGAGTTTGATTTTACTCCGCTTTTAGCAATATTCCAGCAATATCAAGGCGGGGGATACCAGAAATGGGCCTCACACATTGTACCCATGTCGGGAATCGAACCCGGGTCTTCGACGTGACGAGCGAACGCTTTAACCACTAGGCTACCCGACCTCTCCCTGTAAGTTTACGGTCTACATTGCAAACCCGTTAATCCAGACAAAGTGAAACGTTCCGGATTAACAAATCATGAATTCGATCCGGGTTAGAATAGGTCTCCAAAGCTTGCCTTTAGAGGCAACTATGCTTGAGGTGAAAGGTGAGTGATAGGATCGGGTGGTCAGGCTCGCTGACTTGGTTGATGCTTGTCATCGTATCCCAACTGCGTAGATTATCTAGTCCAAACTCGATTAGAAATACAGATCTACTTCATATAGCTAGATTATTGCTGAGTGCGGCGTAAAACAAGAAATAAGTAACTGTCCACAATGAGGAATTTCCGTTCAAACGAAGTTTTACTGCCGCGATAACGCGATACATCAAACTTTCATTGTCATTCCGCCGATGTGTTTCTGCAGTTTCCCCCGATGTGTTTCTACAGTCAACACGTGCAAGCTTGCATTCGACTGGCAACACACATTAGCTTCACGTGTTCGTATTTTGCTTCCACGTTATTGCATTACCACCAGGCGGAACACAACCTTTCAGCGGGGTCGCAGTTCCTTCTCTGTAAGTCCCAGCGTGCATCTGTAATTACCCTGGTGGTCCATATCGTAACTATCGCATAACAAGCGGGGTAACTCTTTCAGAGTGTAAACAGTTTAGACAAGTGCCGACATAGCGGGCTGCCTTGATGAGATATTGATGATGGAGTGAAGTCAAGAGAATGCAACACGGCTGAAGCGAACTTGAATGCACCGTCTTTGGAAACCAGGCACGTAGTGGTAGAGTGCCAACACTGGAAGGCGCGTGGAATTTGATGCTGTGGTTTCCTTGACGTGTGTCCATGTAAGAGTTTTGATGTGTTTGTTTGTTGGTTAACGCCGCACTCAGCAATATTCCAGCTATATGTCGGTGGTCTTTAAATAATCGAGTCTGGACCAGACAACCCAGATTGATATCATGAGCATCGATCCACGCAATTGGTGTACAATAACATGCATCAACCATGTCAGCGAGCCTGACCACCCGATCCTGTCAGTCGCCTTTTACCACAAGCATGGTTGCCTCTTACCTTGGTGGCCTCTTACGACAAGTATAATCGCCAGTTACGGCAGGCATGGGTTGTTGAAGACCTGTTCTCTACCCGGATCTTCACGGGTCCCATGTAAAAATACACACAAATTATGGATAGGAACTTCTTTAATGGATTTTTAGGGCGGTCGGGTAGCCTACTGGTTAAAGCGTTCGCTCGTCACGCCAAAGACCCGGGTTCGATTCCTGACATGGGTACAATGTGTGAAGCCCATTTCTTGTGTCCATCGCCTTGATATTGCTGGAATATTGCTAAAAGCGGCGTAAAACCATACTAACTCACTAATGTATTTTTATGGTTGCGTTTTGATATAGATCCTTTTACCGTCTTGCTTGACAACGGTAAATGGATGTATATCGAAACATCAACATAACAGTGTCTTGCTTGACAACGGTAAAAGGATCTATATAGAAAAGCCGCCATAACAGTGTCTTGCTTGACAACGGTAAAAGGATCTATATTGAAAAGCCGCCATAATAGTGTCTTGCTTGACAACGGTAAAAGGATCTACATCGAAACATGGCCATAGCAGTAGAGTAAATCAGTTGATATCCATAAAATGTGTCAACGTTGTCGGCCGCCAACTTCTAAGAAATGACTATCAAACAATTGTGTCTATGAACGTTGTATTAAAACACGTAATTAGACACAGACATTTTGTTAGGGACAAAACAGTCTTTCTCCAAATTCTCTCAAAATGATCACCCCCGACAATCCAATAGTCTGACCTTAGCTTAACCCATTGTTTTGGTAATTTGTAATTGCTGTGCAGTCATTTGTATTGGTTTGTAGACCTGGTTAATCTTATATTACAATCGTTGATTGTATACCAATTGTTGGTTGTTTGTTGGCTGCTAGTTGGTTTTACAATATATTCTTTTACGTGCATATTTCTTGGTTAACTTATTGTTTCAATATGGGAATCGACACGTAACAAAGTCATATTTTCCTTTCGTTACATTTCTAGTTGTCCTAAATCCTGCATAAATAATATCTATTATTTATTCTCTGGGAGACAGACTAGTATATGTTCATCATGACTGAAACATGTTTTGTGGTCTACACGCCGCAATATTCCAGCAAACGAGCGAACGCTTTAATCACTGGGATACCCGACGCGCATGTATGAATACGAAGTACGTATCTATGTACCACGGTGACTGTTTTTTTATAATAAACTTTGACTTGACTTACACCTTCAAACATGAGGAATCACGCCAAAGCCTAAACACCAAACGGATCGCATTGACCTCCAAGGTCACATTCAAAAACATTTCAAACCTTTGATCAGGGCATTTTTTTCTGCGCAGTCCTGTCTCGGGGCATATGATGTAGACTTGTTGCAAACAAGCAGGTAGACGGGACTGATGCTATCTATCCTTATTATACACCGGCCCACACAGGGGTGATGAGGAGGGGCTACGACACAGGGACCGTGTCAAAATGGGCTTCATACATTGTACCCATGTCGGGAACCCGGGTCTTCGGCGTGTCGACGTGTCGTGTAGTTTTAACCACTAGGCTACCCGACTGGTCTCAGATCGATCTTGGAAACGGTGAAATATATTACCTTTGGGTCTAATTTGAATAAAAACAAACGACAAACGCTATATTGTAAATACTTAAATCATAGTCAAGAATTGAAAACGTTGTCTTCAGCAACTTTTGAGATGCCCCCTTTACGTAATGTACATACCGGTAACAAAAGAATTTCCCGGACAAGCCGTTGAGCCTGTGAGCGTTTAGGGTTGTCTAATGGTCGCTGAATATGATGTTATCTTGCCAACGAAACCTCACAGTAATTAACATATTTAAACATTCACGGTAGGGGCCGTAGGTCCTCTCTGAAGCGACAAGGGTGAGGATATGCAAGGTTTTATGACATGGAGGAGAAGGATGTGTGGTGTGGCGGGGTGGGGGAGTCTCCCACGGGGATGCCCATGGTGACTGCCCTCACACGAAAATGCTGACAATCCTCTCTAAAGAATGTTATGGTATAATATGCTGTTACATTAACACACGGGGTGCGGGACAATGGGTTCCAGCGATGGTGGCTCCCCCTGGACGAAAACGAGAAGACGTGAAACGAAAGGGCCGAAAACGTTCATTTCGGGGTTTGCTTTGAAGTAAAGCAGAAAAAGAAAATATCTTAGCACAGACACCGTTGAAGAACTTGAATGGACCTGGTGTGTGACTGACTGATAGGAACCCGTGGTGGTGTGACCCTTTTCAGGACACAAACAGTTACAAAACAGCACCCTGTTCACATGTCACATGATCTGCTACAAGCGACACCGAGTTCCCAAATGTGTTCGCCTACCACATGCTCCAAAAATCTGGCAGGTTTACTGACTGTAAAATGAAAAAAAACCTCTTTACTCGTTTCTCACCTGAACAAGAACAGAGGTGGGGTGAAAGATTATTGCACTTAAATAGCGACGTGAATGCACGTGTGTTTGTCGCTGCTTGTTCTAGTCCGGACTCCACTGAGTGAGTGAGTGAGTTGGGTTTAACGCCACTTTTGACAGTATTCGAGTTATATCGCGGCGTGTCAGCTTAATGTGGGAGGAAAGCTCGAAGTGATGCAGGTCTCAGACGGTAACCACTTCGGTGAAAACCCACGAGCACGGGTATGGTGCTGTCAAACCTAGAAACATAATTGGGGCGAACCGGGATTCGAACCCACAATCATAGGTTTCTGGCATGCCCAAGTGACGCAACTCTGCACAGCGAATCGCGGCGCCTTAGACGACTGAGCCGCCTGAACTCCACTAAGATACCATGCCGCAGTTTAACATGAATATCCAACTCACACAGTGTACTAACTCCGAGCCGACCTGTCCTTATCTTAGCCCCTCAATGCCGGGCGCCAGACAGGGTAACAACAATTATCATGTTTAAACGTCTTTTGGTTTACCGCGGCCGGGGATCGAACCCCGGACCTCCCGCTCTCCGGGTGGACGCTCTACATGGACAAGAACAGAGACCATATGACTCATAAAAGATACACTGTATTGACCAAATGGGATTATTAGTACGCAAAGAAAACCACTTATTTCAAAACCAACTCGCATAAGTAATTCATGACACGATTTTGTGTACGTTTCATCAATAAAACCGCAACAATTCACCTGCACCCCTTATTATATGTCAGCAGCGACCAACACCTGATAGTTTGGGGGACATAATTCCGCGTGTTGTGTTCCAGGGTGGGCAGAGTGTTTCGCGATCCTGGCCCAGAACGGCCTCGCACAAAGGTATCAAGCACATCCAGCTCGATCATTACTCGTACACTTAGTGCTTGAACGTTCTCACTCCCCGCGACCCCGGTGTCTGGAGGGCACACGGTGAAACCCTAGCCCTCACAGGTGTACGGGGCAGGTGACACGGGGGTAAATCCCCAACACAGAGGAGGGATTATACAAGGTGGTAGTCTAGTTCATCAACCTCACCGTATCAGCGTATCGGAGAGTTGGGCGCTCCCTGGGACTTGTCAAGTCATAAGTCGGCCATTGTTGGCTTTATTTCCGTGAACAAAACTTCAAAACAACCATGTCTCACTATTCATGGGGATTAGGTGAGGTGAGGTGAAATGGGGTTTAACGTCGCGTCCAAGATTATTGCACTTATATAGTGACGTGCATGTGCGTGTGTGTGTTGGTCCGGACTGATGCCGATTAAAAGTGCTCGCTCACTGAGATACCATGCCGCAGTTTAACATGACTTTCCCACTCAGACACAGTATACTGACTCCGAGCCGACCAGTCCTTGTTTTAGCCCCTTAATGCCGAGCGCCAGACAGGGTAACAACAAGTACCATCTTTTAATGTCTTTTGGTATGACGCGGCCGGGGTATCGAACCCAGGACCTTCCCCTCTCCGGGCGGACGCTCTACCACTAGACCACGGAGGCGGTCTCTCATGGGGATTAGCAGCCCCAAGTTCAATACATTCATTCATTCATTCATTCATTCATTCAATGTGTTATCGGTATTAGCCGATTAATCGTGCAAAATGGCATGTCAAAAACGTTTCCAGTTTTCATAACCTCGACATACGTTATGTTGTTTTCCACTTTGGCAGCTAACGATGTGGTAGGACTCAAAGAGATTCGGCGCATACATCGTGCAGAGACATGAGCATTAGAACATGATATTTAGTGAGTGAGTTGGGATTAACGCCGCTTGGAACATTATTCCAGTTATATCAGCTTCATGTGAAAGGAAAGCCCGAAGTGATGCAGGTCTCAGGCGTTTACCACTATGGTGAAACCCACGAGCACGGGTATGGTGCTGACAAACCCAGAAACTGGGATTCGAAACCACGATCATAAGTTTCATGCGTGCCCAAGGGACGCAACTCCTCGTGGCAAATTGCGGCGCCTTAAGCAACTGGGCCACCGTGTCCCCCAAAAGCTCTCTTTCAGAAGATGTGAAGTTTGATTTAGAGTTTCCTTTGACCATGTTGACCAAAACACGAATTGTTAATAAATACAGATAATTGGCTCGCATGTGAATATTTACCTATATGATTAAATCAAACGAACAGATATGTCTTTTTGAAAATCATTTTTCACCACGGGATTATGTTTCGACTATGAAATATAGGACCAACCAACCGCTTCATATAATCACCATAAGGAGCCGACCAGTTGGTATTCTGGATGAAAGATAAATTGCCTCAGAAAATTCTTGGAAACTATAGTTATGCTTATAATGAATTACATTGTTGCAATGTGTATTTAGAAAAAATTTTTTTTTTGGCTCATAGCCTTAATTGAAATAATATCTAGTTTTGAAACCGAAGCTGAAAAAAATATCTTGTTACAAAACAAAATCCCATGCTCTAACGGGATCGAGTGGTCAGACTTGCCGTCTTGGGGCATGTCATCGCATCCCGATTGCGTGGATCGATGCTCATGATACTGAACACTGGATTGTCTGGTGAAGACTCGACTAATTACAGACCGTGGAATATTGCTGAATGTGGCTTTTAAACAACAAACAAACTTTAACACAGTGCAGCTCCGGTAGTGAATGAACTCATTCGACTTGAGAATGTTGCTTGACTCGGGGGTCGGGCAGCGGTAATGTCGAACCCCTGTTCCACAGAACTATGCCCATACATTTGGTGGAGTTTCTGTTTACACGAGCAATAGCGAGACTGCTGTGCATATAACAAGTTCCTGTTTCATCGTCAAAGCTGTTCGGTGCTGGGGTCAAAATTTTATGCTAACATAATTCACATAGTTGCACCTTGTAGTAATCATTTAACCAAACATTCGTAATGTTTGTTTCATTAACCAATCAAACAACTGCAAGCATCACTGACATGGTCAGCTTACAATAAACAAACAGTCTTCGATCACCTTCGCCTCGAGACACGATTCAGATGTTATAACTTCAAGCCATACTTTTTATAAATTGTTTACAGATATTTTTATGAACATGAAGCCTCTATTAGAAACCCCCAAGGAAATGTATACGGACTTGTCTCTCCTGAGACACGCTACTTCCGGTGCGTATTTTCGAAACTAAACACCATTGATGAAAACGTGACAATCTTAGGATACCAACCACCGTATCTATCCTATCGACGTCCCAGGGTCTCTTCATCAGTTGACCGCTTTTGAGTGAGTGAGTATGGTTTTACGCCGCTTTTAGCAATATTCCAGCAATATCACGGCGGGGGACACCAGAAATGAGCTTCACCCATTGTATATGATATGTTTACGTACGGTTGGGTTGATGTACAAAATAAATATTATTATGACCATCCTGACCGCACTTGGAAAGGTCGAGATATCAATGTTTTGAGCAACATCAATGTATTTGGAATAAAGTTTGTTTCTTTGGTTGTTTTGTTTGTTGTTTAACGCCGCACTCAGCAATATTCATCTGTATTATGACGGTCTGTAAATAATCGAGTCTGGACCAGACAATCCAGTGATTGTTATCATAAGCATCGAAAAACGCAATTGCAATAGAAAAACATATATCAACCAAGTCAGCGAGCCTGACTACCCGATCCCGTTAGTGGCCTGAAAAGACAAGCATTGTCGCCTTTTACGGCAAGCATGGGTTTTGAATATATTGTTTGGTCACTCTGTTAATGCCAAAATAAATAAATACTGACACGATGTTCACTATGTTTACAGTTAATGGGACCCGTGAAGGTCCGGGGTAGAATAGGTCTTCAGCAACCCATGCATGCCTGACGTAAAGGGCGACTATGCTTGTCGTAAGAGGCGACTAACGGGATCGGGGGGGTCAGCCTCGCTGACTTGGTTGACGGATGTCATTGTATCTCAATTGCTTGGATCGATGCTCATGATGTCAATCACTGGATTATTTACAGACAGCCGTCATATAGCTGAATATTGTTGAGTGCAGTGTTAAACAAGCAAAATAACAAATTACAGTTCATGGACAATAAGTATTTACTTCTGAAAGAGAACCACGATGATCAGTTCTCCTCCTGTGTGCACAGGCGAGGGACTATGCATAAAAATGTAATTGATCTATAAAAAAAAAATTAAAACAGTTATCAGTTACATTTTTTTCAGTTACTTGCATTTGTATATTTTTCATTTTCTAATCGATCAGAAATAGACCTATATTTTCTATCTTAAATGCGTTTGGCAGAATACTCAGGACAAGGACGCCTGATGCAAGAGACGCCCAATATTTAAACGTCTTCATGCATATAAGAGAAAATCGCTTCGTAGGCGGATAGATTTGCAAGGCAGGCTGGAGTATGCGCGGTTACTGAATCAAGGCATATATTCAAGGAACTAAACAATATTTTTGATTTTTTTTGCAAGATTTATTTTGCATAAAACCAGAGACCATATGGTCTCTGATAAAACCCAAGGCAAACTGGTTTTTTTCCTCGTATTTCAGACACAATTTATTATTTCCCTGCAATATAACATTGAATTACCCGACGTTGTAATGGCTAGCAAACACAAGTTCAAGAATACACCTCCGGAAATAAATTTCACGAACTGAATCATTATTGTGTCGATCATCCCCCGATCTGTGGCAGTGAACAATCTGTGAAAGTGTACGGCAGCCTGGTCGTGTTATCCCGCCCAGATGCTTTGTGTGAGGGGTCGTGGCGGTCACCCAGCTCGACAATATCAGTCATAGACATCTTTCATTACGCGGAGGATATAGCCTTTTCGTCATTCCACAAGTGCACCGCTTCACTGCCCACAACAGCAGTTATCCCCCTTCCTTATTCACATCCGAACTAAATATTCAAACCAGTTTAGACGGTGTCAGGGTCGCCGTGCCATTAGGTGGTAGGCCTCCCTCTTATTCCCCATGCACCTCTGTATCCAACTACTGATTTTGCACCCGTGTGTCGAATTTACTTCCAGTCTTTATGTATACCATCATCCCGATACATTTAAGCTTATGCAAGCTTACCTCTTGCAATAATAACATCACAGTCTGGATAATTTTAGGGAAATATCTCTACTTATTAATAACTGTTCTTTTGTGTATATTTTTACATCCCTACGATCGTTTATCATTTTCGTTGATACAATATAAGTGAAGTCAACGCAGTTACCACCGAATAAAAATGACCTATCTTATATTAAAAGGAACAAATTATTTAAATATTCATATTTATCTAGAGATTACTTATGTGAAGATGGTACGTTCCACAATATTTTCTTCAATAATATCCCCTCAATCAACACCAGTTGTTTTCATATTTAAATGTCAACCAATAAAACATAAACCATCAACATCCCCATCATTTAAATTAAAGACTTACTTTATTTTAATACCCTTGTAATTAATGTATGCATATTTAATGTGCTTATGTAAATGTTCGTTGTAGCTCTGTTGTACATTGCATCTGTTCTTTAATGGAATGTATTGCAATAAATATGATCTTATCTGGAAAAAACGCTGTATTCAAATGTATGGATTCAAGATTCAATCGCTGTTACTATATTTAGTTACATATTTTATGAAATAATTCCACTTCTAGGAATATGAAATACCTTTAACTGAAGGACTTCTTCCTTCGTTTACACAGACTGATCCAGAGAAGGTTCGGGGATGGACAGTCCCATTACACCTGTGTCAGCCTCTAAACCAAAAACACCCGTTGAACCATGTAATATCCTTGATATAACTGCATGTAGCTCCTTATGCCAATGCTGATTACACTTAAATCCTGTTGACTTACAGATTAGAGATGTGACCTATCCCTCCCCCCCCCCCCCCCCCCCCCCCCCCCCCCAGCCATAATATAGCATGTCCACAGCAGCACAATGCCACCCCCTACAAGCATTGATCAACCTTTCAAGTACACATGTCTGCCGCTAGGAGCGCCACTGTAGTTTTGTGTTGGAGGCGGTCCAAAACATCAGTTATCTGTGTCTGTCTAGCTGCCCGATGTCGGGGCAGGCATTAGTGGGATCACTAGACAGAGCAGACATAATAGCTAAAGAGCGTAAGTAACGGATCCGAGTCTGGTGGGCTGTGTTTTTCCACGGGTTATTGCTGTGATGGGCTCTGCAAGGTGGCGCCATCTGGGTAGCCATGTAACGGAAGTGACCCATATGTAGCTTGTTAAAACACGGGGTGAAATGAACAAGGCCTAAAAAAACACATATGTCGAACATATGCCATTCAAAAACGTTGTTTTTCTTTGAAGAAACAAACATTTCAAGTCCAAAAAAAAATAATTCAATATCTTAATAACTGGCCTTGACATGATCGACTTCGCGTCATGTGAAAGACTTCGTCATTAACGTTTCATTAATGCCAATCTCAACACGAGAAACAATGTCAGAACATGTATACATGTCGCGATAAAGCATGGACGGTTGAATCATTTCCTTGGAGATCGTAAGCGATACAAGCTGTGGGACTACCATTCGTCGATCAAACAAGCAAATATGAACTACAAGATGGTTGGTTCTCTAACTTGAATTCTTAGAATCTAATCACGTTCACAGGGCCATGGTAAACATTTCCCATGCAAGTTTAGCTCCGATATTTACATTGTGTTGTGAGTGCAGCGGTATCTGAGATAAAACACTTGTATAGGCCCAGTGACATATCGCCAACTCCGTAGAAACGTGTAGGTTTTTTGGGCTGGCTTGGCTCGGTCAGGGCGAACCGGTCGGGATCTGATTGAGTGCATGCTCAGGAACAGAAGATTCCTGGAATTTCCGATGAAATCTTGCCTGGCTGACAAAATGTTATTCTGTTGCCAATAAGCCTCGAAGCCAAGACTTGCAAACTCTCCAACTCTAATCTGTGTGCCCATCACGAGGCACAAGTAAACCGAACACATACAGACATTACTTCCCATGTCAGGTTTGTTTGTCGCCGCCAAATTTTATTTCGTAAGGGATGACAAACAGATTCAACACGATGAAAAACCTTCGCCCTGTTCTTTGTCTGGTGTACTTGAAACTAAACCATTATGGCTGGTTATGTAGTTGTAGTTATTTCTCAGCCAGGAATTCTGGCCATTTTGAACGTGTATCTGACAAGTCAAACTTAACACGAACTGTAGTTCCGGAATTAACAAATTTCTCATTATTTCTCCTTACCGTGCACGATCGCACTGCAATCACTCCACGTAATATTGTAACATTGTGTCCTTCTATTGGCAATGTGTTGATGGTATTGTCTAATTTTTGAGTGCGTGAGTTGGATTTAACGGGGTTGGATCAGGAGTGAAATTACGGCCTGTCATTTTGATGTAGAAGAGGTGAAGGTGAAATGGGGTTTAACGTCGCGTCCAAGATTATTGCACCTATATAGCGAGAGGCATGCACGTGTGTGTGTGTGTGTGTGTGTGTGTGTGTGTGTGTGTCTGCTTGTACTAGTCCGGACTGATGCCGATTTATAGTGCTAGCACACTGAGATACCATGTCGCAGGTTAACATGAATACCCCATTTAGACACAGTATACTGACTCCGAGCCGACCAGTCCTTGTTTTAGCCCCTAAATGCCGAGCGCCAGACAGGGTAACAACAAGTACCATCTTTTAACGTCTTTTGGTATGACGCGGCCGGGGATCGAACCCAGGACCTTCCGCTCTCCGGGCGGACGCTCTATCACTAGACCACGGAGGCGGTGGGTTGGATCAGGAGTGAAATTACGGCTTGTCAGTTTAATGTAGAAGAACAGTTTAAGGAGATCAATCATCATTAAGGCTAGTTTGCACCGAGCAAACGATTAGCGGATCCTGGGATAGATTTGGTAAGCAACTCATCATTCGTAGTGCTTTAGATCACTAAGGTCCCGTGTCTACCTCCGTCTCATTTTCGAAAACAAAAACACCCACAGTATGATAAAAACAGAACGGTGTTCATATGACAAATAGTTTCATTCATATGGGGATCCGTGAAGATCCGGGGTAGAATAGGTCTTCAGCAACCCCTGCTTGCTGTATAAGGCGACTATGCTTGTCGTAAGAGATGACTAACGGGATCGGGGGGTCAGGCACGCTGCCTTGGTTGATGCATGTCATCGATCCAAATTGCGTTGATCGATGTTCATGCTGTCAATCACTGGATTGTCTGGCCCAGACTCGATTATTTACAGACCGCCGTCATATAGCAGGAATATTGCTGAGTGCGGCGTTAAACAACAAACAAACAAACAAATCTTTCAGATGGGAAACAGTTCGGCGGAACGGAAACAATGTGATGTCTAATCCTTTACATTTACAGAAGACAGATGCGACCAATAACGAAAAAAAACACGTGTGGCCTTAGGGCTTTTAAGTTACAAACCTAAAACATGATTACATGTCCGTCGGCGTTTCCACATTATATTATGACATATTGTAAGGCAATATGACTTCCTCAAAGTCACATTCAGCAACCCATGCTTGCCGTAAAAGGCGACTATGCTTGTCGTAAGAGCGACTAACGGGAGGATCAAGTGGTCGTGCTCTCTGACTTGGTGGATGCATGTCATCTTATCCAACTGCTGGATCGCGGATCCACCGTCATATAGATGGAATATTTCTAAGTGCGGCGTTAAACAACAAACAAACAATCTTAAAGGTGCAAACGTTCCTTGCTAGTGTTACTTTCCCCGAATAACTAATGTATTGCAAGTAAGCAGAGCCGACAACCTTGCATACGTTCTTGATGGGCCCTGAAACTATACATGGAGTACTGGCATTGCTAAAACTTTAAGAATCTGATCGTTTGATAGTTTCGATTTGAAGAAGCAGATAAGAGCATCCTGAGCTCAGTGTTGGATGTTTGACAACCGGTTCCCGTATCCTTCTGCGACATGCGCACAATTCCGTAAATAATGCGTAAATGTGTTGTGACGGAGAGCCTGACATAGAACGTATTACAAATAGCCATATATCTCGCCAGTAACCATATTCGGAAACAGCATCTTTGTTTACATCTTCAATGTGGTTGTTTGTCGGAGGATTTTTAACAACGGTATGAGTATCGTCAAAATTTCCAATCCCGGGAAAACTCGAATTCATAAGATATTGTACAGCCGAGAGACAAAACAACGCATACTGCTTCAGAACACATGGACTAACGCTTAGTCTCTAAAAATATATAATTGCGAAAGGGACAAACTCCATTTAAATTATAAACTGAAATCAGTTTATGAGCTAAAATTTAAAAACAAAATTCTCCATAAGTCTGAGTATGTCTTCTGACTTCAAAGTGGCGCCAACGAGAAGCAATGTTCCTTTATAGGAACGTATAGAGACGGCTTCGGGCCTACTGTGACTGGTGCCTCTTTTATGCAATCGCATGAGAGTGTAACGAGGGCGAAACGCCCGAACTACTTCAGTTAAGTTCTTCCTTAATTATCACTGATGACTCCTCGTTTTTGACAAGAAGACCGTACGGTCTACATCACTGGAGCTGCACAAAAGTAGATGGTCTTGAATGGCCTGGGTGGATACAGAGGAAATCAGCTGAGAACTTCACATCAAAACAATTCTTTTCCATTTGTACCAAAATAAATCGTTTGAATAGAATATGACCAGACGTGTATGGAATGTAGGCGATATTAAAACGTGGTTGCCTACAAAGATAAAAAAAGGCATCAGGAGATGAAAAAGAAAAGGTTTTTATTCGAAGGATGTTCTTCAAATGTTTAGGTCACAGAGAAGTTAGGAATCAGTAGTAGGAATAGAAACATCTATAAAACTCCGTGAAGATCCGGTTAGAATTGACTTTCCCATGCTTGAAGAGAGAGGCGGCTAACGGGATCGGGTGGTTAGACTTGGTTGATGCATGTCATCGTATCCCAATTGTGTAACCCTGTGAAGATCCGGGGTAGAATAGGTCTTCAGCAACTCATGCTTGTCGTAAAAGGCGACTATGCTTGTCGTAAGAGGCGACTAACGGGATCGGGGGGTCAGGCAATCCAACTGCGTGGATCGATGCTCGTGATATTAATCACTGGATTGTCTGGTCCAGACTCGATTAATTACAGACCGCCGTCATATAGCTGGAAAATTGCTGAGTGCGGCGTTAAACAACAAACAAACTAAAACCAAGCCCAATTGTGTTGATGAACGCTCATGCCAATCACTGCATAGTCTGATCCCGGCACGATTACTTACAGACCGCCGTAATACAGATGGAAAATAGTTGAGTGCAGCATAAAACAATAAAGAAAACAATTTCCTATACGATCTGGACAATCTTGACACTCTGCCACGGTGTGCAATACGGATTTTGTACAGGCAGTAACAGAGCTTAATGGGACTTCTTATCCTTAAAACAAAACTTCCCAAGTTCAACTGGTCTTTTAAACCGCATAATGAGAACCATTACCATAAACATAATGTTTCCAGGCCGTCAAAACATTCTCCAAATATTTTTGAATTGTTGAGCTCAATGTATTCGTGAAAGTGATAGGCAGTTTTCTAAACTTATAATGTATGACAGACATTGAAGATTTGTTGCTGGAAAGCTGACAAAATTTAAGTATGCGTCGCAGTTTAACATGGAAACTCCACTCAGACACAGTATACTGACTCCGAGCCGACCAGTCCTTGTTTGAGTCCCTTTATTGGGACGCCAGGCAGGGTGACAACAAGTACCATCTATTACTGGTGACGAGACCGTACCACCGACCTTCTCCTCTCCGGACAGGCGCTCTACCACTAGACCATCGAATCTGGGCCAGAGACACCAGTGGGTGGGATATCAAGTCAAGTAACGATGCCACGCCGTGATCCACGCCACGGAGCCTCACCTCCAGATTCAATATAGTCGCCTCTCACGACAAGCAATAAGAGGGCTGGACCTATTTTCATACCATTTGGTGAAATAATTACCCAGAGCTCCAGATAAGCTGCGTATCTGCGTAAAATACGCATCAGAAATGCAGAAATACGCAGTAAAAGAAAATCCAAGCGTACCAAATACGCAACGAACATTACAGATACGCTACAAATATAAATATTGTGAAGTAACCCTGCGTATTCGATTAGCGAATCAGCAACTTATTTTGAAATTATAAACAGGCATTCTGTCAACCTTGCCAACAGTTACATCATGACCATTTGCCATCACACTTTCTTGTGGAAGTATCGTGGTATTTGTGAGTCCCATAAGGCTCTCTTACCCACATGACACCAGTTTGCAAGGACTAGATGAATAGTGTTGTCAAATATTTAACTTAAATACCCACATGTGTAAAAACAAGTGGGTTACAGAAATTTGAATACCCAGATAGAATTACTGATACCCAATGATTTGAAAATGCATGGGTAAAATAACCACAACACCAAAAACTTATCTGGAGCTCTGATTACCTTAGCATTGGACATGAATGAAATATGGCAAATAGGTTAAAAGATCGAAAATTAACGTGAAAGCTGGCGGATACTGTCGAGCCATCCTGATCATATTACATATGCTGACCTTTGTATTACCCAGATACTACTCACACTAGACCCCAACTTAGTCTACATGTTTACAGTTAGTATTAGTACGAATAATTTAGTTTCGTTTGATGACAATCTCTGGTTAATAGGTTTAATGTATCAGTTTGCCTTGATTTCAGGTATATATAAACTTTCACTGTTTTATGCAGGTTTAAGAGACATCATTTTACGAAAGTATTATTGTGTCCATTCAAACCATCCAAAACTTGAAATGATATTCTCTAGCTCAAATCTGTCTTTCTAACAGTGTAGGTAAATATATTTTCTTAGCACTAAAGAAATCCAATAGATATTTTAAAGATGTCATTAATTATCATCAGTAGTAATACTGTACATCATAAGGCAAACACGGGCCGGTGGCCTCATTACAGGACCCGTGAAGATCCGGGGTAGAATAGGTCTTCAGCAATCAATGCCTGCCGTTAAAGGCGGCTATGCTTGTCGAGGCGACTAACGGGATCGGGTGGTTAGGCTCGCTGATTTGGTTGATGCATGTCATCGATCCCAATTGCGTGGATCGATGCTCATGATATCAATCACTGGATTGTCTGGACCAGACTGGATTATTAACAGACCGCCGTCATATAGCTTGAATACTGCTGAGTGCGGCGTTAAACAACAAACCAACCAACCAACCAACCAACCTCATTAAAGAATAAACACAATACTGTTTCACATTTAAAAAAGCACATAATGCCTAAACTGTTGGGCTCCACAATCATGCAATGTGTAGTATTTAAACTATATTGCTATGAGTGAGTGCGTGAGTGAGTATGGTTTTACGCCGCTTTTAGCAATATTCCATCAATATCACGGCGGGGGACACCAGAAACGGGCTTCACACATTGTACCCATGTCGGGAATCGAACCCGGGTCTTCGGCGTGACGAGCTAACGCTTTAACCCTATAGTGCTATGGAAATACTAAATACTAATGAATTTGTAAAGTGTATGTACCCAACAGTACTTCTGTTGATATACGAGTATGTGCTGAGTTTCATGCAAATGTCTTTCATATCTTGAATTAGAATCTGATGTATATCTTACTACTGTTACCGAAGGGAGTTCAACATTTAATTTAATATACGTGTAACGTAAACTTGTTACAGGAAAATAAATAGAACATAACAAAAGAAACGAAAGGTCGTTTGTGTGGCCGTTGTTGAAATTAAAGAGAAAAAGATTGTAAAATCTTCTCCTTTCCACTATGTTATCATTAACACATTACAAAGTTTATACAAATAAATATTTCTTGCCGGGTAACACGTTTTAAATGTTCCTTCTCTTCCTCTAACGATGACGCAGTGATCGATTATGTAGTATTTACAAAATAATGTCCATTCCAAACTGTAACGAATATTCTCACAATGAACTATGTCTCAGCCACAACGTTTGCAGGTACAACCCGAGATGAGGAAGGACGGGTGAACCGGGAGGGGTGCGACTATTCCTGTCGGGGGTGAGACCTCCGAGTCCTTCACCCGTGTATTATTGGCCCCGTCCATCCGTCACGCTGGTTCAGAGGCAGGTTCTATTTATGTGTGATGCATCAATACTTGAGAATTAATATGACATCTATCACCATAATGATCCTGAAACGACACCTGTCCATTTAATGGCAAGTGAAAAGAAACCAGTCACACTAACGGTCACTAGAATTGCACCTGGCACTATAAAGATAATGTAAATTGCACCTGGCACAATAATGACAACTTTTATTACATTTATCTCTTCAATGACAACTTAGATGGCACCTGGCACTATAATGATACTACAAATGACACCTGGCACTATAATGATAATATAAATGACACCTGGAACTATAATGGGCATGCAAATGACACCTGGCGCTATGAGAATGCAAATGACCCCTGGCACTATAATGGGAGTGCAAATGACACCTGGCACTATAATGAGAATGTAATGACCCCTGTCACTATAATGAGAATGCAAATGAAACTCTGGCACTACAATGAGAATGGGGGTCTGAATCAACCTCTCATTCTGTACAAACGTCACCTTCGTGGGAGTCACGAGGTCACGTACTGTATCGGGATCGGTTTCAAACATTTATGGATTATTACCATAATTTACCTCGAATGATATGATGCTCAGCATGCGCGACTATTTCGGTACGTTTAATGGTTTGCGTCAGCTTTCACATTAACAGTAAATAGTTCTATTGGGACCGCCTCCGTGGTCTAGTGGATAGAGCGTCTGCCCCGGGTCGGTACACTGTTTCTGAGGAGGGTATTCACCTTAATCTGTGGCATGGTATCTTGAGAGTCTAGCAATACAAAACTGACATTTTTTAAGGTTTTAACTCATTTTAATGTGGACTTATTGAGATCGGGTTTGACAATTAAACATGTTAGAAACGTTCCCACTGCTGATGATAACGATAAATGGTATGCTGCTGTATGGGACGAGAGAAATAAAGCAAACGGTTACAAACTACGTACCTATAGAACTATAGAAAGAAGACAAAACTACAAAAGTCGTTATTACTGTTATGTTCAAAAAAGTTTTTTAAAAATTGGTTTTATTATTTCATATCTTCTTTTTTTTAACATAGAATACAATGTGTATTTTAATGTGTCTCATAAGACAAGTAAGGCTGGATGCACAAGTTTTTATTTTGAACTTTTATGATGTCAAATGTTTTTACCATGACCACTTGTGCATGTGACGCAAAAATAAACATTTCTCTCACTGTAAAACCGACATTAGTCCGGACAAGTACAAACAGACGCACACACGCACGCACGCACGCATCAGCCATCCATCAATCCATTCATTTAATCGTCAGTCCATCTTAACATTCGACTCCTTGATCAGTGCGCGCTGACTATGCACCGCTAAGTGAATCTCAAATTATCAAACACACACAAAAACAAAACCGCATGTTTTGACCCGAAACGATGGCCGGATCTATGTTAAAAACGCGGCTAAATTCCCCCCATACGGGGCTTCTGTTTGCCAACTGCAGGCTTGCTTGTTTGGTGTGAGATGTCAAACGATTTAGGATTGGACTTAGTGCACATGGAATTCCTTTCTCGGGATTATGCAATGCTCTTGTTTACACAGGTTGCCAGGAGACGAAGAAGCCATTGGTATGGCAAACACACACGGCATTTCAGTATCATTGGCGGAAATGTGGGGAAATTCCAGTAAGCCTTTTTCATGTTTTTAGTGCTGTGTGCGTTCGTCCGAATACTTTCCTGTTTTCACTTGATCTACCTGGACAAAACAAACCCAAACATTGAGATTTATGTTGCTCCAAGGACTCTTAAATTTAGAAAACGTTTGATCTATTTTTTTCTGTTTTCCTGACATAAACGACAGAAGGTTAGTCTGTGAAAAAATATAGATTAAACGTGAAATGTATTTCTTTACCGTATAAATGAAAGTTAATGCTCAGGCTACATGGCAGCGCGACTTTAATACAGTAAAGTACGGTTATAACGAACTCAAAGGGACTACTAATTTTAGTTCGTTATAACCGTAGTTCGTTATAAGCATATATACAGAATAACAACAGTAAATAGTCGGGACCAAAAAAAGTAAGTTCGTTATATCCGTCAGTTCGTTATAAGCGTGTTCGTTATAACCGTAGTTTACTGTAATATAATCTGGATGAAATAAACCGGTGACTGAAAGCATGGGAAACAATCCACGCCATCGGGGTATGATGGTATACAAGCAGCCAGGTCACAGAATCTGACCACCCAACCACCTTTAGTCGGTTCTTAGACAAGCATATATTACCATATACAACTAATTTATCTATACAGTTTGTCTGTTGTTTGTCGTTTTGTTGTTTAACACCGCACTCACCAATATTCCAGCTGTATGACGGCGGTCTGTAAATAATCGAATCTGGACCAGACAATCCAGGTACTGACATCATGCGCGTCGAACCACGCAATTGGGATACGAAGACATGCAGCAACCAAGTCAGCGAGCCTGACCACCCGATCCCGTTAGTCGCCTCTTACGACAAGCATAGTCGCCTTTTACGGCAAGGGTGGGTTGCTAAGTGATGAGGCTGGATATGTTAGCTGCGCGCAAAAACATCCACTCAATAACTCACTAATGACATTATTGAGGTGATTATGCTGTACAATATCATAAATGAAGGAATAAATTACTTAAGAAAAGGCACGGAACATTAAAGTTTGCTGAAAACGTTAATATTAAGATAAAGAGTGAGTGAATGAACGTTTACGCCTCAGCAATGCTCGGGCCATATTATGGCGTTCGTTGTTGTTTTGTTGTTTAACGCTGCACTCGCGATATGAAGACGGACTGTAAATAATCGAGTCTGGACTAGAAATTCCAGTGACTGATATTGTGAGCAAAGATCCGCGTGGTCGGGGTACGACGGCAGCCTATCGACCAAGTCATCCAGCCTGACCACCCGATCCTCTTTCGCCACAATGAGCGAGGTTGCCTGGCTTTTGTTACTGTGGCCTATAGCCCGTGTTTTAAAATGTATTAATGATAGTGTTATGCCCAAACAGGTTTCATAAATTGTGTTTAAATATAGTATGCTCAAATATGTTTCATAACTTGTTTTTAAATATAACTTTGCATAAATAACTAAACTGTGAATATATTAACTTGGTCTCGTCGCTATATGGCTGAAATAAAGCCGATGCGACGTTGAATTTTAACTCACCCTCACAAAGCATGGGGTACTGGGGAACCTATTTTGACATGGCACCCGGACAGTGGTAGAAACGAGGATTAACGTGTGTTTCAATATTATTGTACATACACAGCGACGTACATCGGCTGATGCGTGATTCTGCTTATATCAGTCGGTTTTATTATGCCAGGTCACTGAGATACCACGCCGAAGTTAAACACGGATACACCACTCAGACACAGTAAACTGACTCCCAGCCGACCGGTCCTTGTTTTATCCCCTTAATGCCGAACGCCATGCAGATAACAAGAAGTCACCCTTCACGTTAGGTATGACGTAGTCCTGCACCATGACCGTGGAATATATTTATTTTATGAAATATATTTATTTTATGAAAAAATAATAATCTAGAAATGCATACAAAAGCAAGTCTAGCCAGCTCAAGCTATCTCTATTCCACAACCAGCATAGGGATTTTTTAAATATTTTTAGAGTCAAGAAGGATATTGTGTAATATAAGATTTCAGAGACTAAATGTTAGTCTAGGTATGACGCGGTGGTGAAGGAAGTCTTTGAAGCATAGTCGCATATTTTGTAGCTTAATCGTAAAGCGTGTCTGTACTGTGGGATTAGACAAGACACATTCAGTGAAGTCAGTGCATAGCACAGCATATAGATCACACCACGGGAATTCGTAGTTGCACACAAATAAAATTATTTTTATAAACCCATGTATCCTACGCGGCCGAAGGCTTTTGTTTGTTTGTTAGTTAATGCCGAACTCAGCAATATTCCCGCTACATGACGGCAGTCTGTAAATAATCGAGTCTGGAACTGACAACTCAATGATTGACATCAGGAGCATCGATCCACCCAATTGGGATACGATGACATGCTTCATATCAACCAAGTCAGCGAGCCGGACCACCCGATCCCGTTAGTCGCCTAGCTCTTACGACAAGCATAGTCGCCTTTTACGACACATAGGTTGCTGAAGACCTGTTCTATCCTGAGAGTCAATAAAAAATATTTTTATTTGTGTTACAGCCACGATTTTCTGTAATCATCCCCTGTAAGGTGTTACTCAACGGGAGAACCCCAGTACCAAGACGGTAAAGCTGCTGATCCTGACCCCCGGCGCAGCTCGGTATACCTCATTATTAAGAAACTCTACCGGGGTCACAGGGACTACTCCTACAATCTTATGAATATTCATAACCGACATTTCAAAAGTCTCCTTTTCGAGACGGCCCATAAAAAATACTGTCTACACAACGCCCCCTAGAGGCTAATGCACTTCCAAGAGGTAGTTTAAATAATATTTACTTTCAATGCGTTCTTGAAACTCAATAGAGCATGAAGTGGCTGAGATCAGAAAGGTAGTATTCCCATTGAGCCGTGACCCGCCTCTCAGTGACGGAGAACAAGCCATGTTTAACCTACAGCTTACCATACAAACACACGCACGGTCGCCACATAAAGGTTTGTAGGCGATGAAAAGGCTACAAGCCCGACTTGAGTTTGGGGACAATTTATACCACATGTGCTTAATGAAGTTCAGGGAGACTTCCCTTCGGGGTGTAGACGAGTGTAGATTGACTGTTATAGAAGGAGCTGATTAAGGAGGTACATAGTGACAACATAAGCCTTTTTTTACTGTCCATAACTCACCCTGTCAGTGAGCATTAGACACCCTTCAAAACGTGGTAATACTGTTATTACAATCTCACGCCCTGGGACTTGATGAGTCAAGGGGCTTACTGGCTGGAAACACTACAGTGTCACGTTGTAAACTGTTCACACACGGCAGCAACGTACCCGATAACACACAAACCAACATCAAACCTACCCTAACACATAGTCCCGAAATAAGTTATGGAAATGGTTAATTGAAAACAATTCCATAGAGGAACCCTCAAGTATCTTAGAGGCTGCTTTCGGGGGAGCTGCGAATGAGAATGGCAACTGGAATATGGGTGTGTGTGTGTGTGTGTGTGTGGGGGGGGGGGGGGGGGGGGGGGAGAGAGAGAGGTGTGTGTGTGTGTGTGTGTTAATAATATACGCCCTGGGGTCAGACAGACTACAAAACCCCTACAACAATATTCAGTAGAGCACTGATTCTTATAATTTAAGCAGCCTGCTATAAAGGTCTTTGGTTCTAAAACATTGTTTTTGAATTGGTACTAAATGCTGCATATATTAGCAGCAGCAGCAGCAGGTAAATTGTGATCTCCATTCAACGTATTGTAACTGTGTGGCAGCTGAAAACAGTTTTGCTTGTTGAATTCGTTAAGATAAGATTACTATTCTACAGCCAAGTAGCACGGTAACATCATCTTCGATCTAACGTCCATGTCTCATCGTGTTCAATGACTTGATGCGAACAGTATCTAACATGGGTTTGTTTCACCGTACTTGATCTACTAACAGGGCAAGGTCATGCTGTCTCATTGTGTTTGATGGTGGACAATTAGATTTTAGCACCATAGTTGCTCTAAAATGTTTATTCATTGGAAGAGTAGTCGCATCTGTCATTTATCAATCCAAGGTGTGTACTTGTTCATAAACCGACTGATTGGTGACAACTCGTTTTGAACAGAAAGAGCCACTAAATGCAACACTCGAGATAAGTTGCCTTCAATTTCGGGCGTGGAAAAATCCAACAGTCTTTGATTTTTTTCTTGGAAGTACATATATGCACCTGAAGAGCTGTTGAACGGCGAAAGATCATGTGTGGACAAAGGAGTTTTTTGTGTATACTTAATACTTATACACCTAATATATATACATATACATTCATACATATATACATATATATATATATATAGACAGACACACATTTTGTAGCTAATCATAATGATAATAATTTAAACGAAAACATATTAAACCGCGTCTTATTCACGCCTCAATGCAAGCACGTGTTTGAACGCAATCGCGTCCCTTAACAACCATGACATCGTCCTTGGGAGTAGGATACAAGTCAAATATTAATGATGTACATAACGAAAGCTCCTATTTTCATGACAGTCACAAATACGTCTGATTATTTATTCTGCCATTCTTACGGTTAAGACATTCATATCTTTTATAAACGATGTTATCTCTGATGTAGGGAAAACAAACATGTATTCGTCAGCTGATAACCGTCATGAAATATTAACGTCTGTTTTCCACGCGTTCAGAAAATAGCAACATCTCATTCGATTAACGGCCCTCGTGAATGAAACAGCCCAGATAACACTGATCTGGGGAGCAAAAAATATCACATGTCTGTTTCTGTCGACATATGTGGTAGACAAGTCGGAAAGAGAACAGCCTGTGCATAATATATAAAACGTTTATGTAATGTATTAGAAAACAACGTTAAAAAAAACCTAATTAGTATGACTATATTACCAACATTTGTTATGTAATGAGTATTTTAAAAAATCCATTCAACCTATCTACAACCAGCACCTACATCATTGCCATAACGTAGCATGCAAATCAAGTGAGAATATTGCACAGAATAATTCCACATCCACGGGGAATATAGAGTAAAGGGAATAACATCGCTTTAACCATCATGCAGAGAATAGAAATAGCACACAGGTAAATATTGACACTGGATTAACGAGACGCGATTACAGAGTGTACACTTACCGTGATTGACAAAACTCATAATGACGTCCGAACCATCCAGTAAATCTGGGTTTAATCCGATAGAAGCGTTCCTCCGAAACACGGTATCATCATCCATAATTTCCCCATCTTCGTTTTTAAGTTTTTCATACAAATCAATCATAAATTTAGGAGCAGAGTCTCCTTTGCCGTGAGTCTTGGGTTTCGGTTTCTGGTGAAGGCCGAGTAGTGTTAATATTTCTTGTTGCATTTCCCGTTTTTCTCTGCCGGGTAATCTTGTTACAAGCACCGTCTGTTGTAAGTCATTATCGGCATAGAATGCTGTACTCATCGTTGCGTAGGTGCCCGTGACGTCTCCGAGCACGAGCGATATGACGACTGTAGTCCTCACGAGCCATGAACAACGTAGCCCTTCCATTTTGAAAGAAATATCTGATCGCTCTTATACCTCGTGACTCGATCCCCTTCTGTGCCTGCGTTGTTTTATTTTGTAGTTCGGTTTGGGTCAGTAAAAATCCAGGTCATTTACAAATCTTGCCCTGGATTTCGATATCGTCTTCTGTACTCCACCAGCCACTCACTGACACATTTGTCTGTCACACCGCATTTTACCAGGTGCAAAACACAGGTGTAATTTCCCCGTGGTCAAGAGGCCGGCGGTCCGTCGTTTTCTGCGCTTGATTTGAGGCGAAGCCGATCCTTCGGCATAACAAGCCCAACTGCGACCGGATCGAGCTATTTCTGTGGTATTCGCTGTCTTCTGAAGCCTCGAGGCCAGCTAAACAACTGATAAAATCTCCACAAATGAAAACAAGCCAATCGGAAACTCACCAAAACAAAGGCTACTGACAACTCGCTCAAGCTGATTCTATTCCTTCCCGAGGGCGGTAGAACAGCGGCTATAAAACGTGAACCGGTTTTGTGAAACTGGTTTTGTCAGTTGAGACGGTTTCGGTTTGTAGTGTTGAAGTTCCGAGGAGCAAGGAGTTCAGTGGTAGGATCTTCTTGCTTCAGCTACTAAAGCCATAAAACGTTTATTTTAGTGAGCTTTGTCGGGGGTAAGTTGTATATAGGTATATATTGCACGCAAAAGGTCTATAGCTACGCGATCAGCATTGCCTTCGCCACAACATTGTCATTCTGACTGCACCATTCGTTACTTATAATACTACTACCACAACTTCGTAGGCTATGATCTAGTCTCTTAAATGAACATATTTTACAGAAAAAAAGTCATTAGATTATCTTAACGAAATATAATAAAAAGGAGCCCAGAGATTCTCTTTAAAACTGCAGTAATCTAGACTTGCCCCCTATTATAGACTTTCATGGGCTGTATTGAATATATTTGTTTCATGGCAGACTGCACAACTTCGCTGTATATTGAGGTAAGAACGAATGAATGTTGTGTTTTATTTTACACGAATCATGATAACGAATCTCGAATACGTTTCATGATACTACAAGTATACATCTGCACATCAGAGGTTGAGGTGAAATTGGGTTTAACGTCGCGTCCAAGATCATTGCACTTATATAGCGACGTGCATGTACGTGTGTGTGTGGCTGCTTGTACCAGTCCGGACTGATGCTGATTTATAGCGCTAGCTCACTGAGATACCATGCCGCAGTTTAACATGAATACACCACTCAGACGCAGTGTCCTGACTCCGAGACGACTAGTCTTGTTTTAGCCCCTTAATGCCGGGCGCCAGACAGGAGTGTTGTTGGTGGGGCACATATTTCAGGCGGTTCGCCCTGTCCCCTAAAATGTTTATATTAAAAATGTGTATGTATCCTCTGAGGGTCTGTAAGAGGCGCTAACGCTTAACCTTAAGGTCACACGTGTCCATAATTAATATCGACCATTTCTACAAGCGCATGAAGTTACGATAAACGATTAATTAGTCTTTCCATTATACGTTTATGCGTAACAAGTGGTCATTCATCACGAGATATCAGATTGTTTGTTTGTTTGCACTCAGCAGTATTCCAGCTATATGACGTCGGTCTGTAAATAATCCAGTCTGGACAAGACAATCCAGTGATTGACATCATGAGCATCGATCTACGCGATTGAGATACGACGACATGCATCAACCAAGTCAGTGAGCCTGGCCATGCACCCTATCTCGTTATTGGAATCTTACGACAAGCATAGTCGCCTTTTACGGCAAGCATGGGTCGCTGAAGACCTATTCTACCCCGGATCGTCACGGGTCACGGAAGATCAGAACGGAGTGAGGAGCTGTGCAGAGTTGCGTCCCTGATGTGCGGGAAACAAATGATCGAGGGTCGGAATCCCAGAATCGCTTTGTTTAAGTTTGTCAGTTCGTCAACACCCTACCCCAGGTCGTGGGTTTCATCATGGGCGTTACTTCGGGGTTTGTTTCCACATCAAGATGACACGCCGTGATATGGGGCGGTCGGGTAGCCTAGTGGTTAAAGCGTTCGCTCGCCACGCCGAAGACCCGGGTTCGATTCCAGACATGGGTACAATGTGTGCAGCCCATTTCTGGTGTCCCCCGCCGTGATATTGCTGGAATATTGCTAAACGCGGCGTAAAACCATACTCAGTCAGTCAGTCAGTCACGCCGTAATATAACTGTAACACTGTTCAAGGTGGCGTCAAATTAAACACACTTGCTCACCTAAACACATTGTCTTTTTACTGCAATCCAGCGGTGGGGTTGAGCGGCGTATTTGAGGGAAGCGGAATAAAGCGACGGAGAAAAGGATGAGCGGCGAAGCTGAGTGGAGCGGCATTGAACTTTGAGGCAAACGGAGCGGAGCATCTTCGTTTAGTGCAGCTGAAGGGAGCGGTGTATAGTTGAGTGAAGTGGAATGGAACGACATAGTTGAGTAGAACGTTGCAGCGGAGTGGAATGGAGAGGTGTAGTGGAGGGGAGAGGAGCGTAGCGGAGAGGCGTATAGTTGAGTGAAGTGGAATGGAACGACGTAGTTTAGTAGAACGGTGCAGTGGAGTGGAATGGAGAGGTGTAGTGAGGGGAGAGGAGCGGAGAGGCGTATAGTCGAGTGAAGTGGAATGGAACGACGTAGTTTAGTAGAACGGTGCAGTGGAGTGGAATGGAGAGGTGTAGTGAGGGGAGAGGAGCAGAGAGGCGTATAGTTGAGTGAAGTGGAATGGAACGACGTAGTTTAGTAGAACGGTGCAGTGGAGTGGAATGGAGAGGTGTTGTTGAATGGAGCGGCGTTGGTGAGCGGAGCAGAACAGATCAGGGAAGAAGAGGGAAGAGGAATGGAGCCAGCGAATGGTACCCTCAACAATTACACGCTTAAAGAACGGAAAGATAAATGAGCAGTGTTTATATTCATGAGTTGTTCAGTGAATCAACGTTCATGTAAATATGTATGCATTAAATTTGTTTGTTTGTTGTTTAACGCTGCAATATTCCAGCTATATGACGGTGGTCTGCAAAAAATCTAGTCTGGTCCAGACAATCCAGTGATTGACATCTTGAGCATCCCAATTTGGATACGATGACATGCATCAACAAAGTCAGCTAGCCTGACCCCCCGATCCCTTTAGTCGCCTCCTACGACAAGCACAGCTGCCTCTTACGGTAAGCATGGGTTGCTGAAGACCTTTTCTACCCCGGATCTTCACGGATCGTGTGCATTTAGTAATGAGTGGCCTCAAGCTGTACGGGACCAAGTCTTTCAGATGTCCGAGGTGATTAAAACGGCACCGCAAGGAATGATGTGAAAACAGAGGCAATTCAAATAGGGAAGCGTTAGTAAAATCCACGTTGAGGCTCAAATCTAATATCGCCCAAAAGATCATCATCTATCCATTCCCCACTGAGTTCAGTGTGGTTTAACCAACTAACATCGACCTGTTTGTCCATAGTCTTGTGAAGGTAAATCACACTAGCCTGAACCTCATTCTGTTGGAGAAACCTTGTGCGTTTTCATCACACTGACCGCACTCAGCTTTCATGACCCAAACACAGTTTCAGTACTGATTACGGTGTTGGTATTATCTATAGCATAAAGTAATATATTCTTTACGTACAATCAACTTCATTGACGTCACCTCACTGCGTTGTTTTACATAGATAGAGATTAGTAGTCCAGTGTGTTTCGTATCGCCAATCTCATATGTAAGGAGTACATACATTTATTCCTAATATACGAGGGTTGATTTTGAAGTTCTGGGCCTCACATGGACAGAACACACTCAAAGAGCCGGGTACAAGCTAGCTACATTTTTTGGAGTAAATATAATTATATACATGAGAGGTAAATATATATTTAATGTACATTATCCATATTACAGTGTATTATTATTATTAATATTATTATTATTATTATTATTATTATTACTATTATTATTATTATGTCTGTGACCTTTGGAAAATGGACAAACTTGAGGAGCATGCAGTGATCAAGTATTTTCAGACCAACAGCCTAGAGTACCCCTGGCCCCTTCCTATGTCACTGTTAGGTGGTGGTCAGTAGTGTTTAACTGTGGCAGGAAGAGCTTTGTAGATGACCTCCGTCCTGGAAGGCCTGAAACGTCAGCAAAACCAAAATTAATCCAGAGAGATCCACGGGTGGCCCAGTCGTCTAAGGCGCCCCTGTTTAGTTGTGCAGAGTTGCGTTTCTTTGGCACGCCAGAAACCTATGATTGTGGGTTCGAATCCCGGTTCGCCCCGATTATGTTTCTAGGTTTGTCAGCACCATACCCGTGCTCGTGGGTTTAACCGAAGTGGTTCACGTTTCAGACCTGCATCACTTCGGGCTTTCCTCACACATTAAGCTAACACGCCGTGATATAACTGGAATACTGTTTAAAGCGGCGTTAAACCTAACTCATTAACTCACTCACTCTTAATAATGTCTTCAGGTCAATTCGTACTACGTGAGGCTTGGACATATCAAACAAACCCTCGTATGGTATTACATCAATTATTTAAAGAATGACATTTTTTATACAAATAGAGTATTATCTCGTGTATTTCCGTATCTTTAATCAACACGTATTTTTATTCAGTGAACTAACTTTATAATATATATATATATATATATATAATGTTTGAGTGAAAACGCCCGATTTACCATATGATTTATAATCACACATTTGCCCCAGAAACACCAACATATCGGGGAAACCAAACTCGGAACGTATTTTGGAACATCAGACACATCTTCCCGAAGCAAGGGAGTTAACTGACTATAAAGGTCCAGTTTCCAACCTTGCCGAACTAGACTGGAATTTCTGGGCTCGATCGTAGCGCCACCAGTTGCGATTGCGATTTATGTCCCTTCTATATCCCTATAATTCCAGCCAAGTTCGTCAAGGGTGAAAACTGGACTTTAACAGTCAGTTAACTCCCTTGCCTCGGGGCGATGCATCAGACAATAATTGAATGATGAAGCAGACATTGCACCGATGTATTAAGCAAAAAGTAGTTCCTTATTTGCATATTTATCGGATCGTGGAACCAAGTTTAACTGCTAATATAACTATGAATAATGTCAGGTTTTAAGGGGGAAATCTGTGCAGGGTTGCGCTCAGACGTGCGATAAACCTGATCGTGGTTCGAATCCCAAATTAGTACTATTTTTGTGGATAGGTCTGTCAGCACCATGACCGTGCTCATGGGTTTCACCAAAGAGGTAAACTAAGACCTACATTGGGGGGCGTTGGGGTAGCCTAGTGGTTAAAGCGTTCGCTCGTCAAGCCGAAGACCCGGGCTCGATTCCAGACATGGGTACATTGTGTGAAGCCCATTTCTGGTGTCCCCCGCCGTGATATTGCTGGAATATTGCTAAACGCGGCGTAAAACCATACTCAGTCAGTCAGTCAGTCACGCCGTAATATAACTGTAACACTGTTCAAGGTGGCGTCAAATTAAACACACTTGCTCACCTAAACACATTGTCTTTTTACTGCAATCCAGCGGTGGGGTTGAGCGGCGTAGTTGAGGGAAGCGGAATAAAGCGACGGAGAAAAGGATGAGCGGCGAAGCTGAGTGGAGCGGCATTGAACTTTGAGGCAAACGGAGCGGAGCATCTTCGTTTAGTGCAGCTGAAGGGAGCGGTGTATAGTTGAGTGAAGTGGAATGGAACGACATAGTTGAGTAGAACGTTGCAGCGGAGTGGAATGGAGAGGTGTAGTGGAGGGGAGAGGAGCGTAGCGGAGAGGCGTATAGTTGAGTGAAGTGGAATGGAACGACGTAGTTTAGTAGAACGGTGCAGTGGAGTGGAATGGAGAGGTGTAGTGAGGGGAGAGGAGCGGAGAGGCGTATAGTCGAGTGAAGTGGAATGGAACGACGTAGTTTAGTAGAACGGTGCAGTGGAGTGGAATGGAGAGGTGTAGTGAGGGGAGAGGAGCAGAGAGGCGTATAGTTGAGTGAAGTGGAATGGAACGACGTAGTTTAGTAGAACGGTGCAGTGGAGTGGAATGGAGAGGTGTTGTTGAATGGAGCGGCGTTGGTGAGCGGAGCAGAACAGATCAGGGAAGAAGAGGGAAGAGGAATGGAGCCAGCGAATGGTACCCTCAACAATTACACGCTTAAAGAACGGAAAGATAAATGAGCAGTGTTTATATTCATGAGTTGTTCAGTGAATCAACGTTCATGTAAATATGTATGCATTAAATTTGTTTGTTTGTTGTTTAACGCTGCAATATTCCAGCTATATGACGGTGGTCTGCAAAAAATCTAGTCTGGTCCAGACAATCCAGTGATTGACATCTTGAGCATCCCAATTTGGATACGATGACATGCATCAACAAAGTCAGCTAGCCTGACCCCCCGATCCCTTTAGTCGCCTCCTACGACAAGCACAGCTGCCTCTTACGGTAAGCATGGGTTGCTGAAGACCTTTTCTACCCCGGATCTTCACGGATCGTGTGCATTTAGTAATGAGTGGCCTCAAGCTGTACGGGACCAAGTCTTTCAGATGTCCGAGGTGATTAAAACGGCACCGCAAGGAATGATGTGAAAACAGAGGCAATTCAAATAGGGAAGCGTTAGTAAAATCCACGTTGAGGCTCAAATCTAATATCGCCCAAAAGATCATCATCTATCCATTCCCCACTGAGTTCAGTGTGGTTTAACCAACTAACATCGACCTGTTTGTCCATAGTCTTGTGAAGGTAAATCACACTAGCCTGAACCTCATTCTGTTGGAGAAACCTTGTGCGTTTTCATCACACTGACCGCACTCAGCTTTCATGACCCAAACACAGTTTCAGTACTGATTACGGTGTTGGTATTATCTATAGCATAAAGTAATATATTCTTTACGTACAATCAACTTCATTGACGTCACCTCACTGCGTTGTTTTACATAGATAGAGATTAGTAGTCCAGTGTGTTTCGTATCGCCAATCTCATATGTAAGGAGTACATACATTTATTCCTAATATACGAGGGTTGATTTTGAAGTTCTGGGCCTCACATGGACAGAACACACTCAAAGAGCCGGGTACAAGCTAGCTACATTTTTTGGAGTAAATATAATTATATACATGAGAGGTAAATATATATTTAATGTACATTATCCATATTACAGTGTATTATTATTATTAATATTATTATTATTATTATTATTATTATTACTATTATTATTATTATGTCTGTGACCTTTGGAAAATGGACAAACTTGAGGAGCATGCAGTGATCAAGTATTTTCAGACCAACAGCCTAGAGTACCCCTGGCCCCTTCCTATGTCACTGTTAGGTGGTGGTCAGTAGTGTTTAACTGTGGCAGGAAGAGCTTTGTAGATGACCTCCGTCCTGGAAGGCCTGAAACGTCAGCAAAACCAAAATTAATCCAGAGAGATCCACGGGTGGCCCAGTCGTCTAAGGCGCCCCTGTTTAGTTGTGCAGAGTTGCGTTTCTTTGGCACGCCAGAAACCTATGATTGTGGGTTCGAATCCCGGTTCGCCCCGATTATGTTTCTAGGTTTGTCAGCACCATACCCGTGCTCGTGGGTTTAACCGAAGTGGTTCACGTTTCAGACCTGCATCACTTCGGGCTTTCCTCACACATTAAGCTAACACGCCGTGATATAACTGGAATACTGTTTAAAGCGGCGTTAAACCTAACTCATTAACTCACTCACTCTTAATAATGTCTTCAGGTCAATTCGTACTACGTGAGGCTTGGACATATCAAACAAACCCTCGTATGGTATTACATCAATTATTTAAAGAATGACATTTTTTATACAAATAGAGTATTATCTCGTGTATTTCCGTATCTTTAATCAACACGTATTTTTATTCAGTGAACTAACTTTATAATATATATATATATATATATATAATGTTTGAGTGAAAACGCCCGATTTACCATATGATTTATAATCACACATTTGCCCCAGAAACACCAACATATCGGGGAAACCAAACTCGGAACGTATTTTGGAACATCAGACACATCTTCCCGAAGCAAGGGAGTTAACTGACTATAAAGGTCCAGTTTCCAACCTTGCCGAACTAGACTGGAATTTCTGGGCTCGATCGTAGCGCCACCAGTTGCGATTGCGATTTATGTCCCTTCTATATCCCTATAATTCCAGCCAAGTTCGTCAAGGGTGAAAACTGGACTTTAACAGTCAGTTAACTCCCTTGCCTCGGGGCGATGCATCAGACAATAATTGAATGATGAAGCAGACATTGCACCGATGTATTAAGCAAAAAGTAGTTCCTTATTTGCATATTTATCGGATCGTGGAACCAAGTTTAACTGCTAATATAACTATGAATAATGTCAGGTTTTAAGGGGGAAATCTGTGCAGGGTTGCGCTCAGACGTGCGATAAACCTGATCGTGGTTCGAATCCCAAATTAGTACTATTTTTGTGGATAGGTCTGTCAGCACCATGACCGTGCTCATGGGTTTCACCAAAGAGGTAAACTAAGACCTACATTGGGGGGCGTTGGGGTAGCCTAGTGGTTAAAGCGTTCGCTCGTCAAGCCGAAGACCCGGGCTCGATTCCAGACATGGGTACATTGTGTGAAGCCCATTTCTGGTGTCCTCCGCCGTGATATTGCTGGAATATTGCTAAAAGCGGCGTAAAACCATACTCACTCACCTACATTGGGAGTTCCTCTCGCATCTCGCTGAAACGCTTCGATGTAACTGATTTACAGTTAAAAACGGCGTTAAACCAACTTACTCAGGATTCGAGAGGGTGTATCCATGCTCGCATACAAATGATAATGTAGGTTGCAGTACACTTCTGCAAAGTTAACACGAAATCTGACGTTTGCTTCATTTCGATTAACCCATGTGTCGTCAGAAGCGACTTACAGGATCGGGTGGTCAGATTCGCTGACTTGGTTGATTCATATCATCGTATCCAAATTGTGTAGATTGATGTCAATCACTGGATTGTCTGGTCCAGACTCGATTATTTACAGACCGCCGTCATATAGCTGGCATATTGCTGAGTGCGGCGTTAAAAACAAACGAATAATTTCGCCTCAGGGTACAACATGAAAGGTTTCTTTTAATAAATATTATTGTATTATAAATAATATTATATCAGTCCCAACGCCTTAACGTTTCTGTGACCAGTTTGCCCTGGTTCAGTACACTTAACACACATCACATATTATTCTCCGCAAGTTATAACCAACTAAAAAACATGAACAGTTCGAACCGTATCTTTTCTTGTTACAGGGATGTTAACACTGGGGTTAGTATCGGTCTTCAGCAACCCACGCTTGCCGTACAAGGCGAGTATGCTTGTCGTAAGAGGCCACTAACGGGATCGGTTGTCAGGCTCGCTAACTTGGTTGATGCATGTCACCGTATCCCAATTGTTAGGATCGATGCTCATGTTGTCAATCACAGGATTGTCTGGTCTAGACTCGATTATTTACAGACCGCCGTCATAAAGCTGGAATATTGCTGAGTGCGGCGTTAAACAACAAACAAACAAATACTAAACTGGAAACAATTTTCTCAAATGTGCCAATACACGACCACTCCAATAGGTCTTCGTTTATATTTGAGATTGACGCCACATTATTTTGCAATATTTCGAAGCAGGACGCCCACACAAGTATTTACTGAATGATATGTGGGCAATAACAATGGTTTCAGAAGTCTACAACATCCACATGAAAATAAAATATTTATTTTGAGCGTCGTCCATTTCGCCTGGCATGACAGCTCACACCTTTCATTTTGCGAAATATACTCATGCGAAATACAGTCATGTGACCCAAATAAGCCAATCACAACACAGAACACACTTTATATAGGTTTACAATTATCATTAAACCGCCCGCACGTTATCAGAAATGAGCGGGCCACTGTAACTTGATAATGCCCTCATATTGCTTGACGACGGGCCATTATCAAGCCCGTTGTTAGGTGACGTCATAGGGTAGAGAAAATGACGTCACGTATTATAGTTGATGGTTTCAGAAGTCTGCAACATCCACATGAAAATAAAATATTTATTTAGAGCGTCGTCCATTTCGCCTGGCATGACAGCTCACACCTTTCATTTTGCGAAATTATACCCATTTTGGATTAATCTGTTATATTGTCAATAAGTAAAAGACTATTAGCTTTTATGTGTTAACATGCCTTTGATATGTAACAACGGATGATGAATTCTAAGCTAGTGTTTATTTTTATGATTTTTGCATTAACCTGCTGCTGTCATGAGAGAGGTTCGCCTGTTCAGGGGAGGCGACTCGTCCGAATACTATTTATTTCAATTGCAGTCCTCCAGACAGTATTTTACTGCATCTTCTGTCAATAGGCTCATCAATGGAAAACGATATGACATCAGAATACAATATGAATAAAACCATTTCACTCCTGACCCTTGTGGGAGAAACTAGCAAATATTAATGTTCACATAAATACTCATGCGAAATACAGTCATGTGACCCAAATTAGCCAATCACAACACAGAACACACTCTATATAGGTTTACAATTATCATTAAACCGCCCGCACGTTATCAGAAATGAGCGGGCCACTGTAACTTGATAATGCCCTCATATTGCTTGACGACGGGCCATTATCAAGCCCGTTGTTAGGTGACGTCATAGGGTAGAGAAAATGACGTCACGTATTATAGTGACGTCATCTGGTTTTTTCTATGACGTTTCCATATAAATTTTGTAAAATGTGGTCAGTGACATTCGCGTTGATTGCAGTAAATGTTTCAAAACCTATGTTGTTGTTTCTTTTTATTTAATAAAAAATTCCATCCATTTTAGCTATAATAACGGTAACGCTCGGGCTTCTGCAAATGATAATGCCCTGAAAAATAGCGTTACCCTTATAACTATCTTCCCCAGTGTCGCGGTGCACCATGTAGTCCACATTTCTCTCTAAAGTTTCTAATGCTGTCAAATTCATCTAGCTACACTTGCCTATTTATAAGGTAGATTGATTCTGATTAAATCAACCCGCAGTACTAATAGGCTATTGGCAATTGTGTTGTGACAGTATTCACAAAGCGATCGTAGCTGAACGACTGTCGTAAGTATACAGCTGTGCTTAACTGTGGGTGTTACGGTAGTCGTCGCTCTAAGATCGCTTTGTAAAACGGGGCCCTCAGCCCTGACCCACTTGCACAAAGCGATCTTAGCGCTAAAATAATCTTAACTCCCATCCTTTAACATAGGCTTTCAATAGCCTTAGCGCTAAGATCACTTTGTGCAAGTTGGCCATGGTGTGGAAGATGTTTTTATGCACCTAAACTCGAATTAGATTTGATTTTCCTACTTTCACACGTAGTTCCTCTTTTGATAAACCCGGCACCATGTTTAATAATTCAAATAATAGATAAAGATGCAATTACTAAACTGCTGGGCAGGGGAAAGTATTCCCCAATGTTTGATGGTGTCTAAAATGAAACAAACAAGACATGTCTTTTCAATGGTAATGTATTTCAACGGGTATCAACTTGTGTTTGGGATCTTAAGTTGACTGTTTTTCGGCCACAGTTTTCAGCTTAGTAAAAAATTTTAACGTTTGTAATGTTTTGGTCAAATCCAATTTTAAAAGATATACTTTCTTTTTAACGGCTATTTATGTTGGGACTTTCTGTAGTTCACAGTGAATGTGGGACTTTTAGTATTTTAAAGATTATGTTTGCCGAAGATACAAAGGATACATAGTTGTCACACAGCTGACTATCGTCCATGACTCAGTTTGTTTGTTTGTTTGTTTGTTGTTTAACGCCGCACTCAGCAACAATCCAGCTATATGACGGCGGTCTGTAAATAATCGAGTCTGGACCAGACAGTCCAGTGATTGACATCATGAGCATCTATTTGGATACAATCACATGCAGCAACCAAGTCAGCGAGCCTGACCACCCGATCCCGTTAGTCGCCTCATACGATAAGCATGGTCGCCTTTTACGGCAAGTATGGGTTGGTGAAGACCTACTCTACCCCGGATCTTCACGGGTCCTATGAGTCAGTAGATCACATCAATACCGTTTTGAAGTGAGTGTTCTTTTACGCGATATTCCAGCTTTGTCCCCATAGGTTCCTAAACGAGCTTCACACACTGTACCCATGTGAGCAATCAGGACGAACCGACGCCTCAGCCACTAATCTATCCCTCTTTCACTGTTAAAGGTAGTGAGCAACTGGCTGATTGTTTGTCTTCATAGCCCGACGGTGTTGAGCGTTGCTCGAGCTATCAGTCGCTGGCTTCCGTCATAAATCTTTGTTGTTTTTGTTTACATGGCGTTACCTGCTCTTCTGCACTCATCCAGGCCATAGTTTATGGGCTTCTGTTGATCTGCAGATAGAGTACGAGCTGTTTTCAATAAGCCAGAAAGTAAACACATGCGTAGAGAGGGTAACTGATGCTTGAAAGTAAACAATCCGCGAAGTAGCGCATGCGTAGAACGGTAGAATTCAGTTCTACCACTAAGCGCCAATCTATGGCATGGGAACGACTTGGGTAACGGCTCGGTAACAAGAAAACATCAGTGATGATTAAAAAATGGAACGGAAGTAGCTGAAAACCCATTTACCGGCCGCCGTTATGAAGCTGTTCGTACAATTACTGAGAGCGGTGTAACACAATGTTCGAGCAAATCCTTTCTTCAACCCTCTGAACGTCGGAGGCACTGGTGGCCCAGTCGTCTTTGGCGTCCCCCAACATAAAGCTCACACGACGCTATATAACTGGAATACTGCTCAAAACAGCGTAAAAATTGGAGTCATTGCGGATTATACATTTGTGCTTAACAATGGTCCACCAAGAGGAAATATATCCACAAGCAAGGAGTTTTATAGCATTATGTGGCCATTTGGACGCCGTCGTGAAATCCCCACAATGTTTTCCATTTGTAGTTCTTTTATAAAACAAGGCGACGTCATATTTGGAAAATTGGCCAGTGTCCTCCATAATTTCTTTATCTCGAACCAACGTCATTTTTACAGCAAAAACGAATTAACACGTGGTGAGCATAAAAGTAGTTGTACAGAAAGTATCATCCGCATACAGTAGAGTCGCAGTTGACGTCACCAGCCCCAGTGTCATCTTCCCGAGGCAAGGGCGTTAACTGCCTATAAAAGTCCAGTGTCCACCCTTGCCGAACTAGGTTGGAATTTCCAGGCTCGATTGTAGCGCTTCCCGCGGCTATAACGATTATCCCTTCTATGTCCCTCCTATTGACCAATCAGATTCAGTCTCTGATATCACTGCTTCAAACAAAATGGCGGCGGCCAGTCAAAACAATCTTACATATAATTAACTCTTGATTTGATTGTTTGTTTTTTGTTTGACGACGCACTCCAGCTATTCCAGCTATATGGCAGCGGTCTGCAAATAATCGAGTCTGGACCAGACAGGCCAGTGATTGACATCATCAGCATCGATCCACGTGACATGGGGATAGGATGACATGCTTCAACCAATTCAGGGAACCTGACCACCCGATCCGGTAATTTACATAACGCACTGGCCATTTGCAGACTCTGTACCGCGACCATCTCCATTGTGAAACTTGAGTAATAAATCTATATCAAGTCCGCTCCAGCTATCTCATGAAAACTGTTACTTTTTCGGAGTATTTTCTAATTACAGAGAATTATCAAAACACCGATCACGTTCTGTTTGAACCATCAAAATCTGGAGTGCTTCCTTCTTTGTAATTACGAAGTCCAGGGACTGGTTATTCTAAAGAAGGTGTTGCAATGTGTTTGTGCCGCTGTTAGCTATGGGTATAGTCTGGTGATAACGGCGTAACACCATACTCATATAGGCTGGTGGACACGCTTGCCTCAGGAAGACGAGGTCGTAGCTGATTATCCGTTCGTGAAACGCATGGAAATGGTGTTGAGTGAGTGAGTATGGTTTTACGCCGCTTTTAGTAATATTCCAGTAATATCACGGCGGGGGACACCAGAAATGGGCTTTAGACATTGTATCCATGTACGGAATAGAACCCGGGTCTTCAGCGTGACGTGCGAACGCTTTAACCACTAGGCCACTCCACCGCCCCGGAAATGCTGTTGACAAAGATGATCGGGTAAAGTTTGAGATTCTAGCCAACATTCAGCGTATACTTGCATGACCAAGGGACGTAACTCTCATTTGATAATACGATTCCGTCAACTCCGTTAGTACAGAGAGTGTTACGCCTTTGTTGGTATGGTGATGATGAACACTGTCTAAGAGGGATAGTGACGTATTATCCTTATGGTTTAAGTTAAGTGAGTTAACAAAACTTCAAATGAAGCAAAATAAGACTTCTAATTTGTGGGTTTGAAAATAACAGACTAATATACTGTAACAAATGTGTGTCTCGATCCTAAACACAAAGCTAAATTGAAAATACTATCCTTGTCTCATAATTTTGCCGCGTTTAGGTGTAAACATGAATAGGATCTAAACGTGGGAAATACCTTAATTTGTTTTAGTCACGTGCCTGTGAATCTGATGTACACATTTTATCTGAATATATATTATACATCTTATACATATTTGACTTTATGTTTAAATTCGAAACATGTTTAAATTATGAGGACGCTGTGTTCAGGTGGTGTTTAGACTGCAAGGCCGTAGTTGACTTTTTTTGACAGGGGTGTGTTGGGGTGGGGGTCGGGGTTGGGGTTGGGGTTGGGGGTGGGGGTGGGGGAATATTTGTACAAGTATCACTTGTCCCCAAATTGATTCAGATAAAACTGTTTTCTATAAAAAAAAATCAACTGCCACACACCCCCAAACCCCCCACCCCACCCAAGTCAGCGAGCCTGATCACCCGATCCCGTTAATCGCCTCTTACGACAAGCATAGTCGCCTTTTACGATAAGCAGGGGTTGCTAAAGACCTATTCTGACCCGGATCTACAATATATACGTTTCTTGTTGTAATATAGGATATTTTACTTTAGCTATAGTTAGGACCTGCTTATTTTGGTACGCAGCTAGTGGAAGCCGTATTGAGGTAACACAGACACCATCATATCACCTTCAGCTTCACGTCGACTCCACGATCTCTGCCAGATACGGTTTTTGCCACATCAGAACTGTTTCTGAACTCTATAGGCTCGTCCATATGTAGAAGTCATTGTACGCTCGGTGTAACTCTCCGCATCAACACTAGCATGGAGTTCATTGGCACACCGAGTTCACATACATTAGACATAGCTACTGGACCCTCCGTCAAGAAGCGAATGCGATCTTTGTATTAGACACATGATATCTACATGCCTCTTGTATCAGGATATATAAGCGGTTTCTTTGTTCTGTTATGTCGTTATGTCTGTGTAATATTGACGGTTCACGAAATACCTTTAAACAACCGAGACCCTCGTTCAGGAACGGGATAGGATCGCCATAAATCTACGCTTGGTTAGACTAACATCTAGTCCCTGAAATGAACATATCGTACAGAAAAAAAATAGATGTTAAATTATCTTTAAAAAATGAATACAAAGGAGCCCAGAGACTCTCTTCATCCCGATACTGCAGGAATTCGAATCTAGACTTGCCAAACATTTATAGACTTGCATGTGCTGTATTTGATATATTTGTATCAGGGTCTGTAAGACAGACTAACGCTTGGTATCTACTTGAAGACATTTGTAGCCGGATATAAACATTTTGTTTGTTTTGTTTTGATTGTATAACTTTTAAAGATTTAACTTTGATGTAATAATAATAATAATAATAATAATAATAATAATAATAATATTAATAATAATAATAATCATCATCATCAAAAGAATCCTAATGAGAATCATAATAAGAATCATAATAATTATAATAAGCATAATCGTATTTGGCACTGAGCAAATTGCAACCTTTAATAACTGCTCGGTTGATATACATGTACATCATAAAAGTTACAAATTGATTCATCGGTCCCCTTCAAGGCACACGCTTTGGAGGTGTGAAGCACGCGAAGAATGCTTGGCTGTCCCTCGTTTTCCCTCCTCCCAACCCTGTCTACCACGTCATGGGGAGCGGAGGGGACAGAAGCTTTAAACATCTGTCAAATCAGATTGTAAGCATATATAAATGTTAGTAACAGGCGGAAGCTTCACAGCGGTAGACGGAGGCGCATGCCCAGAGTGGCGGTTTGGCCTGCTTGTATAACACCCACGTTTTCTGTTGCATACGATACGATAGCTCGTAGTGGAGAGGAAAAAAAAGAGAGGAGAAGAGAATGAGGGTAAGTATGCACACACACACACACACACACACACACACACACACACACACACACACACACACACTCACACACACTCACACACACTCACACTCACACATATATATATATATAAATATAAATATATATTTGATACACATATGATATATTTAATGAGAGAAAGTAGAGAGAGAGAGAGAGAGAGAGAGAGAGAGAGAGAGAGAGAGAGAGAGAGAGAGAGAGAGAGAGAGAGAGCCCACCTCAATTTGAGACCAGCAGAATTCCTGTCTATGCCTGTATTTTTTCAGGTATTACATTAAATCAATATAAAAGTGGCGTGTGACATTGCTTATTTCAGAATGACAAAATACAAAAAAATCGATGTTTTGTTGGCCGCTTACAATCAGTCAGATGCTGCGCAGATACCACATAAGTTTCCTCAGGGCTGCGTTCGAAAGAAGTGAAATAAGAACTCAATAACAACCAGGAATACCTTCATTCTAACAATGACCAGCGTGCGTCCAACTTACAGCAGCATATATTATCTTGCGCAATTTGTCAGAACGCGATGCTGAACGTCCTTGGAAATTGTCTGAAACGTCCACTGGAACTTATGATCTAAGCCAAGAGTCTCTTGAAAACTTCTTGACGCATTTTTGATTAAAGCATTTTTGTTGTTGCGCCTTGATCATACGTTGTATGGAGTTGTGCAGATTATTATTATGATTATGATTATTATTGTACCTGTTTCAGATCTATTTGATGTCTGATGCTAGTACATGTTATAGTCTTTGAGTGTAGGGTTTCAATGTGGTTTATAAACTCGACCATCACACCAAAGACGCAGGTTCGATTCCTTTCGATATTTTGTGTGTACTCTGATGGATTTAACACAGCAATCTGCAATACTCCAGCTATATGGCGGCGACTTGAAATTAATCGAGTCTGGACCAGACAAACCAGTGATTGATATTGTGAGCAACGTCCACGTGCTCGTGGTACTGACCACACAATTTTGGGATACGATGACATGCATCAACCAAGCCAGCGAGTCTGACCACCCGATCCCGTTAGACGCCTCTTACGACAAGCATAGTCACCTTTTACGGCAAGCATGGGTTGCTGTAGACCTATTCTACCCCGGATCTTCACGGGTCACACTGTATGACCTTGCTCTTGCTATCAACCAGGGGTGTGTATGGTATGTGTGTACTCTCCGTGAAATATCTGGAATGTTGTTCACTGCGGCGTATAACAATATTTATAGGTGAGGTTAAATTGGGTTTAACGTCGCGTCCAAGATGATTGCACTTATATAGCGACGTGCATGCGTGTGTGTGTGTTGCTGCTTGTACTAGTCCGGACTGATGCCGATTTCTGGTGCTAGCCAACTGAGATACCATGCCGCAGTTTAACCTGAATACCCCACTCAGACACAGTATACTGACTCCGAGCCGACAAGGCCTTGTTTTAGCCCCTTGATGCCGACCGCCAGACAGGGTAAGAACAAGTACCATCTTTTAATGTCTTTTGGTATGACGCGGCCGGGGATCGAACCCCGGACCTTCGGCTCTCCGGGCGGACGCTCTCTATCTCTAGACCACGGAGGCGGTGACAACCTTTATAGAATTACGGCCAGAAACATATTGCAGACCTTTAAGCTTTTTGGAAAACGATAGCGATGTGGATGTTGCTCTTTAAATGCCAGTAAATTCTAATACGATCAACAATTTTTAATTTATTAGTTGAACATTTATCGATTAATTGTTATTTTTTTGGAAAACATGTAACCAAGTGATGTAGTTATATGAGAGAGAGGGAGAGAGCCAGCAATGTCTCGGCGGGGCGCAAGAAGTAGGCTTCACATATTGTAATCGAACCCGGGTGTTTGGCGTGACGAGCGAACGCTTTAACCACAAGGCTATCCGACCGCCCCTAGTTATATGTACTTTGTATACATCAACATGACTGGTATATGCCTAAAAATAATGTGTGTGTGTGTTTGTGTGTGTGTGTGTGTGTTTGTGTGTTTGTGTGTGTATTTTAACCCCTCTGCATTCCCGCTCCCGTTTATGTCAGTCGAGTACTGCCCAATATTGGCACTTCTGATCGCCCTGTCTGACACGTACAATGGTTAGTGTTTGCCATCTGTCAGTTTGTACATGTTCTGACTCACACAGGTTAGAGCCGACTGACCAATGTGCGCTCAATACATGTTACGTATGTATTGTGATTCGAAACCCCAACGTCACGGTTGAATACGCCATAAATAAGTCATTAATTGTGATCTGAACCCTTTAATTGGCCAATCAAAGTTGGGTATTCTCCAAAGTTATGGTAGAATGATGATAAAGAAAGATTCTTCGAGGACACCGACCTTTTGCTATTTCGAGTTAATGAAGTTCGAGTTAATGGGGTTTGACCGCAGTCGTGTTATAGAATCTGAATGTGGTAATTAAGAAAAAAGAAAGAAGACTGCTTCCCGCGAGACTAGTTATTGATATGCAAATGTATCATTGTTCTGATGTGGATGTTTCTGGCTTTTCTCGCATATTCAGTACCTATAGCTAGTCAGGCCAACTTACATCCTGCATAGATAGCGGTCGATGAACAATATCCAGTGTCTATATTTACTTTGGTTTTTTTCTTCAACGTGATCGAATTCAAGGGGTGCCGTGTCAAAAGCGTATTCAGTCGCACAAGATAAATCTCCTCCGTTTTGCTTTTAGGGGTTCTTTTGATTGGCTGATTTTGACATGTAAAGTTTCGGGCCAGCAAGCCATTAAGATGAAAATACATTACGGATTTTAAAGCTGAATGCCTCGAATAATTAAAGCTGCAGGGAAACGATTTTGTGTGTGTTTTAAATAGGTCCTGTAGCACACGACTGTGCCTATTTGTTTATGAATAAAACTGCACTTATGTTTCGGTAAATTTATTCAGGGGAAAACACGGGTATTATTTAACGTTTTCTAAAGTAATTGCCTTTTCACAGTTCAGCATCGGTGCCAAAAGCTGCGATAAACCGTTCTATGTTAATGGTCGTTTAATGATGATGCCGCTGTTTGATTTGAGAAGTATCGATCAGAAACTAATATCGTTTGACTCATAAGCGTTAAATAGATTTTAACAAACTGAGTCATCAATGACATTTAGCATCATAAATCATATCAACTGCTGATAATTTTAAAACACACATGTAGGACCCATGCGGGCCCAAAAGCGGAACACTAACATCGATCGATGTAACAGCGTCTTGGGTTTAACCCTTTCAGTTTAAATGAAAACAGCACGTCTTTGTCAAATAAAGAAACTATCAATATTCCCTTGTCACAACACTACCCTTATTGTTGAGCCCATCATGATTTTTTTTGCTTGGTTAAAAAAACAATGCGGCCTTCCCTTTGGCAGGATATGGCTCCCGCAACGCCGGAATAATTCTGGGAGAGTTAGCCGAGAAGGGGTGAGGTGCGTTCGAGCGAGCTCGGAGTTGCTGTCAGCCATTGTAACGAGGGCATCGGTCAGCGATGGAATTGAAATGCATTCTATGCGCCTTAGCGTTCTTGATTTTAGGAATTGGTGAGTATAATGCTTTATATATCCTATATGCTTTGAGAGGTGGACTAGAGACTGTGTCATGTGCTGTTCACGTTATTTTAGCTTCTCCGTTAATTTATTGAATACATCTTATTCATTCTCGTAGCTCTGTCCTCGCATCCCCGAAAAATATCCTCGTTATAAGGCTGATAGTTGGACATAGTGAATATTATTGACCGCATAATTTCATATGTCTAAAACGTTTTATGACACGTCTACAAAACAGTATTAGTCGGATTAGGCAAAGTGAAATATCTGTGATGAAAGAATACGCATTTGCGCTTTAACGGGGTTTGAATATTTTCTAACGGTAAAAGCCAATACTATGGCACTGCAGCGTTACGCCTGTTTAGTTTTTCAGGTCCTTGGGTTTAGATTTGTGGACCTTGAACAAAATTAAACCCATTTTGTTTGCAAAGTGGCATTCCAAGGCTTAATAGGAGTGAAGTTAAAGTTGAAACGTAGTATTCGCAGAGAGGATATTGCATCAGGAATATCATACTCCGCGTTCAAGTAGTTACTCATTAGAACGCTCCAAAAGCGGAAATTTACATATTGTTGAAATATGCATTGTTATCAGTTCCCCTTCGCCGACCGCAGGGTCATGACGGCGCATGTGATACTGATTCATGTGCTTTGTTTTATTATATGTAAGATATGAGTAAGTAATAGCTATGCAGACGTCGAATGGAAAATGGTCTCGAAAGCAAATTGTGTCATTGAAGTACATCCACAGAAAAATAACAGACCGATGCATTGATGGCATGATAGGATCTGCAATGTATGTGTTGTTTGAGAGACCCTAGATTACATAGGACTGTTGTTTGAGAGATCCTAGATTACATAGAACTGTTGTTTGAGAGACCCTAGATTACATAAAACTGTTTGAGAGACCCTAGATTACATAGAACTGTTGTTTGAGAGACCCTAGATTACATAGGACTGTTTGAGAGACCCTAGATTACATAGGACTGTTGTTTGAGAGACCCTAGATTACATAGAACTGTTGTTTGAGAGACCCTAGATTACATAGAACTGTTGTTTGAGAGACCCTAGATTACATAGGACTGTTGTTTGAGAGACCCTAGATTACATATAACTGTTGTTTGAGAGACCCTAGATTACATATAACTGTTTGAGAGACCCGAGATGACATAACTGTTGTTTAAGAGACCCTAGATTACACATAACTGTTGTTTGAGAGACCCTAGATTACATATAACTGTTGTTTAAGAGACCCTAGATTACGTGACGATATATTTACTGTTTGAGAGACCCACGTGATTACATAGAATTGTTGTTTAAGAAACCCACACTGAAGACATTGAACTGTCGTTTGAGAGACGGGTACCTGTCATTAATCCAACACAACGTATTGCCCTGTGTCCGTTCATTTATCACGATAGGTGTGAGGTAACTCAGTAAAATCAAAGAGGACATAAAAAGAGTAACAAGAATTCACACATTGACGATATGAAGACGTGGTGAGGTAGCCTAGTGGACAAAGACACAGCTTCGAATCCCCACATATACCATGCCACATATGCCTTGCCAGCATTGTCTTCCTTGAGCATTCAACACACTCACTCAGCTGAAAGGTATTGCCCCGTGGAAAGTCCACTTTAGAATAGGTCCAAAGTTACATATGCCTGTTATACGAGGGATAGTCAGGTTCGAGGAATGCTCGCCATCGTACCGCCGACCGATTGGGACTTTGATCATAATATTAACCACTAGTGCGTCTGGTCCAGACTAGAATATTTACGGGTCGTCGTCATAAAGCTGGAATGTTGCGGTGTTAACAATAAACAAACAAATATAACAATAAAGGTACCAATAAATTGTTGGCGATGCGGTTCCTCAACCGTAGGTATACAGGGAAACGCCGCCATACAGCTGGGATGTTTGAGAGCGATGTTAAACAACAAACAAACAGACAAACAAACAAACAAACAGACAAACAAACACAGAAACAAAAGAATAAGGGTACCAATACACCGTTGGCGCTGCGGCATACACTGAAACGCCGTCATACAGCGTGTATGTTTGGGTGTGATGTTCGACAACAAACAAACAAACAATAATGATATCAACACTTTGTCTGCAACAAGGTCTCTCAGCTATAGGTGTACAATGAACTATTATTAACCAAAGGACCATGGACTACACGTTGGGTTTTCCGAAACAAGGGAGATTTGACATCATCAGACTACAGTGTCGATTAGGTGTCTGTTGGTTTGTTTTGTTTGTTGTTTAACGCCGTACTCAGCAATTACCAGCTATATGACGGCGGTCTGTAAATTATCGAGTCTGGACCAGACAATCCTGTGATTGATACAGGTATCTGTTCGAACCATAAGGCTACACAGTGGGATACATCCAGTTATTGATTTTAAGTTGATGATGTATCTCGTAAATCCTTCAACACTTATGATATATGAATAACACGTTTACCTATTTGAAACGCACGAAACCAGTACTAATGAGGGGCATGTTTAGGATGTTTACGACCTTATCCTTGGTATTTTGTTCCAATACATATTACCACTATGATCGTAATAAGCCTTCTTACATGACATGTGTTCATAAGAGTAAACATCATTTTGATCTTTAGCAGTGTCAAAACCTGAATCCATCACACTGAACATTACAAGTTTCAAATTACTATTTTGAAATGCTTTAATTGTAACGCTTGAGGCGTTTCTAATGTTGTTGAGTATATAAAGAAATAACTGACGGGTTGTGTTGGGGAATGTGACAGAGACACAAACTCGCGAGAAGCAGTTAAGGCACGTTTAATGTTCATTTCCTTGAATTGGTCCGGGATTAAGCATAAAACTCTCAGGAGTTTGCCGATCAGCATGCCGGCGTGCGGCAGTTATTTGTCTAATAAAAAATCCCTGTCTCATATGAGCTCTGCTATTTAATTTTATTGTATTTGGTGACGTCTTGGGTTTATTGCTGCACTCTGTTTAGTATAAGCGCGAATAGAATGATTTTCAAGCCCTTATCCCAAATAAACCTGATCCTCAGTGGAATATTAACGGCAGTAAATGGACAGATATGTCCTCCGGATATGAACAATAATGATGGTAATTCTAGCCGGACGGTGCTATCTCTTTGCATGACGTCACCCTCAGTGATGTAGATTGCTAGGCTCTGAGCGTGATCGCTGTTATTCCTTTTGCCAAAAATATCGGCCCTCTTCGATTGAAACAAGGACAAACGTTAATAGTAGTAGACTTATTCGTGTCAGGTTAGTTATAAGATACGATTTTATATCACCCGGGGCCAATGCTACATCTGCCTTTTAGCTTTAAGGCCGAACAACGCTCTGAGCTTTGTGTATGATCTGTTCCCGAGAAATATGTTCAAAACGTCGGTAGATCTTTCCACGGTCATATTGCCAGACTGCAATATAGAACAAAAAGTGTCTCGTCTCGGATGTGTCTGCAACTATTGCTGATGGGACACAATCCTTCTGATGTAAACTCATTTTGGCGCAGATGCTGTGAATGAGGTCTTTATAGATGAGTACATACGACGCTCATCTACTCTGCAGACGCACGGAAACTTATGAGAGCACATGACAGATGCGCAAGGTGCAAAATAAATTTCTTTTGAATGGCCCAGATGGATCTTCACGGATGCCATTTCTGCATGTATTCAAAACACCGTCATCCTTCACCTCAAACCGCAGTGAAAAAAAGGCTGGCGTTCCTGTTTTTGACTTTGGTTGGTCGTGTCACCTTCAGCACATTTGCGCATCACGGTGCTTTTTAAAAATATTGCATTGTAATCATTTTAGCGTGCACCTATTTCTCTATGCCCAGGTGCTTGTTATTGGTAACTGAAGGATGTGTTTGACATGCGCGACTCAAACAGTGATATGTTTGACACTTGGGTTGTATATGCACTTACTGTCCAGGCATGTTCACACCAAAATAAAATCCAAAGGGCAGGGGAATGGAAGTGAAAGAATGATTTCGGCGATAGAATGACGCCTGAATTGATCGATGATTTCTTTGTTTGTTTGTTGTTTAACGCCGCACTCAGCAATGTTACAATTTATATGACGGCGGTCTGTAAATAGTCTGGACAAGACAATCTAGTGATTGACATCATTAGCATCGACCCAGGCAATTGGGAAACGATGGCATGCATCAACCAAGTCAGCGAGCCTGACCACCCGATCCCATTAGTCGCCTCTTACGACAAACATAGTCGCCGTTTACGACAAGTATGGGTTGCTGAAGACCTATTCTACCCCGAATCTTCACGGGTGAGCGGGGATTCTATACACTGTAGTTGCTCTTTAAGCAGCTACAACATTTATGTCTTTCATTAGGTCCTATTTTGGCCGTTGATCATGTAAATAATGTTCCACATTTACCACATTTACCACCTAGTTACCTTCCCATCACCCACCCCCACCACTTACTAGTTACCTGACTCACTTCAACAACCCCCACCACTTACTAGCTACCTGACTCACTTCAACCATCCCCACCACTAACTAGTTACCTGACTCACTTCAACCACCCCCCGACCGCCTCCGTGGTCTTGTGGTAGAGCGTCCGCCCGGAGAGCGGAAGGTGCAGGGTTCGATCCCGGGCCGCGTCACACAAAAAGACGTTAAAAGATTGTACTTGTTGTTACCCTGTCTGGCGCTCGGCATTAAGGGGCTAAAACAAGGACTGGTCGGCTCGGAGTCAGTATACTGTGTCTGAGTGGGGTATTCATGTTAAACTGCGGCATGGTATCTCAGTGAGCTAGCACTATAAATCGGCATCAGTCCGGACTAGTACAAGCAGCCACACACACACATACACGTGCATGCACGTCGCTATGTAAGTGCAATCATCTTGGACGCGACGTTAAACCCAATTTCACCTCACCTCACCTCAACCACCCCCACCACTTACTAGCTACCTGACTCACTTCAACCACCCCCACCACTTACTAGTTACCTGACTCACTTCAACCACCCCCACCACTAACTAGTTACCTGACTCACTTCAACAACCCCCACCACTTACTAGCTACCTGACTCACTTCAACCACCCCCACCACTTACTAGTTACCTGACTCACTTCAACCACCCCCACCACTAACTAGTTACCTGACTCACTTCGACCACACCAACCATTTACTAGTTACCTGACTCAGTTCGACCACCCCCACCACTAACTAGTTACCTGACTCACTTCGACCACCCCCACCACTAACTAGTTACCTGACTCACTTCATACAACCCCACCACTTACTAGTTACCTGACTCACTTCGACCACCCCCACCACTAACTAGTTACCTGAATCACTTCAACCACCCCCACCACTTACTAGTTACCTTCCCATCACCCACCCCCACCACTTACTAGTTACCTGACTCACTTCGACCACACCAACCACTTACTAGTTACCTGACTCAGTTCGACCACCCCCACCACTAACTAGTTACCTGACTCACTTCGACCACCTCACCACTTACTAGTTACCTGACTCACTTCAACCACCCCCACCACTTACTAGTTACCTGACTCACTTCGACCACCCCCACCACTAACTAGTTACCTGACTCACTTCATACACCCCCACCACTTACTAGTTACCTGACTCACTTCGACCACCCCCACCACTAACTAGTTACCTGACTCACTTCGACCACCCCCACCACTAACTAGTTACCTGACTCACTTCGACCACCCCCACCACTAACTAGTTACCTGACTCACTTCAACCACCCCACCACTTACTAGTTACCTGACTCACTTTAACCACCCCACCACTTACTAGTTACCTGACTTACTTCAACCACCCCACCACTTACTAGTTACCTGACTCACTTCGACCACCCCCACCACTTACTAGTAACCTGACTCACTTCAACCACCCCCACCACTTACTAGTTACCTGACTCACTTCGACTACCCCCACCACTTACTAGTTACCTGACTCATTTCGACCAACCCCACCACTAACTAGTTACCTGACTCACTTCGACCACCCCCCCCACTAACTAGCTACCTGACTCACTTCGACCACCCCAACCCCTAACTAGTTACCTGACTCACTTCGACCACCCCCACCCCTAACTAGTTACCTGACTCACTTCGACCACCCCCAACCCTAACTAGTTACCTGACTCACTTCAACCACCCCCACCCCTAACTAGTTACCTGACTCACTTCAACCACCCCCACCCCTAACTAGTTACCTGACTCACTTCGACCACCCCCACCACTAACTAGTTACCTGACTCACTTCGACCACCCCCACCCCTAACTAGTTACCTGACTCACTTCAACCACCCCCACCCCTAACTAGTTACCTGACTCACTTTAACCACCCCCACCCCTAACTAGTTACCTGAGTCTCTTCAACCTCCCCTACCCCTAACTAGTTACCTGAGTCTCTTCAACCTCCCCCACCCCTAACTAGTTACCTGACTCACTTTAACCACCCCCACCCCTAACTAGTTACCTGAGTCTCTTCAACCTCCCCTACCCCTAACTAGTTACCTGAGTCTCTTCAACCTCCCCTACCCAATCCCCACCCACAAAAAGTGTTCGAAGTTCACAGTCAGATCAATATCGGCCTTTTGAGTGATTCTGTCCGTCCGTTTGTCGGAAACTTGACATTGCCTCTGACACCAGACGACCCATGCAGCGCAATCTTACATGGATGATTCCAGCACTAGAGTCTCCGATGACCACTGTCGTAGCAATGTTGCACATGTCGTGTCCATCAGCATGTATCATTATGGTTTTTGTTGTTTAACGCCACACTCAACAATAATCCGGTTGTCCGGACGGAAGCTTTACAACTGTAATTATCCTCCGAGAAGATTTCCGGATTAGTGTTTGTTTGATATTTTACGCCGCACTCGGAAATATTTCAACAGGTCACAAATCACGTGAAGTTAAGCAACGTTGGTTGCGGAGAGTCCTTGGTTTGGGGATCGTGTTCGGCATTTGGCTCCTGAGAGTGTCTAGGGCTTCGGCCCTGCCCAACACAGAAGCACATGTAACACATATGGTGTCTCCTTAGGCAAGTGACTTTGGTGGAAATGTGTTCACCCAGCAGTGCATGGGTACCCGGTAGAATGAGATTGCAATGTGGTTGTTAACCTTCTAGCGCCTCACAGGCACTTTCGGTTGTATACTCCCCATGGAGCTGAGAATGAGTCTCGAGTGCACACTGATCCACTGACTGGGGTAATAATATTGTAGCGTTTTAATCATACCCCCGTAGAGCGATGCTCATGGTGTCAATCACTGGATTGATCTGTTCAGACTCGATTATTTACAGACCGCTGTCATATAGCTGGAATATTGCTAAGTGCGGCGTTAAAAAACAAACACACATTAGAGTTATTGTTTACATGATATAAGCCAAGTTTAGAGTCGACCTTGTTTCCAGGGTAACGTCATACCGAAAATAACCTGACTAGGATGTTCATTGATCGAAGTCCCGAGCAAAACCTAATACAGTAAACTACGGTTATAACGAACACGCTTATAACGAACTGACGGATATAACGAACTACTTTTTTGGTCCCGACTATTTGCTGTAGTTATGCTGTATATATGCTTATAACGAACTACGGTTAAAACGAACTAAATTTAGTAGTCCCTTTGAGTTCGTTATAACCGTCCTTTACTGTACACATTTGTGACGTCATTGTGACAACGGAAACACTCTATGACATTGTTGTTAAACTGACTCAGTCTGTATAATATGCAAGCAGAAAAAAGTCGGACGAGTGTATATATTGATTGATAAATTAAATATTGATACAATGTTGATTGTTATTTTACGCCGCAGTCAACAGTAGCCAAGCTATGTCGTGGCGGCTTGTAAATACAGTAAACTTCGGTTATAACGAACTCAAAGGGACTTCTAATTTCAGTTCGTTATAACCGTAGTTCGTTATAAGCATATATACAGCATAACTTCAGCAAATAGTCGGGACCAAATAGTAAGTTCGTTATATCCGTCAGTTCGTTATAAGCGAGTTCGTTATAACCGTAGTTGACTGTAACTTGTGAATGATCTCAGCGATTGGCAGGGACAGGCAAACAGAGTTATTGATAGAGAGCAAGGTCAACGTTTCATATGACTTTTAAAACAAAAATGAAACAAAAAATAATTAAGTATGCGTGTATCCGGGGGACTTATAACGCCGAAAGTGTGGGGCAATGATGTCATCAACGCAGTGACGCGTTACATGTAAATTCACAGCGCTGAAAATAACCACGGCGTCTCCATATAGGTACCCCCACCCACCCATCTGCACATATTCAACATAAAAATACCTACAAGACACATATCATATGCGATAATGTATTTTTCTGAATGTGGGTGTGTTTGAGTCGGAATTTAGAAGCTGTGTATATAACAGATTTCTACAAATTGAAACATGAATGTATTTTACAAACCTAACGACCCGACGCCAGTGTTTCCAAATTTTTGGAAGAAAAACTTAGCAAGGAAACGATTACCGATGTTTTCCGTGCTTGTGCATGTAAGCAAGCACTGACATTGATTTTTACTGTTATACGCGTAAAGGGGAAGCAGGTTTAACCACATTACGCATGCAGCTCTGTCTATGTTGTTTTGAATTATTTATTTGAACAATTCTTTTCGGAGGTGCTGATGATTCCAAAATAGAACATCGAGGAGCAGAACTACGGTAAGCCTTCATGTCTCCTTTCCTATTTTTTTGCATGGTACAGCTGGAGCTGTGAGCGGAGCCGAGGATGCGTGCAAGACATACGAAGCCATCAACGTCAACAACTGTCTCTTCAGTTTCGTCGTGGCACACCAACATCACCGGTCTGAACTGGTTTCTTCGAAAACATGCAGAGTAGATTTGCTTAACTGTTCGTGAGTATTCACCAGAATGTCCTGATCTTAAACGTTGGACAGACTATTACTTTTGATTATTATTTAAAAAAATGAAAAACATGTTTTAATTTTTTTAGCTCACCTGACTAAAAGTCAAGTAAACATGACATGGCCTGCTTGTCCATCGTCCGACGTCGCCGTTGTCGTCATCGTTTGTGAACATCTCAGAAACTGTACTGAAGCATCATATTCTTGTGACAAGAACAAAGTTTTAACTTTTACATTTCAAGTAGTTTCATCTTTATTAGTTGTAGGGTAAGTTGTATGTGCTTGGGTTTAAGAGTCAGAGCCGTTGCCCATGATACTCATGGGTGGGCAGGTTATTCCTATTCCTGGTCCTTTGTTTCCAACTCTCCAGCTTCTCAATACAACAGCTTTCAGCGCCAGAGCCGATTAACATCAAAAACATAAACTTTCTTCCATAGCATTTGCACACATTTTAGTCACACTGCTTTAAACTGCACAGACAAAATACTGACAAGGTATAGCTCAGGAATGTCAAAATCCTATATTCATGATGATGGTTTGTGGACACGCCAGGTGTCACTTACAGGGGTGATTGACTGACTCTATTAGTGATTGATTGAGTGATGATTGAGTTTTTACCATGTCCTATTGAATAAATGTCATCTCATCACCAACGACCCCAACCCTAGCAACATGCTTCCCCACTTAATGATGACAGCCCGATTTGTCCATTCTATTTTTAATATGTCCTCCACGGCAGTGTGTGTGTGTGGCTGCTTCTACTTGTCCGGATTGTTTCCGATTCATAGTGCTAGATTACTGACATACCATTTCGCAGTTTAACATGAATAACCAACTCAGACACAGTATACTGACTCCGAGGCGACCAGTGTTTGTTTTATCCCCTTAATGCTGGGCGCCAGACAGGGTAACAACAAGTAGCAGCTTTGAACGTCATTTGGTATGACGCGGGCGGGGATCGAACCCCGGACCTTCCGCTCTCCGTGAAGACGGGGATAGCATACAGACTATCCCATACACGAGTTTGTATGTAACAGTGAGTAATTATGTGCGCTGGTGATATACGCACTTATTATTATAATGGACCGCCTCCGTGGTCTAGTGGTAGAGTGTCAGCCCGGAGAGCGGAAGGTCCGGGGTTCGATCCCGGCCGCGTCATACCAGAAGACGTTAAAAGATGGTACTTGTTGTTACCCTGTCTGGCGCTCGGCATTAAGGGGCCATAACAAGGACTGGTTGGCTCGGAGTCAGTATACTGTGTCTGAGTTGGGTATTCATGTTGAACTGCGGTATGGTATCTCAGTGAGCTAGCACTATAAATAGGCATTCGTCCGGACTAGTACAAGCACACACACACACACACACACACACACACACACACACACACACACACACACACACACACACACACACACACACACACGTGCATGCACGTCGCTATATAAGTGCAATAATCTTGGACGCGACCTTAAACCCCATTTAACCTCATATCACACTTTTTATAATCTGGACATGAATGGCCAAGTCGCTGTGCAGAGTTGCGTCCCTTGGGCACACTAGCCACATATGATTGAGGGTTCGAATCCCAGTTCGCCCCTAGGACTGTCAGCACCATACCCATGGCCTTGGGTTTCACCAAAGTGATAAACGTCAGATATCTGCATCACCTACAACATTCAGCTTATACACCATACGAAACTGGAATATTCAGTCTGTTAAAAGCGGCATTAAACCCAAGTTACTGTTACTCACTTTGATAATGGTGAGCATGCATTGACTGTTGACAGGACTCTAGGCGAAACCAACACATGCATCAACAACCAGCATCTATCTGACAGGTGCATTGATTCTCTTGAAGAAATAATAAATGGATACATAGGTAAGACAAAGATATATTCGTAGACATATAAGCATCTTCATTCATTTGTGAATACCCTCTTAACCAAAGGGTGTTTGTATGCTGGCTTGACACGAAGCAGCCGTGTATGGTTCTTTAGGTCGTTATGATGGCGGTTACTATCTATAATGCCTACCGTGGTAAGTCTTCAAAAGGCACAATGTATAGCATCATAAAAATTGATTGCCTTTGGCGAGTCTTACTTAAGTTTAGAACTTGTAACCGTAATCTACCTATTTAAACTGGGAGATGCTGAAAAATACCTTTTACCGAAAGGAAATGCCAACTTTGAAATTATCTGACATAGGGGATGAATTCCATTATTTGTTTATTTGCCCATCTTTAGAAAACGAAAGAAAACATTTTCTACACAGATTTCTACAACATCAAACCAAATATGCATAAAATGAATTTGCCTTTCAATAAGTCACTATTAGAAACATTGAGAAAACTGTCCAAATTCTGTAAAATCATCATGACATTGTTTAAACCTATCAAGTGTCTCTCCTTCTTTTTGAATTGCACATATATTGCTGCCCTAGTGAATCTGTATAAATATGCATTCATGGTCGGCCAAGATGTTTTGTATCTATTCTATATTTATATGTATTATGTTGTTGAAATAGTTGTGTACCTCTGATGCCGCTGATAGCGGCCTGGGTGTAAATAAAAGTCAGACAATCGCCTATGATGTCATATAAACATCTTTGTGCATCAGTGACTGTCTCAGCTCCTGCCTTTAACCTTGGAATAAAGTGGTATAGCCGTCATGTTATTGTGGACTGAAGCGAAAAAACAACATGCTCTATAGCTATTATTCCCTGTGGGCATGTGTCGCTGTAGGTATTGGTCGACCTAACCTTTTCGTTATTGGTGTCAAGCTGTAGTGCAACAGTCAATGTGTAAAACTTTCGATGAAATAGTAATATTTACGAAAAAATAATCGAAGTTACGAGAAACAGTTCGAAATTTCGGCAATATTGACCACCCGATCCCGCTGGTCGCCTCTTACGACAAACATGGGTTGTCGAAATCCAATTTTAACCAAGATCGTCACTGGGGTATCGTTATAAAAATTATATGGAATAACATACCATATGTTTTGTTGCCATATTGTCATTTTGGAAACTGTTATAGCCGTTTAACCTTATAAACAACATCTTATTGACACAGTTCAATCTCAATCTGTTTCAGCTAACCTACAGATCAACTGCACTGCACGTCATTTCAACATGCACTGTCCGGCAGCAACCAAAGTCTCCAAAGAAATCAGTTCAGCTGGTAATTTTATTTTGAAAATAATAGTACCAGAAGCATGACAAAATTGTATATCGGTTGAAAAATATCGGATCATACGGCAATATTTCAGAATAGATGGTGAGCATAGCTTAACGCCGCTTTCGGCAATATTCCAGCACTATCACGGCGGGAGACACCAGAAACGGGCTTCACACATTGTAACCATGTGTCTCCATGCCCACAGGTAAGGCGGACAGTTAGTGAAAAAGTAATTGAGGAGTCCCCTTCATCGCTAGACAATCTCGGCCATTTTCAAACCAGTGCAAAACCCTCGGTCCTTTTTCGCCGATCCCTTTTTTCCAGTACTTTCTCAAATGACAGTGCTTGACTGTTTATTATTTATTTCGCTGTCAGAAACAATTGTACACTGAGTATTAACCGAGTGCATTTCTTTATCGTCAATATGATTGATTTGTTGGGAATATAACTCTATAATGCGAGCTTCGACCCAACAATGATGTCATCATTCCACAACACTTATCGCCGGTCAAATGTTTTCTCCATGGCATCTGCAGAAACAGTAGGAATGAGCAATTGATGCTTATGCTAATTTGTCCTGGCGACTAAGATTAATTTTCCTGATATGTTGACTAGCTTAGGTTCAATGGATGCAACACCTTATTTAGAATATCCAGTCCCTGGACTTCGTTATTACAAAGAAGGAAGCACTCCAGATTTTGATGGTTCAAACAGAACGTGATCGGTGTTTTGATAATCCTCTGTAATTACAAAATACTCCAAGAAGTAACAGTTTTCATGAGATAGCTGGAGCGGACTTGATATAGATTTATTACTCAAGTTTCACAATGGAGATGGTCGTGGTTCAGAGACTGCAAATGGCAAGTGCCTTATGTAAATTACCGGATCGGGTGGTCAGGTTCCCTGAATTGGTTGAAGCATGTCATCATATCCCCATGTCACGTGGATCGATGCTGATGAAGTCAATCACGGGATTGTCTTGTCCAGACTCGATTAATTACAGACCGCCGTCATATAGCTGGAATATTGCTCAGTGCGGCGTTAAACAACATAAAATCCCCAAAACATTAGAGTTATTGTTTACATGATATAAGCCAAGTTTAGCGGTGTTAAACAACAAAGAAAAAAATAAACAAACTTTAACAATCAATCATATTATGTGTGGGCTGTCTAACTCTTGTTTCAGTTAGCCGGCGACAGGAGCAATCCTGTGTTTCCGCCGAGGTTCAGAATATCAACAAGTGTCTTCTGGAGTTCGCCATGGCACATGGCAGCAAGAAACCTGAACTAGATGCATCCAGGACGTGCAGACTGGATTTGCTGAACTGCACGTGAGTAGATAACAGTTAAATGTCTGTAAGATGATACCCATCACCTGTTGCAGCTGCCCGTGTGAAGGATGTGGGATGTCTGGTGTTCCAGCCAACACTTGGTAAAGACTAACTCGAACGACTGCACTGGCCACTGGCCATGTCATTGTGACAACGATGATCATACACACAGGCACAGTCACTAGGTCGTGCTAGGATCCGCTAATTAAGGGTTCGATTCGAGATCACACGGTCACTACGTCTTGCCAGGATCCGCTGATTAAGGGTTCGAATCCCCGATCACACGGTCACTACGTCTTGCCAGGATCCGCTGATTAAGGGTTCGAATCCCAGCCACCAAGACGTGTCAGGATCCGCTGATTCAGGGTTTGAATCCCCGATCACACAGTCACTACGTCGTGCCAGGATCCGCTGATTAAGGGTTCGAATCCCAGCCACTAAGTCGTGTCAGGATCCGCTGATTAAGGGTTCGAATCCCAGCCACCAAGTCGTGTCAGGATCCGCTGATTACGGGTTCGAATCCCCGATCACACAGTCACTACGTCGTGCCAGGATCCGCTGATTAAGGGTTCGAATCCCAGCCACCAAGTCGTGTCAGGATCCGCTGATTCAGGGTTTGAATCCCCGATCACACAGTCACTACGTCGTGCCAGGATCCGGTGATTAAGGGTTCGAATCCCAGCCACCAAGACGTGTCAGGATCCGCTGATTCAGGGTTTGAATCCCCGATCACACAGTCACTACGTCGTGCCAGGATCCGGTGATTAAGGGTTCGAATCCCAGCCACTAAGTCGTGTCAGGATCCGCTGATTAAGGGTTCGAATCCCAGCCACCAAGTCGTGTCAGGATCCGCTGATTAAGGGTTCGAATCCCCGATCACACAGTCACTACGTCGTGCCAGGATCCGCTGATTAAGGGTTCGAATCCCAGCCACCAAGTCGTGTCAGGATCCGCTGATTAAGGGTTCGAATCCCAGCCACCAAGTCGTGTCAGGATCCGCTGATTAAGGGTTCGAATCCCAGCCACCAAGTCGTGTCAGGATCTGCTGATTAAGGGTTCGAATCCCAGCCACCAAGTCGTGTCAGGATCCGCTGATTAAGGGTTTGAATCCCAGCCACCAAGTCGTACCAGGATCCGCTGATTAACGGTTCGAGTCCCAGATCACTTGTTTATGATCATTGGTCTGTCATTTCATATTGCGCTGAAACTCAGTGATAGTACTGAAATACTAAGTACACCTAATTAAAAACCTCTCATGTTTATTGTTCACAGGGTATTCAGCGAGACCAACACATGTATCAACAATTACCATTTATCTGCCAAGTGCATTGATTCCCTTGATGACAGGATAAATCATTACATAGGTAAGACTCTGTTATCAGTTTGACGAACCAGTTCGTATGTTATCTTAGTTAACTAGTATGTTAACTATTTAGTACTTGTCATCTACAAGACATTGTTTATGGAACAAAATCCAAATAGTCCCTCAGTAAATATGTCATTCAGTATATACCCAACAGAAGGTTCCCAATTAACACCATGCTCATCAGGATTAGAATAGGTTCCCATAAACGACATTTGGATGTTTCGGCTCTCTGACGTGTGGTCAGACCCGGGTTTCCTTGTCCGGACCACAATGATTCAGGTGGAATAGCGCTGACTGTGACGTCAACACCATTCACTGAATCGTTCTCAAGTACATGTTTGTTTCTTTTGATGTTGCGCCTATAACGTTCAATTTAAATATATGTATACAGTTTGGACATCTGAGCACTCAACAACAAGATGTTAAGCTCAAACATCAGCACCATCATTCGTATATATGTACACACGACAATGAAACTGTTACTGGTATCAGTTGCTGGACGATGACGCCCACTCATATTATTGGATTCTGATCAAGTGCAGAACGTTATTAAGGTTATTAACCAAACAGACGATGACGATGGTCGTACAGAGACCGAATATTTCCCCTAAAAGAAATATGAAGTATGTACCAGTGAATAACCTCTGCACGTCCAAACTGGGCTCAAACGTCATTTGACCCGTGAAGTTCCGGGGTAGAATAGGTCTTCAGCAACCCATTCTTGCTGTAAAAGGCGATCGGGTGGTCCGGCTCGCTGACTTGGTTGATGCATGTCATCGATCCCAATTGCGTTGATCGATGCTCATGATGTCAATCACTAGATAGTCTGGTCCAGACTCGATTATTTTCAGACCGTTGTCATATAGCTGGAACATTGCTGAGTGCGGCGTTAAACAACAAACAAACAAAACAAACAAAGTGTCCGAAAACATAAGAATCGATCCACGCCGTCGGGACACGATGACAGAGAGCCAGGCCTCACGATCCAGTTTAATCGCCTGTTACCACTTACCTACTTAAAAGACTGGGGGCGTATTGTAGACAGCGCCTCTACGTTGTACAGTCGTTTTCCTCATGTACACAACGTTTCGTTAACATTTAAATAGTTTAGTAAAAGGTGTAAGAGGTTTGAAAATCGATGAACACAGTGACAGTCCAGTGAATTGAATCTCCATGAAAGTTGAGGTGAGGTGAGGTGAGGTGAAATTAGGTTTAACGTCGCGTCCAAGATTATTGCACTTATATAGCGACGTGCATGCACGTGTGTGTGTGTGGCTGCTTGTACTATGACTGATGCCGATTTATAGTGCTAGCTTACTGAGATACCATGCCGCAGTTTAACATGAATACCCAACTCAGACACAGTATACTGACTCCGAGCCGACCAGTCCTTGTTTTAGCCCCTTAATGCCGAGCGCTAGACAGGGTAACAACAAGTACCATCTTTAAACGTCTTTTGGCATGACGCGGCCGAGGATCGAACCCCGGACCTTCCGCTCTCCGGGCGGTCGCTCTACCACTAGACCACGGAGGCGGTTCTCAATGAAAGGATATGTGGCCTTGTGTGCAACAAACGTTATCAACTAGGTATATACTTACAAGTATTCAAATGTTGGTTTCAGGTGATCTTAATATCAAGTGCACCGTGTCACAGTTTAAAACGCACTGTCCCCGTGCAACCAAGGTGTCCAAGGAAGCCAGTTCATCGGGTAAGTAAGGGAATGTTCATTTCATGAGTATACATTTGTGGTAAAATCTGACGAGAGAAAGAACCAGCCTTTTTATAACGCGTTCTTGATGTAAGATATACAAAATAGTCCTGCGTCGTAGGCCAACGAAATTCGAATTTTGAATTACTCATACTTCATGAAAGTGTACATTTCGACCCATTTCACGTAAATTAGCTGTCTCTGCTTAATAATGTTAAGATAACTTGTTATTTGCTAGCATTTGTTTCCAAGGTTTCGTCAGGATTTAAATTCGGTTCCCTTACAATACATATACAGTAAAATACGTTTGTAACGAACACGCTTATAACGAACTGACGGATATTACGAACTTAATTTTTTGTCCCCGCTATTTGCTGTATATATGTTGTATGTATGCTTATAACAAACTACGGTTATAACGAACTTACATTTGTGGTCAATTTGAGTCGTAATAACCGTAGTTTACTGTACGTGTAATGTTGATTTTTGTTATGATTGAACGAACAATTTTCCGGTTTTATAATTTTAGATAAAAAGGGGTTCAGTATTCAAGTTTTGGTAGAGAAATATCTGTAATAACAGACGGCCAGGAAGTACCTTATCACAACCGCTGGAATAGTTAGACGGTAGTCTGTATTGGAGTTTTGTTTTGCTGCCAATATGGCAATAAAAATTACTGAAGCGGGTATTTTAAGTGACGCGAAGATGTTCGAGAAATATGTCACTTTTTTACCCTTACTGGTACGGATGTGACTGTTTAAACATTTAAAAAAACATCCGGGAAATAATCATGTCTAACAACCTTGACATGTAGACTATTGTTGGACTCCTACTCACTTCAGGTAATATTGTAAATAAATAATATATAATTAGTGCACAATGCAGCAGTTCTTTTATCCTGGATTCGTCTATCCTTAAACAGTTACATATTTTTATGTTTCCTCTCCTGTATAATGTTCAAGTGTGCATGTGCTTACGACAGGCGGTCTAAGATTTCAAACAGAGATTACGATAACAGAAGCGGAAATAATAAGGTCCCGGCATAACAAAAATCGTTTGAATAATTAAGGCACAAACAACACGTAGACGATGTTGAACGGATAAAGCACTTTCGAAAACCTGACCATAATTCTTCGACTATTTCCCTTACAGCAACGGCATCGGACCCAACGTCATCAACGAGCTTTAACGTGGCATCGTTCGCCGGCCTGGCGTGTTCAATTATGCTGTCATTGCTGGTATGAAACAACACGAGTTACTTCCCTTATCCCCTGTTCAATGACGTCAGTATTCTGGGCGATACTGTCTCCATCATGAGTATTTGGCCCTTAAGTATTTCATCTTAGCAACTAAGCTTTAACATTGCACCTTAGCATTTATCGTTTCAGTAATGACATGTGATCAATTTGAGAACATCCTGAACACTGGCGCAGAGCCTTCAATGATTCTATGAGGTAATACACAATAACAAAAAAATGATGCTTTGTAAAGGATAATGATGAATTGTTCATGGTAATGTACATGTAGGATATACACCTACAAAGCTAATGTATGATCCCATCTGATGTCCAGTTTCTCGCGGCAAAGGTGTTAATTGATTTTATAAGTCAGTTTGCACCTTTGCCTTGGGAAGATGCCTGATGTCTAAATTTCAGTCACCAGTATCATTTGATACGGCTTAAACCATCACATAGTTTAGGTTTTAGGCCAAGTATCATGTTCGAGTCTCTAGTAATGTTTGGTCGGGTTTTAAAAAAATACTATTATTGGTATAAGTATGTTCAGCGTCATTATTGAAGGCTCACCTAAGTATGTAGGCATCAAACATGAACAACGCAGCTGAATAAGATGTTGTTTATGCCTGTCACACTGATTGGATGATTATATGAAACTGGAAACATGGACAACGACTATTAAGAAAATGAATAGTGCAAGATTGGAGGTGATGAAAAACATTCCAAAAACACACGACAGAACGCAACCAGTCGTTCAGCTCCATGCTCGTTAAATACATGACAAGTAACAGTCAATTCTCTCTCTCTCTCTCTCTCTCTCTCTCTCTCTCTCTCTCTCTCTCTCTCTACCTCTCTCTCTCTCTACCTCTCACTCTCTCACTTTCTCTCTCTCTCACTTTCTCTCTCTCTCACTTTCTCTCTCTCTCTCACTTTCTCTCTCTCTCTCTCTCTCTCACTTTCTCTCTCTCTCACTTTCTCTGTCTCTCTCTCTCTCTCTCTCTCTCTCTCTCAATATCTGCGTGACTCCTCAATAATGAAGCTGAGTATTTATACTAGTATTGTTAATTTACTGAATTTGCTGAATTTTGGTTGAACGCATTGACATTGCAAGCACTATCAAGATGAAGTTAGTGTATGAAAATGAGCAACAGTTGGGTTTGTTATAACGGTCATGTGTCTGGATTCATCGCTTCACATAAATACATGTTATCAAGGGCAGACAACCGTGTCTGGCTATTAGCGACCGGTGAGTGTTTTACCGTTAAGTTGAAGGTAATATATCTGGAGTAGCTGCTACAACACAACCACTTTTCTAAAGCGGAATTGACAAGAATTCCTTTGATGTTGACCAAAAAATGTTTTAAACAACATACTCCTAAACTCAACCTATAAACCGAGACCATTTGCCTCGGACATGTGCATACGTTGTTTTTTATGTTAACTTATTACCATTAGACATTCTTTACTTGCTTCAAACGCTTTAATTTTATGTATTCTCCTTCTTCATTCGCCAAAGGTTGCATGTCTTTGTCCCCATGTTCCAAGGTGATCCGTGTTTAAATCAAGTCCTCGTGTGTCCACTTACAGATGGCAGACAAAATACTGCCTCAATTCCATACATTTAGCCTAACAAATACTACTCAAAACAAGTTAAAGAACACCCGGAATGGGAAGGCCGCGTGTTGTAGCACCCACTAGCCATGATAGGTTAACGATAGTCGGGTGTTCTTTATCTTCTTTTGAGTAGCATACAGAGTTTTATTTGGTGTCTTGTGTTGTTAACAATATGTTGGTTGGTTTTGAGTTTATTCTTACCTTTGTTCTATTCACAGGATAACATATTATATCGCTAGCTATTTGAAGCTCTGGAAATGAAACATTGATCTCGTTATCAGTACATGGCAGACATTTTAAGTGTGACTTTTGAATATTTCACTGCCACAAGGTCATGAAAAGTTCAAAATTTCATCCATTGCGGGGTGGGGGTGGGGTGGGGTGGGGTTGGTGGGGGTCATTACAATTATTCTGTGTAACTTCTCTTCCGAACCGATACCGATAAATGATTATTGGTTTTTGTCTGGTAAAAAATCGCCGTATATATTTTCCTTAAACAGCAGGATTATCCTGACTGTAACGAAAGAATATTTTGGCCTTGCCTAATTTCTCAATGGTACCTCAAGCGAATGTTTCACTTGTGAGAAAACAAGGAATAAAAAGGCCAGTGAAAATTCATTGAACGTGTACTCCAGAGATTAACCAGTCTCGGTTTTCTGCCGAAACAGATTCCATTCGGCGCTAAAGCGATAAAAATTATATATATGGACCCTTGAAAATAAGTGATGATACCAGGTGTTCGCGATAAGGGTAAGCATGCCCTGCTGTTCTTATAAGAATTTTTGTTTAGGTCATTATCGCAAGTGGTATGATTTACTTTCTATTAATTATTTCTATCAATGAGCAGATACAGTGTCAAAATAGCGGTGAAATATATGGGAGTGGATCACTCTAAATCAGTGATGACACCAGGTTTCCGCGAAAACTTAAGAACAACACATCGTTGAAACAATAGTTCGATGTTGACAAATGCTCAGATGTATGTATTAGGCGCGCAAAAGAATATACTACTCAAGAGCTTCCTGGTGCGAATATTTGCACACGAACAATGTTTTGTCTGGGTTTAAGCGCTGTATACGTACGGTGTGAGTTTTCTCCAGATAACAGCTAGGATGCTGTGTTTATGAGGTTTATGAGGTTTATGAGTAGTTTTGATGCTTTTGGTGTTTGCTTTTTACGTTTAAGATGTCAATCCATGATACTATAATGTACAAATGGTAGGTGAATAGCGGTTGTGCTTTTGACAAAGGTCGGTGTCAAACATTGAAACGAGAAGGCGTGTTTGTGTAACACGCCCATGAATACCGGTTGTTGATGTGTTTTACCTGTCCTTAGTTAGTTATGTATATACCGTATTTCGTCTAATAAACGTCGAGGATTTAAAACTGGCGCCGATACTCAGGCAACGTCTCTTCAGGGTGATACAAAAAAAACAACATTTGGACTTTCAGAAACCATATAATGAATAGCCCCTAACTTTCTGTGACGGAGTAAAAGCCGAATCTCTACGCCGGGGATTATAATGTCCGAAAAATACATGTCAGGTGCGTCTGTGAGAGGAAATACGGTACTTTGTTTCCTAGGATGAGCCTGTGTGAATGTAATGTCTTTCTTTGATCCTGCCGACGGAATATTACGTATTTGTTGTCGACCCTAGTGTAATAACAGTACATGGAGATGTTACCTACGAAGATGGAAACTGAAACTGACTTTTTAAGCTGAGCATGTAAGAATCTATCGAAAGTTTTGGTTTGCTGGAAGGCCTCTGCATGGGGTGTAAAATGACGACGTGATAGATGTCACCTTCACTTTTTCATTCAAGGTATTATTGGGACAAAAACAATAATTATTAAAATCGGTTAAGGGATTCAAAATATCTTTATGGAGGTCTGTGTTTCTGCCTGTGTCGATACTTAAACGTCAATGGCTGAACTCGGGACACGATTTTTTAATTAAATTTTATTTAATCACAAACATTTAGATTGCTCAGATGTGTCTTTAGAAGATATCTGATTAATTTTGTGTCATTAGGTAAAGTATTTCTACACATTCCGTCGTGTATGTAAGTTTTTGTGCCATGTGAAAAGATCACTGCATATTTATAGTTATAACCAGGCTTTTGTATATATATATATCTACCACTGACAAGAGCAATATTCTTATTGGTTAGAAAATTCTGGATGTCTTTAGCTTTTAGGTATTTGTGTAAGCCGAACGGGAATATAATATACCGGTAGAAACTGTCATGCCTTTTTAGATCTGTTCTTTAGATCTGTTCTGTTCATCGGGTCTTCAGCACTGGCCTGGACAACTATTTTAGTGGGTCATTTTTATAATGTTACCTTTATATTACCTGTATTTTAACCAAGATTCTGATTATGTTTTTTTTAATTAAAATACACAAGAACGAAAACACTTTTGTTTCGTGACAAAAAATTCTGTGAAAGAAAAAGATAATATTTGTTTCTAATAATTCAGCAAAATCGTCATTAAAATAATATTTTTTTGATTAACTAATATCCGAACGAGTTATTTTATGTGACTTGAAACATCAGTTACTGGGCAACCAAGGGAGATAAAGTCTCCAGATACTTTCTGATGCTTTTTTCTTTTTCCCCAATGGTCTTACTGTTTTCATACTTAGAAATGTCGAATGCTTGTCCATTGTAAGAATTATGAAGCATTAAATGCTTATTATGTCTGTGTTATTTGGACAGCAGGACTACCCCGAACATAGCCTCGGTGGCTGAGTGGGTTAGATCGCTGACTTTGTGTGCTGGCGATTAGGTGCCTCACTCTGGCAGTGTGGGTTCGAATCCCGGACGTGACTCAACCCCAAAAAGTACGAAAATCTGTACTTTACTCAGAAAGTGTTATCCCAACTATAACATGTGTTACCCGAATATTCATGTATACAATCATGCACAACAATCCACCGGGGATGTCCACTCAGCTAATCCACTTTGTCTTTATCTTCTAGTTATGCACAACGTATCTGTGGTGAAGGTGCTGTCTAATGTCCGCTATATATTGTAGCTATGCTATTAAATGCTTTAACATGTCACTGAGTAAAGAAACTAATATTTTTTATAAAGCGATTTCTCGATTTGAAAAGTGTTTCTTAAAAAGAACACTTCTGTGTTTTAATTTTGGCATTTGTTTCATATTGTATAAACATTTTTTAAGAGCATCATTGTACGTTAACCATGTGATAACTAATGATTTCTAACAAAATCTATTTTGTGCTGATGTTTGCATTGTTTCATAGCTCTGCGCATCACAATAAAATGTGTACCTGTATTGTGGTATTGGAGTGTTTTGTTTGGTCATCTGCTTGTCGTAAGAGCCGATTAGGATGGGATTCGGGAAGTGAGAGGTGGCCTAGTGTCTACGTCTACAAGAAGGCTACCCCGCAGCCATGTGAAGTCTACTGTACAGTAAACTACGGTTATAACGAACACGCTTATGACGAACTGACGGATATAACGAACTTACTTTTTTGGTCCCGAGTATTTGCTGTAGTTAGGCTCTATATATGCTTATAACGAACTACGGTTATAACGAACTGAAATTAGTAGTCCCTTTGAGTTCGTTATAAACGTACTTTACTGTATATGTATAGTGTACGAGTAAACTACAGATACCGATTTCATTTGTTTAGAAGTATTGTTGAGACATGCCCCGGTCTCCGATATACCGTTATGATACAGAGAAATCCTGGTTATAGGGACGGGGGCGTAACAACTATAATCACCCGGTGTAACAAATTAACAAACAGATTAACGTGTGTTGGTTGTTTTACGCCGCACTCAGCAATGATCCCACCATATGACGGCGATCAGTAAAGCTGAACCAGCCAATCCACTGATTGACATCATGGACGACCTGCATCAGCCAAGTCGGTGAGACTGACAACTCGATCCCGTTAGTCACCTTTTACTTACAGCAAGGGTCGCTGAAGACCACTTCTCGCCGAGGACTTTATTGGGGACGGATTAAAGAGTGGAGGGTATGGAAAAATGTCACTATGTTCACACACCCGTGGGATTCCAGATTATTCCATATGTCTCACTGAATATTGTTAACCGTGAAGATCCGGGGTAGAATAGGTCTTCAGCAACCCTTGTTTGCCGTAAAAGCCGACTATGCTTGTCGTAAGAGGCGACTAACGGGATCGGGTGGTCAGGCTCGCTGACTTGGTTGATGCATGTCATCGTATCCCAATTGCAGAGATCGATGCTCATGATGTCAATCACTGGGTTGTTTTGTCCAGGCTCGATTATTTACAGACCGTCGTCATATAGCTGGAATATTGCTGAGTGCGGCGTTAAACAACCAACCAACCAACCAACCAACCAAACAACCCAATTTCGTGGATCGATGGTCATGATGGCAATCACTGGATAGTCTGGTCCAGACACGATTAGTTACAGACCGCCGTCATACAGGTGGAATATTGCTGAGAGCGGTGTTAAACAACAAACAAACAAATAATCGAGTGTGGTCTAGAAAATCCAGTGAGCACCTATCTACGTAACTGGGATACGATGAAATGTATGAACCAAGTAACGAGTCCATATTAATCAATATGTCTCACTGAATATTGTTACCCGTGAAGATCCGGGGTAGAATAGGTCTTCAGCAACCCATGTTTGCCGTAAAAGCCGACTATGCTTGTCGTAAGTGGCGACTAGCGGGATGGGGTGGTCAGGCTCGCTGACTTGGTTCCCAATTGCGGGGATCGATGCTCATGATGTCAATCACTGGGTTGTTTGGTCCAGACACGATTATTTAAAGACCGCCTTCATCTAGCTGGAATACTGTTAAGTGCGGCGTTAAACAACAAACAAACAAACAAACAAAGAAAAAAAGCTGTAACCACGCTTGAATTGAAACCACACAGGAGCATCAGGTAGCTGTTGGACATTTGTTGGACATTTGTTGGACGCTTCTTTCACTTTTGAATAATCATGATTACGTTAATGAAAATGAGGTGCAATCTTATTAAAATCAGACCTTTAATGCGATAGGGTACCTCTCTGCGTGAAGACTGAGGACAGTGGAGTAATTAGGGAAGAGCTTACGGTATTCCCTGCAGCACCATCATAAAGGTGTATATTTGAAGGACATATCGTTCCACACCCATTTCGACAGGTCAGAGAAGCTATAGATTTTCCATGCTATTTCAGTGCAGCCAAAATAATTTCAGTTACATTGTCTGAGGAATTGTCATGCTACTTCAGCTAGAATTAAAATTTCAATTGTCTGATTAGATGATTAAAGAGAGTCATTAGAGCGAGTGAGTAAATGTTGTTAAACGCCGCATCGTCGTGAATAAATCAAGACACAGTGAACCATGCTTAAAATCAGATATTTTATTTGTGAATCGTGTTTAATATTGAATCCTCTGGTTGTCCAACCAAAAAAGAATATAAATAGGATTATACATAGATTTTTATTGACCTTGTATCCAACTGAAAAAGAAACCTATATTTGTGAAGACATTTGGAAGAACCTTGGCGGCACATGACCCACCAAAGGAAGCCAGACCAGCTAATCCTGCCCCACAAACCAATGGTCCGCCGCTGTCTCTCTGAAACAGATCATATATATCAGTATGTAAATGATGGATCGGTTCTAAATATCGGACATTGATTTCCTTAGCAGGGCATTAAATAACTGGGCATCACCGCCACAACCATGTCCTGTATCAACACGGCCTGTCTAGTTCAGTATGATGAATAAACGAAGTGAGATAGCAGGTGTCAAGTGCATACATACATACATACATGATGCATGCACGCACACACGCACCCACGCACATACATTCATACACATACACATACACATACATACACACACACATACACAATAAACATACGCACATACAGATATTACAAAGCGAGAATCAGCTCACTTAGCAGGGGTACCACTGTACACGACCAACCCACACAACTTGACTATTGTCACACAATAATGAGGACAGTTTTGTCACTCTGATTCTTTGTGTATAGATCTAATTTAATATGAAAGAGACGAGGCGGATTTCACTGGTCTCATTTATTTCTAGTTAAGGTGTGTGAATCAGTGAAAGACAATTGGCAGTTTGACTATTATTGAACAATATCAGATCATCGATATATCCGAAGCTTTATTTAAAACTTCTTGACCAAATTCCCATGTTTTTGGGGTTTGCCAATCCGAGCATAACCATTCATATGCATTAAAAGTAATACGGCGATGCCATTGAATAACCAGTCTCTATTATAAGCTAAAACATATTCCATAAGGCCTCAAAGTCAAAATAGCGGTGAAAATGTTATGAATGGATCACTGAAAACGAACCAGATCAGCAAGGAGGGCAGCACAAGTGTTGCCAGTGGGAATGCATATTTCTTACCTAAATGTCCTAGCGCACCTAATTTCACATATATGCAATCTGCAAGGAAGTCCAGTATTTCACAAATTGTCTTCTCACTAAACTTCAGAGCTGCTGTTCACAGCAGCGTTAAACCAGTCTCACTCACTCACTCAGTATATCACGACCTATCAGTTTAGCATTTGTAATCCCGAGGGGACATTAACGTTAAACTACCGGAGAGCTGCAAAGAGGATTCCTCTATCAACACGACGCGCGACCAATTATACTTCAAAAGAGGTTAAAGAATACCCGATTTTTTCACTTCCAGTTGGGGATGTTATTTAACTCGATTAGTATATAAGAATAGTGAGTGAGTGGGGGATTACACTGTGACTGTAATGTATATGCATTTTAAGAATGAGTGAACCCGGTATTTAGTTTTCGTATCGTACATTACCTCAGAGAAGCCTTCATCTGTTGCACACAGTTTGTCACCGCCGATGGTCAAACCAAGCACTGACCAGTCGTCATTGCAGGACATCTCGCTGGTTATCGTCACCGTCTTCTTCTGAAGAACGTCAGGGAACATCCCATCTGAAGTGAAGGTTATTAATAAAACACAGAGCTTCGCTTGCTGCATTCTGTGTAATTGGCCTTGATACTTTGAAGATGAATAAGGTTTTCATATAAATCCTCGGTCCTAGATTAAAAAGGCACTGTTCTCGGTGCCTATTTCCGGTCGATGTCTATACATCGTAGTGGGTAGCTTGTGTCGGATTGATACACTCTCTGTGTAATTAGGGACATAATAAACAGCTGGGTTGTGATGCATCCTAACATCTGAGTTGGAAGACAAATTTGGGTTTGATTAATATAAATCACAATTGCTTGAACTACTGGAAGTCACACCAGTTTTAAACCATTATGATGACGTCACGCTATTGTTGTTGCATTTTATTTTGAGCAAAAATGTCGATGGCCATTCTGAACGTGCAGTTTAAACAAGTAAAACTGACGCAACTATAGGCCATTTTGCAAAAATATAGCGTACTTCTGTATCAACCATAACATGGGACCCGTGAAGATCCGGATTAGAAATAGGTCTTCAGCAACCCATGCTTGCCGTAAAAGCCGACTATGCTTGTCGTAAGAGGCGACTAACGGTATCGGGTGGTCAGGCTCGCTGACTTGGTTGATGCATGTCATCGTATCCCAATTGCGTGGATCGATGCTCATGATGTCAATCACTGGATTGTCTGGTCAAGACTCGATTATTTACAGACCGCCTTCATATAGCCGGAATATTGCTGAGTGCGGCGTTAAACAACAAACAAAGAAAATCCTAATATGGCATTGAACATATACTATTTAATGTTTGGTCAGGTTCAAGTTGATGATAATGCTAAGGATCAAGTTGATGATAAACAAATCTGCATCGAACATATATACTGCTTAATGTTTGCTGAGAATCAAGTTGATGATAATCACCCAACAAATAAGGATTGAAATTGCCCGGTACACAATGAATTGGTAGTTATACGGAAAGAGGCATGTAGTGATGTGTACGAGATGCTTGAAACCTGTGTTTGGATTTATCGTGACAGAATCGGTGGACATCATCACCAGAGAGCACAACAACAATTGGTAAAGAGGACTGCAACAGTTTAATGCACTTATTATGCCCCCTCAGCGTCTAAGAAGGCGTAAGACGACAGAAGAATTAGGGTGGTGAATCATCACTTCATGACGGCCACCACACTCAGAAATGACCTGCGAAACGCCCGTGGCTTTAACGTTTCTACTCAGACAGGGCGTAATCGTCTCCTTGTTCCTGGTCTCCGGTCACAAAGGGCTTGCATTTGAATATCACTGACCCGACATCACAGGCAGGCACGTTTGGATTGGGATGACGATTGGATAGACCAGGACATGGATCCAGTATTTTTCACTAATGAATCGAGTTAATATCTGAACTTTAAAGATCATCTTGCCCGAGTGTGGCGTAGACAAAGATTTCAGGATTCCAACGTAGCCGAACATGACCGCTATGGTGTGGGCTTAGTCATGGTTTGGGATGGGATCAGTAGAGCTGGAAGAACCAATGTCCATGTCCTACAGTGGGGGACGATGGCAGGTGTGTGGTACATGGATGATATTCTGGATGTGTATGTGAGACCGTAAGCTGGTGTAATCGGACCGCACCTTATGCTCGTGAACGATAACGCACGACCTCATCGTGCTGGGGTCGTTGATGCAAACGTAGAGCAGGAGACCAATGTCCGCATGGCATGGCCAGCCCGGCCACCAGACCTCAACCCAATCGAACACATGTGGAAGAAGCTGCCGATCGCCCCCTCACGACGCCCTGTCCTTCCGGCGAGTGAAACAATCATCCCTTGGCAGACACTTTTTGGGAGCATGATACGGTGTCAGGCTGTGAACGCATCACGTGGATCACATACATGCTACTGACAGTTTTCGTTCAACAATGAATTTGTTTTTCGAGATTTGTTGACATTTCAGTATTGGTCACATACCCTCATCATGACGGGTGATCTGAGTGATTATAGGTCACATGCTGTTTGTTAGCATTTTAACAAGGAACATTTGTTTTTTAAACATGTCTTCATGCAATATTGACGTATTTACATAGCGACATGCATGCACGTGTGTGACTGTGTGTGACTGTATGTGTGTGTGTGTGACTGTGTTTGTTTGTTGTTTGACGCCGCACTCAGCAATATTCCAGCTATATGACGGCGGTCTGTAAATAATGGAGTCTGATTAATATCACGAGCATCGATCCACGCAATTGGGATCGATGACATGTATCAACCAAGTCAGCGAGCCGGACCACCCGATCCCGTACGTCGCCTCCTACGACAAGCATAGTCGCCTTTTACGGCAAGCATGGGTTGCTGAAGACCTATTCTACCCCGGATCTTCACGGGTCTGTGAGTGAGTGAGTGAGTGAGTGGATATAATGAAGGGTGTGAGTGAGTTTCACAGCGCCTGGTATCTGGAATTTGAACCCACGACAATACTTTTCGGCCCTCCCATGCACGGCGTATTGTGGCGCCTTAACAACCATATCACCACCATCATTGGATGCATATTATGAATGGTCTTACTTGACAATGCACCCCATCCAAGGACCGTGCAGTCTGTGTTGGTTAAGTTGGGGGAACTGGAAGACAAAAAGAATGTCCCAACATTCGGACTTGATGTGTCGAGGGATGTTTGAAGGCGCAAAACTGCAATATCACTGGGAAGGCCAACTGAATCCGAGAAGGAAGGATGCTGTGGACAAGAAATACACAAGTAACAACGTCCTTCCCAAAGACAACACATCTAGATTCATTACTTCTTTTAATGACTTTCCTTTTCAACCATTATTCAACATTACATTGCGAGGAAGCTAGAATGGGGTCTGTCATAACTACTCCATGAACACAGATTTAGAGGCTTTGTGGGAAGAGACTAAATTTTAATATTTGTTTCAAAATTAGACCATTACGTATTCCTACTTCACAAATTAACATTTCAATCCGGGTTTAAATGTGGTGACTGAGAATTGATAATTGTAAACAATATTAAGGTCTAAGTTACTCTACAGACTCACACTAATTGTGAACATAACAAGCACAATACCGATGCTATTTTGGCGTATACAAACTCTTGGGGGGTAATCCTAACTACCGTAGATCTATGATTGGAGAGAGGATTGATTTCGCTAAGGAAAAGGAAACGTTTTACGGAATTCTATGGTGTCCATTTTCGGCCCAAATAACCACCAGAAAACCTTTGGTTTCATTGTAAAGACACAGAGAGACCACATCAAAACCATGATCGGATAAATACGAACACGATCCTGTTCGTTCGCCTCTGAGTGATACAAGGTCTTCTCGCTTTATGAAAATATGTTATAATTAACCATGAGTTTACCTTAAGATAAACGTTGTCTCTTTCCTAAATGTTCCTAAAACAGTTTCAAGCATTATCCCATATTGAAGATGCACAACACAGAGAAAGATGTATATCCATTGTACACGTATATCCACAATTACACCTGTTATATTGAAGATTATAAGATTGTAAATAATTTACCCGGGTAAATGATGTCAATGCCGAAATCTGAACGGACCCTTCGTTGTTTGCGATATCCACTGTTCCGAATACTCCTCTGTAGACAGATGGGTCGCTGGGAAGAAAAGCATAATCCTAGTTAATAGTATCTTCACAGTACATATAAAACGTCAACGCCTGAGAACAACCAGTCTCGAATATCTGCCTATACAAAATCAAATGGGCATAAAAGGCAAAAAAGTTGTGCAAACTATATGAGTAGATTACTGAAAAATTAGGATGAGACTGGCCGACTTTTATCGAAATAAAAACCTTTTATAGTGTAGCAGTTGCCTGCAACAAAAATTAATCGTTGTTTTGTTTTATAAAATATTGAGACTCTTAGTTTTAAATAAAAGAATATCTGGTTTTGCAGCTGCAGCAAACATATCTAATCTTGACACAGAATCCCAAGTTATAGAGCCGCCGAATAGTCATTACAGGGTGGCCTCATCATGATGCCTGAAAAACTATTGAACTAATTATTATAATAATTATCCTGTCATCTTTCGGCGTTCTTTGCTTTGCGAAATCCGAGAAAAAAAGATATTTTAACATAATTTCTTGAATCTTATTAATTTTCCGTTTGTTCAAGTTTGAATGAAAGTTTGAAGTATCAATGTCTGCTATAATTCTTGCTCATTAGGTAAAATCTTGAGAGTCTTATCTACACCTACTCATCGTCTAAGCAGTGTGCTGCAGTCAATGCCTTTGTTGTGGAATATGGTGTGCAACCGCAAATGTGGATCCATTCACCATTTACCAACTTCTGTAAACTTCCCGCATACGGAAACTCAGCAGAGCTGGCGCTGGACCCACCAAGGATCCTTTTCTGTATGTAACCTGTGCATATGACTAAAACGGAACAAATATTCTTTCAATTGGTACCAATTGTACATCGTCTTGAAGCTTATTGTCCGTAGTGAACAACTTATAAGCCGGTGTTTGTCAGCTTACATGTAGGTCCTACACTAGACTAACATCTAATCTCTGAAATGAACATATCGTACAGAAAAAAACAGTTGTTCAGTTATCTTAATAAAAAATATAATAAAAGGGAGCCCAGTGACTCTCTTCATTTTCAGAATCTAGACTTGCCAAACATTATAGACTTGCATGGGCTGTATTTGATATATGTTTGTATCAGGGTCTGTAGTCCTACACATGCACTCCCGTATACTTAAAATAACACAATCACCCATTGGTATCTCCCTAGATGGTGGACAAAGTGACACCTACAGTAGTTGGTGATATGTGTTCAAGTCTACCTGCGGCCAATGTTATACCCATTGGCAAAAAGATAGCCCATCCATCATCGCATTATCAGAAGCTAACAACAATGTGCTGATGGCGTCAAGGGAAAGGGGCGGGGGTCTCCGTCCTATGGAATTCTTGTGAAGAGGTCAGCTTGATTTTGAGTGCGAGTAACAGCAATGGTACCCAAAATGTTAAAGTCAAAGACCTGTTTCATTTTGCGTGAGGTTTTACGAAAGTTACACAGTCAATACTTCAAATTACATTCGACAACGAACACATGTGTTATCTGCAATAGTTTATCTGTAAACACCTGTTCAATTACCACAGTTACGTAACAATTTCGTCTCACGGAAAGGGATGCTAACGGTGCGAACCACTCCAGTCAAAGATGACACAACACAAAAAGACAGTAATGATAGTGTATTGAAGTAAAATGTTACAGGGTGCAAATCCTGGCTGCACAGTCTGGGAGCAATCTCATTAAAATCAGATCTTAATTTTCGCTATAGCCAAAAAAGCTCGGAGGACATCCCATTATACTCCTGTGCATTTCGCAAGGAATGCTGCTATCCAAAAGGATCTTGGTTAGTTATAAAACTGTCATCAGTTCATCAGCAGTCACTAGCCCATGGTCAGCCAATGTCCACTCCCCAATTCACCGGTCTCATCTTACTATACTAGCCACATAAAGAAACTGTGCACGGAGAAAATATATTCTGGATTGAAATACAACACAGCAAGAACAAAATGATGCAGACGCTGTAGCAGCTGAATGATCTGACCATAAGAAAATGTCAACGGGACTTGAACAACATCTGTTACGATGACGTAAGATCAAAATGGAGTAGGGGGTCATACGACAAAGTCACAAAGTCAATAACGCGTATTACCACCCTGTGCGTGAATCACAGCAGTGCATCGGCGACGCATGGAGTCCACCAAATGGGCATGGAAGGCCTGGGGAATGGCCTGCCATATCCTCCTCAAATCCTGTGCCAAGTCACGGACGTTATCTGGAGGATGTGGAAGACGACGCAGACGGCGCTCCATTTCATCCCACACATGCTCTATTGGGGAGAGATCTGGAGAAACTGCAGGCCATGGCAGTAACATGACATTGTTATGGTGAAGGAAATCCATTGCGACCCTAGCCGTGTGAGGACGAGCGTTGTCCTGTTGAAATGTCAACATGACGTTGCAGGAAAGGAATGACCACAGGGCTCAGAATCTGATCTCTGTAGCCAACACCGGTGAGATTGCCCTGAACAACCACCAAAGGGGTTCGGTGCCGTGCTGTTATCCCACCCCAAATCATCACAGAGCCACCTCCAAAACGATTCCTCTCCACAATACAGTTGCGTGCATATCGTTCTCCCAAACGCCGGTAGACACGTTGGTGCCCGTCACTGTGGGAAATGTTGAACCTCGATTCATCTGTAAAGACAACATTTCTCCACCATATTCGAGGTTGGCGAACATATATTTCGACACCATCTTAGACGGTTGACTCGATGACGGTGTGTCAGGATGGGACGTATGGCAGGGCGTCGTGGTCGAATCCCGTACTGACGTAAACGATTCCTGACAGTGTTGGGATGGATACGGCGCAGTCGAGGAATTGTCTAGGACGTCGTTACTGCCGTTTGGAACCTGTGTCGGAGATGTGTAACTCGAATCCATCTGTCCTGTCTTGGCGTCGTCACTCGGGGACGTCCTGAACGTGCGTGGTCGGCAACGTCATTTGTGTTCTGATAACGCCTCACCAATGCCGATGGCATTGGAAATGTGTTGCCACCTGTGGTTGCCTCATTCCCGCTCGGATCATTCCAATGGCTTCATGACGCTGTGCAGCTGTCAATCTTGGCATGATTTGCTTGTGATATGCTTGAGAAGTTTTGAATTTTTGAATGACCACAGATCATGCTTTCCAAAGTGACAGCGAATTTTGAGTTGCACATGCTGTGAACAGCTGCACAGGATGCACGTGCAGTAATACAATGCACGTCCATAGGCCCCCATCAATGACGTCATATCGCATGGCACGTGCATGAGCGTTTGAATGTCTCCAATAATTGCTGTGTTCAAACCTATATTTCATATATGGACGGTGTGCCCTTATATCTAAATTTTCTCCGTGCACAGTTTCTTAATGTGTCTAGTATATAAACAAACAGCTGAACTCTAGCCTCATGGTGCTGATTAGCCTTGCTCCAAGTCTGTACTGAATGGTATATCTATGGATGTATCTATAGTCATTCTATCCTTATATTGGCCATGTTCAGATCAGCTGACAGTATGCCGGTCTACGTATTATTTCTATAATCTTGGAATTATTATTTAAACTAAGACTTGTGTGAGTCTAGATGCTGATCTGCCCCATGAAATGGAATCATCTTTGTTAAAACTCAACAAGTAAAAACAAATTAAGAGACGTCACATGTAAACCATATATACTAAAATGGATAGACATTAATTCAGGTCTTGTGTTTCTTACAATTCCTAAATGTTCTACCTTTTCCCCATCTAACTGCCGACCCGTGAAGATTCCGGGGTAGAATAGGTCTTCAGCAACCCATGCTTGCCGTAAAAGGTGACTATGCTTGTCGTAAAAGGCGACTATGCTTGTCGTAAAAGGCGACTAACGGGATCGGGTGGTCAGGCTCGCTGACTTGGTTGATACATGTCATCGATCCCAATTGCGTGGATCGATGCTCATGATATCAATTACTGGATTGTCTGGTCCAGACTCGATTATTTACACACCGCCGTCATATAGCTGGAATATTGCTGAGTGCGGCTTTAAACAACAAACCAACCAACCATCTAACTGCCATTATATCTAACGTTTGTCAATGCAGTTCTATAGATGGGTATTTTAACAACAACAACAACAATAATAATAAATTAATAATATCTTCGTAAATCTTAATACATTAGAATCTGACCCGTGAAGATCGGGGCTAGAATAGGTATTCAATACCCATGCTTGTCGTAAGAGGGTTGTCATAAGAGGTGACTAACAGGATCGGGTGGTCAGACTCTCTGACTTGGTTGATGCATGTCACCGTATACCAATTGCGTGGATCGATGCTTATGATGCCAATCACTGGATTGTCTAGTCCAGACTCGATTATTTACAGACCGTCGTCATATAGCTGGAATAGTGCTGAGTGCGGCGTTAAACAACAAACGAACAGACAAACAAACTTCACAATCAATATGTTTAAATTTAGAAAAATGCAAGATTTGGTTGCATCACATCTGACTGTCAATTGCCATGCATGCACATTTGCTTACATACATTTTAAAAAGGTTTAACACCGTCAACATCTTGATTCACATTAATGTTTTGAATAATTTGCAAGCAAGAACTACGTGTATAAAGTGATTAGCATGTCAGTCCCTCTGTTTGTCGTTTTCCGGAGCAGACATAAAAAAATCGTGAAAGTTTTTTCATTTTCATACCAACATGGTACATGTATTAACCAGGAGATGAAGTGGTGCCATTTGCTATTGTAGGGGCCGGGGGATTTGTCATCTTTGGATGACTCTTGTCCGTTACCGGAGCACAACTCCTAAACCGTTGAATATTTCTTGTCGAAACTTGCTATACAGATCATTCTAGTAGTGAACTGGTTCTTTTTGGTGTTCGGATATTTATTTATTTGAGTTATTTTTGTTTTGTTTTCATGACAAGCTGGAAACTTGCTGCACAGATCAGTCTAGTGGTGCCTTTTGATGATTTGTGTTATTGAAAAATACTGAACAACATTAATTTGTAACACCACTGACCTGATGGTATCAATGAACCAAAAGTGAGGTGAAAGTAGCAAAACTCCATTTCTGAACAGCACCAGAACGGGGGCGATATGTCATCTCCTGATGATTCTTCTTGTAATCAGTCTTTTGGCATGAAGAGCTCTGTTTTGTATTGAAATAGTGTTTACCTTATTGACCTCGTGATAGCTTTACTCCATACAACGTTAGGAATATATACATGTGAATTGAAACGCGTCGGTTACGGCCCATACGACTGATTCTGTCAATGTAATCGTCTATCTCTTGCTTCCGTAGGATAAACATTTGAACGGAGGAGGCGGTGCACAATACGTGTGAAGCCCTGCCATACAATCTCAACCATTTATTAGACATTCCAGAATGTTCGTTTGTTCAGTTTTCAAAATTTTAATCGAGAACTGTGTCAACTTATTTTTCAAGCGTAGTCTGAAATGGAAGTCGCCAGATTGAAACGAGTGTCGTAAAGCTCGAGAAAGCTGCTTTCTATTTGGCTGATGTCGACTTCTTGTTAGTCAATTTCAGTGGTCGGTCAAAGTTTGCGATAGGTCGTTCTGACGTGACCCATTACGGGATGTCCTCAGATCCTTGTTTAGCGGCAGCGAGAACTTAGATCTGATTTGAATGAGAATGAGTCTAGGTAACACCTAAACAAAATCAACAGGTATGGTTGGCGATGTTGGTGCCCAGGCAGTGCAGACAGAAAGAGCGTATCAAAATTATTTAAAAGAATTAACAATAATCCAAGTGATATTGCACGTGCATAAATAAACACACAATCAACAAATAATCACCCAAAAGAATCATCACATCTTTCTACCACAGGATACATATAAGATCCCATCTGAGGCTAGGTGAAAGTCACTTTAACAGCGGCCAATGGAGGTTATTAAAGCATACATTTAAACCCGAAACGAGGGAATATTTATCCCCATTGGAGTATATATATATATATATATATACTGCGTAGATGGAATATGTATTGCATATTAAAACCAATTCAACAAATCAGAATGCAGGAATGACAATGTACACAACGAACATATGAACGAAGATGAATGAACACACTCACCCGCAACGCTTAAAAGGGTGAACAGGCGGATACACCACATCCTTGTCTCACTCAGCTAAGCTTTGAGGGTTCACAAATCACAACTGCACTATGTATACTGCCGTCGGTTTCGCGGCGTTTTTTGATTCGCCAGGAATGAACAGCTGTTTCATGACAACGCCGTGATTTAATTGGTTGGAGTAAATTGTATATGGTATATCTGAACATGGCAGGCAACAATAATGTGTGTGAGTGAGTTTGATTTTACGCTGCTTTTAGCAATATTCCAGCAATATCACGACGGGGGACACCAGAAACGGGCTTCACACATTGTACGACGTCAAACTCCCCCTGTTATTTACGAATATCCCCTGCTTTAAAAAAGATTCTTATGATACTTAAAGGTCTTGAGTATATCATGGCTCGTTCAAAGCATAGGCTTAAGTTGTTTTGGAGAACGAGTTTAAATCATCATTCCACGTGAAAGAAGAAAAAAACTTGAGCGCATGTGCTGATTATATGAAGATAGCCAATTAGATGATGGCGTGGGACGTTGTTCATAATATCAACCACTAGTTTATCTGTTGTTCACAGGCCGCTGTAATATACACGTAGATGGATTCCCTAAGAAGTCGAACTACTTTTGGCTCTGATCAGTGCAGATGGATCCCCGGGGAAACATGTGTTCAAACTGATTAACTTATTAACTTTTAATTGGATAACCGGATTGGATTTGTCGCAACTGGTGGTTGTGGGGGAAAGGCTGTGACAAATTACAAATTGTATGCATCCAAACTGAAGACCTGTCGAACTTGAAACGTCATGACCTTTAGTGTCACTATCCACCACCAGGTGTGGGAACCTCAAGAGAAAATTTCCAAAACATCCAAATTATACAATTTTGTATATTTGGTATTTCCAAAAATATAACATTCTGTAAATTTAGTATTTCCAAAAATATACAATTTTGTATATTTGATATATCCAAAAGTATACAATTTTGAATATTTAATCTATAAAAAATGTACAATTTTCTAAATTTGGTTTTACCAAAGGATATCCAAGGTTTGTAAATATGGATAGATTTTACCACTGCTGCATTCAGTTTCTTTTTACTTTAGAAAGAAATTCTTTTGTTTCATACTGTATGTGGTTGATATTAAAAGAAAGTCACTAATGATTATGTACCGGACAGTATTCTTGTGTATGTGACAATAATATTTCGTAGTATTTTCATTATGACAACTATGTTTGATTATGACAACTATGTTTGGAGGGTTATGAAATAATTTGTCTAACTTTATGTTGATAACATTTTACATAATGAAGAAATTGAACATTTGAGCAGACTTTTGTAATAGAAAGATCAATAATATTATAATATATATATATATATATATATATATATATATATATATATATATATATATATATATATATATATATTAAAAATAAGAAGATCTTTACATACAATTAGTTCAGAGTTGTTTTGTACAATGGCGATAAACCATTTGAACCACCCGTGCTTGCCACTGAAGTCAAGATGCAAATTGACTCAACTGGTGTTGGAAAATCGAAGGCAATTGAACTGATGTATGTCATAGCTAGAAGTTGCCTCTTTGTGATGTGATGTGAAATTGGGTTTAACGTCGCGTCCAAGATTATTGCACTTATATTGCACACGTGTGTGTGTGGCTGCTTGTACTAGTCCGGACTGATGCCGATTTATAGTGCTAGCCCACTGAGATACCATGCCGCAGTTTTAACATGAATACCCCACTCAGACACAGTATACTGACTCCGAGCCTACCAGTCCTTTCTTTTAGCCCCTTAATGCCGAGCGCTAGACAGGGTAACAACAAGTACCATCTTTTAACGTCTTTTGGTATGATCGAACCCCGGACCTCCAGCTCTCCTGGCGGACGCTCTACCATTAGACCACGGAGGCGGTCCCTGAATGTTTGAATGTTAGTAATTGTAAATAAGTCAATAAAAGTTCAAGATTTGATGATGTCAGTTTACAAATGGGCCTTGTTCTCGGTAGCTATTGAGACCACTACGTGACTCCAAAACTGATCCGCATCGTCCCGGCATGGATTGAAGAAGGCTTTGGGTCCTAACTAGCCCAAATGTTCTGTGGAGTTAATGTCTGGCGATTTGGACAGCCATGTGGAAGCGGTAATGTAATGAATTCATAGACAAGAGTTGATTATCTCAACATTATCTCGGCATCTCGGCATTATCTCCTCTGAACATTTCTCTCTTATGGTCAATAATACGAACCATGTGTAAAACGTGATCCCTGTGACGAAAAGCTATCATAATTGTCCCGTTTACACAAGATGGGATATCCACAATTATTCTTTTGTACGTGAAGTGATGTGTGGTATATTATGTTGAATTTTGTTTAACGACACAGTCAGCAAAAACTGACAAGCTAGAGACGGAAATTATATCTTATATTATTGTGTAGCAAGCAGAGGCATAGACAGATCCAGGGTTTCTGGTGTCATCACCCATCAATTACCTGTAGACGCATGTTTCCCGAACTTATCAACCAGCAGCACATTGTTAAACTACGTTGATTGATTATTCTGCAATTTTAACATTTTACGTCCGGAATAAAGCTGAGCTCTCTCATTCACCCGAGTGACTCAGAATTGGTGATATGTAGTCCCAGGAACTGGCTACTTTTTATGTTTCACTTTTTGTTTCCTTATATTTCTTACTTCCTCTCTTTTCAATTGATGTTTTCATAACGTTAAATAGTCGAATAAAACAGTGGCTGTTGATGCATCTTTTGTCCTCAAAGCGTAAGTCACTTCGCTAAAATATTCTGATCTGTCCATGTTCTGGTGTTTGCTCATTTAGAACGCTGAGTTTTGCTGTACGCGTCAGTGGAAACATTTTCAATAAAACGAAGCTGCAGGAACTACTTTCTTTGTGTTTCAATGAGTTTCCATAGAGGAGAACATATGCCATTTCTTGCCAAATATTGAATGAATGGAGCACCTGTGATCATTTATGTCAGGTCAGTTGATGAGAAAACATTATTTGAACAGAAACACCCTGATACATCCCTTCTCGGGTGGTGCGTCACACGTTTCACGTGAATATTTCACCTTGAATACCACTTAATCGTGGTGTGAAGATATGTGTGATCATTTGTGTTAGAAAATCAAAATCAAAATGCATTGCGAGAGTAGTTTGCAAACAAATGGACTTAAGTTTTGAAACAGATGCATTGTCAACTGACAGCGAGAGCACTGTATTTTTTGTAGCCTAATTTTCGAATTTGCTAGGTTTTATATTTTATCATTTTACTGACATTTGGGTTCTCCTACGTTCTGTACCGCTTCAGACGTTTACTCCGCATGAACCTACATGTAACACGCTGGGTTATAACTTCCATGAAGGAAAGGCGATACAACTTTGGAATGGTCAGCAGTCCGAACATGACCATAAAGGGATCGAGCCTACAGGAACACACTTAATAACATTGGAAAGTTTATGTTCCTCAAATGAGCTCAAATGCATTTCTGAAGAAAATTCTGACTGATTTGTTTTGTCCTGCAGAAATTTCTGGAATAATCTTTTTTATACCTCCATAAATTTCTGCCAGACATTTAATATTTACCACTTTGTACTATGTACTTAAAAATATCGCTCAGCAGTCATTTTTGTAGTAAACAACACGATGGTGTTGAAACATTAGGCTCTGTGGTCAATCAATATATTTTGCAATGAGAGAAAACCATTTGGCCTGATAGACTAGGGAATCATATCAAGATTTTCAACAAATCATTTCATACTCTCACATGGCTTCAAATGTCCGATAAGCTACAATGAAAACCAATGAGTTGATTTTTCATTCTTTTATTATACATGGTTTGATACAGAAAAATGGCGTGACACTATAGTTCATGAAAATCAGCCTCACAAGTATGATATTGAACCACCTAGTCCCCAGCGAAAAACTACAGTGGTAGTTTTCACAGTAATTGTAAGTGTGGCATCACGTTCGAGTGTTTAGAGGATGGTGCACAATCATTCAGGGCACAACTGCGAGTTTTCAAGGTGGTACCCGGTCCAAGTAATGTTCACCACCGTGGCCTTTGTCAGGTACCAACTACTTGTCCTTCACAGCTCGTTCAAGTCTTGGTGGATCAAGTGATTCATACTGAATGAAAAAGAAAGACAACGTTACAAGAAAGCACGTACAAATTGGTGACATGTTGAATTAGTATTGTCGTAACATTGATTTTCTGCCATCAACGCGTTTTGTTTCTCTTAGTTAATGCTTTCTGTCTCTGCTAATCAATTTGAATGGCACTGACAGCATCGAAGCCATGCATTTCATACTTCATCTCGCCATGGCTGTTGATCAAACAACCGCGACCATAATTTTAAAGGTTTAAATTGTTACAATATTCCCAGGTGTATGGGATCCATTTCCATCTTATGGCACTAAGCTTACATATTTACAACAGTAATGCTATTCTACAACTACCTACAGATGCAAGGATAAACATGTAAAACATATATGAAAAAATATATTAAATTTCATGCAATACAGAACTAGTCCCATCATAATTTTTCTTGAATAGCGAAAACTTTACCACAACAAACGTGTTTCATGACCCATTTTAACTTCCATCTACTCAAGTGACAGATGACCTCATCAATACATGTTTTATATTCATCCCGGATACCTCATGTTGCCAAATGCAGTAGAAATTAGTCGTGTGCCTCAAGCTGCCAATGTAAGCACTCTTGGTTTGATAACTTCACCTCTGTAATGGGAATACACACAAACTGACTTAATTGTAGTTAAGGCCAAACATAACATAAGCTTAATGCATCACAACTTAAAAACAGTTCTGCACCAACATTACTAAGAAAGTTGTAATGTAAACTTCAAAACAGAAAGTGCTATTCCACTAGCTACCATAAACAGAAAGTTATAAGCACTTTTGGTGTAATGACCTTGACCTCAATTTAAGAGAATCACATGTTTAATTATTTTTAGTTGAAAACATAGGTGTAAGCTCTTACAAACATGTTATACTCACACATTATTTCCTCAGTACAGAAAGGAGCAAAAGTACCTTAAGACAGACCAATCCAGTGACCTTGATCTTCATAGAAGGTCACTCAAAACCTCACCACTTCAAAGCGCCGCCCTCAGGACGTCGTCCTTCCACAATTGATGATGAGAGTAGTTGGTGGCGGCGGGCTGGAACCGCTCCTGGCTTCTGATTGGTCGGTTTGGTCTCGTGACCTCTGTGACCTCTGATGACGTCATCAGGTCACGTGGCCTGCGCAGGGCATTGAGTTTCATGCGCGCGCATCCAAGATGACGTCACTTCCGTTTCCGAGGGGCCATCTCCCCATCCAAGAGGGTGGGAGAAGAGAGGGCGGGAAGGCGGGAAGGTGGGAGGGAGGAGGAGGAGGGAGGAGGAGGGAGGGAGGGAGGAGGTGGAGGAGGAAGAGGTTTTTTTTTTTTTTTTTTGGTGGGTGGATGATGAGAGGGTAGTCAACGCAAAGGATGAAAAGCATTCTTTCGGGAGAGATGGGTGGCCCTTAAAAGGGCCGATTTGGAGAAGAAGAAGATTACTTCTTCTCCCACAAAGGGGCTGTGGTGCAGACCCCAGACCATCGCTGTTACATGACGCCCCTCCGTGGAGGGGAGGAAGAGGGGGAAGAGGAAGAATGCTACAGCCAAAACCGACGAGACAACATCAAATACGTCTTCTATGATTTTGAATGCATGCAAGAGATGGGGGAGCACATCCCAAATTTGTGCGTGGTGCAGTTAGGATGTGGACGATGCATCGGTGAAGCGAGCAAGGAGTTGTGCAAACACTGTCCATGGAGAGAAGAAAGTTATGGTCCCAGCCGCGAGATCATGTTTCGAGGCCCCACCACGTGACGACTTTGGCAGAAAAACCCAGGAAGAAGAACCAAGAGGAGGAGGAGGGCAACATACGCAAAAGAAAACAGGATGGAGTCCTCTCAACTCATTCACCCACAAAACGTCAGCGACGTTCATCAACCCAGGAGGAGGAGGAGGGCAAGGGGGAGGATGCCATGGAGGTGGACGCGCCCACCCCGTTGGAGGAAAAAGGGAAGGAGAAGACAAAGACGAAGAACAGGAACACCACAGTCCAGAAGGAGGAGCTGATTTATGTGATGGCACATAATGCACGATCCTATGATTTGCACTTGATCCTGAAGGGCATGTACCCACATCTGGTGAAACTCCCCACCAAGATTCGGAATGGACAACAGGTTTTACAGGTGACCCTGGGACGATTGTGTTTCGAAGACAGTTTGAATTTCATACTAAACCCACTGAAAGCATTTCCAAAGACCTTTGGACTGAATGAACTGAAGAAAGGGTATTTTCAACACTTTTTCAATACTGAAGCCAATCAGACCTACAGAGGTCCCTATCCACCAGCCGTCATGTACGATCCCAATGGCATGTCTCCCGCGGAACGCACTGCCTCCCTCCAGTGGCATACCCAAAAAGTTCAAGAAGGAGCCTTGTTTGACTTGCAAGAAGAACTCTTAGCCTACTGTCAGAGTGATGTCAACATTTTGAGACGGGGATGCGCTGACTTCCGACAGAACGCCATCAGGACGGTTCGCATGGATCCCTTTGTAGAGGTGATGACAGCCGCTGCGTTCACCATGAAATCATCCGAAAACACGATCTGAAACCCGATACCATCGCCATTCTTTCACCTCAAGGCTACCAACCAGAGACATGGCATGACTGGTTTGACCTAGTAGACAATAACGAGGTTGAACAAATTCCTAAGTGGGAGTCACAGGATGCCGTAATGGTTCAGTGACTCACCGAGGGGGACTGGACACACATTGAATCATACTTACCAGTTGACCCCAATGGCATTGATTGCACACACATTCTGGAACGGGAAATAGGATTAGCTGATGGTCGTATGATTAAGAGCAATATGCATTTGTGTACCAGTAGCATCTTATCCAATTATGGACCTGTTAAATTCTTAGACCCATTAGAACAATGTGTTATAGATGACTGTATTGTTGATGTGTTATGTGTATTTATGAATGCAATGGTATATCAATATCCCATGTCATGTCATCCCAAGAAGAGAATACTTTTGGCTATGGAAGCAAATTGTTGTGCAGAACATGCTAGGGAACATAGAGAACCCATACATAGGGAAATGTTTACAGACGTAGATCCTTCAGGTGTTATTCAGAACCCAGGGGCAGATAACTTCCAATTTGACCCAGATGCAGATGTCAATGCGACATTAGAATATTTGGATTCTATTCATTTCAGAGACTACATTCCACCAGACTATGACCTCTAAAGTGAGTGCAGCTCCTAGCAAGTACCTCGATAGAACGACTGAAATTGCCCAGCATTCTGAAAAGTACTATGTTCCCTGGTGTGATAATAAGGATGACACTCCTAGATATCAGACAGTTGAACGTCCACGAGAACCCAATAGAATTGAAAGAAAGTGGGAGTCATGGTCTGTTAAATACAAGAAAAAGTTCATGGTTATGCATCCTGATATTGTTGAAAGATATGGTCTCAAGATAGTGTGTAGATACCCTCCTGTCAGAGTGATTCAAGAAACCAAAGTAACTCCTGTTGATACGGATGATGACGTGAGATGTGATTGGTGTGCAACTATACCCCCTAAGGGTCATAGATTGTGTACTAAGTGTCACAAATATTTTAAAGGTAATCTTAAATAATTACAGATGTATGATTCAGAAGTACTTACCTGGAATGGGGATGAAGTGTTCAATTCCCGGATCCATGAAGTATTGTGCTGGGACTATGATGGATGGGCTTTATGTGAAAATAAAGTGACAGGCAAAGTGGTTAATGCAATTGACCCCATTCAGTTAATACGGAGACTTCATTATTTACTCAGACGTGACAATGAAAATATGTATGTGATTGACATGTTGTCAAAGTTGTCAAAATACCCTATTTGAAATTGATGTTTGTTATGTATGCATGTGAAATGGCAGTGCAGTAATTCAACATGACCTGTGGTTATGATTTTTGACTGAAGGTGTGCACATTGTATAGTAGCCGTTAATGTGAATATGCATGTTTTCATTATAGGTGCAGTAAGTCAACATAACTCATGGTTATGTCATTGTGACCGAAGGTGTGCACCATTATGTATTTAATATGATATGAATGAATAAAATATATAAAATGTACTTACTATTATGTTCTCCATTCTACTGGGATGTTCTGTGCTAGCAGCCAACTGATAGCACTGTTTTACATAGCACTCACATACATACAGTAAGATGGACTGAAGTAGCACTCTAATAATAGCACGTACGTAAACAGCACGTGATGTATACCACAATGCATTACAGGTTGTTGGAAATGTCATAACAGGTTATTGGAATGTAAACATGTTATGACACTGTTGATAGTTGTAGTCTCGATCTCTTGAACTATTTCATAGTTCTAAATGTTGGAACCGGGTGTTTGAATGCTTGTGTCATAATATGAGTGTTACATGAGTGCTAAATAACGGTTCAAAGTTCAAGGTCAATGGGTGCTGCGATCGCACTGGTTAAGTTATCTCATGGAGACCGACCCCGATCTGCAGCTCCAGCACGCCAGGAATGGAGGTGAAAAAGAGTTCACCTGTGGAGAGGGTAAACATAGGTACAGTGTGGATGGCTACAATCCAGCGACAGGCACCATCTACGAATTCCTGGAGTGTTTCTGGTATGGGTGTCAGACATGTCACAAGACCGAGCGTGGAGAACCTCATCCCGTCCTGGGCACGTCGATGGGAGCACGTTATACCGACACCCGCTACCGCCTGAGTCTCTTGAACCAACACCCTGAGGTGAAACGGGTCGTCACCCTGTGGGAGCACGAGTTTAAAAAAATGCAACAGGAGGACTTTGCGTGCTTTCTTGCAGGGACCCCACTGTATCCGCGTACCTGGACTGCTCAACCCTCGCGACGCCTTCTATTGAGGACGCACCAATGCCACTCGATTATGCTACGAAGCCCAAGAAGGTGAAACCATCAAATATATTGATATCTGTTCACTTTATCCTTACATTTGCAAGACCGGAGCGTTTCCCACGGGACACCCAACCCTACTCCATCATCCGCCTGTGGACACGTTGTTTGAGCTGAAACGACTTATCCAATGTCGTGTCCTACCGCCGAAACGACTCTACCATCCGCTACTACCCTACAGATCGGGTGGTAAACTGCTCTGTCCTTTGTGCCGCACGTGTGCCGATACCCGGTCAGACTCACCCTGCAAGCACACGGACGAAGAATGGTCTTGGGTGGGCACGTGAAGCCGTGAAGAAGCATGGTTACAAGGTGCCTCAGATCTTCGACGTTTGGCATTTCGACACCTTTGCACAGCATGACCCCGACACCCAGCAAGAAGGACTCTTTGACACCTATATCGACCGTCATTTCAAGGAGAAGCTTGAAGCCAGCGGATACCCTGAGGGATGTACCGATCACGACGCTTACATCCAGGAGACCTATGGTCGCAGGGTCTTGTACTTTGACACGGACAGCGTCATATACATATACCATGAATGGACTGATACTGGGACAACGGCCTGGGAAGGAGGGGGAGAAAATCAGCTTGGATTACCCTCATCAAATCATTCGTAAAGGACCTCGGCACGGGAACGCTCTTGTGACCCGACCCACCCGAAAAGTCTACCGCACCGTTTACGACAAGCGACGCCTCGTCTACGATGAAAGCACAGGGCTGCCTGCAGACACGCTCCCCTTTGGGTACAGAGACGACTAGATCATTTTGGGGTGTCACAACGGATCGAAAGTGAATCGACATGCACATCTACAGACAAAAAACAAAACCGGATCGACATCTGACCAATCAGAGACTTGATTTTGGACCCATCAGAGGCCGCGCTCAGCCTGTGCTGGCCTCTGATGGGTCGAACCGAGGTTGTGCTTTCTCTCCCATGCTACAAGAAAAGAAAAGAAACACAACGGGCGTACCACACTGGGGGGTGGCGTGTGGGACAGAAACCAGCCAATGAGAAGGTCGGATTTTCCACCAATCAGGAAGCAGGGTGTCAGTGCCTTTAAATACGACCAACGTTCCCTGGCCATCACTTTTCACTGAACGGTCCAAGCAACAACACCATCATGTTCCGGCTACTACCACCGTATGACAACAATGTCTACTACCGCATCATCATCAAACAGAAGAAGAAGGAGAAGGGAGACAAGTACGAGGACGTTCTCAATAGCGAACATTTCCGTCGTGCAATGGCGGACATCCTGGGGGAGCAGCTAGTTCTACATTGGGAGATGATGAGAACGAGTGCCTTGTACAAAGCTTCCCATGACTGCCTGCATGAGAAGTTAAAGAGCGTCGTGGACACATTTCTGCCTCCGGGGTATGGCATCTGCATCCCCAGCATGGAAATATACGTGGAAAAGTCAAACCCAACACCTGAAGCAGCAGCACTCACAGCATCCATACTCGAAGCAGCAACAAAAGCAGCAGCACCACACGTCGCAACACTCACCACAGTGGTAGCAGAGGGAACGTTAAAAGGAACAGACGTACTCTTCTCAGCACTCATCGCAGCGTCAGCAGCGGCAGAAGCAGCACCCATACTAACAACAACACCCTCAGAAGCAGTGAAAGCAGTGAACTCTTCGACGCACTCCACGCAGCAGCAGAAACAGCCACAGCAGCAACAACACCCTCACCAGCAGCAGCAGCACCAGAAATCATCTCAGCACTAAACAGCGGCAGTAGCAGCCGCAGCAGCAACACCCTCACCAATAGAGGCAGCAGCAACGGCACTCATTGCAACATTGAGCAGGCTACCTGTGTGATGACGATGACGAAGGTTGTCATCCACTTTTTCGCATTGTCCGCATTGTTTGCCCTGTATCCAAGTTGAAGTGTGTTAGGTGTCATCATTAAACAGGGATAGATTGACTCTTTGTGTCTTGATTGATCTCAACTCCAATAGGATGCCAAACCGAAGGTTGAGTTTGAGTTTGAGTTTGAGTTGAGTTTGGGTTTGAGTTGAGATTGAGTTGAGATTGAGTTGAGTTTGAGTTGAGTTTGAGTTGAGTTTGAGTTGAGTTGAGTTTGGGTTTGAGTTGAGATTGAGTTGAGATTGAGTTGAGATTGAGTTGAGTTTGAGTTGAGTTTGAGTTGAGTTTGGGTTTGAGTTGAGATTGAGTTGAGATTGAGTTGAGTTTGAGTTGAGTTTGAGTTGAGTTGAGTTGAGTTTGGGTTTGAGTTGAGATTGAGTTGAGTTTGAGTTGAGTTTGGGTTTGAGTTGAGTTTGGGTTTGAGTTGAGTTAAATTTGAGTTTGAGTTTGAGTTTGAGTTGAGTTTGAGTTGAGTTTGAGTTGAGTTTGAGTTGAGTTTGAGTTGAGTTTGAGTTGAGTTTGGGTTTGAGTTGAGATTGAGTTGAGATTGAGTTGAGTTTGAGTTGAGTGTTTGAGTTGAGTTTGAGTTGAGTTTGGGTTTGAGTTGAGTTTGAGTTGAGTTTGAGTTGAGTTTGAGTTGAGTTTGAGTTGAGTTTGAGTTGAGTTTGGGTTTGAGTTGAGATTGAGTTGAGATTGAGTTGAGTTTGAGTTGAGTTTGAGTTGAGTTGAGTTTGGGTTTGAGTTGAGTTTGAGTTGAGTTTGAGTTGAGTTTGAGTTGAGTTTGGGTTTGAGTTGAGATTGAGTTGAGATTGAGTTGACTTTGAGTTGAGTTTGAGTTGAGTTTGAGTTGAGTTTGGGTTTGAGTTGAGTTTGAGTTGAGTTTGAGTTGAGTTTGGGTTTGAGTTGAGTTTGAGTTGAGTTTGAGTTGAGATTGAGTTGAGTTTGAGTTGAGTTTGAGTTGAGTTTGAGTTGAGTTTGGGTTTGAGTTGAGATTGAGTTTGAGTTTGAGTTGTGTTTTGGTTTGAGTTGAGTTTGAGTTGAGTTTGAGTTGAGATTGAGTTGAATTTGAGTTGTGTTTGAGTTGAGTTGCAGTTGAGTTTCAGTTGGAGTTGGAGTTGTCTGTCCGTCTGTCTGTCTGTGCACATGCTCGTTGTAAAAGTTAAGAAAAAAAGTAAAGAATAAATATAGATAAAAGAGAAAGGCCATGCTTGAAAGATCAGCTGCTTGGTGTCAGTCATCCCAGTAAACAGGACAGAGTCTTATCACATCGTCAGTGACATGCAAGACGTCATGAAGTCCACATGGTGTTCAGACTAATCGACACCCACCCTGCTTGCTTTGCCAACACAAACAACAATCCAAAAGAACCCACACCCTCCCCCAAGTCATCTTGGAGGCACACGCCTACGAGTGACACTACGTCTCTATATATGTTTGTATGTATGTATGTTTGTATGTATGTATGGGTACACGAGTGGCATCACTTTTGCTTGGAGACACGAGTCAAACACCACGTATGTCTATCTCATATCATATCTCATATTGATAAACGTGTGTTTGAAGACACGCATGACATCACGTTTGAATGATGACACGTGTGACACTACGTTTGCATAGAGACACGAAGTACATCACGTGTGAATGGAGACACGCGTGACAGTACGCATGTAGACATACACGAGTGCCAACTCCTCGGCATGGATGAGCGAGTGACAACGTCATAATCATATTGATAAACGTCTGTGTGAAGACACGCGTGGCACCACGTTTACATGGAGAGACGTAGTACACCATGTGTGTTTGAAGACACGAAGTACACCACGTCTGTTTGAAGACTGTCAGGAGACAGGTGGCAGGCCATGCGTGCCTTTGCACCACAGCCCCTTCGACGTGAAGACATTTGGGGGATTATTATGGAAAATTGCATTTGATTGCCTAGTCATTTGGACCTTCCAGTAGGTCTTCGTCATTTCAATTAATTGTAACTACATTGAACGCTTTTTATTATTGAGAACACGTGACCTTGACATTATCAATATCAACTGCAATATTTTCAAGGGTTAACCAGTATATAAAACCAAATATGAAGTCTCATGGTGGAATCCAATGTCACAACGAAAATATGCTTTTCATTTAAAATAGGTCACTATGACCTAACAAATATCTGAAGAAATAGTCACTGAAGGGAAAGGCACTGTTCTGCCTGCAGGGTGTCTTCTGGCAATCATTTCCTCAAAAGGTCTCGAATAATTTCGTGACAGTGAATTATCACTGAATATCTTCTTAGCAATCAATGCCTCGAAACGGCCGACTGGATTTATTCTGTCTCCAGGGTGTCATCTTGAAAGTGAATTTCCACGAAATATATTCTTGGCAATGAATGCCTCGATATGTCCTCATGGAAATCTTCTGCCACCTGGGTGTCTTCATGACAGTGAAGTGTCATTTAAATCTTTTGAGTAATCAATGCCTGGAAATGGCCTCTTCGAACTCTATTGCATCCAAGATGTCTTCGTGACAGGGAAGTGCCATTTAAAACATTTTGGCAATCAATGCATCGAGATGTCCTCATGGAACTCTTCTCCAGGGTGTCTTCGTGACGAAGAAGGTTTATAAAATATATCCTCAGCAATCAATGCCTGGAAATGTCCTCTTATGAATCTCTTCTGAATGCGGGATTTCTTTGTGACAGTAAAGTGCCACTCAATATATTCTTGGCAATCCATGCCTTGAGATGGAATTCTTCTGCTTCCAGGGCGTCTTCGTGACAGTGAAATGTCACGTCACTGGCGATCAATACTGCGAGATGGCCTCATGGAATTCTTCTGCCCCCTGGGTGTCTTCGTGACGGAGAAGTTTTACTTAATATATTTTTAGCAATCAATGCTCTGAAATGTCCCTCAGAACACTCCTGTCTGCAGGGTGTCTTTGTGACAGTGAAGTGCCACTCAATAGATTCTTGGCAATCAATCCTTCGAGTTGTGCACTTTAATCTCTTCTACCTCCAGAGTGTCTTCGTGACAGTGAAGTGTCACTGAATGTATTCTTAACCATCAATCAATTGCAATGTCCTCTTTGAAACCGTATGCATCAAGGTCTTTGTGGCAGTGAAGTGCCACTCAATATGATCTTGGCAATCAATGCCTCGAGATGTCCTCGTGGAATTTTCTATCTCCAGGTTCTCTTCGTGATAGTAAAGTGTCACTGAATGTGTTCATAGCAATCAATGCCTTGAAATGTCTTCTTCACACTCTTCTGTCTCAAGGGTGTCTTCGTGACAGTGAATTGCCACTCAATTTAATCTTGGCAATCAATGCCTGAAGATGTCATAGAACTCTTCTGCATCCAAGGTGTCTTCGTGACAGTGAAGTGTCACTGAATGTATTCTTAGCAATCAATGAATCGAAATATCCTCTTCAAACTTTTCTGTCTCAAGGGTGTCTTCGGGACAGTGAAGTGCCACTCAATATAATCTTGGCAATCAGTGCGTCTAGATGTCATAGAACTCTTCTGCATCCAAGGTGTCTTTGTGAAAGTGAAGTGGCACTCAATATAATCTTGGCAATCAGTGCGTCTAGATGTCATAGAACTCTTCTGCATCCAAGGTGTCTTTGTGACAGTGAAGTGCCACACAATATAATCCTGGCAATTAATGCCTCGAGATGTCATAGAATTCTTCTGCATCCAAGGTGTCTTCGTAACAGTGAAGTGTCACTGAATGTATTCTTAGCAATGAATGAATCGAAATATCCTCTTCAAACTTTTCTGTCTCAAGGGTGTCTTCGGGACAGTGAAGTGCCTCTCAATATAATCTTGGTAATCAGTGCGTCTAGATGTCATAGAACTCTTCTGCATCCAAGGTGTCTTTGTGACAGAGAAGTGTCACTGAATGTATTCTTAGCAATTAATGCCACGAAATGTCCTCATGGAATTCTTCTGGCTCCAGTGTGCCTTCGTGACATTAGAGTGTCACTGAACGTATGCTCAGCAATGAATGAATAGAAATATTCTCTTCAAACTCTTCTCTCTCAAGGGTGTCTTCGTGACAGTGAAGTGCCTCTCAATATAATCTTGGCAACCAATGCCTCGAGATGTCATAGAATTCTTCTGCATCCAATGTGTCTTTGTGACAGAGACGTGTCACTGAATGTATTCTAAGCAATCAATGCCTCGAAATGTCCTCAAGAAATTCTTTAGCTTCATAGGTGTCTTTGTGACTGTGAAGTGTCACTGAACGTATCCTCAGCAATCAATGAATCGAACTATCCTTTTCAAACTCTTCTGTCTCAAGGGTGTCTTCGTGACATTGAAGTGCCATTCAATATAATCTTGACAATTAATGCCTCGAGATGTCATAGAACTCTTCTGCATCCAAGGTTTCTTTGTGACAGTGAAGTGCCTCTCAATATAATCTTGGCAATCAATGCCTCGAGATTTCATAGAATTCTTCTGCATCCAAGGTGTCTTTGTGACAGTGAAGTGTCACTGAACGTATCCTCAGCAATCAATGAATCGAAATATCCTTTTCAAACTCTTCTGTCTCAAGGGTGTCTTCGTGACAATGACGTGCTACTCAATATAATCTTGGCAACCAATGCCTCGATATGTCAGAGTATTCTTCTGCATCCAAGGTGTCTTTGTGACAGTGAAGTGTCACTGAACGTATCCTCAGCAATCAATGAATCGAAATATCCTTTTCAAACTCTTCTGTCTCCAGGATGTCTTGACAGTGAAGTGCCACTCAATTTAATCTTGGCAATCAGTGCGACTAGATGTAAAAGACCTCTTCTGCATCCAAGGTGTCTTTGTGACAGTGAAGTGCCATACAATATAATCTTGGCAATCAGTGCGTCTAGATGTCATAGAACTCTTCTGCATCCAAGGTTTCTTTGTGACAGTGAAGTGTCACTGAACGTATCCTCAGCAATGAATAAATAGAAATATTCTCTTCAAACTCTTCTGTCTTAATGGTGTCTTTGTGACAGTGAAATGCCACTTAATATAATCTTGGCAATCAATGCCTCGAGATGTCATAGAATTCTTCTGCATCCAAGGTGTCTTTGTGATAGAGAAGTGTCACTGAATGTATTCTTAGCAATTAATGCCACGAAATGTCCTCACGGAATTCTTTAGGTTCATTGGTGTCTTTGTGACAGTGAAGTGTCACTGAACGTATCCTCAGCAATCAATGAATCGAAATGTCCTTTTCAAACTCTTCTGTCTCAAGGGTGTCTTCGTGACAGTGAAGTGCCACACAATATCATCTTCGCAATCAATGCCTCGATATGTCATAGAATTCTTCTGCATCCAAGGTATCTTCGTGACATTGAAGTGCCACTCAATATAATCTTGGCAATCAGTGCGTCTAGATGTAATAGAACTCTTCTGCATCCAAGGTGTCTTTGTGAAAGTGAAGTGGCACACAATATAATCTTGGCAATTAATGCCTCGATATGTCATAGAACTCTTCTGATTCGAAGATGTCTTCGCGACAGTGAAGTGTCACTGAATGTATTCTTATCAATCAATGAATCGAAATATCCTCTTCAAACTTTTTTGTCTCAAGGGTGTCTTTGGGACAGTGAAGTGCCACACAATATAATCTTGGCAATCAGTGCGTCTAGATGTCATAGAACTCTTCTGCATCCAAGGTTTCTTTGTGACAGTGAAGTGCCTCTCAATATTATCTTGGCAATCAATGCCTCGAGATTTCATAGAATTCTTCTGCATCCAATGTGTCTTTGTGACAGAGAAGTGTCACTAAATGTATTCTTAGCAATCAATGCCTCGAAATTTCCTCATGGAACGATTTAGCTTCATAGGTGTCTTTGTGACTGTGAAGTGTCACTGAACGTATCCTCAGCAATCAATGAATCGAAATATCCTTTTCAAACTCTTCTGTCTCAAGGGTGTCTTCGTGACATTGAAGTGCCACTCAATATAATCTTGGCCATCAGTGCGTCTAGATGTCATAGAACTCTTCTGCATCCAAGGTGTCTTTGTGACAGTGAAGTGCCACACAAAATAATCCTGGGAATTAATGCCTCGAGATGTCAAAGAATTCTCCTGCATCCAAGGTGTCTTCGTGACAGTGAAGTGTCACTGAATGTATTATTAGCAATCAATGAATCGAAATATCCTCTTCAAACTTTTCTGTCTCAAGGGTGTCTTCGGGACAGTGAAGTGCCACTCAATATAATCTTGGCAATCAGTGCGTCTAGATGTCATAGAACTCTTCTGCATCCAAGGTGTCTTTGTGAAAGTGAAGTGGCACTCAATATAATCTTGGCAATTAATGCCTCGATATGTCATAGAACTCTTCTGCATCCAAGGTGTCTTCGCGACAGTGAAGTGTCACTGAATGTATTCTTAGCAATGTATGAATCGAAATATCCTCTTCAAACTTTTCTGTCTCAAGGGTGTCTTCGGGACAGTGAAGTGCCACACAATATAATCTTGGCAATCAGTGCGTCTAGATGTCATAGAACTCTTCTGCATCCAAGGTGTCTTTGGGACAGTGAAGTGCCACACAATATAATCTTGGCAATCAGTGCGTCTACATGTCATAGAACTCTTCTGCATCCAAGGTTTCTTTGTGACAGTGAAGTGCCACTCAACATAATCTTGGCAATCAGTGCGTCTAGATGTCATAGAACTCTTCTGCATCCAAGGTTTCTTTGTGACAGTGAAGTGCCTCTCAATATTATCTTGGCAATCAATGCCTCGAGATTTCATAGAATTCTTCTGCATCCAAGGTGTCTTTGTGACAGAGAAGTGTCACTAAATGTATTCTTAGCAATCAATGCCTCGAAATGTCCTCATGGAATGATTTAGCTTCATAGGTGTCTTTGTGACTGTGAAGTGTCACTGAACGTATCCTCAGCAATCAATGAATCGAAATATCCTTTTCAAACTCTTCTGTCTCAAGGGTGTCTTCGTGACATTGAAGTGCCACTCAATATAATCTTGGCCATCAGTGCGTCTAGATGTCATAGAACTCTTCTGCATCCAAGGTGTCTTTGTGACAGTGAAGTGCCACACAATATAATCCTGGCAATTAATGCCTCGAGATGTCATAGAATTCTCCTGCATCCAAGGTGTCTTCATGACAGTGAAGTGTCACTGAATGTATTCTTAGCAATGAATGAATCGAAATATCCTCTTCAAACTTTTCTGTCTCAAGGGTGTCTTCGGGAGAGTGAAGTGCCACTCAATATAATCTTGGCAATCAGTGCGTCTAGATGTCATAGAACTCTTCTGCATCCAAGGTGTCTTTGTGAAAGTGAAGTGGCACACAATATAATCTTGGCAATTAATGCCTCGAGATGTCATAGAACTCTTCTGCATCCAAGGTGTCTTCGCGACAGTGAAGTGTCACTGAATGTATTCTTATCAATCAATGAATCGAAATGTCCTTTTCAAACTCTTCTGTCTCAAGGGTGTCTTCGTGACAGTGAAGTGCCACAAAATATCATCTTCGCAATCAATGCCTCGATATGTCATAGAATTCTTCTGCATCCAAGGTATCTTCGTGACATTGAAGTGCCACTCAATATAATCTTGGCAATCAGTGCGTCTAGATGTAATAGAATTCTTCTGCATCCAAGGTGTCTTTGTGAAAGTGAAGTGGCACACAATATAATCTTGGCAATTAATGCCTCGATATGTCATAGAACTCTTCTGATTCGAAGATGTCTTCGCGACAGTGAAGTGTCACTGAATGTATTCTTATCAATCAATGAATCGAAATATCCTCTTCAAACTTTTCTGTCTCAAGGGTGTCTTTGGGACAGTGAAGTGCCACACAATATAATCTTGGCAATCAGTGCGTCTAGATGTCATAGAACTCTTCTGCATCCAAGGTTTCTTTGTGACAGTGAAGTGCCACTCAACATAATCTTGGCAATCAGTGCGTCTAGATGTCATAGAACTCTTCTGCATCCAAGGTTTCTTTGTGACAGTGAAGTGCCTCTCAATATTATCTTGGCAATCAATGCCTCGAGATTTCATAGAATTCTTCTGCATCCAAGGTGTCTTTGTGACAGAGAAGTGTCACTAAATGTATTCTTAGCAATCAATGCCTCGAAATGTCCTCATGGAATGATTTAGCTTCATAGGTGTCTTTGTGACTGTGAAGTGTCACTGAACGTATCCTCAGCAATCAATGAATCGAAATATCCTTTTCAAACTCTTCTGTCTCAAGGGTGTCTTCGTGACATTGAAGTGCCACTCAATATAATCTTGGCAATCAGTGCGTCTAGATGTCATAGAACTCTTCTGCATCCAAGGTGTCTTTGTGACAGTGAAGTGCCACATAATATAATCTTGGCAATTAATGCCTCGAGATGTCATAGAATTCTTCTGCATCCAAGGTGTCTTTGTGACTGTGAAGTGTCACTGAATGTATTCTTAGCAATCAATGAATCGAAATATCCTCTTCAAACTTTTCTGTCTCAAGGGTGTCTTCGGGACAGTGAAGTGCCACTCAATATAATCTTGGCAATCAGTGCGTCTAGATGTCAGAACTCTTCTGCATCCAAGGTGTCTTTGTGACAGAGAAGTGCCATACAATATAATCTTGGGAATGAATGCCTCGAGATGTCATAGAATTCTTCTGCATCCAATGTGTCTTCGTGACAGTGAAGTGTCACTGAATTTATTTTTATCAATCAATGAATCGAAATATCCTCTTCAAACTCTTCTGTCTTAAGGGTGTCTTCGTGACAATGAAGTGCCACTCAATATAATCTTGGCAACTAATGCCTCGAGATGTCAGAGTATTCTTCTGCATCGAAGGTGTCTTCGTGACAGTGAAGTGTCACTGAATGTATTCTTAGCAATTTATTAATCGAAATATCCTCTTCAAACTCTTCTGTCTCCAGGATGTCTTTGTGACAGTGAAGTGCCACTCAATATAGACTTGGCAATCAGTGCGTCTAGATATCATAGAACTCTTCTGCATCGAAGGTGTCTTTGTGACAGTGAAGTGCCACACAATATAATCTTGGCAATTAATGCCTCGACATGTCATAGAATTCTTCTGCATCCATGGTGTCTTCGTGACAGTGAAGTGCCACTCAATATAATCTTGGCAATAAGTGCGTCTAGATGTCATGGAACTCTTCTGCATCCAAGGTGTCTTTGTGACAGTGAAGTGCCATACAATATAATCTTGGCAAGTAATGCCTCGATATGTCATAGAATTCTTCTGCATCCAAGGTGTCTTCGTGACTTTGAAGTGCCACTCAATATAATCTTGGCAATCAGTGCGTCTAGATGTCAGAACTCTTCTGCATCCAAGGTGTCTTTGTGACAGTGAAGTGCCATACAATATAATCTTGGGAATGAATGCCTCGAGATGTCATAGAATTCTTCTGCATCCAAGGTGTCTTCGTGACAGTGAAGTGTCACTGAATGTATTTTTATCAATCAATGAATCGAAATATCCTCTTCAAACTCTTCTGTCTTAAGGGTGTCTTCGTGACAATGAAGTGCCACTCAATATAATCTTGGCAACTAATGCCCCGAGATGTCAGAGTATTCTTCTGCATCGAAGGTGTCTTCGTGACAGTGAAGTGTCACTGAATGTATTCTTAGCAATTTATGAATCGAAATATCCTCTTCAAACTCTTCTGTCTCCAGGATGTCTTTGTGACAGTGAAGTGCCACTCAATATAGACTTGGCAATCAGTGCGTCTAGATATCATAGAACTCTTCTGCATCGAAGGTGTCTTTGTGACAGTGAAGTGCCACTCAATATAATCTTGGCAATCAGTGCGTCTAGATGTCAGAACTCTTCTGCATCCAAGGTGTCTTTGTGACAGAGAAGTGCCATACAATATAATCTTGGGAATGAATGCCTCGAGATGTCATAGAATTCTTCTGCATCCAAGGTGTCTTCGTGACAGTGAAGTGTCACTGAATGTATTTTTATCAATCAATGAATCGAAATATCCTCTTCAAACTCTTCTGTCTTAAGGGTGTCTTCGTGACAATGAAGTGCCACTCAATATAATCTTGGCAACTAATGCCTTGAGATGTCAGAGTATTCTTCTGCATCGAAGGTGTCTTCGTGACAGTGAAGTGTCACTGAATGTATTCTTAGCAATTTATGAATCGAAATATCCTCTTCAAACTCTTCTGTCTCCAGGATGTCTTTGTGACAGTGAAGTGCCACTCAATATAATCTTGGCAATTAATGCCTCGACATGTCATAGAATTCTTCTGCATCCATGGTGTCTTCGTGACAGTGAAGTGCCACTCAATATAATCTTGGCAATCAGTGCGTCTAGATGTCATGGAACTCTTCTGCATCCAAGGTGTCTTTGTGACAGTGAAGTGCCACACAATATAATCTTGGCAATTAATGCCTCGCCATGTCATAGAATTCTTCTGCATCCATGGTGTCTTCGTGACAGTGAAGTGCCACTCAATATAATCTTGGCAATTAATGCCTCGACATGTCATAGAATTCTTCTGCATCCATGGTGTCTTCGTGACAGTGAAGTGCCACTCAATATAATCTTGGCAATCAGTGCGTCTAGATGTCATGGAACTCTTCTGCATCCAAGGTGTCTTTGTGACAGTGAATTGCCATACAATATAATCTTGGCAAGTAATGCCTCGATATGTCATAGAATTCTTCTGCATCGAAGGTGTCTTCGTGACTTTGAAGTGCCACTCAATATAATCTTGGCAATCAGTGCGTCTAGATGTCAGAACTCTTCTGCATCCAAGGTGTCTTTGTGACAGTGAAGTGCCATACAATATAATCTTGGGAATGAATGCCTCGAGATGTCATAGAATTCTTCTGCATCCAAGGTGTCTTCGTGACAGTGAAGTGTCACTGAATGTATTTTTATCAATCAATGAATCGAAATATCCTCTTCAAACTCTTCTGTCTTAAGGGTGTCTTCGTGACAATGAAGTGCCACTCAATATAATCTTGGCAACTAATGCCTCGAGATGTCAGAGTATTCTTCTGCATCGAAGGTGTCTTCGTGACAGTGAAGTGTCACTGAATGTATTCTTAGCAATTTATTAATCGAAATATCCTCTTCAAACTTTTCTGTCTCAAGGGTGTCTTCGGGACAGTGAAGTGCCACTCAATATAGACTTGGCAATCAGTGCGTCTAGATATCATAGAACTCTTCTGCATCGAAGGTGTCTTTGTGACAGTGAAGTGCCACTCAATATAATCTTGGCAATCAGTGCGTCTAGATGTCAGAACTCTTCTGCATCCAAGGTGTCTTTGTGACAGTGAAGTGCCATACAATATAATCTTGGGAATGAATGCCTCGAGATGTCATAGAATTCTTCTGCATCCAAGGTGTCTTCGTGACAGTGAAGTGTCACTGAATGTATTTTTATCAATCAATGAATCGAAATATCCTCTTCAAACTCTTCTGTCTTAAGGGTGTCTTCGTGACAATGAAGTGCCACTCAATATAATCTTGGCAACTAATGCCTCGAGATGTCAGAGTATTCTTCTGCATCGAAGGTGTCTTCGTGACAGTGAAGTGTCACTGAATGTATTCTTAGCAATTTATTAATCGAAATATCCTCTTCAAACTTTTCTGTCTCAAGGGTGTCTTCGGGACAGTGAAGTGCCACTCAATATAGACTTGGCAATCAGTGCGTCTAGATATCATAGAACTCTTCTGCATCGAAGGTGTCTTTGTGACAGTGAAGTGCCACTCAATATAATCTTGGCAATCAGTGCGTCTAGATGTCAGAACTCTTCTGCATCCAAGGTGTCTTTGTGACAGTGAAGTGCCATACAATATAATCTTGGGAATGAATGCCTCGAGATGTCATAGAATTCTTCTGCATCCAAGGTGTCTTCGTGACAGTGAAGTGTCACTGAATGTATTTTTATCAATCAATGAATCGAAATATCCTCTTCAAACTCTTCTGTCTTAAGGGTGTCTTCGTGACAATGAAGTGCCACTCAATATAATCTTGGCAACTAATGCCTCGAGATGTCAGAGTATTCTTCTGCATCGAAGGTGTCTTCGTGACAGTGAAGTGTCACTGAATGTATTCTTAGCAATTTATTAATCGAAATATCCTCTTCAAACTCTTCTGTCTCCAGGATGTCTTTGTGACAGTGAAGTGCCACTCAATATAATCTTGGCAATTAATGCCTCGACATGTCATAGAATTCTTCTGCATCCATGGTGTCTTCGTGACAGTGAAGTGCCACTCAATATAATCTTGGCAATCAGTGCGTCTAGATGTCATGGAACTCTTCTGCATCCAAGGTGTCTTTGTGACAGTGAAGTGCCACACAATATAATCTTGGCAATTAATGCCTCGACATGTCATAGAATTCTTCTGCATCCATGGTGTCTTCGTGACAGTGAAGTGCCACTCAATATAATCTTGGCAATTAATGCCTCGACATGTCATAGAATTCTTCTGCATCCATGGTGTCTTCGTGACAGTGAAGTGCCACTCAATATAATCTTGGCAATCAGTGCGTCTAGATGTCATGGAACTCTTCTGCATCCAAGGTGTCTTTGTGACAGTGAATTGCCATACAATATAATCTTGGCAAGTAATGCCTCGATATGTCATAGAATTCTTCTGCATCCAAGGTGTCTTCGTGACTTTGAAGTGCCACTCAATATAATCTTGGCAATCAGTGCGTCTAGATGTCAGAACTCTTCTGCATCCAAGGTGTCTTTGTGACAGTGAAGTGCCATACAATATAATCTTGGGAATGAATGCCTCGAGATGTCATAGAATTCTTCTGCATCCAAGGTGTCTTCGTGACAGTGAAGTGTCACTGAATGTATTTTTATCAATCAATGAATCGAAATATCCTCTTCAAACTCTTCTGTCTTAAGGGTGTCTTCGTGACAATGAAGTGCCACTCAATATAATCTGGGCAACTAATGCCTCGAGATGTCAGAGTATTCTTCTGCATCGAAGGTGTCTTCGTGACAGTGAAGTGTCACTGAATGTATTCTTAGCAATTTATTAATCGAAATATCCTCTTCAAACTCTTCTGTCTCCAGGATGTCTTTGTGACAGTGAAGTGCCACTCAATATAGACTTGGCAATCAGTGCGTCTAGATATCATAGAACTCTTCTGCATCGAAGGTGTCTTTGTGACAGTGAAGTGCCACTCAATATAATCTTGGCAATCAGTGCGTCTAGATGTCAGAACTCTTCTGCATCCATGGTGTCTTTGTGACAGTGAAGTGCCACTGAATATAATCTTGGGAATGAATGCCTCGAGATGTAATAGAATTCTTCTGCATCCAGGGTGTCTTCGTGACAGTGAAGTGTCACTGAATGTATTTTTATCAATCAATAAATCGAAATATCCTCTTCAAACTCTTCTGTCTTAAGGGTGTCTTCGTGACAATGAAGTGCCACTCAATATAATCTTGGCAACTAATGCCTCGAGATGTCAGAGTATTCTTCTGCATCGAAGGTGTCTTCGTGACAGTGAAGTGTCACTGAATGTATTCTTAGCAATTTATGAATCGAAATATCCTCTTCAAACTCTTCTGTCTCCAGGATGTCTTTGTGACAGTGAAGTGCCACTCAATATAATCTTGGCAATTAATGCCTCGATATGTCATAGAATTCTTCTGCATCCATGGTGTCTTCGTGACGGTGAAGTGCCACTCAATATAATCTTGGCAATCAGTGCGTCTAGATGTCATGGAACTCTTCTGCATCCAAGGTGTCTTTGTGACAGTGAAGTGCCACACAATATAATCTTGGCAATTAATGCCTCGACATGTCATGGAATTCTTCTGCATCCATGGTGTCTTCGTGACAGTGAAGTGCCACTCAATATAATCTTGGCAATTAATGCCTCGACATGTCATAGAATTCTTCTGCATCCATGGTGTCTTCGTGACAGTGAAGTGCCACTCAATATAATCTTGGCAATCAGTGCGTCTAGATGTCATGGAACTCTTCTGCATCCAAGATGTCTTTGTGACAGTGAAGTGCCATACAATATAATCTTGGCAAGTAATGCCTCGATATGTCATAGAATTCTTCTGCATCCAAGGTGTCTTCGTGACTTTGAAGTGCCACTCAATATAATCTTGGCAATCAGTGCGTCTAGATGTCATAGAACTCTTCTGCATTCAAGGTTTCTTTGTGACAGTGAAGTGCCACACAATATAATCCTGGCAATTAATGCCTCGATGATGTCATAGAACTCTTCTGCATCCAAGGTGTCTTCCTAACAGTGAAGTGTCACAGAATGTATTCTTAGCAATGAATTAATCGAAATATCCTCTTCAAACTTTTCTGTCTCAAAGGTGTCTTCGGGACAGTGAAGTGCCACTCAATATAATCTTGTCAACCAGTGCGTCTAGATGTCACAGAACTCTTCTCCATCCAAGGTTTCTTTGTGACAGTGAAGTGCCACTGAATATAATCTTGGCAATTAATGCCTCGAGATGTCATAGAATTTTTCTGCATCCAAGGTGTCTTTGTGACATTGAAGTGTCACTGAATGTATACTTAGCAATGAATTAATCGAAATATCCTCTTCAAACTTTTCTGTCTCAAGGGTGTCCTCGGGACAGTGAAGTCCACTCAATATAATCTTGTCAATCAGTGCGTCTAGATGTCATAGAACTCTTCTGCATCAAAGGTGTCTTTGTGACAGTGAAGTGCCACACAATATAATCTTGGCAACCAGTGCGTCTAGATGTCACAGAACTCTTCTCCATCCAAGGTGTCTTTGTGAAAGTGAAGTGGCACACAATATAATCTTGGCAATTAATGCCTCGATATGTCATATAATTCTTCTTCTTCTAGGGTGTCTTTTTGACAGTGAAGTGTCACTGAACGGATCCTTAGCAATCAATGAATAGAAATATCCTCTTCAAACTCATCTGTCTACAGGGTGTCCTAGTAACTATGAAGTGCCACTTAATATAATCTTGGCAATCAATGCCTCGAGATGTCAAAGATTCTTCTGCATCGAAGGTGTCTTCGTGACAGTGAAGTGTCACTGAATGTATTCTTAGCAATCAATGCCTCGAGAGAATTCTTCTGCCTCTAGGGTGTCTTCGTGACAGTGAAATGTCACTGAATATATCCTATCTCGAATTATCCTCTTGAAACTCTTCTGTCTCAAGGGTGTCTTCCTGAGAGTGAAGTGCCACTCAATATAATCTTGGCAATCAATGCCTCGAGATGTCATAGATCTCTTCTGCATGAAAGGTGTCTGCGTGACATTGAAGTGTCACTGAACGTATTCTTAGCAAACAATGCCTCGAACTGTCCTCATGGAATTCGTCTGTCTCAAGGATGTTTCCGTAACAGTGAAGTGTCTTTGAATGTATTTTTATCAATCATTGAATTGAAATGTCCTTTGAGAAACCCTATGCCTCCAAGCTTTCTTTGTGATAGCGTAGTGCCACTAAATATAATCTTGGCAATCAATGCCTCGACATGTCCTTATGGACTTCTTCTGCTTCAAGTGTGTCTTTCTGACTGTGAAGAGCCACCCAATCGAAATGTCCTCCTAAAACTTTTCTGCCTCAAGAGTGTCTTCGTGACAGAGAAGTGCCACTTAATACATTCTTGACAATCAATGCCTCGAGATGTCATGGAACTCTTCTGCATAAAAGGTGTCTTCGTGACAGTGAAGTGTCACTGAATGTTTTCTTAGGATTCGAGATTCTTCTGCCTCTTTGTGACTGTGAAGTGTCACTGATTCTATTCCTGGCAATCAATGCCTTCAAAAAACCTATTCCATCTCTTCTGCCTCCATAGTGTTTTAGTGACAAAAAGTGCCATTTAATACATTCTTAGCAATCAATGCCTCTCGAGATGTCATGGATCTCTTTTGCCTCAAATGTGTCTTCGTGACAGTTATGTGTCACTGAATGTAATCATGTCAATCAATGAATCGAAATGTCCTCTTGGGACCCTTCTGCCTCCAGGGTGTCTTTAGGTCAGAGAAGTGTCATTGAATATATTTTTATCAGTCAATGCCTCGAAATGGCCTCTCAGAACTCTTCTCCCTCCAGGGTGTCTTCGTCACAGTGAAGTGAAACTCAGTATAATCTTGGCAGTCGTTCCCTCGACGTGTCCTCTTGGACCTCTTCTGCCTCCAGGGTGTCTTCGTGACAGAGAAGTGCAACTTAATAAATTCGGAATGTCTTCTTGGAACTTACGTGCCTCCAGAGTGTCTTCGTGACAGTGAAGTGTCTTCAAATATATTGTTAGCAACCGATGCCTCGAAATATCCTCTTAGATCTCTTCTTCGGTGTCTTCGTGACAGAGAAGTGTCACTTGATATTTTCTTGGCAATCAATGCCTCGAGATGTCTTCTTGGAACAATTGTACCTCCAGAGTGTCTTCGTGGCAGGGAAGTGTAACTGAATATCTTTTTAGCAAACAATGCCTTGAAATGTCCTATTGGAAGCTTTCTGCCTCCATGATGTCTTCGTGACAGTGAAGTATCATTGAATATATTCTTGGCAATCAATGTCTCCTGTCTCGAAATGTCCTCTTGGATCTTTCTGCCTCCAGGGTGTCTTCGTGACAGTGAAGTGTCATAAATATCTAATTGGCATTCATTGCTTCAAGATGCGTTATGTCACCGTTTCTCTCCAGGATGTCTTCGTGACAGTGAGGTGCAACTTAATAATTCTTGGCAATCGAAATGTGCACTTTGATCTCTTCTGCCTCCATAGTGCCTTCGTGACAGTCTTTCCACTGAATATCTTATTAGCAGCATCACTGCATTCATAAATCTTCTTGACCCCCTTTTGCCTCCAGTGTTTGACCGTCGTTATCCAGTGGTCGGGCATGCTTCAGGCGGATACAAATAGGCTGACACTGCCCCTGACAACCAAACAATCCCAGATTTTGAACCTAAATCTAAAGAATTTGGAAGTGTCTTTCTATAAAGTGATGCGCCTACGTGCAGGTTGTTAGTGCGGGTTAGTGCAGGTTAGTACAGTGTTAAGTCTCTGAACCTAACGTGCCTTAGAAGCATACCCGACCCTTAGATCGAGGTGTCCAGAGGTCTTATTTGGGTACCTGTGACCATGGGAGTTTGGAAACTTGGTCCTGGAGAGTCTCCTGGTGATGCCTTTTGCCTCAAGGATGTCTTATTGGCAGACATATTCCTATAGAGGTCTTCTTGGTCATTTACTGCCCCCAGAAGTCCTGTTGGCACTCTAATGCTTCCAGTGTTTCTTCGTGACAGTCAATTGCCACTGAACAGCTTCTTGGCAAACATTGCCTACAGACGTCTCCTTGCAACTCGTCTGTGTCTCTTCTGTGATTTGTTACAGACTATCTTCTTGGACATCAATGTTTCAAGAAGAAATCAAGGTACCTTTCAGCCTCCATGGTGTCGTCGTGACAGTGAAGTGCCACTGAATATCTTCTTGGCAATCATTGGTTCAAGAGTTCTAGGATGTCTTCTTTACATTGAATTGTCACCGAATATCTCTTAGGTAATCATTGTTTCATGAGCTGCAGGACGTCACTGAAAATCCTTTTGGCAATCATAACTCATAGATGACTTATTGGCCCTGTCCTGGCTCCAGGGTGTCTTCGTGACAGTGAAGTGTCACTGAATATCTTTTCAGCAATCTATGCCTCGAAATGTCCTCTTAGCACACTTCTGCCTTCAGTTTGTCTTCGTGAAAGTGAATTACACTGAATATATTCTTAGCAATCAATGTCTCGAAATGTCCTCATGGAATTCTTCTGTATCCAGGGTGTCTTCGTGACAGTATTAATAGAACGCTTCTGCCTCCAGGGTGTCTTCGTGACAGTGAAGTGTCACTGAATATCTTTTTAGCAATCATTGCCTCGTCATGTCCTCTCAGCACACTTCTGCCTTCAGTTTGTCTTCGTGAAAGTGAATTACCACTGAACTTCTTAGCAAATACATTCTCGACAATCAATGCCTCGAGATGTGCAGTTTGATCTCTTCTGCCTCCAGTGTGTCTTCGTAACATTGAAGTGTCATTGAATATATTCTTAGCAATCAATGCCTCGAAATGTCTTCTTGGATCTCTTGTGCCTCCAGGGTGTCTTCTTGACAGTAAAGTGTCACTGAATATCTTCTTAGCAATCATTGCCTCGAAATGTCCTCTTTGAAATCTTCTACTTTCAGGATGTCTTCGTGACCGTTCTTATGGAATTCTTCTGCCCCAAGGGTGTCTTTGTGACAGTGGTTGGTTGGTTTGTTGTTTAACGCCGCACTCAACAATATTCTAGCTGCATGACGGCGGTCTGTAAATAATCGAGTATGGACCAGACAATCCAGTGATTAATATCATGAGCATCGATACACGCAATTGGGATCGATGGCATGCATCAACCAAGTCAGCGAGCCTGACCACCCGATCCCGTTAGTCGCCTTTTACGACAAGCAGAGTCACCTTTTATGGCAAGCATGGGTTGCTGAAGACCTATTCTACCCCGAATCTTCACGGGTCTTTTGTGACAGTGAAGTATCATTGAATATATTCTTAGCAATTATTGCCTCAAAATGTCCTATTAGATCTCTTCTACAGTGTCTTCGTGACAGAGAAGTGTCACTTGGTATATTCCTGTCAATCAATGCCTCGAGATGTCTTCCTGGATCTCCTGTGCCTCCATAGTGTCTTCGTGGCAGTGAAATATCACTGACTATCTTCTTAGCAACCAATTCCTCGAAATGTCTTCTCAGAAACCTACTGCCTGTAGGGGTCTTATTGACAGTGAAGTATCATTGAATATATTCTTAGTAATCATTGCCTCGAAATGTCCTCTTAGAAATCTTATGCTTCCAGGGTGTATTCGTGTCAGAAAAGTGCCACTTGATACATTCTTAGCAATCAATGCCTCGAGATGTGCAGTTTCATCTCTTCTGCCTCCTGTGTGTCTTCGTAACATTGAAGTGTCATTGAATATCTTTTTAGCAATCAATGCATGGATATGTCCTCTTGGAAGCTTTCTGCCTCCAGGATGCCTTCGTGACAGAGACGAGTCATTGAATATCTTTTTAGCAATCAATGCCTCGAAATGTCCTCTTAGATCTCTTCGGGGGTGCATTCGTACCAGTGAGGTGCCACGTGTCACTGAATATCATCTCAGCAGTCAATGCCTCGAAATGTTATCTGAGAAATCGTCTGCCTTCAGGGTGTCTTCGTGACAGTCCTATTGGAACTCTTCAACCCCCAGGGTGTCTTCGTGAGAGAGAAGTGCCACTTAAAACATTCTTTGCAATCATTGCTTCGAAATGTCCTCTTAGATCTCTTCTGGGCATTCTTCCTCCCAGTGAGGTGTCACTGAATATCTCCTCAGCAATCAATGCCTCGAAATGTTCTCTTAGAAATATGCCTTCAGGATGTCTTCGTTACAGTCCTAATGGAACTCTTCTGCATCTAGGGTGTCTTCGTAACAGTGAAATGTCATTGAATATATTCTTAGCAATCAATGCCTCGAAATGTCCTCTCAGAAATCTTCTGCCTCTAGGGTGTCTTCGTGACAGTGAAATGTCATTGAATATATTCTTAGCAATCAATGCCTCGAAATGTCCTCTCAGAAATCTTCTGCCTCTAGGGTGTCTTCGTGACAGTGAAATGTCATTGAATATATTCTTAGCAATCAATGCCTCGAAATGTCCTCTCAGAAATCTTCTGCCTCTAGGGTGTCTTCGTGACAGTGAAATGTCATTGAATATATTCTTAGCAATCAATGCCTCGAAATGTCCTCTCAGAAATCTTCTGCCTCTAGGGTGTCTTCGTGACAGTGAAATGCCATTGGAACATATTCTTAGCAATCATTGCCTCGAAATGCCTCTTGTACGGTGGCAGAGAAGTGTCACTTGGTATACTCTAGGCAATCAATGATTCTAAATGTCCTTGGAATTCTTCAGTCTCCAGGTTGTCTTCGTGACTGTGAAGTGCCACTAAATGTATTCTTGGCAATCAATGCCCCGAGATGTCCTCATAGAACTCTTCTGCCTCCAGGGTGTCTTCGTGCCAGAGAAGTGCCACTAAATGTATTCTTGGCAATCAATGCAACGAGTTTTCCTCTTTAAACGTTTCTGCCTCCAGCTTTCTAAGTATCAAAACTTTAATAAGTTTATTTATAATCTGAACTTATTTACATGGTAACAAAACGATTTAATAGCAGCAAAATGCAGATTATGTAAAATAATCAAACTATTTATAAATTTATGACTCATTGCTGAAATCGGAAGCACATGCAGCATCGTACATATTGAAGTTTTGAAGCCGAAATCGGAAATAGTCATGGATTCAACGCTCGATGATTTTCGAATTATTTTCTGAAACAGGGCGGCGGGGAGAGATGTATAACAATTGATGTGACATAATTGCAGCCAAATAATGGTGTTATTGGTCTATCATTGCGAGAAGGACAATTTAGAATGTCTTTACAAACTTTTTCTGAGAATCTCCCGTTCTCAGAACGGATGGGTGGGTGAGGGAGTATGGTTTTACGCCGCTTTATTTAATATTCAGACAATATCACGGTGGAGAACACCAGAAATTGGCTTCACACATTGTACCCATGTCGGAAATGTACCCCGGGTCTTCGGCATGACGAGCGAACGCTTTAACCAGTATGCTATCCGACAGCCCCTCTCCGAACGGATGAAACAAGATACACGTGATGTTTGTGATGTACCCGAAAAAATATTTTCTACCCAAAATGCTACGTGATTTTGTACCCATGAATATATAACAATCGATCTATATAATTATATTTCTTTTTACATGTATATTGCAAGCAATACTAAATGAGCAGAACATGTAAAAAAAACATATTATCAATTTCATGATATGACTATGATTATGACTAACTGTGATCCTTGAGTGAGGGCAATCCAATTGGCAAAACTCAAACTGAGTGTTTGTTTCTGATAGGACAGTGAAATTGATTAAACCTTAGTTAATTGTGATGTTTTGATAGGAAAATGATTGTAAATTAACAAGTATAATACTAATATTTACGTAAATCTTTGAAACTAATGCAAACGTCATCTGGGTATACAATCAACAGAAATTATGGGTACAAAATCACTACATTTCAACCGGATTTCGTGGAGTGATGGGATAGTAAAAAGGAGATTTATCGCCTGTAGGTTTCCTTTTCACATTTTAAAACAAGAATGTTTTTTTCTATTCCATGTTTGTGCTACCTTTTACTTGAGAGATTCTTTCCAAATGTAAGAAACACATTCTATTCAAATAAAAAAGGTGCAGTCCAAATGTTGATTTGATATGTGTATTTTATGAAACAATATTATTTTTTTACAAGTTTTGAATGTTTTTGTTTTTTAATTCAACATTGTGCGACCTTTAACGTGAGAACTGCTATATGGGTTCTCTTCAAATTTAAGGAACAATTTTTATATTAATTGGAGAGATGCAGTGCAAAGGTTGATTTTGATAGATGTATTTTATGAAACAATATGAAATGTTTCAAGTTTTGAACTGTTTTTGTTTTTTAAATTCAACATTGTGCGACCTTTAACTTCGAACTACTTCAAGAATTCTTACCAAATTGAAGGAACACTTTCTATACAAATAGGAGTGGTGTGGTACAAAGGTTGATTTTGATATGTGTATTTTATGAAACAGTATGATTTTGTAAATGTTTTGAACTTTGAAAAATGAGTGGGTCGAGGTTACTCTTGTTCATTTTAGCGTTAAAAGCTTTTCTGCCAATGTATGATCCAAGAGCACCATGGTATTACTGTCCTTGCCACCTTCCCAGTTTTAGCGGTGTTGAACAGTTTAATGACTTGGACGGGTGGAGGTAGCACTGCTGAAACTTTTTTGCAGACATCAAATTAGTATTTGGGGGAAGGCAACTATTTTTATGTCAAAAATATGTCCCTTACCTTGTAATGTTATTATATTTGTGTCATTGTTTTACTCAGTTACCAAGGCAAAAGCAGTGACAATGGATAAGGTTGAAGATCATCCCTGTGATAAGTTCGTCTGATTCCTCATTTGAGGACTGAAAAGGCTCATCAACCACTCAGCCCAAGTTCTGATTTAATAGATAAATCAAGGTCACCTAAACTAGAATTCTATTGTCATTTTGTTGCTGTCATCATATTTTTGAATGGATCAAGGCAACTGATCATAGGACATCCGATGCATGGACTATTTTGACTGTCCCAGTGTTGCTCTCAATGCTGAATGTATGGGGTAAGGCCAAGGAAAATTAAATCTTTCAATTTGTACCGGGCTTATTGTCTGATGGTTTTTAATTTGCAAACTCGTGGGAAAATCATATATCTTTTAATAGTGTTGAAACATTTGTGAACAATTTGCACATTGTCTTGAAAATTGTTTTTGAAGGTAAATATTATATCACGAAATTGAGCACGCAATCAAAAACATTTTGAATTCTGTCTTGGCCGTATTTGAAACTATGTATGCCGAGGCACCCTTGCCAGAAGACAAAGGAACACTTTCTATACCAATAGGAGAGGTGCAGTGCAAAGGTTGATTTTGATATGTGTATTTTATGAAACATAATGATTTTGTACATGTTTTGAACTTAGAATGTTTTTTTTTAATTCAACATTGTGCGACCTTTAACTTGAGTGAGTGAGTGAGTGAGTTGGGTTTAACGCCGCTTTTAACATTATTCCAGTTATATCGCGGCGTGTCAGCTTAATGTAGGAAGAAAGCTCGAAGTGATGCAGGTCTCAGACGTTTACCACTTCGGTGAAACCCACGAGCACGGGTATGGTGCTGACAAACCTAGAAACATAATTGGGGCGAACCGGGATTCGAACCCACAATCATAGGTTTCTGGCGTGCCCAAGGGACTCAACTCCGCACAGCGAATCGCGGCGTCTTAGACGACTGGGCCACCCGTCGTCTAATGCATTGTTTTTAATTTTATGTTTGTGCTACCTTTCACTTGAGAACTGCTTCATGAATTCTTTCCAAATGTGAGAAATACTTTCTATAGTAATAGAAGAGGTGCAGTGCAAATGTTGATTTTGATATGTGTATTTTTGGAACAAATATTATCTGTTTCATGTTTTGAACTTAGAATGTTTTTTTTAAATTCAACATTGTGCGACCTTTAACTTGAGATATATAATTTTATTACATCTTTAGTATAATAATAAAATTCAATTATCAACTGCCGGTTTCATTTTATAGGGAAAGGGAGGTTACTCTAGATCTGTCTGATTCACGTGCAGTTGTCACGTGTTAATCCTTTCCGCTCACGTTGCGCTGTAGACAGCAACAACAATTTTTGCTCGCTTTGCACAAGACGTATTCTCTCAAGAGTAACCGCCTTCCAGCTCGCTATGCCACGCAAAAAGGATGTTTCAAGATCCTTAGGATCGACAGGCAGGGCGTTTGTTAAGTCTAGAGGGGCTGGAAGAAAGTCGGCCAAGCAGACAAGGATTGCGCCCGCCAGTTTCGTCTCAACTACAGGTGAGTTATCCCCCTTAGTTGATGATTCGTGTAGCAGGTCTGACGGCAGCATAAATATTACAAGTGGTAGGTCTAGTAATACTGATAGTAGTACAGCTTCAGTTAGATTCCAACCAGTAGGCGATAGGCCTATTGAGCTTGATAGCAGCGACAGCGGCACGCTTGCTATGGCAACCGGCATTAGTCAGTCACAGGGGCTTGGCGTGCATGATTTCTCACAGTTTATTGCTCCTCAGCCTATCGTTCTATCCCAAGATAACTTAGGTTCCATTATACCTCAAAATATCAAGGAGAAAATTTGGAAAAATGAGTATGTGGAATTAGGGATCTTAACTAAAGGGCTAAGACAGGAGACCTATGACAACAAACCAGTAGGACTCATGGGCCTCAATGCACAAGGGGGTATTGAGGTTATAAGGCGCAATTATCCCAGAATCAACACAATCAAGGAATGGACAGATGCATTCTTGATATTTGTCAGCATTTATCTGGAGAAATTTGGGGATAAAACACAGCACATGCTCAAATACATGAATATTGTACGCATGGCAGCTACAAGGATGAAGGGTTATGGTTGGCGTTCCTATGACCAGCAGTTTCGACTTCGCCATGCTCACAATCCTCATGAACCATGGTCTGTCATCAATAATGAACTCTGGCTCATGTTTGCAACCCCATCATCAAGTGTTAGTATCAATCCAATGAATCCATACTACAGGCAAGGTCAAGGCCAAGGCCAAGATGTTAAGCCCAACATGCGGGCAAAACGCCAGCTTCCATGCTATGACTTCAATCTGACGAAATGTAGCCGCAGTGTGTGCAGATATGCACATGTGTGTACCAGTTGCAGTAAGCCTCACCCTTCCCGCCTTTGTAAGAATATGTCAAAGTTGGCACATGTAAACTCCCCAAATGGGAAAGCAACCTAGTTTTGCCTGATAAAGGTAAATCACCTGTCAATCTGGAACATTTATCAGCTTTGTTAAAAAAATACCCCGACAGAGACACGGCTGAATACCTATGGTTTTTTTTGTGTTTTTGTTTTAGTTTGAATTATACAGGTCCAAGGGAATCATGTTATTCCCATAACTTGAAATCATGTACAGAACTACCAGAAGTAGTCAGGCAGAAATTACAGAAAGAAATTACATCAGGTAGGATGGCAGGACCATTTAGTTTCCCACCACTTCCAAAATTAAGGGTGTCGCCAATTAGGCTTGTCCCAAAGAAAGAACCAGGAGAATATCGGTTAATTCACCATTTGTCATACCCAGAGCGTACATCAGTCAATGATTATATTGATGATGAGTATGCCTCAGTTTCTTACACAAGTTTTGACGAAGCAGTGGACTTAGTCCACCAATTTGGCAAAGGAGCAATGTTAGCAAAAGCAGACATTAAAAGTGCATTTCGATTATGACCAATCAATAAGCAAGATTTTGATCTCCTAGGTATACATTTTCAGGATAACTATTATGTAGATATGTGCCTCCCAATGGGATGCCGCGCCAGCTGTGCAGTTTTTGAAAAATTAGCAAGTTTTATACACTGGGCTACTCAATGCAGGTTGAAACAAGGGGCATTACTTCACAATTTGGATGACTTTCTTTTCGGTAGCTCACCTAACCCTAATCATTGCCAAGACGCACTTGACACCTTTTTGTTGCTATGTCAGAAGTTGGGAGTTCCTATTGCTAGTGAGAAGACAGTACTTCCATGTACTTGTTTGACATTCCTTGGAATTGAAATTGATACAGTAACAATGAAATTGAGAATACCGACAGACAAAATCAATCAATGTAAAAACTTACTTCACGGGTTTGCAGATCGTAATAAAGTGAAATTGAGGGAAATGCAGTCACTTATTTTGTTAAACTTTATCTCCCGAGCAATCCCCATGGGACGCCCATTTTCAAGACGATTTATAGATTCAACAAGAAATATAAAGAGAGCATATCATCATATCAGGCTGACAAGAGGGACGAAGGAAGACATTAATACATGGCTGGAATTTTTAAGCTGTCACAATAGTATTACAGTGTTCTCAGACCAATACTGGATGTCAAGTGACACTCTACAGTTATTTACAGATAGGAGTGGAGAGCATTGTGGATTTGGTTTGTACTTCAAAGGCAGGTGGGCAGCTGGATTATGGCCCAGGTAATATGGAGACTCCAAGGTTACACTTCCGACATCACATTCATGGAGTTTTTCCCAATATTTGTGGCAGTTCATATTTGGGGGGAACATCTCACAAACAAGAAAGTGATATTTAATTCTGATAACCAGGCAGTAGTTCATATACTGAATAGGTTAACATCGTCATCACCGAGAGTAATGGTTTTAGTCCGTTTGTTTACTCTCAAATCCTTGACGCTTAACATAATCATGAAATCTCAATATATTCCAGGGTGCTACAACAGCATAGCAGATTCTTTATCCCGATTTCAGTTGCAGCAGTTTCGGATTATAGCACCCCAGGCTCGTCCGCAGCCAACCCCAATACCAGATTCTCTATGGCAGATATGGAAGACGAAGCTAACAGGCTATTAAGTATGTCAGTATCTCAAAACATCAATAAGGCATACAGGTATGCGTTGCATGGATTTCAACAGTTTCGTTTCAGCAATAACCTAGATCAGACTTGGCCGGTTCCAGTTTCGCAGATTGCTCATTACATAGCCAACCTATCATTGGAGGGTAAGTCTCCAGCAACAGCTTATCAACATATCTCAGCTATCAGTAGATATCATAAATTAGCCTCATTATCAGACCCTACAGAGAATTTTGTCATCAAGAAGTTGTTACAAGGAATAAGAAGAGATGCTCAAAAAGCCAGATACAAGAGCTCCTATCACCTTACCATTGTTAAAACAGTTAACGGAAGCCTTGCAATCTGTTTCAAAGTCGGTGTACGCGACTATTCTGTTTCAGAGTATGTTCTCCTTGGCATTCTTTGGATTCTTGCGTGTAGGTGAACTAGTGAGTAACAGAGGCCCAGCGTATCAGGGACTGCTGCTATCTGATGTCACATTAAATACATCAAGTGTTGTTATGACAATTGGCATGTCCAAAACTGATTCGAGAGCAGCTGAACTGCACATTGGAGCCCATGCTGATGTTTCAATTTGCCCAGTGGCATTGCTGAGATTGTATTTGGATATCAGACCCCATTCATCATCCCAAGAGAGTTTTTTCATACATATTGATGGTCTTCCAGTTACAAGATACCAGTTTTCTTCAATGTTATCAAAAGCGTTAGGGTTTGTTGGTCTGGAGCACAATAAATACAAGTCTCACTCTTTTCGTATTGGTGCAGCTACCTCTGCAGCTATGCAGGGTATCCCGACTGACGTCATCAAGTGTTGGGGAAGGTGGAAATCGGATGCGTTCAAACGATATATCAGAATAGCTTTAATATAAGAAACAGTTACAAATCATGTGTATGCTTAACCTGTCAACTAAGTTTTTCAGACATTTGGTTCGTCGGATCTTCCTATGTGTACTGGGCTCAGAAGAATTCACAGCGGTTAGGATTTGGGAAGAATTTGCGACTAGACCAGCTGGGTGCTGAGGTGAAGTGGCTTGGCAGGCGAGGAATGAAGGTGGACGACTTGAGACCATGCATCAAGAATAGACTCAAGACACATCCTCCTCCAAAGGTACTTGTCTTACATCTTGGATCAAATGACTTAGAAGAAAATAGAAGGGTTGGTTTCTTGTATCACAGAGTCTATGCCTGAAACACTTCTGGTGTGGTCGGAAATCCTACCTAGAAGGGTGTGGCATGGTGCACAGAACGGGGCTGCTATTGAACGGAAGAGGAAGAGAGTAAACCGTTTCGTTACAAATCTAATATGCAAAAAAGGGGGACGTCGAATTAAGCATGATATAACAGCAAGCGATTCCAACTTATATCGCAATGATGACATTCACCTTTCCGATGTGGGGATAGCTATTTTCTTACAGGAAGTACAGGAAGTACTGGAGAGTATCTGTTTAAACAGTTCTACTTGACTTACATTTGTGGCGGCGATCCCATAGGTATGGGATCGGTGGCGGGACCCTGGGGGACATGAATATGATTCAGGTAATTGTTAGGTTAGCAATCATAAGTATAGTGCTTTCACACCTGTCTATGCGATACCCTAGCAGGCCTAAAGTGAATTTTATTATTATACTGAAGATGTAATAAAATTATTTATCAACTGCCGGTTTCATTTTATAGGGAAAGGGAGGTTACTCTAGATCTGTCTGATTCACGTGCAGTTGTCACGTGTTAATCCTTTCCGCTCACGTTGCGCTATAGACAGCAACAACAATTTTTGCTCCCACCCACCCTCCCTGATTGTTGCATATTGTGTTTCAGTTGTACTTTTCAATGTGTACATGCATATGTGAAATTTATGCTTGCTGCTGCTGTTTAACATTGAGTTTCAGAACTGTCTGCTGAATGACCATCTCCGGATCAGTCTTGCACAACTTGGTTAAACCAAGTACGGTAATTAATTGAGATGGACAATAGTAGCAGTTCTAAATCCTCTTTGCTACCTGGAGGGAGGTTAGTCTTCAGGTAAACTATTCAGTTAATCTTGTCTTCGCAGCTTTCGGTGCGGTGTAATTTGTAGTGGCGGGACCCTGGGGGACATGCATATGATTCAGGTAATTGTTAGGTTAGCAAACATAAGTATAGTGCTTTCACACCTGTCTATGCGATACCCTAGCAGGCCTAAAGGACTATTGTTATGATCTGAATTGGAGAATGGATTTGTTGATGTGATGTCCCTCACAGATAACATTCTCTAATAAGGTAGGTTGGTGGTAGCCAGCGGCTGGCTGGGTGTGGCTTTATCGGCGGCTGGCCGGAGGGGTCTGTTACTGGCGGCTGGCCAGAAGAAGTGGTTACCGGCGGCTGGCCGGGTTGTGCATATTTACCAGATTGGAGTCGGCGGCTTGTCGACTCTAGCTCAGGGGGGTTACTCATCTGTGGTGACCCCAGTGAGACAAGCCCCTCCTGTTTATGCTCTGAGCTGCTCACGTCTGATATATCGGCGCTCAGTTATTATTTTATTATTAGTCTTAAACCTCACCCCCCAGGGTTTCGTCACAAATGTTGTAATAAACTGCGCCCATATTCTATTCCACACAAATATTGCGTTTGTTGTTTTTACTGTTTATAGTGAAGCTTCACAAAGGACCATATGTTGCTCAAGGTTCAATATTTGTTAAGTTTAGCATATTACCTTGTCAGGATGATAATAATTGGAGAGATGTAGTGCAATGGCTGATTTTGATATGTTTATTTTATGAAACAATATGAAAGTTGTCCATGTTTTGAATATAGAAGGTTTTTTAATTTATTTTATTCTATGTTTGTGATACCTTTTACTTGAGAGCTGCTACATGCAATCTTTCCAAATTGAAGGAACACTGTTTATACAAATAGGAGAGATGCAGGGCAAAGGGTGATTTTGATATATGTATTTTTTGAAACAATATGAATTGTTTGCATGTTTTGAACTTAGAATGTTGTTTTTAATTCAACATTGTGCGACCTTTAACTTGAGATATTAATTGGAGAGATGTAGTGCAATGGATGATTTTGATATGTTTATTTTATGAAACAATATGAAATTTGTCCATGTTTTGAACACAGAAGGTTTTTTTATTTATTTTATTCTATGTTTGTGATACCTTTTACTTGAGAGCTGCTACATGCAATCTTTCCAAATGTAAGAAAAACTTTCGATACTAATAGAAGAGGTGCAGTGCAAATGTTGATTTAGATAGATGTTTTTTATGAAACAATATGAAATCTGTGTATGTTTTGAACTTAGAATGATTTTTTTATTTCAACATTGTACGATCTTTAACTTAAGAACTACTACATGGATTCTTTCCAAATTGAAGGAACACTGTTTATACAAATAGGAGAGATGCAGTGCAAAGGGTGATTTTGATATGTGTATTTTATGAAACAACATGATTTTGTAAATGTTTTGACCTTTGAATGTTTTTTTTTTTTTTAATTCGACATTGTTTCGACCTTTAACTTGCGATATAAATTGGAGAGATGTAGTGCAAAGGTTGATTTTGATATATGTATTTTTTGAAACAATATGAATTGTTTCCATGTTTTAAACTCTGAATGGTTTTTTTTTTTTAATTCGACATTGTGCGACCTTTAACTTGCGATATTAATTGGAGAGATGTAGTGCAAAGGTTGATTTTGATATATGTATTTTTTGAAACAATATGAATTGTTTGCATGTTTTGAACTTAGAATGTTGTTTTTAATTTTATGTTTGTGCTACCTTTCACTTGAGAACAGCTTCATGAATTCTTTCCAAATGTGAGAAATACTTTCTATAGTAATAGAAGAGGTGCAGTGCAAATGTTGATTTTGATATGTGTATTTTTGGAACAAATATTATCTGTTTCATGTTTTGAACTTAGAATGTTTTTTTTAATTCAACATTGTGCGACCTTTAACTTGAGATATTAATTGGAGAGATGTAGTGCAATGGCTGATTTTGATATGTTTATTTTATGAAACAATATGAAATTTGTCCATGTTTTGAACACAGAAGTTTTTTTTATTTATTTTATTCTATGTTTGTGATACCTTTTACCTGAGCGCTGCTACATGCAATCTTTCCAAATGTAAGAAAAACTTTCGATACTAATAGAAGAGGTGCAGTGCAAATGTTGATTTTGATAGATGTTTTTTATGAAACAATATGAAATCTGTGTATGTTTTGAACTTAGAATGATGTTTTTATTTCAACATTGTACGATCTTTAACTTAAGAACTACTACATGGATTCTTTCCAAATTGAAGGAACACTGTTTATACAAATAGGAGAGATGCAGTGCAAAGGGTGATTTTGATATGTGTATTTTATGAAACAATATGATTTTGTAAATGTTTTGCCCTTTGAATGTTTTTTTTTTTTTTTAATTCGACATTGTTTCGACCTTTAACTTGCGATATAAATTGGAGAGATGTAGTGCAAAGGTTGATTTTGATATATGTATTTTTTGAAACAATATGAATTGTTTCCATGTTTTAAACTCTGAATGGTTTTTTTTTGTTTTGATTCGACATTGTGCGACCTTTAACTTGCGATATTAATTGGAGAGATGTAGTGCAAAGGTTGATTTTGATATATGTATTTTTTGAAACAATATGAATTGTTTGCATGTTTTGAACTTAGAATGTTGTTTTTAATTTTATGTTTGTGCTACCTTTCACTTGAGAACTGCTTCATGAATTCTTTCCAAATGTGAGAAATACTTTCTATAGTAATAGAAGAGGTGCAGTGCAAATGTTGATTTTGATATGTGTATTTTTGGAACAAATATTATCTGTTTCATGTTTTGAACTGAGAATGTTTTTTTTAATTCAACATTGTGCGACCTTTAACTTGAGATATTAATTGGAGAGATGTAGTGCAATGGATGATTTTGATATGTTTATTTTATGAAACAATATGAAATTTGTCCATGTTTTGAACACAGAAGTTTTTTTTATTTATTTTATTCTATGTTTGTGATACCTTTTACTTGAGAGCTGCTACATGCAATCTTTCCAAATGTAAGAAAAACTTTCGATACTAATAGAAGAGGTGCAGTGCAAATGTTGATTTAGATAGATGTTTTTTATGAAACAATATGAAATCTGTGTATGTTTTGAACTTAGAATGATTTTTTTATTTCAACATTGTACGATCTTTAACTTAAGAACTACTACATGGATTCTTTCTAAATTGAAGGAACACTGTTTATACAAATAGGAGAGATGCAGTGCAAAGGGTGATTTTGATATGTGTATTTTATGAAACAACATGATTTTGTAAATGTTTTGCCCTTTGAATGTTTTTTTTTTTTTTAATTCGACATTGTTTCGACCTTTAACTTGCGATATAAATTGGAGAGATGTAGTGCAAAGGTTGATTTTGATATATGTTTTTAATGAAACAATATGAATTTGTTGCATGTTTTAAACTCTGAATGGTTTTTTTTTTTGATTCGATATTGTGCGACCTTTAACTTGCGATATTAATTGGAGAGATGTAGTGCAAAGGTTGATTTTGATATATGTATTTTTTGAAACAATATGAATTGTTTGCATGTTTTGAACTAAGAATGTTGTTTTTAATTTTATGTTTGTGCTACCTTTCACTTGAGAACTGCTTCATGAATTCTTTCCAAATGTGAGAAATACTTTCTATAGTAATAGAAGAGGTGCAGTGCAAATGTTGATTTTGATATGTGTATTTTTGGAACAAATATTATCTGTTTCATGTTTTGAACCTAGAATGTTGTTTTTAATTGAACATTGTGCGACCTTTAACTTGAGATATTAATTGGAGAGATGTAGTGCAATGGATGATTTTGATATGTTTACTTTATGAAACAATATGAAATTTGTCCATGTTTTGAACACAGAAGGTTTTTTTATTTATTTTATTCTATGTTTGTGATACCTTTTACTTGAGAGCTGCTACATGCAATCTTTCCAAATGTAAGAAAAACTTTCGATACTAATAGAAGAGGTGCAGTGCAAATGTTGATTTTGATAGATGTTTTTTATGAAACAATATGAAATCTGTTTCATGTTTTGAACTTAGAATGATGTTTTTATTTCAACATTGTACGATCTTTAACTTAAGAACTACTACATGGATTCTTTCCAAATTGAAGGAACACTGTTTATACAAATAGGAGAGATGCAGTGCAAAGGGTGATTTTGATATGTGTATTTTATGAAACAACATGATTTTGTAAATGTTTTGCCCTTTGAATGTTTTTTTTTTAATTCGACATTGTTTCGACCTTTAACTTTCGATATAAATTGGAGAGATGTAGTGCAAAGGTTGATTTTGATATATGTATTTTTTGAAACAATATGAATTGTTTCCATGTTTTAAACTCTGAATGTTTTTTGTTTTTTTTGATTCGACATTGTGCGACCTTTAACTTGCGATATTAATTGGAGAGATGTAGTGCAATGGATGATTTTGATATATTTATTTTATGAAACAATATGAAATTTGTCCATGTTTTGAACACAGAAGTTTTTTTTATTTATTTTATTCTATGTTTGTGATACCTTTTACTTGAGAGCTGCTACATGCAATCTTTCCAAATGTAAGAAAAACTTTCGATACTAATAGAAGAGGTGCAGTGCAAATGTTGATTTTGATAGATGTTTTTTATGAAACAATATGAAATCTGTGTATGTTTTGAACTTAGAATGATGTTTTTATTTCAACATTGTACGATCTTTAACTTAAGAACTACTACATGGATTCTTTCTAAATTGAAGGAACACTGTTTATACAAATAGGAGAGATGCAGTGCAAAGGGTGATTTTGATATGTGTATTTTATGAAACAACATGATTTTGTAAATGTTTTGCCCTTTGAATGTTTTTTTTTTTTTAATTCGACATTGTTTCGACCTTTAACTTGCGATATAAATTGGAGAGATGTAGTGCAAAGGTTGATTTTGATATATGTTTTTAATGAAACAATATTAATTTGTTTCATGTTTTAAACTCTGAATGTTTTGGTTTTTTTTAATTCAAAATTGTGCGACCTTTAACTTGCGATATTAATTGGAGAGATGTAGTGCAAAGGTTGATTTTGATATATGTATTTTTTGAAACAATATGAATTGTTTGCATGTTTTGAACTTAGAATGTTGTTTTTAATTTTATGTTTGTGCTACCTTTCACTTGAGAACTGCTTCATGAATTCTTTCCAAATGTGAGAAATACTTTCCATAGTAATAGAAGAGGTGCAGTGCAAATGTTGATTTTGATATGTGTATTTTTGGAACAAATATTATCTGTTTCATGTTTTGAACTTAGAATGTTGTTTTTAATTTTATGTTTGTGCTACCTTTCACTTAAGGCCTGCTTCATGAATTCTTTCCAAATGTGAGAAATACATGTACTTTCTATAGTAATAGAAGAGGTGCAGTGCAAATGTTGATTTTGATAGATGTATTTTATGAAACAATATGAAATCTGTGTATGTTTTGAACTTAGAATGATTTTTTTATTTCAACATTGCGTGATCTTTAACTTAAGAACTACTACGTGGGTTCTTTCCAAATTGAAGGAACATTGTTTACACAAATAGGAGAGATGCAGTGCAAAGGTTGATTTTGATATGTATATTTTATGAAACAATATGATTTTGTAAATGTTTTGACCTTTGAATGTTTTTTGATTTTTTTAATTCGACATTGTTTCGACCTTTAACTTGCGATATAAATTGGAGATGTAGTGCAAAGGTTGATTTTGATATATGTTTTTAATGAAACAATATGAATTTGTTGCATGTTTTAAACTGTGAATGTTTTTTGTTTTTTTTAATTCGACATTGTGCGACCTTTAACTTGCGATATTAATTGGAGAGATGTAGTGCAAAGGTTGATTTTGATATATGTATTTTTTGAAACAATATGAATTGTTTGCATGTTTTGAACTTAGAATGTTGTTTTTAATTTTATGTTTGTGCTACCTTTCACTTGAGAACTGCTTCATGAATTCTTTCCAAATGTGAGAAATACTTTCTATAGTAATAGAAGAGGTGCAGTGCAAATGTTGATTTTGATATGTGTATTTTTGGAACAAATATTATCTGTTTCATGTTTTGAACTTAGAATGTTGTTTTTAATTTTATGTTTGTGCTACCTTTCACTTAAGACCTGCTTCATGAATTCTTTCCAAATGTGAGAAATACATGTACTTTCTATACTAATAGAAGAGGTGCAGTGGAAATGTTGATTTTGATAGATGTATTTTATGAAACAATATGAAATCTGTGTATGTTTTGAACTTAGAATGATGTTTTTATTTCAACATTGCGCGATCTTTAACTTAAGAACTACTACGTGGGTTCTTTCCAAATTGAAGGAACATTGTTTATACAAATAGGAGAGATGCAGTGCAAAGGTTGATTTTGATATGTATATTTTATGAAACAATATGATTTTGTAAATGTTTTGACCTTTGAATGTTTTTTGATTTTTTTAATTCGACATTGTTTCGACCTTTAACTTGCAATATAAATTGGAGAGATGTAGTGCAAAGGTTGATTTTGATATACGTTTTTAATGAAACAATATGAATTTGTTGGATGTTTTAAACTGTGAATGTTTTTTGTTGTTTTTTAATTCAAAATTGTGCGACCTTTAACTTGCGATATTAATTGGAGAGATGTAGTGCAAAGGTTGATTTTGATATATGTATTTTTTGAAACAATATGAATTGTTTGCATGTTTTGAACTTAGAATGTTGTTTTTAATTTTATGTGTGGGCTACCTTTCACTTAAGATCTGCTTCGTGAATTCTTTCCAAATGTGAGAAATACTTTCTATAGTAATAGAAGAGGTGTAGTGCAAAGGTTGATTTTGATATGTATATTTTATGAAACAATATGATTTTGTAAATGTTTTGACCTTTGAATGTTTTTTTTGTTTTTTTAATTCGACATTGTTTCGACCTTTATCTTGCGATATAAATTGGAGAGATGTAGTGCAAAGGTTGATTTTGATATATGTTTTTAATGAAACAATATGAATTTGTTGCATGTTTTAAACTGTGAATGTTTTTTGTTGTTTTTTAATTCGACATTGTGCGATCTTTAACTTGCGATATTAATTGGAGAGATGTAGTGCAAAGGTTGATTTTGATATATGTTTTTAATGAAAGAATATGAATTATTTGCATGTTTTGAATTTAGAATGTTTTTTTTAATTTTATGTTTGTGATACCTTTCACTTAAGACCTGCTTCATGAATTCTTTCCAAATGAGAGAAAAACTTTCGATACTAATAGAAGAGGTGCAGTGCAAATGTTGATTTTGATAGATGTATGAAATCTGTGTATGTTTTGAACTTAGAATGATTTTTTTAATTCAACATTGTGCGACCTTTAACTTAAGAACTACTACATGGAATCTTTGCAAATTGAAGGAACACCTTTATACAAATAGGGGTGGTGTATTGCAAAGGTGGATTTTGATATGTATATTTTATGAAACAATATGATTTTTTACATGTTTTGAACTTTGAATGTTTTTTCTTTTAATTCAACATTCTGCGACCTTTAACTTGAGATATTAATTGCAGAGATGTAGTGCAAAGGTTGATTTTGATATGTTTATTTTATGAAACAATATGAAATTTTTGCATATTTTGAACATAGAATGTTTTTGGTTTTTTTATTCTATGTTTGTGCTACCTTTCACTTGAGAGCTGCTACATGGATTCTTTCCAAATGTGAGAATCACTTCCTATACTAATAGAAGAGGTGCAGTGCAAATGTTGATTTTGATATGTGTATTTTTTGAAACAATATGAATTGTTTGCATGTTTTGAACTTAGAATGTTGTTTTTAATTTTATGTTTGGGCTACCTTTCACTTAAGATCTGCTTCGTGAATTCTTTCCAAATGTGAGAAATACTTTCTATAGTAATAGAAGAGGTGCAGTGCAAATGTTGATTTTGATAGATGTATTTTATGAAACAATATGAAATCTGTGTATGTTTTGAACTTAGAATGATTTTTTTAATTCAACATTGCGCGATCTTTAACTTAAGAACTACTACGTGGGTTCTTTCCAAATTGAAGGAACATTGTTTATACAAATAGGAGAGATGCAGTGCAAAGGTTGATTTTGATATGTATATTTTATGAAACAATATGATTTTGTAAATGTTTTGACCTTTGAATGTTTTTTGTTTTTTTTAATTCGACATTGTTTCGACCTTTAACTTGCGATATAAATTGGAGAGATGTAGTGCAAAGGTTGATTTTGATATATGTATTTTTTGAAACAATATGAATTGTTTCCATGTTTTAAACTCTGAATGGTTTTTTTTTTTTAATTCGACATTGTGCGACCTTTAACTTGCGATATTAATTGGAGAGATGTAGTGCAAAGGTTGATTTTGATATATGTATTTTTTGAAACAATATGAATTGTTTGCATGTTTTGAACTTAGAATGTTGTTTTTAATTTTATGTTTGTGCTACCTTTCACTTGCCCTTTGAATGTTTTTTTTTTTTTTTAATTCGACATTGTTTCGACCTTTAACTTGCGATATAAATTGGAGAGATGTAGTGCAAAGGTTGATTTTGATATATGTATTTTTTGAAACAATATGAATTGTTTCCATGTTTTAAACTCTGAATGGTTTTTTTTGTTTTTGATTCGACATTGTGCGACCTTTAACTTGCGATATTAATTGGAGCGATGTAGTGCAAAGGTTGATTTTGATATATGTATTTTTTGAAACAATATGAATTGTTTGCATGTTTTGAACTTAGAATGTTGTTTTTAATTTTATGTTTGTGCTACCTTTCACTTGAGAACTGCTTCATGAATTCTTTCCAAATGTGAGAAATACTTTCCATAGTAATAGAAGAGGTGCAGTGCAAATGTTGATTTTGATATGTGTATTTTTGGAACAAATATTATCTGTTATGTTAATTCAACATTGTGCGACCTTTAACTCGAGATATTAATTGGAGAGATGTAGTGCAATGGCTGATTTTGATATGTTTATTTTATGAAACAATATGAAATTTGTCCATGTTTTGAACACAGAAGGTTTTTTTATTTATTTTATTCTATGTTTGTGCTACCTTTCACTTGAGAACAGCTTCATGAATTCTTTCCAAATGTGAGAAATACTTTCTATAGTAATAGAAGAGGTGCAGTGCAAATGTTGATTTTGATATGTGTATTTTTGGAACAAATATTATCTGTTTCATGTTTTGAACTTAGAATGTTTTTTTTAATTCAACATTGTGCGACCTTTAACTTGAGATATTAATTGGAGAGATGTAGTGCAATGGATGATTTTGATATGTTTATTTTATGAAACAATATGAAATTTGTCCATGTTTTGAACACAGAAGGTTTATTTATTTATTTTATTCTATGTTTGTGATACCTTTTACTTGAGAGCTGCTACATGCAATCTTTCCAAATGTAAGAAAAACTTTCGATACTAATAGAAGAGGTGCAGTGCAAATGTTGATTTTGATAGATGTTTTTTATGAAACAATATGAAATCTGTTTCATGTTTTGAACTTAGAATGATGTTTTTATTTCAACATTGTACGATCTTTAACTTAAGAACTACTACATGGATTCTTTCCAAATTGAAGGAACACTGTTTATACAAATAGGAGAGATGCAGTGCAAAGGGTGATTTTGATATGTGTATTTTATGAAACAACATGATTTTGTAAATGTTTTGCCCTTTGAATGTTTTTTTTTTTTTTAATTCGACATTGTTTCGACCTTTAACTTGCGATATAAATTGGAGAGATGTAGTGCAAAGGTTGATTTTGATATATGTTTTTAATGAAACAATATTAATTTGTTGCATGTTTTAAACTCTGAATGTTTTTTTTTTTTCTAATTCAACATTGTGCGACCTTTAACTTGCGATATTAATTGGAGAGATGTAGTGCAAAGGTTGATTTTGATATATGTATTTTTTGAAACAATATGAATTGTTAGCATGTTTTGAACTTAGAATGTTGTTTTTAATTTTATGTTTGTGCTACCTTTCACTTAAGACCTGCTTTATGAATTCTTTCCAAATGTGAGAAATACATGTACTTTCTATACTAATAGAAGAGGTGCAGTGCAAATGTTGATTTTGATAGATGTATTTTATGAAACAATATGAAATCTGTGTATGTTTTGAACTTAGAATGATATTTTTAATTCAACATTGCGCGATCTTTAACTTAACTACTACGTGGGTTCTTTCCAAATTGAAGGAACATTGTTTATACAAATAGGAGAGATGCAGTGCAAAGGTTGATTTTGATATGTATATTTTATGAAACAATATGATTTTGTAAATGTTTTGACCTTTGAATGTTTTTTGATTTTTTTAATTCGACATTGTTTCGACCTTTAACTTGCGATATAAATTGGAGAGATGTAGTGCAAAGGTTGATTTTGATATATGTTTTTAATGAAACAATATGAATTTGTTGGATGTTTTAAACTGTGAATGTTTTTTGTTGTTTTTTAATTCAAAATTGTGCGACCTTTAACTTGCGATATTAATTGGAGAGATGTAGTGCAAAGGTTGATTTTGATATGTGTATTTTTGGAACAAATATTATCTGTTTCATGTTTTGAACTTAGAATGTTTATTTTTAATTCATCATTGTGCGACCTTTAACCTGAGATATTAATTGGAGAGATGTAGTGCAATGGCTGATTTTGATATGTTTATTTTATGAAACAATATGAAATTTGTCCATGTTTTGAACACAGAAGGTTTTTTTATTTATTTTATTCTATGTTTGTGATACCTTTTACTTGAGAGCTGCTACATGCAATCTTTCCAAATGTAAGAAAAACTTTCGATACTAATAGAAGAGGTGCAATACAAATGTTGATTTTGATAGATGTATTTTATGAAACAATATGAAATCTGTGTATGTTTTGAACATAGAATGATATTTTTAATTCAACATTGTGCGATCTTTAACTTAAGAACTACTACATGGATTCTTTCCAAATTGAAGGAACACTGTTTATACAAATAGGAGTGATGCAGTGCAAAGGTTGATTTTGATATGTATATTTTATGAAACAATATGATTTTGTAAATGTTTTGCCATTTGAATGTTTTTTGATTTTTTTAATTCGACATTGTTTCGACCTTTAACTTGCGATATAAATTGGAGATGTAGTGCAAAGGTTGATTTTGATATATGTTTTTAATGAAACAATATGAATTTGTTGCATGTTTTAAACTGTGAATGTTTTTTGTTTTTTTTAATTCGACATTGTGCGACCTTTAACTTGCGATATAAATTGGAGAGATGTAGTGCAAAGGTTGATTTTGATATATGTATTTTTTGAAACAATATGAATTGTTTGCATGTTTTGAACTTAGAATGTTGTTTTTAATTTTATGTGTGGGCTACCTTTCACTTAAGATCTGCTTCGTGAATTCTTTCCAAATGTGAGAAATACTTTCTATAGTAATAGAAGAGGTGTAGTGCAAAGGTTGATTTTGATATGTATATTTTATGAAACAATATGATTTTGTAAATGTTTTGACCTTTGAATGTTTTTTTTGTTTTTTTAATTCGACATTGTTTCGACCTTTATCTTGCGATATAAATTGGAGAGATGTAGTGCAAAGGTTGATTTTGATATATGTTTTTAATGAAACAATATGAATTGTTTGCATGTTTTAAACTGTGAATGTTTTTTGTTGTTTTTTAATTCGACATTGTGCGATCTTTAACTTGCGATATTAATTGGAGAGATGTAGTGCAAAGGTTGATTTTGATATATGTTTTTAATGAAAGAATATGAATTATTTGCATGTTTTGAATTTAGAATGTTTTTTTTAATTTTATGTTTGTGATACCTTTCACTTAAGACCTGCTTCATGAATTCTTTCCAAATGAGAGAAAAACTTTCGATACTAATAGAAGAGGTGCAGTGCAAATGTTGATTTTGATAGATGTATGAAATCTGTGTATGTTTTGAACTTAGAATGATTTTTTTAATTCAACATTGTGCGACCTTTAACTTAAGAACTACTACATGGAATCTTTGCAAATTGAAGGAACACTTTTTATACAAATAGGGGTGGTGTATTGCAAAGGTGGATTTTGATATGTATATTTTATGAAACAATATGATTTTTTACATGTTTTGAACTTTGAATGTTTTTTCTTTTAATTCAACATTGTGCGACCTTTAACTTGAGATATTAATTGCAGAGATGTAGTGCAAAGGTTGATTTTGAGGAGATATGTTTATTTTATGAAACAATATGAAATTTTTGCATATTTTGAACATAGAATGTTTTTGGATTTTTTATTCTATGTTTGTGCTACCTTTCACTTGAGAGCTGCTACATGGATTCTTTCCAAATGTGAGAATCACTTCCTATACTAATAGAAGAGGTGCAGTGCAAATGTTGATTTTGATATGTGTATTTTTTGAAACAATATGAATTGTTTGCATGTTTTGAACTTAGAATGTTGTTTTTAATTTTATGTTTGGGCTACCTTTCACTTAAGATCTGCTTCGTGAATTCTTTCCAAATGTGAGAAATACTTTCTATAGTAATAGAAGAGGTGCAGTGCAAATGTTGATTTTGATAGATGTATTTTATGAAACAATATGAAATCTGTGTATGTTTTGAACTTAGAATGATTTTTTTAATTCAACATTGTGCGATTTTTAACTTAAGAACTACTACGTGGGTTCTTTCCAAATTGAAGGAACATTGTTTATACAAATAGGAGAGATGCAGTGCAAAGGGTGATTTTGATATGTATATTTTATGAAACAATATGATTTTGTAAATGTTTTGACCTTTGAATGTTTTTTGATTTTTTTAATTCGACATTGTTTCGACCTTTAACTTGCGATATAAATTGGAGAGATGTAGTGCAAAGGTTGATTTTGATATATGTTTTTAATGAAACAATATGAATTGTTTGCATGTTTTAAACTGTGAATGTTTTTTGTTGTTTTTTAATTCGACATTGTGCGACCTTTAACTTGCGATATTAATTGGAGAGATGTAGTGCAAAGGTTGATTTTGATATATGTATTTTTTGAAACAATATGAATTGTTTGCATCTTTTGAAATGAGAATGTTATTTTTAATTTTATGTTTGTGCTACCTTTCACTTAAGACCTGCTTCATGAATTCTTTCCAAATGTGAGAAATACTTTCTATAGTAATAGAAGAGGTGCAGTGCAAATGTTGATTTTGATAGATGTATTTTATGAAACAATATGAAATCTGTGTATGTTTTGAACTTAGAATGATTTTTTTATTTCAACATTGTACGATCTTTAACTTAAGAACTACTACGTGGGTTCTTTCCAAATTGAAGGAACACTGTTTATACAAATAGGAGAGATGCAGTGCAAAGTTTGATTTTGATAAGTGTATTTTCTGAGAAAATTGTGCTTTTTATGTTTTGAACTTTGAAAAATGAATGAGTCGAGGTTACCCTTGTTCATTTCGGTGTTTAAAGTTTTTCTGCCAATGTATGATCCAAGAGCATCATGATATTTCTGTCCATGCTACCTTCCCAGTTTTAGCAGTTTTGAACAGTTTAATGACTTGGACGGGTGGAGGTCGCACTGCTGAGACTTTTTTCAGACATCAAATTATTATTTGGGGGAAGGCAACTATTTTTACGTCAAAAATATGTCCCTTACCTTGTAATTTTATTATATTTGTGCCATTATTTTACTCAGTTACCATGGCAAAAGGAGTGACCATGGATAAGGTTGAAGATCATCCCTGTGATAAGTTCGTCTGATGCTTCATTTGAGGACTGGAAAGGCTCCTCAACTACTCAGCTCAAGTTCTGACTTGTCATTTAACAAATAAATAAAGGTCATCTAAACCAAAATTCTATTGTCATTTTGTTGCTGTCATCATATTTTTGAATGGATCAAGGCAATGGATCATAGGACATCCGATGCATGGAATATTTTGCCTGTCCCAGTGTTGCTCTCAATATTGAATGTATTTGGTAAGGCCAAGAAAAATTAAATGTTTCAATCTGTACCGGGCTAATTGTCTGATGGTTTTTAATTTGCAAATTCGTGGGAAAATCATATATCTTTTAATAGTGTTGAAACATTTGTGAACAATTTGCACATAGTCTTGAAAATTGCTTTTTGAAAGTAAATATTATATCACGAAATTGAGCATGCAATCAAATACATTTTGAATTCTGTCTTGGTCGTATTTGAAACAGTGTATGCCGAGGTACCCTGCCAGACGCTGACATGCTCTTTCATTGATAGAGTTCAGAGTGAATTCAGCTTGTAGAATTTACTGCTTGTTACCTGATATTTTAACCAGATTGGTACAAACATTTCAAGCTGCCTGGGAGGTATTGATAAATAAAAAGGCGTAGTCTAGCGTTGGACCAACGTTGTCTATCAACGTTGGGCCAACGTTGTTTTGACCGACGGCACATCATCTGACTTCTTTCTGGGATGTGTCATGTACCCTGTGATCTGTGTCGTGTAATATTTTTTGTGATATATGATGTGATTTATTGCATATTTGTGATGTGTGATGTGTGATGGGCCATGTACCATATGTGTCATGTATCCTGTGATCTGTGTCATGTAATGTTTTCTTTTGATGATATGTGATGTGATTATTTTTATATGCGTGATGTGCCATGTGACATATGTTTCATGGAATGGTTTGTTTTTTATATATGCTATGCGATTAATTGTACATGTATGTGTGATGTGTGATGTGCCATGTTTCATATTTGTCATGTATCCAGTGATCTGTATCATGTAATGTTTATTTTGTGACATGTGATGTGATTATTTGTATATACATGATGTGCCATGTGCCATATGTGTCATGTATTCAGTGATCTGTGTCATGTTATGTTTTTTTTTTATATGCGATGTGATTAATTGTATATGTGCGATGTGTGATGTGCCATGTGCCATAAAATGTTTTTTTCCTGATATATGATTAATTGTACATTTATGATGTGCCATGTGCCGTATGTGTCATGCATCCTGTGATCTGTGTCATGATTTTTGTTGTTGCGATATGTGATGTGATTAAGTGTTAATAGGTGATGTGCCCTGCAATGATATGTACAAACATCTTTATTAATAAAAATGTAGATGTTCCTTATTTAATGATACCCCAAATCTAAAAGGGCGGGTTGATAAAGCCATACCAAGGATAACCCTCTGTCTGTCCTTCCAAAGACATTTATTGTGTGAGTGCAGTGGAAAGGTTGATTTTGATATGTATATTTTATGAAACAATATGATTTTATACATGTTTTGAACAGAGAATGTTTTTTTTAATTCAACATTGTGCGACCTTTAACCTAAGAACTACTACATGGATTCTTTCCAAATTGAAGGAACACTTGTTATACAAGTAGAAGTGGTGTAGTGCAAAGGTTGATTTTGATATGTATATTTTATGAAACAATATGATTTTTTACATGTTCTGAAATGAGAATTTGTTTTTTTTAATTCAACATCGGCGACCTTTAACTTAAGAACTACATCATTGAATCTTTGCAAATTGAAGGAACACTTTTTATACAAATAGGAGTGGTGTAGTGCAAAGGTGGATTTTGATATGTGTATTTTTGGAACAAATATTATCTGTTTCATGTTTTGAACTTAGAATGTTTCTTTTATTTCAATATTGTGCGACCTTTAACTTGAGATATTAATTGCAGAGATGTAGTGCAAAGGTTGATTTTGATATGTTTATTTTATGCAACAATATGATTTTTTTTACATATTTTGAACATTTTGAATGTTTTGGGTTTTTTTATTCTATGTTTGTGCTACCTTTCACTTGAGAGCTGCTACATGGATTCTTTCCAAATGTGAGAAACACTTCCTATACTAATAGAAGAGGTGCAGTGCAAGTGTTGATTTTGATAATTGTATTTTCTGCGAAAATTATGCTTTTTATGTTTTGAACTTTGAAACATGAATGAGTCGAGGTTACCCTTGTTCATTTCGGTGTTAAATTTTTTTCTGCCAATGTTAATCCAAGAGCATCATGGTATATCTGTCCATGCCATCTTCCCAGGTATAGCAGTTTTGAACAGTTTAATGACTTGGACGGGTGGAGATAGCACTGCTGAGACTTTTACAGACATCAAATTATTATTTGGGGGAAGGCAACATTTTTTATGTCAAAATATGTCCCTTACATTTTAATTCTATAATATTTGTATCATTGTTTTATTCAGTTACCAAGGCAAAAGCATTGACCATGGATGAGGTTGAAGATCATCCCTGTGATAAGTTCGTCTGATTCCTCATTTGAGGACTGAAAAGGCTCCTCAACCACTCAGCCCAAGTTCTGACTTGTCATTTAACAAATAAATCAAGGTCACCTAAACCAGAATTCTATTGTCATTTTGTTGCTGTCATCATATTTTTGAATGGATCAAGGCAATGAATGATAGGACATCCGATGCATGGACTATTTTGCCTGTCTCAGTGTTGCTCTCAATGCTGAATGAATCGGGTAAGGCCAAGGAAAATTGAATGTTTCAATTTGTACCGGGCTTATTGTCTGATTGTTTTTAATTTGCAAATTCATGGGAATATCATATATCTTTTAATAGTGTTGAAACCTTTGTGAACAATTTGCACATAGTCTTGAAAGTTGTTTTGGAAAGTAAATGTATCACAAAATTGTGCACGTAATTAAAAATATTTTGAATTTTGTCTTGGCCGTATTTGAAACTATGTATGCCGAGGTACCCTGCCAGAAGACAGCGCATTTCATTAACATGCTCTTCCTCGTATAGAGTTCAGAGTGAATTCAGTTTGCAGAAGTTACTGCTTGTGACCTGATATTTCAACCAGATTGGTACAAACATTTCAAGCTGCCTGGGAGGTATTGAGGAATAAAACAGTCGTAATCTAACGTTGGGCCAACGCCGTCTATCAACGTTGGGCCAACGTTGTTTTGACCGACGGCACAACGTCTGACTTCTTTCTGGGATGTGTCATGTACCCTTTGCTGTGTGTCGTGTAATATTGTTGGTGATATCTGATGTGATTAATTGCAGATTTGTGATGTGTGATGTGCCATGTACCGTATGTGTCATGTATCCTGTGATCCGTGTCATGTTAACTCACACGCAAAAGAATCGCATGTCGAGTGTGCAGTATACATGTTATCTATTTTCGACAGTAAAGGCAAGAAATACTAAAAGGGGAAGATTGACAAAAAATTGACTGAAGACAGTTAAATGGATTAAAAGTCAGATGACATCATTGTTTTTTTTTCAAATTTTAAGGGCTTGCACAGTTAGGGGTCAATACCCAAAATGTCAGTGAATACATGGTGTGACCACCATTAGTATTGATCACTGCCACACATCTCCTGAACATTGAGTGGATGAGACGATCTGTGAAGGCCCTAGGGATCCTCCTGTACACATCCAGAGCAGCTGTGCGTAGTTCATCGGCAGTTGTAGGGACTGGGCGCTCATTGTGCAGACGCCTTTGAACCTCATCCTACAAGTGTTCAGATCAGGGCTGAGGGCTGGCCACGGTAGAACATGGATGTTGTGTTGTTGCAGAAAGGCCATGGTAGGTCTGGCAACATTGGGACGAGCGTTGTCCTGCTGGAAAATGTGTTGTTGATGTTGTGCAAAAAATGGAACAACGTGGGGTCTGATCACTTGGTCGATATACTGCTGAGCAGTGACGCCGTGTCCCCGACCTTGACCAACATTCAGAAAGCACATGGGTCCAAGTCTCGCATTAAGTCCAATCCCTGCCCATATCATGACGCTAGGTCCACCCCATGGATCCCTTTCCACAACGTTTCTGTCAGCGAAACGATCACATTGACGCCGCCAAATTCTGACTCTTCCGTCTGCAAGGGAGACACAAAAGCGACTTTCATCAGAGAAGATGACACGCCTCCACTCACGATGACGCCAATTGCGATGACCCTGTGCCCACTGAAGTCGTGCTTGTTGATGCCGTGGTTGGAGAACAGGACGACGTGCTGGTCGGCGACATCTGAGGTTGTTGGAACGGAGACGTCGGACCACAGTGTCCCGGCTAATGTGTCGATTATGTGTTCCTATGGTCTGTCGAGCACTTTCACTTGCAGTTAGGAACGGATGTCGCTGGTGTTGACGGGTAATCTGCCGATCTTGTCGAGGTGTGGTGACCCTAGGACGACCGCTCCGAGGAAGGTCATCTGTGGTCTGTGTAGCATTGTATCGATGCAGGAGACGGTAAATTGTGGTTATGTTAACGTTGAAATGACGGGCAACATCTTGGACAGACTCTCCAGCTTCCAAACGTCCGATAGCCTGGTTTCTCTGAATTTGAGCTAGGCGTGGCATTGTTGACCAAGGAGTGGTAGGTCCAAGAATCGGCCACAGTTTTAAACCCATTACAGTTCGTGACAGTTCGTGCATTTTCGATGTCGCGAGAAATTGGTGCATGATGCCCACATATTCATTGAAATGGTGCGTTTTGGCGATTATTTATGTTGCGTTTATACGCGGGGCTTCCAAAATGCAACCAAAAATATTGATAACACCATCATGCTTCACTACATGCTAAAACTCGTATCAATTTATGGTTCCGTGTCTGTTACCTATTTGCTTAAAACCACTTGCGTTTCTTTTACATGTGAGTATATATGCGTGATGTGCCATGTGACATATGTGTCATGTATCCTGTGATATGTGTCATGGGAAGTTTTTTATAGGCAATGTGATTAATTTTATATGTGTGATGTGTGTTGTGCCATGTACCATATGTGTCATGTATCCAGTAATCTGTGTCATGTAACGTTTTTTCGTCATATGTGATTAATTGTACATTTATGATGTGCCATGTGCCATATGTGTCATGTATCCTGTGATCTGTGTCATTTTTTTTTTTATGATATGTGATTAATTGTATATTTGTGATGTGCAATGTGCCATGTGTGTCATGTACCCTTTGATCTGTGTCATGTAATGTTTTTTTATGCGATATCTGATGTGATTAAGTGTTAATGTGTGATGTGCCCTGCAATAATATATACAAACATCTTTAATAATAAAAATTTAGATGTTTCTTCTTAATGATACCCCCATATAAAGGGGTCGATAAAGCCATACCAAGGATATCCGTCTCTCCGTCCTTTCAAAGACATATTTTTGTGTGAGTGCAGCGGAAAGGTTGATTTTGATATGTATATTTTATGAAACAATATGATTTGTTTTCTTGTTTTGAAATTAGAACATTGTGCGGCCTTTAATTTGGGAACTACTGCAGGGATTCTTTACAAATTCGAGGAATTGTGCGACCTTTAACTTGAGATATTAATTGGAGAGATGCAGTGTAAAGGTTGATTTTGATATGTATATTTTATGAAACAATATGATTCTGTACATGTTTTGAACTTAGAATGTGTTTTGTAATTAATTCATCATTGTGCGACCTTTAACTTGAGATATTAATTGGAGAGATGTAGTGCAAAGGTTGATTTTGATATGTTTATTTTATGAAACAATATGAAATTTTCACATGTATTGAACACAGAATGTTGTTTTTAATTCTATGTTTGTGCTACCTTTTACTTGAGAGCTCCTTCATGGATTCTTTCCAAATGTGAGAAACACTTTCTATACTAATAGAAAAGGTGCGGTCCAAATGTTGATTATGATATGTGTATTTTATAAAACAATCTAAGTTTTTTGCATGTTTTGAACACAGAATGTGTTTTTTAATTCAAAATTGTGCTAACTTTAACCGGAGAACTGCTAAATGGATTCTTTCCAAATTTGAGGAACACTTTATATACAAATAGGAGAGGTGCAGTGCAAATGTTGATTTTGATATGTGTATTTTATGAAACAATATGATTTTGTACATGTTTTGAACTTAGAATGTGTTTTTTAATTCATCATTGTGGGACCTTTAACTTGAGATATCAGTTGGAGAGATGTATTGCAAAGGTTGGTTTTGATATGTTGATTTTATGAAACAATATGAAATTCTTGCATGTTTTGAACATAGAATATTTTTTTTAATTATTCTATGTTTGTGCTACCTTTTACTTGAGAGCTCCTACATGGATTCTTTCTAAATGTGAGAAACACTTTCTATACTAATAGAAGAGGTGCAGTGCAAATGTTGATTATGATATGTGTATTTTATGAAACAATATGATTTTGTACATGTTTTGAACTTATAATGTGTTTTTTAATTCATCATTGTGGGACCTTTAACTTGAGATATCAGTTGGAGAGATGTATTGCAAAGGTTGGTTTTGATATGTTTATTTTATGAAACAATATGAAATATGTCCATGTTTTGAACATAGAAGTTTTTTAGTGTTTTTTTATTCTATGTTTGTGATACCTTTTACTTGAGAGCTGCTGCATCGATTCTTTCCAAATGTGAGAAACACTTTCTATACAAATATGAGGTGCAGTGCAAATGTTGATTTGATATGTGTATTTTCGGAACAAATATTATTGGTTTCATGTTTTGAACTTTGAAAAATAAATGAGTCGAGTTTACCCTTGTTCATTTTAGTGTTAAAACTTTTCTGCCAATGTATGATCCATGAGCATCATGGTATTACTGTCCATGCCACCTTCCCAGGTTTAGCAGTTTTGAACAGTTTAATGACTTGGACGGGTGGAGGTAGAACTGCTGAGACTTTTTTCGGACATCAAATTATTATTCGGGGGAAGGCAACATTTTTTATGTCAAAATATGTCTCTTACCTTGTAATTTTATAATATTTGTGTCATTGTTGTATTCAGTTACCAAGGCAAACGCAGTGACCATGGATAAGGTTGAAGATCATCCCTGTGATAAGTTCGTCTGATTCCTCATTTGAGGACTGAAAAGGCTCCTCAAACACTCAGCCCAAGTTCTGACTTGTCATTTAACAAATAAATACAGGTCACCTAAACCAAAATTCTATTGCCAGTTTGTTGCTGTCATCATATTTGTTGATGAATCAAGGCAATGAATGAGAGAACATCCGATGCATGGACTATTTTGCCTGTCTCAGTGTTGCTCTCAATGCTGAATGTATGAGGTGAGGCCAAGGAAAATTAAATGTTTCAATATGTGCCGGGCTTATTGTCTGATGGTTTTAATTTGCAAACTTATGGGAATATCATATATTTTTTAATAGTGTTGAAACCTTTGTGAACAATTTGCACATAGTCTTGAAAGTTGTTTTGGAAAATAAATATTATATCACGAAATTGTGCACGTAATTAAAAACATGAATTTTGAAATATTTTCTCGGCCGTATTTGAAACTATGTATGCCGAGGTAACCCTGCCAGAAGTGAGCGCATTTCTTTGACATGCTCTTTTATGGATAGAGTACAGAGTGAATTCAGCTTGCAGAATGTAGTGCTTGTGACCTGATATTTAACCAGATTGATACAAACATTTCAAGCTGCCTGGGAGGTATTGGGGAATAAAACAGGCGTAATCTATCTAACATTGGGCCAACGTTGTTTTGACCGGCGGCCAGACGGTCTGAGTTCTATGTGTCATGTACCCTGTGATCTGTGTCATGGAATGTTGTTTTTTTCATGCGATGTGGTTAATTTTATATGTGTGATGTGTCATGTGCCATGTATCATATGTGTCGTGTACCCTGTGATCTGTGTCGTGTAATGTTTGTTTGGTGATATGTGATGTCATGTTTTGTATATGAGTGATATGCCATGTGATATATGTGTCATGTATCCTGTGATATATGTCATGGAATGTTGTTGTTTTTCTTTATGCGATGTGATTAATTTTATATGTGTGATGAGTCATGTGCCATATACCATATGTGTCATGTATCCAGTGATCTGTGTCATGTAATATTTTTGTTGGGTGATTTGTGATGTGATTTTTTGTACATGCGTCATGTGCCATGTGACATATGTGGCATGTATCCTGTGATCTGTGTCATATAATGGTTTTTTTTCGATATGTGATGTGCCCTGCAGTAATATGTACAAACATCTTCAATAATAGAAAATTAGATGTTTCTTATTTAATTATACCCCCAATCTAAAAGGGTGGGTTTACAAAGTCATACCAAGGATATCCGTCTGTCCTTCCTTCCAAAGTCATTTTTTTGTGTGAGTGCAGTGGAAAGGTTGATTTTGATATGTATATTTTATGAAACAATATGATTTTTTTACTTGTTTTGAACTTAGAATGTGTTTTTTAATTCAACATTGTGCGACCTTTAACTTGAGATATTAATTGGAGAGATGCAGTGTAAAGGTTGATTTTGATATGTTTATTTTATGAAACGATATGATTTTGTACATGTTTTGAACTTAGAATGTGTTTTTAATTCAAAATTGTGGGACCTTTAACTTGAGATATCAGTTGGAGAGATGTATTGCAAAGGTTGGTTTTGATATGTTTATTTTATGAAACAATATGAAATATGTCCATGTTTTGAACATAGAAGTTTTTTAGTGTTTTTTTATTCTATGTTTGTGATACCTTTTACTTGAGAGCTGCTGCATCGATTCTTTCCAAATGTGAGAAACACTTTCTATACAAATATGAGGTGCAGTGCAAATGTTGATTTGATATGTGTATTTTCGGAACAAATATTATTGGTTTCATGTTTTGAACTTTGAAAAATAAATGAGTCGAGTTTACCCTTGTTCATTTTAGTGTTAAAACTTTTCTGCCAATGTATGATCCATGAGCATCATGGTATTACTGTCCATGCCACCTTCCCAGGTTTAGCAGTTTTGAACAGTTTAATGACTTGGACGGGTGGAGGTAGAACTGCTGAGACTTTTTTCGGACATCAAATTATTATTCGGGGGAAGGCAACATTTTTTATGTCAAAATATGTCTCTTACCTTGTAATTTTATAATATTTGTGTCATTGTTGTATTCAGTTACCAAGGCAAACGCAGTGACCATGGATAAGGTTGAAGATCATCCCCGTGATAAGTTCGTCTGATTCCTCATTTGAGGACTGAAAAGGCTCCTCAAACACTCAGCCCAAGTTCTGACTTGTCATTTAACAAATAAATACAGGTCACCTAAACCAAAATTCTATTGCCAGTTTGTTGCTGTCATCATATTTGTTGATGAATCAAGGCAATGAATGAGAGAACATCCGATGCATGGACTATTTTGCCTGTCTCAGTGTTGCTCTCAATGCTGAATGTATGAGGTGAGGCCAAGGAAAATTAAATGTTTCAATATGTGCCGGGCTTATTGTCTGATGGTTTTAATTTGCAAACTTATGGGAATATCATATATTTTTTAATAGTGTTGAAACCTTTGTGAACAATTTGCACATAGTCTTGAAAGTTGTTTTGGAAAATAAATATTATATCACGAAATTGTGCACGTAATTAAAAACATGAATTTTGAAATATTTTCTCGGCCGTATTTGAAACTATGTATGCCGAGGTAACCCTGCCAGAAGTGAGCGCATTTCTTTGACATGCTCTTTTATGGATAGAGTACAGAGTGAATTCAGCTTGCAGAATGTAGTGCTTGTGACCTGATATTTAACCAGATTGATACAAACATTTCAAGCTGCCTGGGAGGTATTGGGGAATAAAACAGGCGTAATCTATCTAACATTGGGCCAACGTTGTTTTGACCGGCGGCCAGACGGTCTGAGTTCTATGTGTCATGTACCCTGTGATCTGTGTCATGGAATGTTGTTTTTTTCATGCGATGTGGTTAATTTTATATGTGTGATGTGTCATGTGCCATGTATCATATGTGTCGTGTACCCTGTGATCTGTGTCGTGTAATGTTTGTTTGGTGATATGTGATGTCATGTTTTGTATATGAGTGATATGCCATGTGATATATGTGTCATGTATCCTGTGATATATGTCATGGAATGTTGTTGTTTTTCTTTATGCGATGTGATTAATTTTATATGTGTGATGAGTCATGTGCCATATACCATATGTGTCATGTATCCAGTGATCTGTGTCATGTAATATTTTTGTTGGGTGATTTGTGATGTGATTTTTTGTACATGCGTCATGTGCCATGTGACATATGTGGCATGTATCCTGTGATCTGTGTCATATAATGGTTTTTTTTCGATATGTGATGTGCCCTGCAGTAATATGTACAAACATCTTCAATAATAGAAAATTAGATGTTTCTTATTTAATTATACCCCCAATCTAAAAGGGTGGGTTTACAAAGTCATACCAAGGATATCCGTCTGTCCTTCCTTCCAAAGTCATTTTTTTGTGTGAGTGCAGTGGAAAGGTTGATTTTGATATGTATATTTTATGAAACAATATGATTTTTTTACTTGTTTTGAACTTAGAATGTGTTTTTTAATTCAACATTGTGCGACCTTTAACTTGAGATATTAATTGGAGAGATGCAGTGTAAAGGTTGATTTTGATATGTTTATTTTATGAAACGATATGATTTTGTACATGTTTTGAACTTAGAATGTGTTTTTAATTCAAAATTGTGGGACCTTTAACTTGAGATATCAGTTGGAGAGATGTATTGCAAAGGTTGGTTTTGATATGTTGATTTTATGAAACAATATGAAATTCTTGCATGTTTTGAACATAGAATGTTTTTTTTAATTATTCTATGTTTGTGCTACCTTTTACTTGAGAGCTCCTACATGGACTCTTTCCAAATGTAGGAAACAATTTCTATACTAATAGAAGAGGTGCAGTGCAAATGTTGATTTTGATATGTGTATTTTATGAAACAATATGATTTTGTTCATGTTTTGAACTTAGAATGTGTTTTTTAATTCATCATTGTGGGACCTTTAACTTGAGATATCAGTTGGAGAGATGTATTGCAAAGGTTGGTTTTTATATGTTGATTTTATGAAACAATATGAAATTCTTGCATGTTTTGAACATAGAATTTTTTTTTAATTATTCTATGTTTGTGCTACCTTTTACTTGAGAGCTCCTACATGGATTCTTTCCAAATGTAGGAAACAATTTCCATACTAATAGAAGAGGTGCAGTGCAAATGTTGATTTTGATATGTGTATTTTATGAAACAATATGATTTTGTTCATGTTTTGAACTTAGAATGTGTTTTTTAATTCATCATTGTGGGACCTTTAACTTGAGATATCAGTTGGAGAGATGTATTGCAAAGGTTGGTTTTGATATGTTGATTTTATGAAACAATATGAAATTCTTGCATGTTTTGAACATAGAATGTTTTTTTTAATTATTCTATGTTTGTGCTACCTTTTACTTGAGAGCTCCTACACGGATTCTTTCCAAATGTAGGAAACAATTTCCATACTAATAGAAGAGGTGCAGTGCAAATGTTGATTTTGATATGTGTATTTTATGAAACAATATGATTTTGTACATGTTTTGAACTTAGAATGTGTTTTTTAATTCATCATTGTGGGACCTTTAACTTGAGATATCAGTTGGAGAGATGTATTGCAAAGGTTGATTTTGATATGTTTATTTTATGAAACAATATGAAATTTTCACATGTATTGAACACAGAATGTTGTTTTTAATTCTATGTTTGTGCTACCTTTTACTTGAGAGCTCCTTCATGGATTCTTTCCAAATGTGAGAAACACTTTCTATACTAATAGAAAAGGTGCGGTCCAAATGTTGATTATGATATGTGTATTTTATAAAACAATCTAAGTTTTTTGCATGTTTTGAACACAGAATGTGTTTTTTAATTCAAAATTGTGCTAACTTTAACCGGAGAACTGCTAAATGGATTCTTTCCAAATTTGAGGAACACTTTATATACAAATAGGAGAGGTGCAGTGCAAATGTTGATTTTGATATGTGTATTTTATGAAACAATATGATTTTGTACATGTTTTGAACTTAGAATGTGTTTTTTAATTCATCATTGTGGGACCTTTAACTTGAGATATCAGTTGGAGAGATGTATTGCAAAGGTTGGTTTTGATATGTTGATTTTATGAAACAATATGAAATTCTTGCATGTTTTGAACATAGAATATTTTTTTTAATTATTCTATGTTTGTGCTACCTTTTACTTGAGAGCTCCTACATGGATTCTTTCTAAATGTGAGAAACACTTTCTATACTAATAGAAGAGGTGCAGTGCAAATGTTGATTATGATATGTGTATTTTATGAAACAATATGATTTTGTACATGTTTTGAACTTATAATGTGTTTTTTAATTCATCATTGTGGGACCTTTAACTTGAGATATCAGTTGGAGAGATGTATTGCAAAGGTTGGTTTTGATATGTTTATTTTATGAAACAATATGAAATATGTCCATGTTTTGAACATAGAAGTTTTTTAGTGTTTTTTTATTCTATGTTTGTGATACCTTTTACTTGAGAGCTGCTGCATCGATTCTTTCCAAATGTGAGAAACACTTTCTATACAAATATGAGGTGCAGTGCAAATGTTGATTTGATATGTGTATTTTCGGAACAAATATTATTGGTTTCATGTTTTGAACTTTGAAAAATAAATGAGTCGAGTTTACCCTTGTTCATTTTAGTGTTAAAACTTTTCTGCCAATGTATGATCCATGAGCATCATGGTATTACTGTCCATGCCACCTTCCCAGGTTTAGCAGTTTTGAACAGTTTAATGACTTGGACGGGTGGAGGTAGAACTGCTGAGACTTTTTTCGGACATCAAATTATTATTCGGGGGAAGGCAACATTTTTTATGTCAAAATATGTCTCTTACCTTGTAATTTTATAATATTTGTATCATTGTTGTATTCAGTTACCAAGGCAATCGCAGTGACCATGGATAAGGTTGAAGATCATCCCTGTGATAAGTTCGTCTGATTCCTCATTTGAGGACTGAAAAGGCTCCTCAAACACTCAGCCCAAGTTCTGACTTGTCATTTAACAAATAAATACAGGTCACCTAAACCAAAATTCTATTGCCAGTTTGTTGCTGTCATCATATTTGTTGATGAATCAAAGCAATGAATGAGAGAACATCCGATGCATGGACTATTTTGCCTGTCTCAGTGTTGCTCTCAATGCTGAATGTATGAGGTGAGGCCAAGGAAAATTAAATGTTTCAATATGTGCCGGGCTTATTGTCTGATGGTTTTAATTTGCAAACTTATGGGAATATCATATATTTTTTAATAGTGTTGAAACCTTTGTGAACAATTTGCACATAGTCTTGAAAGTTGTTTTGGAAAATAAATATTATATCACGAAATTGTGCACGTAATTAAAAACATGAATTTTGAAATATTTTCTCGGCCGTATTTGAAACTATGTATGCCGAGGTAACCCTGCCAGAAGTGAGCGCATTTCTTTGACATGCTCTTTTATGGATAGAGTACAGAGTGAATTCAGCTTGCAGAATGTAGTGCTTGTGACCTGATATTTAACCAGATTGATACAAACATTTCAAGCTGCCTGGGAGGTATTGGGGAATAAAACAGGCGTAATCTATCTAACATTGGGCCAACGTTGTTTTGACCGGCGGCCAGACGGTCTGAGTTCTATGTGTCATGTACCCTGTGATCTGTGTCATGGATTGTTGTTTTTTTCATGCGATGTGGTTAATTTTATATGTGTGATGTGTCATGTGCCATGTATCATATGTGTCGTGTACCCTGTGATCTGTGTCGTGTAATGTTTGTTTGGTGATATGTGATGTCATGTTTTGTATATGAGTGATATGCCATGTGATATATGTGTCATGTATCCTGTGATATATGTCATGGAATGTTGTTGTTTTTCTTTATGCGATGTGATTAATTTTATATGTGTGATGAGTCATGTGCCATATACCATATGTGTCATGTATCCAGTGATCTGTGTCATGTAATATTTTTGTTGGGTGATTTGTGATGTGATTTTTTGTACATGCGTCATGTGCCATGTGACATGTGGCATGTATCCTGTGATCTGTGTCATATAATGGTTTTTTTTCGATATGTGATGTGCCCTGCAGTAATATGTACAAACATCTTCAATAATAGAAAATTAGATGTTTCTTATTTAATTATACCCCCAATCTAAAAGGGTGGGTTTACAAAGTCATACCAAGGATATCCGTCTGTCCTTCCTTCCAAAGTCATTTTTTTGTGTGAGTGCAGTGGAAAGGTTGATTTTGATATGTATATTTTATGAAACAATATGATTTTTTTACTTGTTTTGAACTTAGAATGTGTTTTTTAATTCAACATTGTGCGACCTTTAACTTGAGATATTAATTGGAGAGATGCAGTGTAAAGATTGATTTTGATATGTTTATTTTATGAAACGATATGATTTTGTACATGTTTTGAACTTAGAATGTGTTTTTAATTCAAAATTGTGGGACCTTTAACTTGAGATATCAGTTGGAGAGATGTATTGCAAAGGTTGGTTTTGATATGTTGATTTTATGAAACAATATGAAATTCTTGCATGTTTTGAACATAGAATGTTTTTTTTAATTATTCTATGTTTGTGCTACCTTTTACTTGAGAGCTCCTACATGGACTCTTTCCAAATGTAGGAAACAATTTCTATACTAATAGAAGAGGTGCAGTGCAAATGTTGATTTTGATATGTGTATTTTATGAAACAATATGATTTTGTTCATGTTTTGAACTTAGAATGTGTTTTTTAATTCATCATTGTGGGACCTTTAACTTGAGATATCAGTTGGAGAGATGTATTGCAAAGGTTGGTTTTTATATGTTGATTTTATGAAACAATATGAAATTCTTGCATGTTTTGAACATAGAATGTTTTTTTTAATTATTCTATGTTTGTGCTACCTTTTACTTGAGAGCTCCTACACGGATTCTTTCCAAATGTAGGAAACAATTTCCATACTAATAGAAGAGGTGCAGTGCAAATGTTGATTTTGATATGTGTATTTTATGAAACAATATGATTTTGTACATGTTTTGAACTTAGAATGTGTTTTTTAATTCATCATTGTGGGACCTTTAACTTGAGATATCAGTTGGAGAGATGTATTGCAAAGGTTGATTTTGATATGTTTATTTTATGAAACAATATGAAATTTTCACATGTATTGAACACAGAATGTTGTTTTTAATTCTATGTTTGTGCTACCTTTTACTTGAGAGCTCCTTCATGGATTCTTTCCAAATGTGAGAAACACTTTCTATACTAATAGAAAAGGTGCGGTCCAAATGTTGATTATGATATGTGTATTTTATAAAACAATCTAAGTTTTTTGCATGTTTTGAACACAGAATGTGTTTTTTAATTCAAAATTGTGCTAACTTTAACCGGAGAACTGCTAAATGGATTCTTTCCAAATTTGAGGAACACTTTATATACAAATAGGAGAGGTGCAGTGCAAATGTTGATTTTGATATGTGTATTTTATGAAACAATATGATTTTGTACATGTTTTGAACTTAGAATGTGTTTTTTAATTCATCATTGTGGGACCTTTAACTTGAGATATCAGTTGGAGAGATGTATTGCAAAGGTTGGTTTTGATATGTTGATTTTATGAAACAATATGGAATTCTTGCATGTTTTGAACATAGAATATTTTTTTTAATTATTCTATGTTTGTGATACCTTTTACTTGAGAGCTCCTACATGGATTCTTTCTAAATGTGAGAAACACTTTCTATACTAATAGAAGAGGTGCAGTGCAAATGTTGATTATGATATGTGTATTTTATGAAACAATATGATTTTGTACATGTTTTGAACTTATAACGTGTTTTTTAATTCATCATTGTGGGACCTTTAACTTGAGATATCAGTTGGAGAGATGTATTGCAAAGGTTGGTTTTGATATGTTTATTTTATGAAACAATATGAAATATGTCCATGTTTTGAACATAGAAGTTTTTTAGTGTTTTTTTATTCTATGTTTGTGATACCTTTTACTTGAGAGCTGCTGCATCGATTCTTTCCAAATGTGAGAAACACTTTCTATACAAATATGAGGTGCAGTGCAAATGTTGATTTGATATGTGTATTTTCGGAACAAATATTATTGGTTTCATGTTTTGAACTTTGAAAAATAAATGAGTCGAGTTTACCCTTGTTCATTTTAGTGTTAAAACTTTTCTGCCAATGTATGATCCATGAGCATCATGGTATTACTGTCCATGCCACCTTCCCAGGTTTAGCAGTTTTGAACAGTTTAATGACTTGGACGGGTGGAGGTAGAACTGCTGAGACTTTTTTCGGACATCAAATTATTATTCGGGGGAAGGCAACATTTTTTATGTCAAAATATGTCTCTTACCTTGTAATTTTATAATATTTGTATCATTGTTGTATTCAGTTACCAAGGCAATCGCAGTGACCATGGATAAGGTTGAAGATCATCCCTGTGATAAGTTCGTCTGATTCCTCATTTGAGGACTGAAAAGGCTCCTCAAACACTCAGCCCAAGTTCTGACTTGTCATTTAACAAATAAATACAGGTCACCTAAACCAAAATTCTATTGCCAGTTTGTTGCTGTCATCATATTTGTTGATGAATCAAAGCAATGAATGAGAGAACATCCGATGCATGGACTATTTTGCCTGTCTCAGTGTTGCTCTCAATGCTGAATGTATGAGGTGAGGCCAAGGAAAATTAAATGTTTCAATATGTGCCGGGCTTATTGTCTGATGGTTTTAATTTGCAAACTTATGGGAATATCATATATTTTTTAATAGTGTTGAAACCTTTGTGAACAATTTGCACATAGTCTTGAAAGTTGTTTTGGAAAATAAATATTATATCACGAAATTGTGCACGTAATTAAAAACATGAATTTTGAAATATTTTCTCGGCCGTATTTGAAACTATGTATGCCGAGGTAACCCTGCCAGAAGTGAGCGCATTTCTTTGACATGCTCTTTTATGGATAGAGTACAGAGTGAATTCAGCTTGCAGAATGTAGTGCTTGTGACCTGATATTTAACCAGATTGATACAAACATTTCAAGCTGCCTGGGAGGTATTGGGGAATAAAACAGGCGTAATCTATCTAACATTGGGCCAACGTTGTTTTGACCGGCGGCCAGACGGTCTGAGTTCTATGTGTCATGTACCCTGTGATCTGTGTCATGGATTGTTGTTTTTTTCATGCGATGTGGTTAATTTTATATGTGTGATGTGTCATGTGCCATGTATCATATGTGTCGTGTACCCTGTGATCTGTGTCGTGTAATGTTTGTTTGGTGATATGTGATGTCATGTTTTGTATATGAGTGATATGCCATGTGATATATGTGTCATGTATCCTGTGATATATGTCATGGAATGTTGTTGTTTTTCTTTATGCGATGTGATTAATTTTATATGTGTGATGAGTCATGTGCCATATACCATATGTGTCATGTATCCAGTGATCTGTGTCATGTAATATTTTTGTTGGGTGATTTGTGATGTGATTTTTTGTACATGCGTCATGTGCCATGTGACATGTGGCATGTATCCTGTGATCTGTGTCATATAATGGTTTTTTTTCGATATGTGATGTGCCCTGCAGTAATATGTACAAACATCTTCAATAATAGAAAATTAGATGTTTCTTATTTAATTATACCCCCAATCTAAAAGGGTGGGTTTACAAAGTCATACCAAGGATATCCGTCTGTCCTTCCTTCCAAAGTCATTTTTTTGTGTGAGTGCAGTGGAAAGGTTGATTTTGATATGTATATTTTATGAAACAATATGATTTTTTTACTTGTTTTGAACTTAGAATGTGTTTTTTAATTCAACATTGTGCGACCTTTAACTTGAGATATTAATTGGAGAGATGCAGTGTAAAGATTGATTTTGATATGTTTATTTTATGAAACGATATGATTTTGTACATGTTTTGAACTTAGAATGTGTTTTTAATTCAAAATTGTGGGACCTTTAACTTGAGATATCAGTTGGAGAGATGTATTGCAAAGGTTGGTTTTGATATGTTGATTTTATGAAACAATATGAAATTCTTGCATGTTTTGAACATAGAATGTTTTTTTTAATTATTCTATGTTTGTGCTACCTTTTACTTGAGAGCTCCTACATGGACTCTTTCCAAATGTAGGAAACAATTTCTATACTAATAGAAGAGGTGCAGTGCAAATGTTGATTTTGATATGTGTATTTTATGAAACAATATGATTTTGTTCATGTTTTGAACTTAGAATGTGTTTTTTAATTCATCATTGTGGGACCTTTAACTTGAGATATCAGTTGGAGAGATGTATTGCAAAGGTTGGTTTTTATATGTTGATTTTATGAAACAATATGAAATTCTTGCATGTTTTGAACATAGAATTTTTTTTTAATTATTCTATGTTTGTGCTACCTTTTACTTGAGAGCTCCTACATGGATTCTTTCCAAATGTAGGAAACAATTTCCATACTAATAGAAGAGGTGCAGTGCAAATGTTGATTTTGATATGTGTATTTTATGAAACAATATGATTTTGTTCATGTTTTGAACTTAGAATGTGTTTTTTAATTCATCATTGTGGGACCTTTAACTTGAGATATCAGTTGGAGAGATGTATTGCAAAGGTTGGTTTTGATATGTTGATTTTATGAAACAATATGAAATTCTTGCATGTTTTGAACATAGAATGTTTTTTTTTAATTATTCTATGTTTGTGCTACCTTTTACTTGAGAGCTCCTACACGGATTCTTTCCAAATGTAGGAAACAATTTCCATACTAATAGAAGAGGTGCAGTGCAAATGTTGATTTTGATATGTGTATTTTATGAAACAATATGATTTTGTACATGTTTTGAACTTAGAATGTGTTTTTTAATTCATCATTGTGGGACCTTTAACTTGTGATATCAGTTGGAGAGATGTATTGCAAAGGTTGATTTTGATATGTTTATTTTATGAAACAATATGAAATTTTCACATGTATTGAACACAGAATGTTGTTTTTAATTCTATGTTTGTGCTACCTTTTACTTGAGAGCTCCTTCATGGATTCTTTCCAAATGTGAGAAACACTTTCTATACTAATAGAAAAGGTGCGGTCCAAATGTTGATTATGATATGTGTATTTTATAAAACAATCTAAGTTTTTTGCATGTTTTGAACACAGAATGTGTTTTTTAATTCAAAATTGTGCTAACTTTAACCGGAGAACTGCTAAATGGATTCTTTCCAAATTTGAGGAACACTTTATATACAAATAGGAGAGGTGCAGTGCAAATGTTGATTTTGATATGTGTATTTTATGAAACAATATGATTTTGTACATGTTTTGAACTTAGAATGTGTTTTTTAATTCATCATTGTGGGACCTTTAACTTGAGATATCAGTTGGAGAGATGTATTGCAAAGGTTGGTTTTGATATGTTGATTTTATGAAACAATATGAAATTCTTGCATGTTTTGAACATAGAATATTTTTTTAAATTATTCTATGTTTGTGCTACCTTTTACTTGAGAGCTCCTACATGGATTCTTTCTAAATATGAGAAACACTTTCTATACTAATAGAAGAGGTGCAGTGCAAATGTTGATTATGATATGTGTATTTTATGAAACAATATGATTTTGTACATGTTTTGAACTTATAATGTGTTTTTTAATTCATCATTGTGGGACCTTTAACTTGAGATATCAGTTGGAGAGATGTATTGCAAAGGTTGGTTTTGATATGTTTATTTTATGAAACAATATGAAATATGTCCATGTTTTGAACATAGAAGTTTTTTAGTGTTTTTTTATTCTATGTTTGTGATACCTTTTACTTGAGAGCTGCTGCATCGATTCTTTCCAAATGTGAGAAACACTTTCTATACAAATATGAGGTGCAGTGCAAATGTTGATTTGATATGTGTATTTTCGGAACAAATATTATTGGTTTCATGTTTTGAACTTTGAAAAATAAATGAGTCGAGTTTACCCTTGTTCATTTTAGTGTTAAAACTTTTCTGCCAATGTATGATCCATGAGCATCATGGTATTACTGTCCATGCCACCTTCCCAGGTTTAGCAGTTTTGAACAGTTTAATGACTTGGACGGGTGGAGGTAGAACTGCTGAGACTTTTTTCGGACATCAAATTATTATTCGGGGGAAGGCAACATTTTTTATGTCAAAATATGTCTCTTACCTTGTAATTTTATAATATTTGTATCATTGTTGTATTCAGTTACCAAGGCAAACGCAGTGACCATGGATAAGGTTGAAGATCATCCCTGTGATAAGTTCGTCTGATTCCTCATTTGAGGACTGAAAAGGCTCCTCAAACACTCAGCCCAAGTTCTGACTTGTCATTTAACAAATAAATACAGGTCACCTAAACCAAAATTCTATTGCCAGTTTGTTGCTGTCATCATATTTGTTGATGAATCAAAGCAATGAATGAGAGAACATCCGATGCATGGACTATTTTGCCTGTCTCAGTGTTGCTCTCAATGCTGAATGTATGAGGTGAGGCCAAGGAAAATTAAATGTTTCAATATGTGCCGGGCTTATTGTCTGATGGTTTTAATTTGCAAACTTATGGGAATATCATATATTTTTTAATAGTGTTGAAACCTTTGTGAACAATTTGCACATAGTCTTGAAAGTTGTTTTGGAAAATAAATATTATATCACGAAATTGTGCACGTAATTAAAAACATGAATTTTGAAATATTTTCTCGGCCGTATTTGAAACTATGTATGCCGAGGTAACCCTGCCAGAAGTGAGCGCATTTCTTTGACATGCTCTTTTATGGATAGAGTACAGAGTGAATTCAGCTTGCAGAATGTAGTGCTTGTGACCTGATATTTAACCAGATTGATACAAACATTTCAAGCTGCCTGGGAGGTATTGGGGAATAAAACAGGCGTAATCTATCTAACATTGGGCCAACGTTGTTTTGACCGGCGGCCAGACGGTCTGAGTTCTATGTGTCATGTACCCTGTGATCTGTGTCATGGATTGTTGTTTTTTTCATGCGATGTGGTTAATTTTATATGTGTGATGTGTCATGTGCCATGTATCATATGTGTCGTGTACCCTGTGATCTGTGTCGTGTAATGTTTGTTTGGTGATATGTGATGTCATGTTTTGTATATGAGTGATATGCCATGTGATATATGTGTCATGTATCCTGTGATATATGTCATGGAATGTTGTTGTTTTTCTTTATGCGATGTGATTAATTTTATATGTGTGATGAGTCATGTGCCATATACCATATGTGTCATGTATCCAGTGATCTGTGTCATGTAATATTTTTGTTGGGTGATTTGTGATGTGATTTTTTGTACATGCGTCATGTGCCATGTGACATATGTGGCATGTATCCTGTGATCTGTGTCATATAATGGTTTTTTTCGATATGTGATGTGCCCTGCAGTAATATGTACAAACATCTTCAATAATAGAAAATTAGATGTTTCTTATTTAATTATACCCCCAATCTAAAAGGGTGGGTTTACAAAGTCATACCAAGGATATCCGTCTGTCCTTCCTTCCAAAGTCATTTTTGTGTGTGAGTGCAGTGGAAAGGTTGATTTTGATATGTATATTTTATGAAACAATATGATTTTTTTACTTGTTTTGAACTTAGAATGTGTTTTTTAATTCAACATTGTGCGACCTTTAACTTGAGATATTAATTGGAGAGATGCAGTGTAAAGGTTGATTTTGATATGTTTATTTTATGAAACGATATGATTTTGTACATGTTTTGAACTTAGAATGTGTTTTTAATTCAAAATTGTGGGACCTTTAACTTGAGATATCAGTTGGAGAGATGTATTGCAAAGGTTGGTTTTGATATGTTGATTTTATGAAACAATATGAAATTCTTGCATGTTTTGAACATAGAATGTTTTTTTTAATTATTCTATGTTTGTGCTACCTTTTACTTGAGAGCTCCTACATGGACTCTTTCCAAATGTAGGAAACAATTTCCATACTAATAGAAGAGGTGCAGTGCAAATGTTGATTTTGATATGTGTATTTTATGAAACAATATGATTTTGTTCATGTTTTGAACTTAGAATGTGTTTTTTAATTCATCATTGTGGGACCTTTAACTTGAGATATCAGTTGGAGAGATGTATTGCAAAGGTTGGTTTTGATATGTTGATTTTATGAAACAATATGAAATTCTTGCATGTTTTGAACATAGAATTTTTTTTTAATTATTCTATGTTTGTGCTACCTTTTACTTGAGAGCTCCTACATGGATTCTTTCCAAATGTAGGAAACAATTTCCATACTAATAGAAGAGGTGCAGTGCAAATGTTGATTTCGATATGTGTATATTATGAAACAATATGATTTTGTTCATGTTTTGAACTTAGAATGTGTTTTTTAATTCATCATTGTGGGACCTTTAACTTGAGATATCAGTTGGAGAGATGTATTGCAAAGGTTGGTTTTGATATGTTGATTTTATGAAACAATATGAAATTCTTGCATGTTTTGAACATAGAATGTTTTTTTTAATTATTCTATGTTTGTGCTACCTTTTACTTGAGAGCTCCTACACGGATTCTTTCCAAATGTAGGAAACAATTTCCATACTAATAGAAGAGGTGCAGTGCAAATGTTGATTTTGATATGTGTATTTTATGAAACAATATGATTTTGTTCATGTTTTGAACTTATGTGTTTTTTAATTCATCATTGTGGGACCTTTAACTTGAGATATCAGTTGGAGAGATGTAGTGCAATGGCTGATTTTGATATGTTTATTTTATGAAACAATATGAAATATGTCCATGTTTTGAACATAGAAGTTTTTTAGTGTTTTTTTATTCTATGTTTGTGATACCTTTTACTTGAGAGCTGCTGCATCGATTCTTTCCAAATGTGAGAAACACTTTCTATACAAATATGAGGTGCAGTGCAAATGTTGATTTGATATGTGTATTTTCGGAACAAATATTATTGGTTTCATGTTTTGAACTTTGAAAAATAAATGAGTCGAGTTTACCCTTGTTCATTTTAGTGTTAAAACTTTTCTGCCAATGTATGATCCATGAGCATCATGGTATTACTGTCCATGCCACCTTCCCAGGTTTAGCAGTTTTGAACAGTTTAATGACTTGGACGGGTGGAGGTAGAACTGCTGAGACTTTTTTCGGACATCAAATTATTATTTGGGGGAAGGCAACATTTTTTATGTCAAAATATGTCCCTTACCTTGTAATTTTATAATATTTGTGTCATTGTTGTATTCAGTTACCAAGGCAAACGCAGTGACCATGGATAAGGTTGAAGATCATCCCTGTGATAAGTTCGTCTGATTCCTCATTTGAGGACTGAAAAGGCTCCTCAAACACTCAGCCCAAGTTCTGACTTGTCATTTAACAAATAAATACAGGTCACCTAAACCAAAATTCTATTGCCAGTTTGTTGCTTTCATCATATTTGTTGATGAATCAAGGCAATGAATGAGAGAACATCCGATGCATGGACTATTTTGCCTGTCTCAGTGTTGCTCTCAATGCTGAATGTATGAGGTGAGGCCAAGGAAAATTAAATGTTTCAATATGTGCCGGGCTTATTGTCTGATGGTTTTAATTTGCAAACTTATGGGAATATCATATATTTTTTAATAGTGTTGAAACCTTTGTGAACAATTTGCACATAGTCTTGAAAGTTGTTTTGGAAAATAAATATTATATCACGAAATTGTGCACGTAATTAAAAACATGAATTTTGAAATATTTTCTCGGCCGTATTTGAAACTATGTATGCCGAGGTAACCCTGCCAGAAGTGAGCGCATTTCTTTGACATGCTCTTTTATGGATAGAGTACAGAGTGAAATCAGCTTGCAGAATGTAGTGCTTGTGACCTGATATTTAACCAGATTGATACAAACATTTCAAGCTGCCTGGGAGGTATTGGGGAATAAAACAGGCGTAATCTATCTAACATTGGGCCAACGTTGTTTTGACCGGCGGCCAGACGGTCTGAGTTCTATGTGTCATGTACCCTGTGATCTGTGTCATGGAATGTTGTTTTTTTCATGCGATGTGGTTAATTTTATATGTGTGATGTGTCATGTGCCATGTATCATATGTGTCGTGTACCCTGTGATCTGTGTCGTGTAATGTTTGTTTGGTGATATGTGATGTCATGTTTTGTATATGAGTGATATGCCATGTGATATATGTGTCATGTATCCTGTGATATATGTCATGGAATGTTGTTGTTTTTCTTTATGCGATGTGATTAATTTTATATGTGTGATGAGTCATGTGCCATATACCATATGTGTCATGTATCCAGTGATCTGTGTCATGTAATATTTTTGTTGGGTGATTTGTGATGTGATTTTTTGTACATGCGTCATGTGCCATGTGACATATGTGGCATGTATCCTGTGATCTGTGTCATATAATGGGTTTTTTTCGATATGTGATGTGCCCTGCAGTAATATGTACAAACATCTTCAATAATAGAAAATTAGATGTTTCTTATTTAATTATACCCCCAATCTAAAAGGGTGGGTTTACAAAGTCATACCAAGGATATCCGTCTGTCCTTCCTTCCAAAGTCATTTTTTTGTGTTAGTGCAGTGGAAAGGTTGATTTTGATATGTATATTTTCTGAAAAACATTATACTTTACGTGTTTTTAACTTTGAATATTTCTTTCTTTCTAAAATATTTCAACTCTTTCATGGTTAGAGTTCCGCTTGCAGAATGAAGTGCTTGTTACGTGATGTGTTAACTAGATTGGTACAAACATTTCAGGATGCCAGGGAGGTATTGAGGAATAAAACAGGCGTAATCTAACGTTGGGCCAACGTTGGCTATCTACATTGGGGCAACGTAATTTTGATCGGCGGTCCAACGTTGGGCCAACGTTGGTGGAAAGTTTGATTTTGATGTGTATATTTTCGGAAAACAAATATGATTCTTTACATGTTTTTAACTTCGAATATTTTTTTTATTTCAACTCTTTCATGGTCAGAGTTCAAAGTGAATTCAGCTTGCAGAATGAAGTGCTTGTTACCTGATGTCTTAACTTGACTGGTACAAACATTTCAGGCTGACTGGGCGGTATTGAGAAATAAAACAGGCGTTATCTAACGTTGGGCCAACGTTATTTTGATCGGCGGTCCTACGTTGGGCCAACGTTGGTGCAAAGTTTGATTATGATGTGTATATTTTCGGAAAAAGATATGATTCTTTACATGTTTTTAACTTTGAATATTTCTTTTCATTTCAATTCTCTCACGGCTAGAGTTCAAAGTGAATTCAGCTTGCAGAAAGTAGGGCTTGTTTCCTGATATCATAACCAGATTTGTACAAACATTTCTGGCTGCCAGGGAGGTATTGAGGAATAAAACAGGCGTAATCTAACGTTGGGCCCAGTGATCTGTGTCATGGAATGTTGTTTGTGATATATGATAGGAATTATTGTATATGTGTGATATGCCATATGCGTCATGTATCCTGTGATATATGTCATGTAATGTTGTTGTTTTTGTGACATGTAATGTGTGTAACTGTATATATATGATGTGTAATATATGTCATGCATCATATGATCTGTCATGCAATGTTGTTTGTGATATGTCATGTGAGTCATTGTATATGTGTGATGTGCCATGTGCCATATCTGTCATGTATCCTGTGATATGTGTCATGTATTTTGTGTGTTATTTGAGTAATTGTATATGTGATGTGTCATGTGCCATATGTGTCATGTATCCTGTGATCTGTAGCATGCAATGTGTTTTAGTTGTAATATGTGATGTGATCAATTGATATTTGTGATGTGCCATATATGTCATGTATGCGTGCCATATGCGTTATATCATATGTGCTATATTTCATTTCATATATCATTTGTCATTTTATATGTGAGGTGAGATATGTGTAATGCGATGTTATATGCAATGTGCCCTGCGTCTTGCGATATATATCATGAGATATGTTCCATGTGACGTTTGTCATGAGTTCGTGTATGTGTGTCCTGTGTCGTGCGTCATGTATTGAGTAATGTGCCATATATATGATGTATCCTGTGATATGTGTTCTGTAATGTGTTATGTGATATGTGATTAATTTTATGTGCGTGATGTGTCTTGTTTCATGTGATATGCGATATGTTTATGATATGTATCATTTTACCTGTGATATGTGTCATGTATTCTGTGGTATGAGCCACGAAAAGATTTTCGTAATATGTGGCGTCCGGTATTTGTCATGTGGCATATGATGTGTGTAGTGTCATTCCTGTTTTGTCATGTGTCATGTCATAGGTGATATATACGTCTCATGTGTCGTGTGTCGTATCATGTGAAATGTGATTTGTGTGATGTATCATGTGTTGTGTCACGCGAAATATATCATTGAATGTTATGTAATATGTTATAGTGAGTGAGTGAGTATAGTTTAACGCAACTTTTAGCATTATTCCAGCAATATCACGGCGGGGGACACCAGAAATGGGCTTCACACATTGTGTCCATGTGGGGAATCGAACCCGGGTCTGAAGCGTGTCGAGCGAACGTTTTAACCACAAGGCTACTCCATCGCCCCTTATGTTATATGTGTCATGTGATATTTGATATTTGTCATTCCTCATGGATACATGTGATATGCGTTATGTGTCATGTCATGTGTGCCGTGCGATAGATGACGGGTAGTATGAAATGTAATATGTGATGCGTGATGTGTGATGTGTGATGTGTGATGTGTGACGTGTAATTTGATATTTGATATTAAATATTTTTCATACCTCATTTCATCATGGATAATGTGATATTATGTCATGTATCACGTCATGTGTGATAGATGACGGGTAATTGGCGATATAGATGTGCCAGGTGTTAAGTGATATATGACATGTGTAATGTGATATGTGTCATGAGAAGTTTGATGTGTCAAGTTGAATGTGGTATGTGCCATGTGTCATGTGATATATCATATATGTGATATGTCATACGATATGTGTCGTGCGTCATATGTCATATGACATTTGATATGTGTCATGCGCCATGTGATATGCGTTATATTTGACATGTTTTATGTGGTATATGTTATGGGACATGTGATATGTCATAAATGTGATATGTGTCATGTGATATGTGTAGTGCGTCACGTGTCATGTGATATGGGAAATGAGTCATGCACCCTGTGATACGAGCGTATGTGTCATCTGTCTTATGATATGTGTCATCTAATATGTACGATGTGATATATGATATGTGTTGCGTTGTGTTGTGTGATGTGTCATTTGATGGTATGTGGCAAGTAGTATATGATGTGTGATGTGGTTTCTTTTGCATTATATCGTGCGATACTTGATATTTGGAATTCATCAAGTGCAATGTGATATGTGTCATGTGTCATGCTATCTGTATAATGTGATAAACGACAGGTACTAGGTGATATATATGTGTCATGTGTTATGTGTTATGTGGTATGTGACATGTGACATGTGACATGTGTCATGTGATGTGTCATTATACGTTTAATGCGTCAAGTTAAATGTGGTATATGTCGTGCATGATGTGATATGTCATACATGTGATATGTGTTATGAGATATGTTTCGTGCATCATGTGATATGTCATATATGTGATATGTGTTATTAGGTATGTGCCGTGTCATGTGATATGTCATACATGTGATATGTGTTATGAGGTATGTGCCGTGCATCATGTGATATGTGTCGTGCGTAGTGTGTCAGTTGATATGTTATATGTGATTTGTGATGTGATATGTGTGATGTGTGATATGCGGCATGTGGCAAGAGAGTAGAGTAAAGTAACATGCTTTTTAAAGTATCATCTTAACATCTAATAAAAAAGTATACAAGATGAAATGCATTAAACCATTTAGCCGTTCCATACGGAACTACGAAATAGTATTAGTATAAAATATAATCAAAGTAAAAGTTACGCTTAAGTGAAAATACATAAACAATGTTACAAAATGGGCTTACTCAGTATTCGCATGTATAGTATAACCCTGAAACATCGCCACAAACATTAAAGTTGCTATCCATAACCGTTTCATGTCCCCATGTTCCTACAACTTCTAAATGGCTAACAAAGAGTACTTTACAATTAAATGAGCATTAGACCGGTGTATACAAAGTAGTATCTTGATGTTTAAAAGAGCAATACTGGCTTGACAGTCAACTCATCTCAGTCCAATGTTATGCAACAAACGGACACCGAGTTATGTTCGGGGTAGTGAGTGAAATGTGTCGACCATATCCGACACTACTCGCGAAAACACCAGAGATTATGTCATAGAGTTCACAGAGTAATAGTTCATTACTTCCTGTTCACGAGGTCACGGCAAGACCTTTTTGTCTCCAGCATTAAGACTTTAAATTACGTATAACCATCTGTTTCGCTATGTTATTTTGTCAGCGTTGTATGCTAATCGGTAAACACACGGAAGTAACAGCTGTAAATACGAAAACTATGCCATTTCATTTCAAAATAATGTTTAATGCAATTTAATTAGGTTAACACGTTTGAACTAGTCGAACTTGAGAATGTAAAGCTTTTGGAAGCACGCGAGTAAAGATGAATATCGTCAAAGATACATCTATGTGATATACTAGTCAGTAACAATGAATGTTGACAAACTGCAGCAATTACTTGTAAAAGAATTGACAGGGTGTCTGTCGCAATATCGTAAAATGACAGCTTCTTTTATCAGTAAACATTCAATATTTGTAGAGACATCGTATTTAGAAACTGCAGACATGTTACATTGCGGCGCATGCGCATGTTGTAAAGTGTACCTGGTGTTGCGGTAATGTCCGAACTCCCTACTCCCAGCTTGGGCTCACTGTCTGCTGTGAGTCGATTTGCTCGCTGACGCAACTGAGCGTGACAAGAGACTGGGCTACCGTTTTCAAGAACACTGATTGGTTACCCGTAATCTATGAATCTCAGACAAATGGTCATAGTTTAATAGTTTAAAAAAATGGTATCCAAGCAGTGAAAGCATTTTCGGATTTTGGATTGCGCGAAAAAAGAACATACTTGGTTCAAAGGATTAGCCGTTCCTTGATTGTTCATTGCTTTCTAACTCCATGGATATTTTTAAACAACCATGGACATCATGAACATAATTGTCACATGTGCTATCTAAGCTGACCGATGAGACTTGACACCTTTGTGAAACATCTGAAACAAACTTAGTGATCAGTTGAGAAACGAACACGGGTTATAATATCCAGGAACGCTATACATGTATTTTAAAATATTTGATTGTAAGAGAGCCACGTGACGTCGAATAAGTTTATTTGTTCAGCTGCAGACGTATGGGATATTGTTCCTATATGTGAATATTCACGGACACGTTCCTCGAACTAGGAAGCTGTCCAAATTTATACTTTAAACTTCGGTGGGTCGTAATTATGATATTTGCATTTTCTTTTCATTCATTTGCTGTTGCATTGGATAGATAATTTTTGATCCCCTTGTTCCCGTAGGCGTGTATATGTTACACCCAATGTGTAAAATGTGGTTCACTCAGGCAATTTATAAAATGTCTAATTATTTCAGTAATTTACAAATTGACTGAAATCAAGTCCAGATTGAATAGCAATTTTAAAGAGGACTATTTATCCTAGTATTAGAGTGAGTGAGTGTGTTTGATTTTATCCCCGCTTTTAGCAATATTCCAGCAATAACCACCAGGTACCCGACCGCCCCTCTAGTATAGGAGCCAAAACTATACAAACGTACTTTGAATTTCGTTTTCTTTTAATCCTATCATTTTCAGTCACTGGGTGATGAAATTAAAACATAAAAATGTTTGGAATTCGTGATAACAATAACTTAAATGGACCGATTTTCAGTCAATTTGTAAAATAACTGAATATTTAGCCGTTTAAAAAATTGCCTTAGTGAAACTTTATACATTTTGGCTAAAGAATATACCCACAATGAAATACTATCAATAAAAGCGATACATGCGCTTACGAATGGCGCAGCACAGGTCGCGAACTAGTCTAGATTTCTGCTATATCATCCGGATACTCACGGGGGAAAAACAATGACAAAGGCAACAACCAGTCTCAGGGCATTGCTGTAGATCAGTGCCCCTTTAAAATGGGAGGAAACCTACCCTTGTAGGTTTCTGGCACATCCAAGGGGCGCAACTCTACACAACGAATTACGACAACTCAGACGAATGAGCCACAAGATGACTTTATGGGTAATTGGGTATTTTCAAAAACACGAGAACGCGAGATCGCGACACTTGACCAATGTCGCAATCTCGCGTTCTCGCTTTTTGGAAAATAGTTACATATAACTGTTTTGGCAATAAGCACAAAAGCACGAGAACGCGAGAACGGGACATTGGTCAAGTTTCGCAATCTCGCGTTCTCGCGTTCTCGCGTTCTCATGTTTTTGAAAATTGTTACATATAAGTGTATAGGCAGCTAGCACAAAAGCACGAGAACGCGAGATCCCGACATTTGACCAATCTCGCAATCTCGCGATCTCGTGTTTTTGTACTAATTGCCCATACACTTATATTTTCAAAAACACGAGAACACGAGAACGCGATATTGCGACATTGGTCAAGTGTCGCGATCTCCAGTTCTCGTGTTTTTGTGCTTATTGCCTATACAGTTATATGTAACTATTTTCATAAACACGAGAACGCGAGAACGCGAGATTGCGACATTGGTCAAGTGTCGCGATCTCCAGTTCTCGTGTTTTTGTGCTTATTGCCTATACACTTATATGTAACTCTTTTCAAAAACAAGAGAACGCGAGATTGCGACATTGGTCAAGTGTCGCGATCTCCAGTTCTCGTGTTTTTGTGCTTATTGCCTATACACTTATATGTAACTGTTTTCAAAAACACGAGAACGCGAGATTGCGACATTTGACAAGTGTCGCCATCTCGCGGTCTCGTTCTTTTGTGTCAATTTCCCGTATAGTCATATTTAAATATTTTCAAAAACAAGAGAACGCGAGAACGCGACATTGGTCAAGTGTCGCGATCTCGCGTTCACGTGTTTTTGTGCTAATTGCCTATACAGTTATATGTAACTATTTTCAAAAACACGAGAACGCGAGATTGCGACAGTTGTCAAGTGTTGCGATCTCGCGTCCTCCTGTTTTTGTGCTAATTGCCTATACAGTTATATGTAACTATTTTCAAAAACACGAGAACGCGAGATTGCGACAGTTGTCAAGTGTTGCGATCTCGCGTCCTCGTGTTTTTGTGCTAATTGCATATACAGTTATATGTAACTATTTTCAAAAACACGAGAACGCGAGAACGCGAGAACACGAGAACACGAGAACGCGAGAACGCGAGAACGCGAGATTGCGATATTGGTCAAGTGTCGCGATCTCGCGTTCTCGTGTTTTTTGTGCTTATTGCCTATACAGTTATATGTAACTATTTTCAAAAAAACGAGAACGCGAGATCACGACACTTGACCAATGTCGCGATCTCGCGATCTCGCGTTCTCGTTCTTTTGTGTCAATTTCCCATACAGTCATATTTAAATATTTTCAAAAAGGCGAGAACGCGAGAACGCGAGACTGCGACATTGGTCAAGTGTCGCGATCTCCAGTTCTCGTGTTTTTGTGCTAATTGCCTATACAGTTATATGTAACTATTTTCAAAAACACGAGAACGCGAGACTGCGAGATTGCGACAGTGGTCAAGTGTCGCGATCTCTCGTTCTCGTGTTTTTGTGCTAATTGCCTATACAGTTATATGTAACTATTTTCAAAAACACGAGAACGCGAGAACGCGAGATTGCGACATTGGTCAAGTGTCGCGATCTCGCGTTCTCGTGTTTTTGTGCTAATTGCCTATACACTTATATGTAACAATTTTCAAAAAAACGAGAACGCGAGATCGCGACACTTGACCAATGTCGCGATCTCGCGTTCTCGTTCTTTTGTGTCAATTTCCCATATAGTCATATTTAAATATTTTCAAAAAGGCAGGAACGCGAGAATGCGAGATTGCGACATTGGTCAAGTGTCGCGATCTCGCGATGTCGCGTTTTTTTGCCAATTACCTATACAGTCATCTTGTGGCTCATTCGTCTGAGTTGTCGTAATTCGTTGTGTAGAGTTGCGCCCCTTGGATGTGCCAGAAACCTACAAGGGTAGGTTTCCTCCCATTTTAAAGGGGCACTGATCTACAGCAATGCCCCGAGACTGGTTGTTGCCTTTGTCATTGTTTTCCCCCCGTGAGTATCCGGATGATATAGCAGAAATCTAGACTAGTTCGCGACCTGTGCTGCGCCATTCGTAAGCGCATGTATCGCTTTTATTGATAGCATTTCATTGTGGGTATATTCTTTAGCCAAAATGTATAAAGTTTCACGAAGGCAATTTTTTAAACACACTCACTCACTCTAATACTAGATTAAATAGTCTATTGTGATGTTTTAAGCCCTTTTGAACCTCTTAAAAATTGTGAGTCAATCTGGGCTTGAATTCAGTCAATTTGTCTATCTCTGAAATATTTCGACATTTCATAAATTGCCTGAGTGAATCACATTTTACACATTGGGTGTAACATATGCACGCCTACAGGAACAAGGGGAACAAAATGATTCTATCCAATGCAACAGCAAATGAATGAAAAGAAAATGCAAATATAGCTGCAAAGCAGCAATGGTGGGCTCCAAGTTACACTGTGCACAAAGGTCCATGTTGGAATCCTCAAAGGGTTTCCTTGTACCAAATCCGCCACATGTAGGCACAACTTGCAGGGTATCGCCGCTACGAAATTGACATATGCTAAGTCTGTTCTAGACCCATTTCCGACATCAAACATGTTCGAATCCTCGAAGGGTTTGTTTGTACCAACTCTGTCAAAAGATAGTCACCGTTTACAGGACATCTCCACTACGAAATTGGCGTGTTCCGGGGGTGTCCCAAATATTAATCAAATACTACCACCAAGTAACTTCATGTAAACCTGCAATAGTTTCTGTCAAACTAACAAGAAATGATCTTTAAAGTACAATTTCGGTAAAAAAATGATCAAAATCAAAATCCAATACAAGCGCAACTAAAACAGATATCAAAAAACGGCTATTAGAGTTTGCTGTGTTGTGTGTGGAGACAATTCTCAGAAGGTTTGGAAGCATTTCATGCAGTGGACTCGGAGTTGACACTGTGAAAACCTTGAATGCAATATGTCAAACAGCTGAAACAGCAGATACATGCAAGGTTTCAAAGCAATGAGATAAGGGCGAAATACATCTTCAGGTTTTTTTAGTTATCTGCGCTTGGCCTTTGGGCCTACGGCCTCGGGATTTTTGGCGGGCACTTGTACCCAGCGGTCTACATACATACACACAAAATGTGAACAAAATCGAGCCAGTGGTTATTTTGATCGGTCTGGTACAAAAATCGGCGGAATAATAAAGGATAATAAATAAATAATAATAAAAAATCGAACGATTACAATCGGGCTCTACAGCCTTTCGGCTTGGAGCCCTAAATATCATAATTACGACCCACCGAAGTTTTATGTATAAATTTGGGCAGCTTCCTTGTTCGAGGAATGTGTCCGTGAATATTTACATATAGGAACAATAACCCGTACGTCTGCAGCTGAACAAATAAACTTATTCGACGTCACGTTACAATCAAATATTTTAAAATATATGTATAGCGTTCCTGGATATTATAACCCGTGTTCGTTTCTCAACTGATCACTAAGTTTGTTTCAGATGTTTCACAAAGGTGTCAAGTCTCATCGGTAGGCTAAGATAGCACATGTGACAATTATGTTCATGATGTCCATGGTTGTTTAAAAATATTCATGGAGTAAGAAAGCAATGAACAATCAATAAACGTATTATCGGCTAATCCTTTGAACCAAGTATGTTTTTTTTACATCGGCACTTCACGCCCTGATATTAGTGTATTCCATCTGCTTTAGTAAATCTACACATGAAGGCACTTACTTTTGACAAATCCACAGTGCAAGATAACAGTGATTAATCAATGAACGTATTTTCTGTGGAACTTTTGGTGGCGAGGAAGGATCCGTTTACAAAAGAGTAAATGAACTGATCACTCCTCTTGCTTGGTTGCCACGTGAATATTACATAACATACATTTCACCTCACTTCAAACCTGGATTCAGATGAAATAATTACCCCAGAGACAGGGTAACCAATCAGTGTTCTTGAAGACGGAAGCCCAGTCTCTTGTCACGCTCAGTTGCGTCAGCGAGCAAATCGACTCACAGCAGACAGTGAGCCCAAGCTGGGGGTGTTAGACAGCCGAGAAGAAGATTAGTGCCCCTTTAAACCGACAAGCCGGGATATAACTGAAATATAAATACTGTTCAAACTGGTGTTAAGCCAAACTCACTCACTTATTCAGAGCCATGCCGGTCCCTCAGGCTGGATATAGGGGGTACTTTGCCAGTATAAGCATGACTGTCATTTGGATGTTAAGGCCGCAATAAATTATTAGCTACAGTTTGATTGATATTTTAAAAACATGGGAGACGGGAGGCATTTTATTTTTAACGTTTTATTTTGTTCTTATCGACCTACTTTAGGCACATGTGTACACACAAGAGAAAATTCCAATATATACAAAATATACAATTTTGTATATTTGGTTTTTCCAAAATATACAATTTTGTATAGTTGGTACATACAAATATATACAATTTTGTATATATGGATAGATTTTACCACTGCTTCATTGAATTTCTTCAGCTAGTAAATAGGTATTTGGGGGGTTTGAAAATATTAGTAATGTTACCGAACAGTATTATTGCACGTGACAATAATACGTTAATACTATATTATTATGGCAACTATATTTGGAGTGTTATGAAATAATTTGTATTTCTTGACAGCATTTTACATAAGAAATAGAACATTTGTACAGATTTTAGTAACAGATCAATAATATAAATTATACCGCTGTCTTAACTAGATCGCGGTTAGAAAAAGCACTGTTTGTATAACGAAAGGCTGCCGCTGTCTTAACTAGGTCGGGGTTAGAAAAGCACTGTTTGTAAAGCGAAAGGCTTCCGCTGTTTTAACTAGGTCGGGGTTAGAAAAGCACTGTTTGTATAGCGAAAGGCTGCCGCTGTCTTAACTAAATCGGGGTTAGAAAAGTACTGTTTGTATAACGAGAGGCTGTCGCTGTCTAAACTAGAATAACCAATAAACGGAATAGCAAGAGAGTAGCCTTTTCGCAATTGTCACGATCAATGCAAAATAATAGATAAAAAATCCATTTAAAATTGTACAAGGAAACATATATATAGGAAACACTTTGTTGGAATAAATTCCTACTATATTACGTTCACGACATTAGTTCTGGAGTTTTCAAAGTAAAATTTAATATATATGTTTCTGTGATTTCATGTAATGGTGATTCTAAATATAGAATATTGGTTGATATTGTTTGACAAGCAGTTGTATACACCGTCCATTGTGATACTTCTACTTAAGGATGATTGTTTAGTCAATTGACATGCGTTCATTGTAAACAAGGATCATTAGTGTGAAAGGATTACTAAGTTTGTCATCCAGTATAATGCACTTCCTCGATTAGCATAATTAGAACAGAGTTTGTAATTAGTTACATCCGGACTCCATTTTATCAAGGCAGCTACATCAGTTGAGAGTGTGAGCAACTGGAGAAGAGGCGAGTATTGGCAGACGTGCTTGCAGAGAGCTCCGGCAAAAATCTCTCCAGCTCCCCTCCCTCGGGCACAAAAGTATTTTACTGCGCAAAATAAAGGTGCACAATAACTATGGGGGTGTGTTTGATGACCTGGAGGGTTAAGATAGGCTGTTTCCACATGCCTAGTGGTTCGGGACAGATCGGCAAAGTCGAAGCCTTTACGGACAAGACAAAATGGACGCCAGGTATGAACTTTGCCTATCGTGCCTACTGTATGATGTTGGTGCTTACGACAGTGTGTTATCTATCATCAGTAATGACGACCATGGCCCATGGTTACACAGCAAAACTTTATTTGGTCTATGAAAGTGTAGTGTGGCTGCCCTCTACCGATAACTTTGCAATCATGAACTGTATCCATATGCAGTTGTGCACGTGCAGCACGAGCGACCCGCCTTTGACCTATTTCTTGGGCAGGACAGTGTTTGTAAACAAGTTGATAGTGATATGACAAAGGCCCTGGATAACTTAACAAGACAGATTACAGAACTAAACAAGAATGTGTCAGTGATGCAGGGAAATTTGACAGACCTTACACAGCAAGTAAACACACAAACTTTAAAAATGGACAGTCAGTTACATGAGTTAAAGGAAGAAAATGAAAAAATGAGAGCACGCATGGATGAGCAAGCAAAATGTATTATGCGTTTACAAGAGACTGTTAGTAAGCAAGATGCCTACTCAAGAAAACATAATTTATTGTTTTTCGGTATTCCTAAAGAAAATGAAGAAAATGTGACCACATGTCAAGAGAACTTAAGGACTTTTATTAGTGAAGAATTGAAGATAGATTCAGAGGGAATTTATTTTGATTCTGTGCACAGACTTAAAACTAAACAGAATCCCCAACCAGTGATCGCTAAATTTCTTAGTAAGAGCGATAAAGACTCAGTATACAGAGCAGGGAGGCAAATGTTGAAGAATAACAAGAATTATCACATTTCAGAAGATTTCTCCAGACATGTGAGAGATCGACGCAGATTGCTTGTTCCATTCTTTGTAGCTGCTAGACAAGAGGGGAAAGAAGCTTTTCTTGCACAAGATAGGCTGATCATAGACAAAGTTGCGTTCGAATATGATAACACTGCTAGAGCACTAGCTAGGATTTCCTATGAGCCAAAGGATTCTGGAACTCATGCTGCTGCTATTTCCACCACTGTGGCAAGTATCCATGGCAATGGCAGCTAGGATGGAGGCCGTGACCGAATTAATACTCTCACTAGCGTTTCGGATACAGTCAACAAATTTCATAAAGGAATGGACGTTTCTAACTTGGAATGTGTGTTTATACACCAAGCTGGGTGACAATGACTTTATGTCTGTCTTCAGAGATTCAGAGACTTTTTTTGTTTAACAGAGACCTGGGCAAAAAATGTAAATGACTTTGTTGACATTTTTCTTGGTTATCAGTGTTTTCAGTCTGTGAGAGAAAAGCGGAAGTGTTTAGGGCGTTATAGTGGAGGAGTGGCAATATATTTATCCCAGCTACTTGCAGTATTATTCCATAGAATACATTCTGAGTGGGCTGACAGCGTCTGTCTCATTTCAGAGAAGCCGTTTTTTGATGGACATAAATATCTTATATTATTAAGTGTGTACATACCCCCTGAGCAGTCATCCAGTAATGATCAGGGCATTGAACTTTTGGATAGTATGATATTTACATTAAAGTATGAATATTCCAATATGGAAATAATACTGTGTGGTGACATGAATGCCAGGACTGGAATAGATACAGATATTATTGAAGATGACAGCATAGATTTCCTTCCACTGGATGAGAGTGTTTATACGCAGAACTGGCTTCGTCCTGCTAGAAGGTTGAATAAAGACACTATTATGAATAACTATGGAAAACAGCTATTAGATTTATGTAAAACCCAAGATATTATTATAGTTAATGGAAGATTTTCAGAAAGTTCGGGAGATTTTACATTTGTTGGCCCAACTGGATGTAGTACCCCAGACTATTTCTGTGTTAGTCATGGGCTTTTTCCATTTATTAGAAATTTTGAGGTATTGACTCGGACTGAGTCAGATCATCTACCATTGTTATTTTCTATCAGTGTTGAGTTTCCCCCAGCAGACATGTCGATTGTATCCTTTACCTCCCAGGACAGGGACAATAAGGTCTGTACTGATCGTGTCAGGTATAAATGGAAACCAGAGCTGGCTTCTAGTTATATACAGAATTTGACATCTGAACAGGTTTATATTAAACTAAATGATTTTTCTCAAAATATTTATGTTGATATTAATGCTGCAGTCAGTGATTTGGTAGCGGTATTGAGTTGTTGTGGTTTAGAAATGAAGAGTAAGGCATTTATTTGTAAATTATATAAGCAGCCAGAGTGGTTTGATTTAGATTGTGTAAATGCTAAAAAGGTTAAGTATAGATTGTTAAATGATTTAAGAAGAACATCTACCAAGGAGGACTTTCTTCAGTATAAGCAAGCTCAGAGAAGTTTTAAAGCTTTATGTAATAAGAAACAAAAGTTGTGCAAACAAAAGGTCAGTGATAATCTGACCGAAGCAGCTGGTAATAAAGATATTGAGACATTTTGGAAAAGTATTAAGAAATACACCAATAAACAAGCAACTTTTAATAAGATAGAGCCAGATATGTGGGTAAGCCACTTTAGTGAATTGTTGAACCAGGAAGTTTATGTTGATAAGGAATTTTCCGAGACAGTTGTTGATGTTGTGTCAGTTCATGATGCTACAGATTGCCTTATGTGTACTAATAGTGATGATATATTGTCGGCAGATTTTACAGCATCTGAAGTAACTAGAGCTATAACAAATCTAAATTCAAACAAATCTCCAGGGGATGATGGTATCCCAAATGAGTTTTTTAAATGTGGTGTCAATACCTTAACCCCTTATTTAACTTTATTGTTTAATCAGATATTGAGAAACGGACAGTTTCCAGAAGCCTGGACATCTAGTATTATCATACCTTTGTTTAAAAAGGGCAGTGTAAGTGATCCCAATAATTTTCGTGGCATCTCTCTTTTGAATTCCATGAGTAAAATGTTTGTATCAATACTTAATTCTAGGTTGGAGTATTTTGTTGAATCTCATCAAATTATGGGTGAATACCAGGGTGGTTTCAGACGTGAACATTCCACCTGTGATAACATTTTTATTTTACAGTCTATGATTTTATTGCGCATTCATAGATTTCCAGAAAGCCTTTGATAGAGTTAGTCATGATAAGTTATTATTTTTATTGTTACAAAATGGTATACATGGACAATTTTATAATGTTATCAAGAGTATGTATAATAATTTGAAATCTGCTGTGGTAGAAAATTATCAGAATATTTTTCTTGTACTGTTGGTGTTCGCCAGGGATGTACATTTAAGTCCCCTGCTGTTCTCCATATTCATTAAAGAGCTTGTTGATTATATTAGCAAGTCTTTTGATTTATATCCGAAGAAATGTATAATATTCTTGCTCTCCTTTTTGCTGATGATCTCATTCTTGTAGCAGGCACCCCTCTTAGATTGCAAAAGCGATTAGATCAGCTTGCTGTTTATTGTTTTAAGTGCGGAATGGAGTTAAATATGGATAAGTCAAAAATAATAGTTTTTAAGAATGGAGGTAAACTTTCTAGATATGAGAATTGGACATATAATGGTGTTAAAATGGAAACTGTAAGTTTTTATAAATATTTGGGGTTGATGGTAACACCAAAGCTTGTTTGGACTAAAGCATGTAAAGTATTATCAGAGCAAGCTAGTAAAGCATTAATCCCAGTAAGGTCTTTGATAAGGAAATTTGATATTCCAGTGGAAAATTCATTTCAAATTTTTGACAAGAAAATTATGCCAATTCTTACATATGGTAGTGAAATATGGGGTTTTATGGAGAGGGAGAGTATAGAAATTGTTCATAGAAAGTTTTGTAAATTTATTTTGAATATTTCTTATAAGTTACCAAATGCAGTAGCCTATGGAGAATGTGGCAGACGTCCACTTAAAGTTGTATATTATGTCAAATGTATTAAATATTGGTTACGGCTTATCGCCATGTCCAGAAGTAGGTACCCATATCAATGTTATCAAATGCTAAGAAGTTGTTGTGATAGGAAACAACCTAATTGGGCCACTCATGTTAGAAATTTATTATGTTTTTATGGTTTTGGAGTAGTATGGGTATCGCATGAAGTGGGAGATGAGCAGTTATTTCTAAACATATTTAAGCAAAGAGTGTTGGATTGTGCAACACAGGATTGGCATTCAGATGTGGAACAAAAGAAAGTGCTTGTTTTTTATTCCTCATTTAAATCTTTGTTAGAATGTGAAAAATATATGGTTTGTATAAATGTAACTAAATTTAGAAGAGCGTTGTTAAAATTCAGAAGTGGTTTTAATTCATTTGGAATCCAGAATGTTAGAAAAGGTAAATGTGTTAAAGAGGATAAAGAAGCAATTTGTTTTTTTTGTAATGTTCTTGAGAATGAAAATCATATTATATTTCAATGTCCTAGGTATGAAGATAGCCGAAAGGTTTTTCTAGAGGAGTTGAGAAAAAAGAATAAATCATTTGTTACTATAAATATGTTGTGTACATCAGATCAAAGTGAGATTTTATATTATTTCTCCAGATTTCTATATACCATTTTCAGTATCAGAGGGGATGTCTAGTACTTTTACAGTTATCACTATTTGAAATGTTCCAGGGTTCACTGTACTAAGAAAAGAAAACAACTAACTGAAGCGTCTGGGAAATCTTAGTTTGTCAGATTTATATAACACTTTATATAATCCCATCACTGTCAGTATGCTATCTGTTTCTATATTTATATTGAGGTTTATTAGCTAATAGAGCGCATCCAAAATATATTGTAACTATGGTTCATGTGGCCTTCTTTACTGAATAAAATTCTGTCTGTCTGTCTTATTCACATTGGAATTTCTGTTTACTGTGTTTGCGGTGGAGTCCAGACAATTCACCAAATGGACAATTCCAAATACTACTGCGTAAAATATTAATGCCGATTTGGAGAAAATTACCAAATGGATGAAAGCAAGTAAAATTGAATCCAGGGAAAACAGAAACTTTTCTATTTCACGTTAAATTAAAGTCTTCCGAAGTGCAAAACCTAATCTTAAAATGAAAGGAATTAATATTTATGACTTTGGGAATAATATTTCAGTCAGATTCTGATATTGACGATAGAGTTAAAAAGGAAAGCCCTATGATTAATTGCCTTAGAAGTCTTAGATACCTTTCTGGTGTCCACTGCCGTGAACCATACTCACTCACTCAGTTAAATAACTCCTTTCACATAAATCGTTAAAAGTTATGAACAAGCATATAATGCCCATATTTTGGATAATTGTACCAAGAACAAGAATTAATCCTAGAATGTTTACACTAAGATTCATTTCGGACGCTGAAATAATGCCGATGAGACGTTAAATTTTAACTCACTCACTCAATACGCACTATACAGACTATTTAAATTTAAAGAGAAAATAACACAGCCATTACACCTTTTTACAAGATGGAAAACATTTTTGCTGTTAGTATTTACATTTATAGAAATCGAACCAATATACAGGCTATATGTTGTAGAACAGAATGCTATGCCAAGTCATTCCTCCCTGATACCATTAATAATTGGAATAGTCATCTGATATAGAGGATTATTACACTTGGACAGTGTTACTTATATACAGTTAAGCCATGATACCAGATTTTGTCACATAATCCTTTATCGCCTCGGACTCGGTTGTAGTGATTTAAACTTCCATCGGCTTAAAAGACAATATATTAAGAAACGATTCGCCTTTCTATTCTAAAGGTTCAGTGGTTTATGTGAAACAATTTGTCAATTTAGCTATTTTGAAGTCAGCCCATGTACATCCTACGTTCGGGTGAATTTGCACTAATGTAATGACTTAGGAATTAATTCATATTTTAAGACACGTGTTAAGTATTAAAAGTTAAATAGCTCTTCTTAGTAATTGAACACCTTTCCATCGACCGCACCAAACTGTTGCCCAATCGTTTTTGTTCTGTTTTAATGTATATATGTATTATTTAATACAAGTTGTATATAGGAAGCATGGTGGGGACGTTTGGGATATAAGAAATGAATACAGACTGCCATATTGTCTGAATGTCTTAACAATCACCGAGTGTGACCATGTAGACAGGATATTATTCGGGTTTCTGATAATTACTCCATGAACATACTGGGTATTGGTGCTTGGGGATATTAAATTTAACAGTTTGTTATTAGAGGAGATTGATAGTGAACTTTTAGTACCAGTTAGATATGATATCTATATGACTTCTTTCTGTTTGACAAAGGATTTAGGGTTTATGTGTGGGAAATCTTTTCACACTGATGGAAGAAAGTCACTCAACCAGTTCATGTATTCTACGTCAAATAAGATCAGATCAGAACACGTGTATAATTACAACATCCTCAGGATACCAATAACAACGAAAGGTACAAATTAACAAACATGACCAACATTATTATTTCATGATAATGTAGGTGTCATGCATGTAATTATAGCTATATAAACATATGTTTAATTATTCAGTTTGTGTGAAGTCGGTCATAAATACAAGAAACAGTTGATTCTGAAATTCTTTAATCATGTACTTTTAGTATATTTTCAAAATATTATATTATCCCCAAAAGGGCAATAATATTCATGTTATATTTTTTCAGTCAATTTTTGAATACGAATTACGTAACATTTATGTTACTTTGATTTTTTAAGACCAATGTTGTTACAGACCCAGGGACTGACTAGGTTCATTACATGTCATAAAAGTGCCGGGACATAATATGGTGGCAATACATTCTCTAATTAACACCTGTCACAAAGGGACGGGCCATTCGGGTTTGTCCTCAGGGAATGTGTTATGCAATTTGTGTATTCACGAAATAACATTCAACAAACTATGTACTTAGGCCGGTGATTAAGATGCATTTGTACTTCGTTTAAATAAATGAATTACATTTTTTTTCTTAATCGTGTGCGAAATACGCATAATGTCGGAAAGCGCAATTTAAATCCCCAAATACTGACTTCGTTCCTAAATAAATCACAACCCTCACTTATAATTGTATCACTGTATCACCTTAAATTTTAATGATGTAAATCACGTATCTGTCACTTTTAATGTAGAATACGTCAGTCACTCAACCAGTTCCACTATTAATTTCCCAAAAGATCAAAGATTAAAAACAGTTATCAAGATTTAATTTCCATATCTTTAGAAATACTTAATCTTAACATTGAAACTGCCATCTTGATGTATTATTCCCTATTGAATGACATTAGATATATGCTCCTATACCGCCGCTGGTGTCTTTATTTGCGAGAATTAAACATTTTGTTTGCATCCAACCATGCGCGTGCCAAATTATACAGCGTCAAGCTTTCAGAGCGCCAACTAAGTTTTCAAAAGGAGAAATTAAGCAAAATGAATATTTATCAAGTTTCCCTTTTGCCAGAACATATGCATGCTGTTGTGGTTTTTCAAAAAAATCTTCGTTCTCTCTGTTGTTAACAAAAATAAAACAACAAGTACTATAAAATATAATACGGAAAAATATTACATATTATTTACGCATCCGGCTGCTCACAATACAATGCTAGCAACCAATATTTGTGTCCCAGGGAGTGAATACCAAATAGACCAAGCCAGCTCTACAGACACTGACTCTCTCAAAGACAGCAAGCTACATTATACAGTTAATTGAAAACTGTAATCTCAAACATATCTAATGCTACTTCAACACTTTATCATATACTTAGCAGTTGAATATTCTGTAAAATTGAAATTAATCCTCTATTACTTTACAGTGACGATTCTTGCAGGCTATATAATGCAGGCACGGCCCGTTATGTATCATTCAATCTTTATCTTTCTCACTTTCTTATAAAGGCATAATGATCGATAATCTCTTGTGTTGCAGTGTGAAATGTTAATTTATTGTTAGTAAGGCTAATCCCTTTCTCCACACATTAATTGTCACCAACAACTGACAAGGGATTAATCCTCGTTAAGGCAGTACTAAGTAATACAGTATACTGCAGGTTAACTAGATTAATTAACTAATTAAGGGTTAAATGAGATTGTTTACTTAGAGTGTGATGTAATCCGTTTGATGTCGAATTACAAAGAGTGAATCTTCAAAAAGGGTAAGCATACCCAACACTACCGGTAGCACCTGGCTTTCACAAATAGTGTTGTTTTAATACATCAAGCTATAATACTGACACGTTGTTATTAGGGTTACCGGAATAAATTTGAATTTGATTTTCACATATTTTCCTTCTTTGCTCGTCTGCATATACATGGATATTCATGCATATGCATTATAAATGTGAAATGCAATTGTAAATAAAGTTGTTGTTTTTCTTCAGAAGAGTCGTAACCGAGTCCTCGGGATACGCCATCGCAACCTTCCCGTCCAGAAGAAACAGAGGTACGAGGACGCATTAAAGATAGCTCAGTTGATGCCCTCCGAGGAAAGTAACTATCACGAAGACGGCATAAAGACTTTTTACTGAACGACCAAAGAACTGCGAGTCGACGGAACTGCAGATGGCGAAGAGGCTCGCAGATGAGACATACATGAAGAAGCTGGACAGTACAGCAGCTTTCTCTAAGGCAAGACGTGTCTGTTGACCACCATCCAAAAACCCATTCCCTGACATGAAGAAGGATCTGTCATGGGTCAATACCGAGTATGGAATCCCGTAGCGTGGTGTGGTGTGGTGTGGTGTGGTGTGGTGTGTGTAACGTAATATATGTGGGTGGGTTAGTGACTGAATTTGCGGATGTGTGTTTTCGTGGTACTTCTATGGGGGTATGATGTGTATTTTGTCTCGTAAGCCAAAATGGTTGGTTGTTTAAATAGTGACACTTTAATAAACTATTCTTCTTCTTCTTTTTTTTGTTCATTGTCAAGATGCCGTGTATAACTTCCTAGACGGCTCACATGTGTTATCATTTCGACTTCTTATCATTTGTATTTGTAAGAATTTTTTAAAATTTTCTTGCGCCTGTTGTACATTATATTTACGGTCGTAGTTTGTTGACTTTGCTAACGACATAAGGCTGAGCCCCAAGAAATGTTTTAAACATCTGATTGCGTTTTAAGCAGTTTTGTTCCGTTTGGACAATATTCATACCAACAAATGTTACAGTGGCAAAAGTCAAATTAACAAAGATGGCGGATGCAGTAAAATGTCTGAGTCAAATCAGTACTTTTAAAAAATCGGGTATAGCTTCCGCGCACCCGGGCACCTGAAAATCACTGGTGCATGACTTTGTTTATTGTAGACTGTAGGCATTAGTGGACGACGCCGCCACCTGGGAGCAATACTGCCACAAACGTGCATTGTCCCTTTGTCCCACGTTGAAGCATATTGAGAAAAGCTTACCTTTGTACTTACTTATATTTTGTAAAACATAAGACATTAATACAACATATATCCCCGTGTCATGGGTTTTCGGACGCTGAATAAACATTCAAAGTTTTTTCACATGAACAACTGTAAAACATCTCATTCACTTATAAAAGACAACTTTATCAAGTATTCATGATAGAAAACGTATGATGTCCGGAAACTTAATGTTTGATGCTGAAAGCTCTGATCGAAAACAGGACAATCCGCCACGGTTGTCCGGCAACACGATATTTTCGGAGTGTTTTTAAAAAAACCATTTGATTATATATTGAAGAGGATTTTTCCAAGGACTGCCGTTTTAAAAGAACGGGATTTTCCGCGTTCCGCCGAGATTTGACATTATAACAATGTATACCCTACAATTAAACCGACAGCTCAGAACAAACCAAATTCAACACTTTAAATTAATAATAAAATAGTTTTCAACCTCTGTGCAATCCACTCTGTTGGCTAATCTGCCATGTAGACGAGAGCATGTTACAAATCACATCGCGGCCTCCCCGTACAAACGAATCCAAGCTCAGCACAAATCGATTTCAATACTTTCAATACAGAAGTCACCGCCAATGCAATCACCCCCGACAGCTTATCCTCTCTGTGCATTTGACCATAAAGTCTACTCACATACCAAGCACCGCGCCAGGAAAAGTACCAGACACCTCAATCGGTTACCCGTCAATATCATTGCAAGGAGAGTATGTACTCCCGCTAACAGTGTGGAGTACTAATTAATAAACATTCCAGTAATGTTACATGCCACTTTTTTGGCAACTTGCTGATACTATTTTGCACATACAAAACAATTGTAGAACAATACAAGGCTGTATCCCCCTACACCAACATATACAAAGAAACACAGTGCTCAACTTAAAACGCTTCAATTTGCACGTATATAATACGATTTCGTGGCCTAATTTGACAAGTCGAGATTGCGAGATTTTGCATCATGTCCAAATGTCGCATTCTCGCGTTGTCCACTTTTGACAAAAAGTGCTATGTACCAAAAACACGAGAATGCGAGATCGCGAGAACGCGAGATTTTGGCCAAATCTCGCGTTCTCGCATTCTCGTGTTTTGGGCATATTTAGCTCGTTTCCAAAGGCCGAGATCGCGAGAATGTAGTTCGCTTTGGGACAGCACGTTTCAGATCTTGCCCCACGTGCGGGCACGTGCGTTTGTCGGCTGCATGCCGATTGTCATTATGGGATTGCTACAAATTGCGTACTGAGAAATATATGACAGGGTTGTCACACATCTATCGCCGTGGAAAAAAGCAAAAAACGACTGTCTACATTTTAACGAGGCATATAAATTATCATTTAATATAATGTAAAATATACCCGGTAAATAAGATGTGTAAATTATTAAATGTTTATTTGTATATATATAGATATACTAGGAGATGATTGCTTTTAATATTTATTATTTTCAATTTCATCAACGAGTATCATTAAAAAACAGTGTTGTGGGTTCATACAGTTGCGCAAATGCCGAGATCGATGTGTTGATCAGTGTAGATACTAGGCCTATAAACCGCAAACATAATATATATATATAGCGAGTTGATCTAATGTTCGTAATCGCTGCTGATAGATCGAATAATATAACCCCTAATACCATAACGTGTGAGTATGGTGTGCTGTTATTCCCACGATATCTAGCATATTATGGTAAATGTTTCATTATTTACACGATATATCGTGCATATTATGGTAAAAGTTCTGTTATTTACACGATATCGTGCATATTGTGATAAAATGTCTTTTATTTACACGATATCGTGCATATTGTGATAAATTGTCTGTTATTTACACGATATCGTGCATATTGTGATACATTGTCTGTTATTTACACGATATCGTGCATATTGTGATAAATTGTCTGTTATTTACACGATACGGTGTACATTTTGGAATATGTACTCTTTGTGTACACGATATCGTGCGAATAGACACAGCCGATTTAGTGTTTTCAATCGGGGGTCGTATGGTAAGAGCGCCCCGATTGGTTGGTGACAGACTGGATTAGCCAGTGGCTGCACCGTTTAAACGTGTTAACCCAGAGGTTAAGTGTCCTTGCGAGTATATAAGTGATTGGCGCGAATGCTCTCGTTGTCTGGCATGATCGGAAAGATCACTACAGATGAGGGAGACCACACCAAATTACATGTTCGGAGGTCGAACAATTCCCCAATCCCTAGTGATTTTTGGCAATAAAGATCTAAATTATGTGGCAACTTTAGAATTCATGGGTAAACTGATATAAAGGTGGGTTGGACGGGTGGATTTAATTAGGAAATAATGTAAGCCAGGTTTGTTTGTCCTCGTAGACTGTGTTAAGGATGCTGTTATGATTATTTATTAATATAATAATATTGCAAAAAATTGTAATGCAGAAAGTGAATCTCCCCCAGGAGATTATACTAGTGATAATAGTCACTCTATTTTATCATCCTCTTATGTTACAAATGGCACAGTCACTATCACCCAAAATAATGTACTTGCAACAAAATCTACATTTTATATGTCTGAGTTTCCTACTGATCACCCCCAAACAATTGATTGCATAAACAAGCAGATAAATAATAGGGCCAGTGATATTGCTAAACATAATAACATTGCAGATAATTGTATTCCAGAATGTGATTATTCCCCAGAAAAAAACACTGTTAATAAAAGTAAAACTATTGAAGCAAATCAGGCTGATGAGGTTGATGATGACATGTTGAAATGTGACTCTAATACACCATGCCCTGTCGTTACATATGACACAGTCAATCTTATCCAAAATAATTTATTTCAAACAACTTCTATTTTTCATATGTCTAAGGCTCCCACTGAACACGCCCAAACAATTGGCTGCATAAACAAGCATGTAAATAATAGGTCCAATGATATTGATAAACATAATAACATGGTAGAGAATTGTATTCCAGAAAGTGAATCTATCCTAGGAGATAATACCCGTGGAAATGGCAATACTAATTATGCAAACCAGGCTGATGTTAATGCCGATGGAGATGATGATGATGATGATGATGATGATGATGTTGATGATGATGTTGATGATGTTGATGATGATATGTTGAAATGTGACTCTAATATACGATCCCCTGATGTTAAAATTGACCCAGTCAATCCTATCCAAAATAAGTTATTACAAACAAAATCTATTTTTAATAAGTCTGAACCTCTCACTGAACACATCCAAAAAATTGATTGCATAAACAAACAGATAAATAATAGGGCCAATGATATTGCTAAACATAATAACATTGCAGAGAATTCTATTCCAGAATGCGAATATTCCCCAGGAGAAAACATTGACAATAATAGTAATACAAATTATACAAATCAGGTTGATGACGATGATGATGATGATGATGATGATGATGTGGTGAAATGTGACTCTATTTTATCATCCTCTGATGTTACAAATGGCACAGTCACTATCACCCAAAATAATGTACTTGCAACAAAATCTACATTTTATATGTCTGGGGTTCCTACTGATCGCCCCCAAACAATTGATTGCATAAACAAACAGATATATAATAGGGCCAATGATATTGCTAAACATAATAACATTGCAGAGAATTGTATTCCAGACTCTGAAGTTTCTCCAGGAGAAAACACTGGTAATACCAGTAATACAAATGATGCATATCTTGTTGATGTTGATGACGATGTGGTGAAATGTGACTCTATTTTATCATCCATTGATGCTACAAATTGCACAGTCACTCAAATCAAAAATAATTTAATTGATACAAAATACACTTCCCATATGTCTGAGGTTCCTTCCGATCACCCCCCAAATAATAGGGCCAATGCTACTGCTAAACATATTAACATTGCAGAGAATTGTATTCCAGAGAGTGAATCTTCCCGAGGAGACAATTCTGGTGATAACGATAATACTAATGATGCAAATCAGGTTGATGATGACGGAGGTGATGATGATGATGATGATGATGATGATGATTTTACAGAAAGTGATCATGCTGATGACCCTAACATTAGAAATGATATTATTATAAATAAGTTAAAATTCCTAAGCTTAAATGTGTGTGGACTTAGAAAACGATTAGGGTACAAAGAATTTAATACCTTGCTCAAAAGTAGAGACATAATAGGCCTTCAAGAAACAAAAACTGATTCCTTGGATGACTTACAAATTGACGGATATACTCTATTTCTCCAAAATAGATCAAGAGCCCTGAGAAAATCAGGGGGATTAGGTATAGCAATTAGAAATAAATATGTAAACTATATCACTCCTACTGAGGTAAAGTGTGAGCATATTCAATGGATTAAAATTTGCAGAAAATTATTTAACTTGGACCAAGACTTCTACTTAGGCAATGCCTACATCCCGCCCGAGGGGTCAAAATATGTTACTGCTGATACGTTCTTTGAAATAGAAAAATCTATACTTGAGTTATTCTCAAATAGTGATTATGTTACAATCATCGGTGATTTAAATGCAAGAACAAGTGATTTATGTGATTATAATGTTTTTGATGAATATATAATTGATGAATTTGATCTAGATGTAAATGAGATAAGAAAAGAAATTGAGCCTGAATCTATACTGGATGACTTGAATTTGCCAAGGGTGAGGGGCACGCAGGATAGATTCAAGATAAATAACTTCGGGAATAAACTGATTGATATCCGTAAAAATCTGAATTTATTTATAGGGAATGGACGACTGGGTACGGATAGACTTATTGGAAAAACAACATGTAAGGACAAAACTGTAATTGATTATGTCATTGCTTCACCAATGTGCCTACCCCTCTCTATAACATTTGATATACAGGAGTTCTCTCCCCTTTTCTCGGATGTACATTGTCCACTCACATTCTCTCTGGCTGTGTCAATACCTAACTTAGAAAACCTGGAACCCCTTCAACCGAATAACATACATAAGGTATTGGATAAACCAAAACGTTACGACAGCAACAAAACTGACTTATTTCGCCAAAACATAAATATTGAACAAATAAATAAACTCACCCAACTAGCCCACGCAGCGCGTATCCAACAATGTGACCCAGTTTCCGTAAACAATCTCGGAGACAGCATAGCGCGCGTGCTAACTGACGCTGCACGTGCGGCATTTGGTGTAAGAAGCTGTAGTGGGGAAGCTGTGTTACGTAGTAAAACTGATAAACCATGGTTCGGAAATGAATGCAAAAGGCAAGAAAAATGTTTAACAAAGCCAAACGTCGTTTTAGGAAACATAATACAGTAAAAAATAAAAGTGTTTACCGACAGCATTCGAAAGCTTATAAACAATGCATGGACAAACATATACGAAATTATAATAACCAACTGGCCGAAGCTTTTCGCAAAAATATCAAACAATCGCCAAAAGATTTTTGGAAAATATTAAATAAACAACGTACATCAGAAAAGAAAAATATACCGGATATTACTAGCTTTTTTGAATTTTTCAAAAAGATAAACCAGAACCCTAAACAAGATGAAGATGATTTTAATGAACATATTTTAGACGGGAATGTAAGTGACTGCAGTATTTTGAATGATGATATCAATACCGATGAAATTTTAAAGGCAGCAAAGAAACTTAAACGGAACAAAGCAGCAAGTCTAGATAACGTAGAAAACGACTATATCATTGACAGTGTCGATTTATTAGCCCCTTTATATACTGAATTGTTTAATTTAGTACTCGCCTCTAGTATTATCCCTGAATCATGGTTAACAGGAATAATAAAACCAATTTACAAACAGAAAGGTGACCCATCTGACCCAAATTCGTATAGACCGATAACACTGCTGAGTTGCTTTGGTAAGTTGTTTACAAGTATTCTAAATGACCGACTAAAACTCTTTTTAGAAGAAAACGATCTTATAACATCAGCGCAAGCTGGCTTCAGAAAGAATTTTTCAACGGCAGATAATGTATTTGTTATTCATATGTTAACACAGATATTAAAAGCCAAAAAGAAAAAACTCTACTGTGCCTTTATAGACTTCACAAAAGCATTTGACACTGTCTGGAGAACTGGTCCTAGGACTAAAATGTTAAAAACGCATAAAAGGAAGATTCTTCAATTTGGTTAAAAATATGTATATGAACATAAAATCATTGGTAAAATCAAATAATACATTATCTGAGTATTTTCCATGTGAATCAGGTGTACGACAAGGGGAAAATCTGTCCCCCTTTTGTTTTCAATCTTTCTCAATGACCTGGAAATCTTTTTAATCGACAACGAATGCGAAGGAATAAGTATCGATTGCTTAACGGATAATGAAGCCCAGGTCTGGATACATTTGATAGCACTCCTATATGCAGACGACTCTGTACTTTTTAGCGAAACCCCTAAAGGTCTACAAAACTCATTAGATGTGTTTCAAAGTTATTGTATAAGGTGGAGACTAAACGTAAATATATCAAAAACCAAGGTTTTAATTTTTGGAGGAGGTCCGGCTAAATCTTCCAAAAATATATATTTTTTATATAAACGGCCTCTGGAAATAGTTGATACATATACATACCTAGGAATAAAATTCCATAGAAACAGAAGATTTGTTATGGGAATAAAAGCTCTGATTGAAAGTGCAACGAAAGCGATGTACTGCCTATTAAAAAGAGCTAGAAATGTAAATCTACCACTCGATTGTCTCCTAACTGCTTTTGATATTATGGTTGCTCCAATCCTTTTATATTGTTCAGATGTATGGGGGTTTGAAAATTTAGAAGTAATAGAAAAAACACACTTAAAATTCTTGAAACTTGCAGCCGGATTAAGAAACTCAACGCCAAATTATATGGTATATGGAGAACTTAACAGGGAACCAATATATATTAAACTGTTTAAACGTATAATAGCTTATTGGCACAAATTGACCTGCCAAAATGGCATAAATAAAATATCACACTTTCTGTACCGCTACATTATTTCTAAGTCTGAGAATAACAAAACTAATTTTCCATGGACTGTGTGTGTTCAAAAGATACTAAATGACGTCGGACTAAGTGAAATATTTCATAAAGCATATATATGCTCTACAAATTGGCTAGTTTCAACGGTCGAACAGATACTTAGGGATCAGTTTATGCAAAAGTGGAGGGAAAGTATGGAGTCGAGTCCAAAGGGTATATATTATAAACACTATAAGCAAAACCCAAAATTTGAAAACTATCTGTTACTCCCTAAAGGCAACTATATGCCGATATTAAAATTTCGTACCTCAAATCACGATTTGCCCGTTGAGACTGGCCGATGGCAGAATATACCAAGAGAAGATAGACTTTGTCAACTTTGTGATTCACTCTCGGTTGGAGATGAGTTTCACTATCTCTTCAGATGCCAAGCTCTACTCCAACAAAGAATTCGGTATATTCCCAAAAAATACTACTTGTGGCCAAATATTTTTAAACTCTGTAAAACTGTTTCACCCAAAAGGCTAAAAGATATAAGAAATTTGTCCAGATATATTGTATGTCTATGTAAGTTATTAAGAAAGAACCGTTGATCCTGTCACTTGTCATGTTGATATCTTTTTGTATCTTCATATGTATATATATATAGCTGTAAACGCTCATGTACCACCGGTGGTGGTTTCTTTGAGAAATAAACTGAATCTGAATCTGATTAAAGTGGGTTAGTAAGGGGTTTGTTCGTCTGCTTTAGGCTGTTTCTGAGTTTTATTCTTAAGGTATAAGTAAGTCGGATTTTTGGCTTAATAATGTAAATTTTAGTTCGGAATAGGATTGACTGATTTGTAATTGTTGTTGAGTTTGTATTTATTATTTGTTACAGTTTTTTTATGGACTAGTTTTTTTTTCTGTAATAAACTGTTGAAACTTGATTATATTTTGTCGTGAATCACCTCCCTACATCCAACGAACTGAGGTCGTAAAGGACAGACGGAGGGACCGTAGACACATTCTTTAGTATTTTCGGCATCAATATTTCCTTGATAAAAGAATCGCAATGCAAAGTCATGAAAATATTAGGTGTCTAAATGTGCCCAAAGCCTGTCCTGTTACACTGGTTAAGTGACACACCAAGCTATCACTAACAGGTCAGGTGACCCTTCTAACGCAAGTATCCTACCCTACCCTCATTGTTTTTACCAATCACCACATCTGACTGATCATAAATATCCAACGGTAGGTGTTGACAAGTGCGCAGGTTTTATCACACGGTTGTTTTACAACATGTATTTCTTTTGTGAAATCACAGTGTCTATTATATTATATTAAATAAAGCATAACTTACGTTTGGTGATATTTGTATTTACATCTTCAACCCCACAGATTACCTTCCCAATGCTATTTAATGCTTAAATCTTTAGATGATGTTGGGCGGGTAACTTGGGCGACTAAAGTTAGAAATATTGTACTCCAACTTGGGTTTGGTTTTGTATGGCTCAATCAAGAGGTGGGTGACTCTAAAGCTTTTATTCTCCATTTTAAGCAAAGGCTTAAAGATAATTTACAGCAATTCTGGAGTGCTTCTGTAAACTCTTCTCCAAAATGTGATCTTTATAAGCATTTTAAATCCATGTAAAATGTTGAAAGGTACTTGTCGTGTCCACTCCCTACCCATTTAAGAATTGTTTTTACTAAATTCAGATGTTCAAATTTTAAAATAGCTTCAGAAACTGGCAGATATAGTAAAACAGACCATTCACTCAGATTCTGTAACTATTGTAGTAGTAAGGGAGTTAATGTCATTGAGGATGAATTCCATGTACTCTTTAATTGTAATTTATATTCTGCCCTAAGACAAAAATACCTTGTTAATCTTCCTATGCCTACTCATTACAGCAATTCTCATGTAATAAATATTCTTAGTAATTATAATGAGCAAACATTATTTCTAGTTTGTAAATTCTTATATTATGCTCACAAAATAATTAATGATAAATTCCGCTCTGTAAATGTCATGCTCACATGTCTGTATTTTGGGCCATTGGCCTTTTACTGAATAAACATGTCTGTCTGTCTATCTGTCTGTCTGTATTTACACGGTTGTGTTTCTTCAAAACAAAGAAATGATTTTTGAGTGAAGGAACACGCGCTGGTTCATGGGACAAATGATTTCATGACACCTAAACATTGAATTATATTAGACATCGGTTGAGTTATATGTCTTGACTGCAAAAATATCAGTCTTGTGCAAAGGAACATTGGTCACCCCGTGGTTTTTCGACAGCATATTGCTGCGCTTTTCATACCTTAGGATGTCTCCGTGGAAACAACACGATCAACTGTGTAAAACCGGCCACAATGCTTAGAGTTTCTGAACAACATATTTTTAAAGAATGAAAATTGAACGTGGTATAGATAAGGGTAGAAAAATCTTTACCTCGTTGTTTGTCCATTGAACTGTCTCCATGTGGGTCGGGCGGGGGTCGGGCTTGCAATTGCCGAGTGCTTGGTTTTTTTCAGAATGTGGGAGGGGGTTGTGTTTGTAAAAAAGTCATATAGGCAATATACACCAGACGCACATTTCTCAATCACCGACTTCCTGGGATGCTCTCTGTGAACACGTTTTGGTGGACGTCCATTTTGGGGAAATCTCGTCGACTATTCTTTTCTACTCTTCCTCTCTTCGTTCCGTTTTCTTTATCATCAGTGTATGTTTCAAACAGTTCATTTTCAAAATAAATTCCATCACGTTGTCCAAGCCGTCTGTGTATTGCTTTGAAAATGTCAATGCGTGTATCCTCCACACTTTGGATATCGTAGGCCACCTTCCTTGCTGTGAGAACTGGTCAGTGCTTCAATGACCCTGCTCGGGCTGCCCATTGTTTGTTGATTGCCTGGACGCTGGGTCAGTCAGCAGTGACAATTCTTGAGTAATTTCGCCTTCACATATGTTTACATTTAGGACACTTGATTTAAAGCAAAACGCTCAATAATGTTCATGATTCACTCACATATACCCATTCCGGGTTGCTTCAAGGTCACATTACATTTTTTTTGCACAACATCATCTCATAATTAACGCGATTGTGACGGAGCATTCTTTTCAGCGACATGCTATTCAGGCGCATGCGCAACCTGCAATGAACTACACTAACACCCAATGTGAACACGTACCAATATACATGTTGCACTCGATGTGTTAAATCTGATTCATTTAGGCAATTTCTAAAATGTCTTAATATTTTACAAATTAAGTGACAAATCTGTTCATTGTCCATTGACACGCTGCCTGATTTTACACATTGTCTGAAACATAACGTTCTGTGTTGTCAACCGGGCTGTGCACATATAGCTACGATGAATACTGGCATCCTGGGTGTACATGTGCCACCGTGTAAAGCTCTGGGTACTGATATCCTGGATGTACATGTAACACTTTACAAAGCTGTGGTGTATACTGACATCCAGGGTGTATATGTGTCACTATATATAGCTACTTTGTATACTGACATCCAGGGTGTACATGTAACACTTAACATAGCTTTGGTGTATACTGGCATCCAGGGTGTACATGTGTCACTAGATATAGCTACGTTGTAAACTGACATCCTGTGTATACATGTGTCACTATATATAGCTACGTTGCATACTGACATCCTGGGTGTACATGTGTCACTTTGTATACCTACGTTGCATTCTGACACCTTGGGTGTACATGTGTCACTATATATAACTACGTTGCATACTGACATCCTGGGAGTACATGCACCACTACATATAGCTACGTTGTATACTAACATCCTGTGTGTACATGTACCACTATATTGAGATATGTTGTATCCTGAAATTCTGGGTGTACATGTATCAATAAATATAGGTACTAACATCATGCGTGAACATGTGTCACTATATATAGCTACATTGTATACTGAGTGAGTGACTTAATGCTTTACGTCACATAGGCAATATTTCAGCCATATCGTGACGACATTTTATACTGACATCCTGGGTGTACATGTGTCACTATATATAGCTACGTTGTATACTGACATCCTGGGTGTACAGGTGTCACTATATATAGCTATGTTGTAAATCCTATCATTTTCAGTCACTGGGTGATGAAATTAAAACACCAAAAATGTTTGGAATTCGTAAAAGAATAACATAAATGGACCGATTTTCAGTCAATTTGTAAAATAACTGAATATTTAGCCGTTTAAAAAATTGCCTTAGTGAACTTTATACATTTTGGCTAAAGAATATACCCACAATGAAATACTATCAATAAAAGCGATACATGCGCTTACAAATTGAGCAGCACAGGTCGCGAACTAGTCTAGATTTCTGCTGTATCATCCGGATACTCACGGGGGAAAAACAATGACAAAGGCAACAACAAGTCTCGGGGCATTGCTGTAGATCAGTGCCCCTTTAAAATGGGAGGAAACCTACCCTTGTAGGTTTCTGACACATCCAAGGGACGCAACTCTACACAACGAATTACGACAACTCAGACGAATGAGCCCCAAGGTGGCTGTATGGGTAATTAGGAAAAACGCGAGATCGCGACACTTGACCAATGTCGCAATCTCGCGTTATCGCGTTCTCGCCTTTTTGAAAATATTTACTTATAACTATATGGGAAATTGACACAAAAGAACGAGAACGCGAGATTGCGAGATCGCGAGATCGCGACATTGATCAAGTGTCGTGATCTCGCACTCTCGTGCTTTTGAAAATAGTTACATATAACTGTATAGGCAATTAGAGCAAAAGCACGAAAACGCGAGATCGCGACACTTGACCAATGTCGCAATCTCGCGTTCTCGTTTTAAAAAAAATAGTTACATATAACTGTATAGGCAATAAGCACAAAAACACGAGAACGCGAGATCGCGACACTTGACCAATGTCGCAATCTCGCGTTCTCGCGTTTTTGAAAATAGTTACATTTAACTGTATAGGCAATTAGAACAAAAGCACGAGAACGCGAGATCGCGAGATCGCGACACTTGACCAATGTCGCAATCTCGCGTTCTCGTGTTTTTGAAAATAGTTGCATATAACTGTATAGGCAATTAGCACAAAAACACGAGAACGCGAGATCGCGACACTTGGCCAATGTCGCAATCTCGCGTTCTCGTATTCCCGTGTTTTTGAAAATAGTTACATACTGTATAGGCAATAAGCACAAAAACACGAGAACGCGAGATCGCGACACTTGACCAATGTCGCAATCTCGCGTTCTCGCGTTCACGTGTTTTTGAAAATAGTTACATATAACTTTATAGGTAATAAGTACAAAAACACGAGAACGTGAGAACGCGAGATTGCGAAACTTGACCAATGTCGCGTTCTCGTGTTCTCGTGCTTTTGTGCTAATTGCCAAAACAGTTATATGTAACTATTTTCCAAAACGCGAGAACGCGAGATTGCGACATTGGTCAAGTTTCGCAATCTCGCGTTCTCGCGTTCTCGTGTTTTTGAAAATACCCAATTACCCATACAGTCATCTTGTGGCTCATTCGTCTGAGTTGTCGTAATTCGTTGTGTAGATTTGCGTCCCTTGGATGTGTCAGAAACCTACAAGGGTAGGTTTCCTCCCATTTTAAAGGGGCACTGAACTACAGCAATGCCCCGAGACTGGTTGTTGCCTTTGTCATTGTTTTTGCCCCGTGAGTTTCCGGATGATATAGCAGAAATCTAGACTAGTTCGCGACCTGTGCTGCTCCATTTGTAAGCGCATGTATCGCTTTTATTGATAATATTTCATTGTGGGTATATTCTTTAGCCAAAATGTATAAAGTTTCACTAAGGCAATTTTTTAAACGGCTAAATATTCAGTTATTTTACAAATTGACTGAAAATCGGTCCTTTTATGGTATTCTTTTACGAATTCCAAACATTTTTGATGTTTTAATTTCATCACCCAGGGACTGAAAATCATAGGATTAAAAGAAAACGAAATTCAAAGTACGTTTGTATAGTTTTGGCTTCTAATACTAGCGGGGAGGTCGGGTAGCCTAGTGGTTATTGCTGGAATATTGCTAAAAGCGGGGTAAAATCAAACACACTCACTCACTCTAATACTAGGATAAATAGTCTATTGTGATGTTTTAAGCCCTTTTGAACCTCTTAAAAGTTGTGAGTCAATCTGGACTTGAATTCAGTCAATTTGTATATTTCTGAAATATTTCGACATTAATTTTCATAAATTGCCTGAGTGAATCACATTTTACACATTCAGTGTAACATATGCACACCTACAGGAACAAGAGGAACAAAATGATTCTATCCAATGCAACAGCAAATGAATGAAAAGAAAATGCAAATATAGCTGCAAAGCAGCAATGGTGGGCTCCAAGTTACACTGTGCACAAAGGTCCATGTTCGAATCCTCAAAGGGTTTCCTTGTACCAAATCCGTCACATGTAGGCACAACTTGCAGGGTATCGCCGCTACGAAATTGACATCTAGAACATGTTCGAATCCTCGAAGGGTTTGTTTGTACCAACTCTGTCAAAAGATAGTCACCGTTTACAGGACATCTCCACTACGAAATTGGCGTGTTCCGGGGGTGTCCCAAATATTAATCAAATATTACCACCAAATGTTGTTACTTTTTCCATGCACCCAAGAACAGAAAATAATATGCATATGATACACTAACTTCATGTAAACCTGCAATAGTTTCTGTCAAACTAACAAGAAATGATCTTTAAAGTACAATTTCTGTAAAAAAATGATCAAAATCAAAATCAAAATCCAATACAAGTTCAACTAAAACAGATATAAAAAAACGGCTATTAGAATTTGCTGTGTTGTGTGTGGAGACAATTCTCAGAAAGTTTGGATTCATTTCATGCAGTGGACTCGGAGTTGTTTGCACTAAGACAAGTACCCAAAAGACACTGTGAAAACCTTGAATGCAATATGGCTGCCAAACCACGTGACCAATGACCAAAGTCAAAGAACAAAAAAATGTCAAATAGCCGAAGCAGCAGATACATGCAAGGTTTCAACCAATGGAATAAGCGGTTGCGAGCAATAGGGCGAAATACATCTTCAAAAGATTCTGTTTTTTAGTTGTCTGCCCTTAGCCTTTGGGCCTACGGCCTCGGGATTTTGGCGGGCACTAGTACCCAACGGTCTACATACATACACACAAAATGTGAACAAAATCGAGCCAGTGGTTATTTTGCTAGGTCTGGTACAAAAATCGGCGGAATAATAAATAATAATAAATAAATAATAATAATAAATCGAACGATTACAATCGGGCTCTACAGAATCAGAATCAGAATCAGTTTATTCTCAGAAACCACAAAAGGTGGTACAAGAGCATATTACAATAAATAATTATGCATATGTACAAAAAGCAGACAAGATGGCAATTAATAACAACATGTGATTACCTAGCATTTTTAATACTAATGGACATTTTTACAATGAATCTCGATAATTTTTTAGATCCTGTGTGTTTGTTGTTGATAAGAGTTTTACAAATTTTATAATATTTGGCCATTCAGTATAATATGGTGAGAGAAATGTTCGCCTCTCTCTTTTAAAATAATTACATCTGAATAAGTAGTGAAATTCATCAGCAATAGATGGGGAATTACATAATTTACAAGTTCTATTTTCCTTGGGAATATTTTTCCATCGACCAGTCTCATTAGGTAAATTATGATTACAGGTTCGAAATCGTAGTATTGGAATTGCTATTCGTTTTGGCAATAGAAGATATTTATCGAGAACCGGAGTGTCCTTTAAATGTTTATAGTATAAGCCTTTAGAACTAGAATTAACGTCACTTCTCCATTTCTGAAAAAAGTGATCTTTAAGTATTTGCTCTACTTCTGACACTAGCCACTTTGTTGTGCAGATTGACGGATTGTTAAATACATAAGATAATCCAATACTGTCTAATATATTCACAACACATCTAACCCAGGGATTTGTTGATGCAACAGTCTTGTTCCCGTTAATTGACAGATATTGATATAACAGCTGTGAAAGTTTATACACTCCAGTTTGGTATGTTAATTTGTGCCAGAAAGATATCATTCGTTTAGAAATTATTATTCTTAATGGTAGCCTACCTAATTCGCCATATATCATATAACGAGGAGTTGAATTTCTTAATCCTGTGATAAGTCTGAGGAATTTGAGGTGTATTCTTTCTATAATTTCTAAATTTTCAAAGCCCCAGATTTCTGAACCATAAGTTAATATTGGTAATACCATCGTATCAAAAGCTGATAATACACAGTCCAAAGGTAAATTTAAATTTCTTGATTTTTTTATCAGGCAAAACATTGCTTTCAAAGCATTATCACTGAGGGACTTAAGACTTGATACTAGTTTTCTATTCCTGTGAAGTACAATTCCTAAATACGTATAAGTGTCGACAATATCTAGAGTTTTATCAGAATAGTGGAATTTATGTTTCGAATTTTTCGATGGGCCACCACCGAAAATCACAATTTTTGTTTTATTTATATTTACATGTAATTTCCACTCTTCACAATATTCATTAAAAGTGTCCAAGGCTTTCTGTAAACCTTCTGGTGATTCATCAAATAATACAGCATCATCTGCATACAATAGAATTATGAACTGGATCCATACAATTAAGTCTTTATCTTGATCATAGTTGAGATTAACTCCTCCACACCCAGATGAAAGCAAAAAGATTTCCACGTCATTTATGAAAATTGAGAATAATAGAGGGGATAGGTTTTCTCCCTGTCTGACACCTATATTACAAGGAAAGTAACCTGACATTTTATCATCACACTGTATCAACGATTTAATATTTTTATACATATTTTGAACTAACGTAAGAAATCGACCTTTGATGCCAATAGTCTGCATTTTCCTCCACAATCCCACTCGCCAAACAGTGTCAAAAGCTTTAGTAAAGTCTATGAAAGCGCAGTATAATTTTTGTTTATTATTTTTTAAAATTTGCATAAGCGTATAAATTACAAATATATTGTCAGCAGTTGAGAAAGATTTCCTGAATCCTGCTTGGGCAGGTGTTAGAATATTATTTTTATCTAAGAATTTAGTTAAACGGTTGTTTAAAATTCTGGTGAATAGTTTTCCGAAGCAACTAAGGATAGTGATTGGCCTATACGAGTTAGGGTCAAGTGGGTCACCCTTTTTCTTGTAAATCGGTTTAATTATACCCACTAACCAAGATTCTGGAAGTATACCCTTTTCAAATATCAGGTTAAATAGTTCAACTAACAAAGGGGTTAATAAATCAATACTATCAATAAAATAATCATTTTCTATAAAATCAATACCGGATGCTTTATTTCTCTTTAGTTCTCTTACTGCTATCATAACTTCATCAGGTGTGATATCTCCATTTAAAGTTTCACAGTCATATTGTGTATCCATAGTACACTCCTTCATTTCCGGGTCTTCTGAAGTTGTCTCATTGAGTGACTTAAAAAACTGGTAAAAATCTTCAATTTCAGGACAAATATTGTCATCTTTTTTATCTCCTTTTAACATTTTCCAAAACTCTTTTGGGGAGTGTTTGTGTTTTTCTCTTAACATTTTACCTAAGTTATCTTTATATTGTTTTATATGCTTATCCATACATTTCTTATAAGCCTTAGATTCATATTTTAACAGGCGTTTGTTATAAATAGAATTAAATCTTTTCAAGCGGCGTTTTGCTTTATAAAAACTTTTTCTAGCATTTATACATTCCTTTCCAAACCATGGTTTGTTCATCTTATATTTCTTACCGACACCCTGCCTCCGGGTCCCGAAGGCAGCGCGTGCAGCGTCTATCAGCACGTGCCCGGCCTCTTCAGTTATGTCATTGATCAGATGTGGGTCAGCTTGGCCTTGTCTAGCCACATGTGCTTTCCGAGTGAGAATGTTTACCTTTTCAGCATTTAAATGTTGTAGAAACCTGTTAGTTCTATCTATATTATAACGTTTTGGTCTGGGATGAGTATTGTGTACTGTATTTACTTCGGACTGGATACCTACAGTTTGTTCTTGGAGTACAGTGGTGGCTAAAGAAAAGGACACTGGGCAGTGCACATCTGAATACAGGGGTGAGAAGTCTAAAATGGCTAAGTCAGTAAACAGAGGTAAGCACAAGGGGGAGGCTATAACATAGTCAACTACACTAACATCATTACATGTTATTTTACCTACATTTTTATCCTGTCCCAGTCTACCATTACAGATGAATAAGTTAAGATTTTTACATATCTCTATTATTTTATTACCTGAATTATTAACCCTTGCATTATCTTGATTAGCCCTGGACTGTGGTATATTAAGTTTGTCTAATAATTTATCAGGCTCAAGTTCATTACCCATATCATTTATATCAATATCAAATTCCTTGAGTACTTGCTTATTGAATATAGTATAATCACATAGCTGTTTAGTTCTTGCATTGAAGTCACCCATCAAAATAACATACTCACTCAAAGAGAGAAAATAAAGTAAATTCTTTTCAAATTCATTGAATGTCTCACTTGTAAAGTAATTTGAATTTTCCGGAGGTATATATACTGTTCCTAAAAACAGATCTTGTTTGGTGTTACAAAGTGTCTTTGATATTTTTATCCACAGTACATATTCACATTCGTCTTCTGTTATAACTGATATGTAATTTTCCAAATCACATCTTATTGCTACCCCCAAGCCACCTGAACGTCTAATTGCTCCATTCCTATGCTGAAAGTACAGTTTATAACCTGGTAATTGAAGATCATCTAGAGAATCAGTTTTGGTTTCCTGAAATCCTATGATATCCTTGTTTTTAATCAAATTGGTAAATTCTTGATATTCTAACCGCTTTCTGAGGCCACATACATTTAATGAAAGTAGTCTTAGATGATTGTGGTTACTTGCATCATAAACATTATCATTTTCATCGTCATCGTCATCATCACCATCACCATCATCTTCATCAACAATTTCACTGTCATCATCTATACATTCATTAAAAACATCAACATTATCAGCATCGACAGTCATGCCCTCATTTTCTTGTACATTATCAGCATCAACAATCATGCCCTCATTTTCTTGTACATTATCAGCATCGACAGTCATGCCCTCATTTTCTTGTACATTATCAGCATCGACAGTCATGCCCTCATTTTCTTGTACATTATCAGCATCGACAGTCATTCCCTCATTTTCTTGTACATTATCAGCATCAACAGTCATGCCCTCATTTTCTCGTACATTATCAGCATCAACAGTCATGCCCTCATTTTCTTGTACATTATCAGCAAAGACAGTCATGCCCTCATTTTCTTGTACATTATCAGCATCGACAGTCATGCCCTCATTTTCTCGTACATTATCAGCATCAACAGTCATGCCCTTATTTTCTTGTACATTATCAGCATCAACAGTCATTCCCTCATTTTCTTGTACATTATCAGCATCGACAGTCATGCCCTCATTTTCTTGTACATTATCAGCATCGACAATCATGCCCTCATTTTCTTGTACATTATCAGCATCGACAGTCATGCCCTCGTTTTCTCGTACGTTATCAGCATCAACAGTCATGCCCTCATTTTCTTGTACATTGGTGACAGTATGAACATTGTCACCAGTAGAGAGGATATCACTTAATTTACAAGCAAACTTATGCCTTTCAGCTTGGGGCCCTAGATATCATAATTACGACGAATTGATTGGATTACCTCCCCTGGAGTATGTTGTGCACAATCACATGCTGTCAGTGATTTATAAAAAAATCGAAATATCTACTCATGCAAGGGGGCATAGAAAGTTACCAAACACCATGGGAATATCTCTAGAAGCCTGGCGAGCAAGAATCGGCAGATTTATTCCATGAAGAGGACTCCGACAAGTAGAAACAATTCTACCTTACAACCCCACAACACAATGGACGCCGGGTATGGATATGGCTTATCGCCTTCTTCTCTGTACCACACTCCTACTTTGTGTATGGAATGTAGGTGAAGCTACAGCAAGTACAATCGAAGCAGCACTGCCTACACTTATTCCCCCTGCCCAGGTATGTTCCGATGATAGATTTTGTCACAACTATATGAGCAGAGCCACATTGTTTACATATCGAATACTGAACAATGCATTTGACAGCAGCGTCTCACCACCTATATCACTACTACACTTAGCCGGAGATGTAGAACCCAACCCAGGCCACACAAACACAGAGTCAGATGCTTTAAAAGATGCAATTATTAAACAGATTAAGGAATCTGAGGATAGGCTGGCTAAAGACATTAACTCTCTCAAAGATGAAATCCACTCAATAAGAGAGGAGGTTAGCGGGTTATGGAAAGAGGTGGACAATACTAAAGAAACACAAGTTATCCTACAAGCTGATATTGATGCTCTAGCTGATAGAATGGAGGATATTGAAACTTTTCGTCAGTCTATAGATGAACTAGAAACTAAGGTTGAACATCAAGAACGACAAAGCAGACGGAACAATATCATATTTTATGACGTACCTGAGGGTGTATCTGAATCATACAGGGTGTGCAAAGAAAAAGTTATTGAAATAATTAACACGGCCAGAGACAAGAAAGACAAGTCCCTACAACTCTTATCCCAAGGAGATGTAGAACGTGCACACAGAATAGGTGTGAAAAACACTAATAAACCTAGACCCCTCATTGTAAAGTTATAACACTGGGATGATAAAATGCAGGTTACTGGAATGAGGGACAATTTGCGGCAAATGGGGTATGGTGTGGCAAATGACCTGACCTCCTATCAACGTCATGAACTGAATAAAATGAGAAACGAAAATAAGGGACAAACATTTTTATTATAAAGGAAATAAGATAATGGAAGATGTGAGACGCAGTACAGAAGCAGATACCGGTATATCAAGAGTAGAATCAGATAGAGGAAAAAGACAGAGTGGTGATATATATGTCCCCGAGACAGAAATGAGTCAGGAATCAGAGAGATACACAGAACGAGATGAAAACCATATGCAGAGTTAACCAGGGTCAGAGAGTAGCAATACAACAGAGAGCGCAGTGCATAGAGACTTAGGCAGAGACAAGGATTCTGATTGGCGCAGGGATCGTGTATATGATGACAAGGGACAGTCGGGAAATGAAACGAAGAAACTGTCTGACCGTAAATTAAGAGACAGAAACAGGCCCGTAGAAAGGAACAGTAGATACAGATAGGGGTGCGGCCAGGGCCTTCGTGATTGTACGAAACTTCGTTCAACGCCTCTCACTAAAACTCACGCACAGGTGGAGTTTTTATTCTGGAATGTGTCAGGACTCTATTCCAAAATTGATGACTCTGACTTTATTGATTTTATTAAGTCATGTGATATCATTGGTTTAACTGAAACATGGATGAAAGATTTTGATTTGTATTCATTTTTTTCGGAATTTATGATATATGTAAAAGAAGCTGAAAAGATATCGGCAACGGGCAGATGTTCTGGAGGTGTTATAGTACTTGTTAAAAAGAATCTATCTGTTTATGTCAAGGATATATAGGTGTTTGAGAGTGGAATTTTACTCTTATTGGACAAACAGCTCTTTGGACATAAAAAAGATATTTTATACTCTTGTGTTTATATACATCCAGAGGGATCAAACTGGTATTCTAATCTGTTAAGACAGTATAAGAATGGTGTAATATACCTACAAGAGAAGCTTCTTGAGGTTCTAATGAAATATAATGATGTATATATGTTTATTGGAGGCGATTTTAATGCCAGGACGGGAACAGAGGCTGATTTTATAGAGGATGATATTATTGAGTATGTTGAAGGTAATGACGGTTGTTTTGGGGATTTTTTGTTAGATAAATTCTCACTGAAAAGATATTCAGTGGATAAGTGTGTTAATAATTTTGGCAGATGTTTGTTAAATCTATGTGCTGTATTAAATGTTCACATAATGAACGGAAGATGTGATGATGATCAGGGAGTTGGTGACTATACTTTCATTGGACATAATGGGGCCAGCTTAATAGATTACGTTTTATGCTCCCAAGAGCTTTTTCCAAATTGCAAAAAGTTTGCTGTTCTTTCGCGAGCAGAATCATCACACCTTCCACTTAATTTATCTTTACGAGCGCTTTATCACAGTGAACGCCACGCTGATAGTAATTCCAAAGATTTGAGCTATAAGTTTAAGTGGGACAGCACTAAGAAAAACTCCTTTTGCGATAATTTACAATCAGATAGGGTTCAAAATTTGTTGGAGGAATCCATAGATGTAGCCTTTACAAACATAGATGAAAGTATTAATTGTTTATCCCGGACTTTGTGTACGGCAGCAGAAGGAATGCGGAAACTTGTTTGTGGTACTCCAAAAACTAGCAAACCTTGGTATGATTTTGAATGTGAACTCTACAAAAAGGAAAGATGTAGGGCATTAAATAAATTCAGGACACTTAAGGACACCCAGTCTTTGCAAGAGTATAACTTCGCACGGAATAAATATAAGGCAGTTTGTCGTAAACGAAAAGAAGCATATAACGGAGAGAAATTAAAACTATTAGAAAATTCCATCGATAACCCCAAAAAGTTTTGGGAAGTGTTAAAAAGTTTAAAATGTACTAACTATACGTTTAATACGATAAAATTGGAAGACTGGTTTTATCATTTTAAGGGATTATTTGACGATAGATCAGAAGAGAATGGCTCAGATGTTAATGATTTTCATAATTATTTCGAGTCAGTTTTGGAAAATACTGTTGAGAATGATATTACAAGGGATATCTTAGATTTACCAATTTCAGAAGATGAGATAAGAGTAAGCATTCGGCATCTTAAAAATAATAAATCTGCAGGAATAGATAACCTCATCCCGGAGTTTTTCAAACACGCTGAAGATTTATTAACGCCATACCTACTGGTAATGTTTAATTAAATGCTTGAGAAATCTTACTTTCCCAAATGTTGGGATGTTGGTATTGTCATACCCCTATTCAAGAATGATGACCCAAATATGACTGACAATTATCGAGGTATTACACTTCTTAGTATATTTAGTAAAGTTTTCTTGTATATCATCAATAAAAGACTAGTTTTTTGGTCCAACGCTACAGATAAAATCACTGAGGCACAAGCAGGATTTAGGGAAGGATACTTAACCACGGACATTATTTTTATTTTGAATAGTCTCATTCAGCGCTATATATCAAGCAAAGGGGTAAATTTTACGTTTTATTTGTTGATTTCTCTAAAGCTTTTGATTCTGTGGATAGAAGTAAATTATGGATGTTATTTACCAATCATGGCCTGAGCAGTAAAATGGTAAAACTATTGTGTAGCATATATAAAAATGTAAAAGCATGTATAAGAAATAAGGGTGTAATGTCCACCGCTTTTGACTGCAGCATTGGTGTACGCAAGGGATGTATACTTAGCCCTTTTTTGTTTGTCTTCTTTATTAATGAACGAGCTACAGCTGTTCATCAGAACTGTACAGATGGTATACAACTTCATCCAGACATTGTCAAGCTTTTCCTTCTGTTATTTGCTGATGACATTATCATGTTTTCTAGTACGGTGAAAGGATTGCAGAAACAAATAGCAGAATTAGAAGTTCACTGTGATAAGTTTAATTTGAAAATTAATACAAATAAGACAAAAATCGTTGTTTTCAAAAAAGGTGGCAAATTATCAAGATTTGAAAAGTGGTTATTTAAAGGTCAGTGTTTAGAAGTAGTTAAGGGTTATAAATATTTAGGTGTGTATTTTTCCAATACGTTGGCATGGAATACACATGGAAATAATGCTGCTGTACAGGGAAAGAAAATATTGTTGGGCATGTTCAGTAGTTTAAAAAATGTTGGGGCTGTAAACTATAGAATATACTTCAAAATATTTGACACGAAAATTAAACCCATTCTTTTATATGGGGCAGAAATTTGGGGATTAACACAAATAGATGCTCTGGAAAAAGTTCATTTATATGCTTGTAAGAAATATTTAGGAGTTAAAATGAATACCCCAAACGTGATGGTTTATGATGAATGTGGACGAGTCCCTTTGTGTATAGAAGCACGTCTGAAAATAATAAAATATTGGATAAGACTACTTAATATGCCCTCCTCAAGATTCCCTAAGAAATGTTACAATATGATGTGTTTGTATGATAGCAATGGCAAAACAAATTGGGTAACCGACTTAAGGAACCTGCTGAATAATTGTGGTTTTGGTTACAGTTTTAAATTAGAACATATTGCTTATCCGAAGTTGTTCATAAATGCTATAACACAAAGATTAAAAGATTCATATTTTCAGTCATGGAATGCAACTCTAACGCGTTCACCAAAGTCCCTGTTATATAGCAGTTTTAAGTCATATATCATTGCAGAGCAACACCTTTTCAGTGTTAGCCTTAGAAAATTTAGGTAGCACTTGCAAGATTCCGATGTTCATCACACGATCTTTTAATTGAAAAAGGTAGATATCAAAATATTCCGAGAGAAAATAGACTCTGTCCACTATGTGACCTAGGATTAATTGAGGACGAGTATCACTTTTTACTAGTATGTCCGCATTATGATGAACTAAAAAAAAGTATATTTACCAAAATATTTTCATATAAACCATTATACATTTAAGTTTAAACTATTACTGACCACTAGCAACATCGAAACCATAAGAAATCTTTCTATGTACATATATCATGCTTTTATACAAAGAAAATCAAGTTTGGAAATTATATGATTGTACCAATTGCTCCTGTAATCATGATTGTACTATAGGCCTGTGGCCTCCTCAGTACGTTGACTAAAGAAATTGAATAGAAATTGAATTACGACCCACCGAAATTTTATGTATAAATTTGGGCAGCTTCCTTGTTCGAGGAATGTGTCCGTGAATATTTACATATAGCTAGGAACAATATCCCATATGTCTGCAGCTGAACAAATAAACTTATTCGACGTCACGTGGCTCTCTTACAATCAAATATTTTAAAATATATGTATAGCGTTCCTGGATATCATAACCCGTGTTCGTTTCTCAACTGATCACTAAGTTTGTTTCAGATGTTTCACAAAGGTGTCAAGTCTCATCGGTAGGCTAAGATAGCACATGTGACAATTATGTTCATGATGTCCATGGTTGTTTAAAAATATCCATGGAGTAAGAAAGCAATGAACAATCAATAAACGTATTATCGGCTAATCCTTTGAACCAAGTGTGTTGTTTTTACATCGGCACTTCACGCCATGATATGAGTGTATTCCATCTGCTTTAGTAAACCTACACATGTAAGCCCTTACTTTTGACAAATCCACTGTGCAAGATAACAGTGATTAATCAATGAACGTATTTTCTGTGGAACTTTTGATGGCGAGGAATGATCCGTTTACAAAAAAGTAAATGAACTGATCACTCCTCTTGCTTGGTTGCCACGTGAATATTACATAATATACATTTCACTTCACTTCAAACCTGGATTCAGATGAAATATTTATCCCAGAGACAAGACATGCCAAATGGGAACCTTTGTCAGGTAATCTGAGTGGTGCTACCACTAACTATACCTGTAATAGGTTCATTATCTGAGCTTCATGTGAATGGCAACAAAGACACATTGTGTAGGGTGATGCCAGAAAACGTGGATGACAACAAGAGATAGCAATCGTATTATCCGCGCAATCCAAAATCCGAAAATGCTTTCACTGCTGGGAAAAAGCAAAAACGACTGTCTACATTTTAACGAGGCATATAAATTATCATTTAATATAATGTAAAATATACCCAGTACATAAGATGTGTAAATGATTAAATGTTTATTTGTATATATATATAGATAGATAGATAGATAGATAGATAGATAGATAGATAGATAGATAGATAGATAGATAGATAGATAGATAGATAGATAGATAGATAGATAGATAGATATACTAGGAGATGATTGCTTTTAATATTTATTATATTCGATTTTATCAACGAGTATCATTAAAAACCAGTGTTGTTGGTTCTAACAGTTGCGCAAATGCCGAGATCGATGTGTTGATATACCATAATATGCTAGATATCGTGGGAATAACAGCACACGATACTCACACGTTATGGTATTACGGGTTATATTATTCGATCTATCAGCAGCGATTACGAACATTAGATCAACTCGCTATATATATATATATATATATTCCCACGATATGTAGCATATTATGGTGAATGTTTCATTATTTACACGATTATCGTGCATATTATGGTTAAAGTTCTGTTATTTACACTATGTCGTGCATATTGTGATAAATTGTCTGTTATTTACACGATATCGTGCATATTATGGTAAATGTTTCATTATTTACACGATATATCGTGCATATTATGGTTAAAGTTCTGTTATTTACACGATGTCGTGCATATTGTGATACATTGTCTTTTATTTACACGATGTCGTGCATATTGGGATAAATTGTCTGTTATTTACACGATACCGTGTACATTTTGGAATATGTACTCTTTGTGTACACGATATCGTGCGAATAGACACAGCCGATTTAGTGTTTTCAATCGGGGGTCGTATGGTAAGAGCGCCCCGATTGGTTGGTGACAGACTGGATTAGCCAGTGGCTGCACCGTTTAAACGTGTTGACCCAGAGGTTACGTGTCCTTGCGAGTATATAAGTGATTGGCGCGAATACGCTACAGTCGGAAAGCGCACGTTAAATCTCCTATATCCTATGTCCCATTGTCTGGCATGATCGGGAAGATCACTACAGATGAGGGAGACCACACCAAATTACATTTTCGGAGGTCGAACAATTCCCCAATCCCTAGTGATTTTTGGCAATAAAGATCTAAATTATGTGGCAACTTTAGAATTCATGGGTAAAATGTTATATAGGTGGGTTGGACGGGTGGATTTAATTAGGAAATAATGTAAGCTATGTGATGTAGCTACATTGACCGATTGTGTTAGGAGGTTTGAAAGGGTGGTTTGTTTGTCCTCGTAGACTGTGTTAAGGATGCTGTTGTGATTATTTATTAAAGTGGGTTAGTAAGGGGTTTGTTCGTCTGCTTTAGGCTGTTTCTGAGTTTTATTCTTAAGGTATAAGTAAGTCGGATTTTTGGCTTAATAATGTAAATTTTAGTTCGGAATAGGATTGACTTATTTGTAATTGTTGTTCAGTTTGTATTTATTATTTGTTACAGTTTTATTTTATTTTTTTCTGTAATAAACTGTTGAAACTTGATTATATTTTGTCGTGAATCACCTCCCTCCATCCAACGAACTGAGGTCGTAAAGGACAGACGGAGGGACCGTAGACACATTCTTTAGTATTTTCGGCATCAATATCTCCTTGATAAAAGAATCACAACGCAAAGTCATGAAAATATTAGGTGTATAAATGTGCCCAAAGCCTGTCCTGTTACACTGGTAAAGCGACACACCAAGCTATCACTAACAGGTGAGGTGGCCCTCCTAACGCAAGTATCCCACCCCTACCCTCATTGTTTTTACCAATCACCACATCTGACTGATCATAAATATCCAACGGTAGGTGTTGACAAGTGCGCAGGTTTTATCACACGGTTGTTTTACAACATGTATTTTTGTGTGAAATCACAGTGACTATTATATTATATTTAATAAAAGCATAACTTACGTTTGGTGATATTTGTATTTACACGGTTGTGTTTCTTCAAAATAAAGAAATGATTTTTGAGTGAAGGAACACGCGCTGGTTCATGGGACAAATGTTTTCATGACGCGAAACATTTAATTATATTAGACATCGGTTGAGTTATATGTCTTGACTGCAAAAATATCAGTCTTGTGCAAAGGAAAATTGGTCACCACGTGGTTTTTCGACAGTATACCTTAGGATGTCTCCGTGGAAACAACACGATCAACTGTGTAAAACCGGCCACAATGTTTCTGAACAACAGATTTTTATAAAGAATGAAAATTGAACGTGGTATAGATAAGGGTAGAAAAATCTTTACCTCGTTGTTTGTCCATTGAACTGTCTCCATGTGGGTCGGGCGGGGGTCGGGCTTGCAATTGCTGAGTGCTTGTTTTTTTCAGTATGTGGGAGGGGGTTGTGCGTGTAAAAAAGTCATATAGGCAATATACACCAGACGCACATTTCTCAAACATCGACTTCCTGGAATGCTCTCTGTGAACACGTTTTGGTGGACGTCCATTTTGAGGAATCACGTCGATTATTCTTGTCTACTCTTCCTCTCTTCGTTCCGTTTTCTTTATCATCAGTGTATGTTTCAAACAGTTCATTTTCAAAATAAATTCCATCACGTTGTCCAAGCCGTCTGTGTATTGCTTTGAAAATGTCAATGCGTGTATCCTCCACACTTTGGATATCGTAGGCCATCTTCCTTGCTGTGAGAACTGGTCAGTGCTTCAATGACCCTGCTCGGGCTGCCCATTGTTTGTTGATTGCCTGGACGCTGGGTCAGTCAGCAGTGACAATACTTGTGTTAATTCGCCTTCACATTTGTTTACATTTAGGACACTTGATTTTAAGCAAAACGCTCAATAATGTTCATGATTCACTCACATATACCCATTCCGGGTTGCTTCAAGGTCACATTACATTATTTTGGCACATCATCTCATAATTAACGCGATTGTGACGGAACATTCTTTTCAGCGACATGCTATTCAGGCGCATGCGCAACCTGCTATGATCTACACTAACACCCAATGTGAACACGTACCAATATACATGTTGCACTCGATGTGTTAAATCTGATTCATTTAGGCAATTTCTAAAATGTCTAAATATTTTAATCATTTTACAAATTAAGTGACAAATCTGTTCATTGTCCATTGACACGCTGACTGATTTTACACATTGTCTGAAACATAACGTTCTGTGTTGACAACCAGGCTGTGCACATGTAGCACTTTATATAGCTTCGATGTATACTGGCATCCTGGGTGTACATGTGCCACCGTATAAAGCTCTTGGTATTGATATCCTGGATGTACATGTAACACTTTACATAGCTTTGATGTATACTGACATCCAGGGTGTACATGTGTCACTATATATAGCTACGTTGTATACTGACATCCTGGGTGTACATGTGTCACTTTATATAGCTACGTTCTATACTGACATCCTGGGTGTACATGTGTCACAATATATAGCTACTTTGCAAACTGACATCCTGGGTGTTCATGTACCACTATATATAGCTACATTGTATGCCGACACCCAGGGTGTACACCTTTCACTATATATAGCTACATTATATACTATCATCCTGGGTGTACATGTACCACTATACATAGCTACGTTGTATACTAACATCCTGGGTGTGCATGTGTCACTATATATAGCTACGTTGCATACTAACATTCTGTGTGTACATGTGTCACTATATATAGCTACGTTGTATACTGACATCATGGGTGTGCATGTGTCACTATATATAGTTAAGTTGTATACTGAAATAATGAGTGTACATGTGTCACTATATATAGCTACGTTGCGTACTCCCATCCTGGGTGTGCATGTATCACTATGTATAGCTACATTGTGTAATGACATCCTGGGTGTACATGTGTCACTATAAACAGCTACATTATATACTCTAACATCCTGGGTGTGCATGCGTCACTATATATAGCTACATTATATACTAAGATCCTGGTTGTGCAGGTGTCACCAGGTAAACCTATTTCATATACTGACATATTTGGCGTGCACGTGTCTCTACATATAGCTACGTTGTATACTGACATCCTCTGTGTACATGTGTCACTACATATAGCTACGTTGTATACTGCACTTCCCTGTACATTTGTACCACTTTATACAGCTACGTTGCATACTGAAATCCTGGGTCTACGTGTGTTACTATATACAGCTACGTTGCATACTGACATCCTGTGTGTACGTGTCGCACTTTATATAGCTGCATCGTATATTGAAATCCTGTGTGTAAATGTGTCACTATATGTAGCTACGTTGTATACTGACATCCTTGGTGTACATGTGTCACTATGTATAAAAACCTTGAAAACTGACATCCTGTGTATACATATGTACATCTACCGCTACATATAGCTACGTTGTATACTGCAATTCCTTGTATATTTGTACCACCCTTATATAGCTAAGTTGTAGAATGACATCCTGGGTCTACATGTGCTACTATATATAGCTATACGTTGCATACTGACATCCGGTGTGTACGTGTGTCACTTTATATAGCTGCATCGTATATTGAAATCCTGTGTGTAAATGTGTCACTATATGTAGCTACGTTGTATACTGACATCCTTGGTGTACATGTGTCACTATGTATAAAAACGTTGAAAACTGACATCCTGGCTGTACATGTCTCACCATATTCACATCCTGTGCGCACATGTGTCACTATTTATAACTACAGTGTATAATGACATCCTGGATGTACATGTATCACTATATATAGCGACGTTGTATACTGACATCGTGTGTATACATGTGTCACTATATACAGCTACATTGTATACTGACATCCTGTGTGTACATGTGTCACTACATATAACTACGTTGTATACTGACATCTTGGGTGCACATGCATCACTATATATATCTTCAATATATTCTGAATTCCTAGGTGTACGAGTGTCAGTATGTATAACTACGTTGTATACTGACATCTTGTGTGAACATGTGTTACTATATACAGCTTTGTTGTATACGGACATCATGTGTATACAAAGTACATGTACCACTAAAAATAGCCACCTTGTATACTGAAATCCCCTATGTATTTGTAACAATATAAATAGCTATGTTGTATACTGACATCCTGGGTGTATATATGTCCCTTTATATAGCTACGTTGTACATTGATATCCTGTGTGTACATGGGTCACTTTATATAGCTACCTTTGCATACTGACATCACGGGTGTACATGTGTCACTATATATAGCTACGTTGCATACTGACATCCTGTGTGTACATGTGTCACTTTATATAGGTGCATTGTATATTGAAATCTTGTGTGTACATGTGTCAGTATATATAGGTACGTTGTATACAGACATCCTGGGTGTACATGTGTCACTATGTATAACTACGTTCTAAACTGACATCCTAGCTGCAAATGTTTCACTATATAGCTACATTGTATACTGACATCTTTGGTTTACATGTTTCACTATACATACCTAAGTTGTACATCGACATCCTGTGTGTACATGTACCACTATATATAGCAACGTTGTATACTGACATCCTGGGTGTACATGTACCACTATATATAGCTACGTTGTATACTGACATCCAGTGTGTACATGTACCACTATATATAGCTACGTTGTATACTGACATCGTAGTTGTACAAGTGTCATTATATATAGCTATGTTTTATACTTATATCCTGCGTGTACATGTGTCACTATATGTAGCAACATTGTATACTGACATCCTTTGTTTACATGTGTCACTATATATAGCTACGTTGCATACTGACATCCTGGGTGTACATGTGTCACAATATATAGCTACGTTCTATACTGACATCATTCGTGTACATGTGTCACTATACATACCTAAGTTGTACATCGACATCCTGTGTGTACATATACCACTATATATAGCAACGTTGTATACTAACATCCTGGGTGTACATGTACCACTATATATAGCTACGTTGTATACTGACATCCAGTGTGTACATGTACCACTATATATAGCTACGTTGTATACTGACATCATAGTTGTACATGTGTCATTATATATAGCTATGTTCTATACTTATATCCTGTGTGTACATGTGTCACTATATGTAGCAACATTGTATACTGACATCCTTTGTTTACATGTGTCACTATATATAGCTACGTTGCATACTGACATCCTGGGTGTACATGTGTCACAATATATAGCTACGTTCTATACTGACATCATTCGTGTACATGTGTCACTATATATAGCTACATTATATACTGACATCCTGTGTATACATGTATGACTATATATATCTACGTTGCATACTGACATCCTGGGTGTACATGCACCACTACATATAGCTAAGTTGTATACTGACATCCTGGGTGTGCATGTGTCACTATGTATCGCTACGTTGTATACTGACATCATGCGTGTAAATATGTCACTATATATAGGTGCATTGTATACTGACATCCTGTGTATACATGTGTCTCTATATATAGCTACGTTGCATACTGACATCCTGGGTGTACATGTGTCACTATATATAGCCATGTTGTACACTGACATACTAGGTGAACACGTACCACTATATATAGCTTCACTATTTTCTGACATACAGGGTTAGCATGTACCACTATTTATATCTACCTTGTACACTGACATCTTATGTGTACATGTAATACTACATATAACTTCGTTGTATGCTGACATCCTGGGTGTACATGCATGTGTCACTCTTTATAGCTACGTTATATACTGACATCAGGGATGTACTGTGTCACTATTTATAGCTACATTGTATACTGAGATCCTGCCTGTACATGTGCTTCTATGTAGCTATGTTGTCACTATATATGCCTAAGTTGCATAGTGACACCTTGGGTGTACATCTGTTGCTTACTGACATCCTGAGTGTGTACATATAGCTACGTTGTATGCTGACATCCTAAGTGTACACGTACCACAATATATAGCTACACTGTATACTGGCATACTTCAGTTGGTAAGCATGTACCACTATATATATCTACGTTGTACACTGACATCATGTGTGCATATGTAACACTACATATAACTTTGAGGGACGGTCGGCTCGTAACGCCGAAGACCTGGGTTCGAATCCCGACATTTCTGGTGTCCCCTGCCGTGATATTGCTGGAATATTGCTAAAAGCGGCGTAAAACCACACTCACTCACTCACTCACATATAACTTTGTTGTATATTGACATCCTGTGCATACATGTACCACACTATATCATCCAGGGTGTACAAGTGTCAGTATATATAGCTACGTTGTATACTGACATCCTGCACGTACATGTACTGCTATGTAGCTACGTTTTTGAATGACATCCTAGCTGTAAGGAGCTATATAGCTTGGGTGGGATCAAGCGATATCTACATTATAGATGTCGCTGCAATGAAATTGCATCACAATGCTTTGCAGACCATTGTGACGTCATTGTTACCATGACGTCACTAACTTCGCAATCAAATGACATCACGAATGGCTCTGCTACTGAAGCTGTTAGGAGTCAACTTAAGACACTGTTATTACTGTCTACATATTAGTGCGTGCGTGTGAAGAATGAGCATCCATCTCTCCTGGCAGCTAATTCCAACTCTAAAAAAAGAGACGTATAATATGGAATGACTTTTGTAGCTTTTATTTGCGCACAAGTATGATGAACTGAAATAGCAAAGCACATGTCGAGCACCAGGCTTTTGTGTTACTTCAGCCTGTGGGACTGCAAAACTGCATTCCATTGCGAATTCCAGTGTGGACGAGGCCATGACAATAAACCTTACAATGTTCTTCGGTGTCAGCGGCTGTGGTAATGTCATTATAGTGAATTGGAAAAGGATTTACGACAGACGTTCCATTTCCAAGAAGAATTATCTTGCACGTTGTGATCGGATTGGTTCTACATTTGCAAACTAGGTGAAAATCATATGTTCTACCAGGTTATGAAAACTGGGGAAAATTTATTTGACAGTCATCTCTTGTTTGTAAACCTTACCGGTCAGATTGTTCAACTCGGCACATGCTTTGCTCCCGCCTAGTGGAGAGTTTTCATCTGTGGACGCAATAAAAACGTAGTGCGTCGCGAACAGGCTATCGCCGTTTGAATCACATGCTTTGTTCTGTCACTTGTTTGTTTGTTTGTTTGCTATTTAACGCCACACTCAGCAATATTTCAGCTTTTTGACGGCGGTCTTTTTATAATCGAGTCTGGACTAGCTCTTCAGCAACCCACCAACCAACCAACCAACCCAATATCGTGGATCGATGGTCATGGTGTCAATCACTGGATAGTCTGGTCCTGACACGATTAATTACAGACCGCCGTCATATAGCTGGAATATTGCTGAGTGCGGCGTAAAACAACAAACAAACAAATAATCGGGTGTGGACCAGACAATCCAGTGAGCACCTATCTACGCAACTGGGATACGATGAAATGCATGAACGAGTCCATATTAATCCATATGACACGATTATTTACAGACCGCCGTCATCTAGCTGGAATATTGTTAAGTGCGGCCTTACACAACAAACAAACAAACAAACAAACAAACAAACAAAACTGAATATTGTATCTCAATATGTGCTCACAAAATGAACGCCTCTTTTCCAGAAAGCTGTTTCTCCACTTGAAATGAAACCACACAGGAGCATCAGGCAGCTGTTGGACATTTGTTGGACATTTGTTGGACGCTTCTTTCACTTTTGAATGATCATGATTACATTAATGAAAATGAGGTGCAATCTTATTAAAATCAGACCTTTAATGCGATAGGGTACCTCTCTGCGTGAAGCTTGAGGACAGTGGAGTTATTAGGGAAGAGCTTCCTGCAGAACCACCAGTAAGGTGTATATATATATTTGAAGGACATGATATCGTTCCACACCCATTTCCACAGGTCACGTGAGGTGGCGTGAAATTAGGTTTTACGTCGCGTCCAAGATTATTGCACTTATATAGCGACGCGCATGCACGTGTTTGTGTGTCTGCTTGTATTAGTCCGGACTGACGTCGATTTATAGTGCTAGCTCACTGAGATATCATGCCGCAGTTTAACGTGAATACCCCTCTCAGACACAGTATACTGACTCCGAGCCGACCAGTCCTTGTTTTAGCCCCTTATGCCGAGCGCCAGACAGGGTAACAACAAGTACCATCATTTAACGTCTTTTGGTATAACGCGGCCGGGGATCGAACTCCGGACCTTCCGCTCTCCGGGCGGACGCTCTACCACAAGAACACGGAGGCGGTTCTAAGGTCAGAGAAGCTATAGATTTCTATGTTATTTCAAGATTAAAATTTCAATTGTCTGATTAGATGATTAAAGAGAGCCATTAGCGCGAGTGAGTAAATGTTGTTAAACGCCGCATCGCATCGTCGTGAATAAATCAAGACACAGTGAACAAGGCGTAAAATCTGATATTTTATTTGTGAATCGTGTTTCTTATTGAATCCTCTGGTTGTCCAACCAAAATAGAATATAAATAGGATTATACATAGATTTTTATTGACCTTGTATCCAACTGAAAAAGAAACCTATATTTGTGAAGACATTTGGAAGAACCTTGGCGGCACATGACCCACCAAAGGAAGCCAGACCAGCTAATCTCCCCCCACAAACCAATGGTCCGCCGCTGTCTCTCTGAAACAGATCATACATATCAGTATGTAAATGATGGATCGGTTCTAAATATCGGACCTTGATTTCCTTAGCAGGGCATTAAATAACTGGGCATCACCGCCACAACCATGTCCTGTATCAACACGGCCTGTCTAGTTCAGTATGATGAATAAACGAAAAGTTGACCTCATTTGTCTTATATTTTGGAATGCCTTACAGAGCATTCCCTACTATAGCCTTCTGGTAAGTGAGATAGCAGGTGTCAAATGGGAGACGTTATATTACCGAGAAACACTCATACGAATCTTATATAATTAGTTATTATCAAATACATTTTTCTAAGCGATTGGTAGTTTTAATATGTTTCAAATGTTATAACAAAACATGCATATGCATCAAATAGAATAGATTGTAAGTTCTATCAAAGGTGTATTAAGTATATATATTACAGTGTGAGATTAAATATTGTAGATAGAGCCAGTAAACATGTTTTGTGAACATAATTGCAGATGTTTGCATACATACATACATACATGCATGCATGCACGCACGCACGCACGCACGCACGCACGCACGTACGCACGCACGCACATATATACATACACACACACACACACACACACACACACACATTTACATAAATGCACATACGCACATACAGATATTACAAAGCGAGAATCAGCTCGCTTAGCAGGGGTACCACTGTACACGACCAACCCACACAACTTGACTATTGGAAAGTTGAAGTCACCCCTCTTGTCACACAAAATTGAGGACAGTTTTGTCACTCTAGTTTGTGTATAGATCTAATTTATAATGAAAGAGTCGAGGCGAATTTCTCTGGTCTCATTTATTTCTAGTTCAGGTGTGTAAATCAGTGAAAGAAAATTGGCTGTTTGACTATTATTGAACAATATCAGATCATCGAAATCTCCGAATCAATATTTAAACTTCTTGACCAAATTCCCATTCCCAATCTTTAGTTTGCCAATCCGAGCATAACCATTCATATGCATTAAAAGTAATACGTCGACACCATTGAATAACCAGTCTCTATTATAAGCTGAAACATATTCCATTAGACCTCAAAGTCAAAATAGCGGTAAAAATGTTCCGAAAGGATCGCTGAAAACGAACCAGATCAGCAAGGAGGGGAGCACAGTGGGAATGCATATTTCTTACCTAAATGTCCTAGCGCACCTAATTTCACATATATGCAATCTGCCAGGAAGTCCAGTATTTCACATATTGTTTTCACACTAAACTTCAGTGCTGCTGTTCACAGCAGCGTTAAAACAGACTCACTCACTTACCCAGTATATCACGACCTATCAGTTTCGCATTTGGAATCCCGAGGGGACATTAACGTTAAACTACCGGAGAGCTGCAAAGAGGATTCCTCTATCAACACGACGCGCGACCAATTATACTTCAAAAGTGGTTAAAGAATACCCGATTTTTTCACATAAGCACAGTTGATTTGTCATGGTGAGTGTGTATTGCAGCACATAGTCTTCCAATTGAGGATGTTATTTAACTTGATTAGAATATAAGAAGAGGGAGTGAGTGATTGATTACACTGTGACTGTAATTATATGCATTTTAAGAATGAGTGAACCTGGTATTTAGTTTTCGTATCGTACATTACCTCAGAGAAGCCTTCAGCTGTTGCACACAGTTTGTCACCGCCGATGGTCAAATCTAGCAGTGACCAGTCGTCATTGCAGGACATCTGGCTGGTTATCGTCACCGTCTTCTTCTGAAGAACGTCAGGGAACATCCCATCTGAAGTGAAGGTTATTAATAATACACAGAGCTTTGCTTGCTGCATTCTGTGTAATTGGCTTTGATACTTTGAAGATGAATAAGGTTTTCATAAATCCTTGGTCCTAGATTATCAAGAGTGCTCTGAGAGCACAACATCCCCCGCATTTTTAACGAGTTTATATTTTCTTTGTATTTTATGAAATAACAACAGTAGATGGCACTGCATTTGAAACAAATTGGGCAGAACATTTTGTTGGGAGTAATCCAGTCTGAATGCTAATGCCATAAGGATGTAGCTCACCCACAAAAGCCTTATACTAGGACTCTAACTAAAGTTAGATATTGTGACATTTTCACAACAGAGACTAAATGACATTGTTTTATAATGGTTGTTACCTGAGGCAAAGTTGTTCTACACTACTCTGACAACATGAAAAGAAATGAAACGTGACTGTGATATGGATATATTAATCATGTGCACATTTTAACTGTAGGAGGAGTTGATTTCACAAGCTTAGTACCCTCTCTCACAATTAGGCAAATGAAGCGCCGTAAAACAGGGGCAGTTACTGTGTCAAAATTTGACGAAATGAAACAATATGCGTATCATAAACATGTCGAAATCTTGTGTGCAGAGTGTCAGGGATATTCTCTGGAAACTGGAGGAGGAGTAGATTTCATTAAGCTCCGTAAAACAGGGGCAGTAACTCTGTCAGAATTAGTCGAAATAAAACGGGACTGCGATATGCGTATCATCAACATGTCGACATCTTGTGTGTAGAGTTTCAGGGATATTCTCTGGAAACTGTAGGAGGAGTTGATTTCACAAGCTTAGTACCCTCTGTGGGACAGACAGACAGACAGACAGACAGACAGACAGACGGACTGCGCCACGACATTATCCCCCTTCGGCTATTCTGGCCTGCGGGGGATAAAAAGGCACCGTTCTCGGGGCCTATTTCCGGTCGATGTCTAGACATCGTAGTTGGTAGCTTGTGTCGGATTGATACACTCTCTGTGTAATTAGGGACATAATAAACAGCTGGGTTGTGATACATCCTAACATCTGAGTTGGGTTTGATTAATATAAATCACAGTTGCTTGAACTAGTCCCACCAGTTTTAAACCATTGTAATGACGTCACGCTATTGTTGTTGCATTTGATATTGAGCAAAGATGTTGATGGCCATTCTGAACGTGCAGTTTAAACAAGTAAAACTGACGCCACTATAGGCCATTTTGCAAAAGCATAGCGTACTTCTGTATCAACCATAACATGGGACCCGTGAAGATCAGGGGTATCATAGGTCTCCAGCAACCCATGCTTGTCGTAAAAGGCGACCAACGGGATCGGGTGGTCAGGCTCGCTGACTTGGTTGATACATGTCATCATATCCCAATTGCGAGGATCGATGCTCATGATATCCATCGCCGCATTGTCTCGTCCAGACTCGATTATTTACAGACCGCCTTCATATAGCATGAATATTGCTGAGTGCGGCGTTAAACAACAAACAAACAAAAAATTCATAACATGGCATTGAACATATACTATTTAATGTTGGGTCAGGTTTCAAGTTGATGATAAAAAAAATCTGCATCGAAAATATATACTGCTTAATGTTTGCTGAGGATCAAGTTGATGATAATCACCCAACAATTAAGGATTGAAATTGCCCAGTACACAATGAATTGGTAGCTGAGGGACCTTAATTTCACGATGAACGGAAAGAGGCATGTAGTGGTGTGCACGAGATGCTTGAAAACCTGTGTTTGGATTTATCGTGACAGAATCGTTGCACATCATCACCAGAGAGCACAACAACACTTTGTAAAGAGGACTGCAACAGCTGAATGCACTTATGCCCCCTCAGCGTCTCAGAAGGCGTAAGACGACAGAAGAATTAGGCAGGTGAATCATCACTTTCATGACGGCCACCACACTCAGAAATGACCTTCGAAACGCCCGTGGCTTTAACGTTTCTACTCAGACAGGGCGTAATCGTCTCCTTGTTCCTGGTCTCCGGTCACAAAGGGCTTGCATTCGAATCCCACTGACCCGACATCACAGGCAGGCACGTTTGGATTGGGATGACGATTGGATAGACCAGGACATGGATCCAGTATTTTTCACTAATGAATCGAGTTAATATCTGAACTTTAAAGATCATCTTGCCCGAGTGTGGCGTAGACAAAGATTTCAGGATTCCAACGTAGCCGAACATGGCCGCTATGGTGTGGGCTTAGTCATGGTTTGGGATGGGATCAGTAGAGCTGGAAGAACCAATGTCCATGTCCTACAGTGGGGGACGATGGCAGGTGTGTGGTACATGGATGATATTCTGGATGTGTATGTGAGACCGTAAGCTGGTGTAATCGGACCGCACCATATGCTCGTGAAAGATAACGCACGACCTTAGGTCGTTGATGCAAACGTAGAGCAGGAGACCATTGTCCGCATGAACACAGATTTAGAGGCTTTGTGGGAAGAGACTAAATTTTAATATTTGTTTCAAAATTATAACATTACGTATTCTTACTTCACAAATTAAAATTTCAATCCGGATTTAAATGTGGTGACTGAGAATTGATAATTGTAAACATTATTAAGGTCTAAGTTGTTCTACAGACACACACTAACTGTGAACATAACAAACACAATACCGATGCTATTTTGACGTATACAAACTCTTGGGGTAATCTTAACTACCGTAGATCTATGATTGGAGAGAGGATTGATTTCGCTAAGGAAAAAAAAGGTTTTCCAGAATTCTATGGTGTCCATTTACGACCCAAATAACCACCAGTAAACCTTAGGTTTTAATTGTAAAGACATAGAGAGAACACATCAAAACCACAATCGGATAAATACGAACACGATCCTCTTCGTTCGCCTCTGAGTGATATACCGCGTACAAGGTCTTCTCGCTTTATGAAAATATGTTATAATTAACCATGAGTTTACCTTAAGATAAACGTTGTCTCTTTCCTAAATGTTCCTAAAACAGTTTCAAGCATTATCCCATATTGAAGATGCACACCACGGAGAAAGATGTATATCCATTGTACACGTATATCCACAATTACACCTGTTATATTGAAGATTATAAGATTGTAAATAATTTACCCGGGTAAATAATGACAATGCCGAAATCTGAACGGACCCTTCGTTGTTTGCGATATCCACTGTTCCAAAAACTCCTCTGTAGACAGATGGGTCGCTGGGAAGAAAAGCATAATCCTAGTTAATAGTATCCTCACAGTAAATATAAAACGTCAACGCCTGAGAACAACAAGTCTCGAATATCTGCCTTTACAAATTCCAATGGACATAAAAGGCAATAAAGTTGTGCAAACTATATGAGTAGATAACTGAAAAATGAGAAATAGGATGAGACTGGCGGACTTTTATCGAAATAAAAAACTTTTATAGTGTAACAGTTGCCTGCAACAAAAATTACATCGTTGTTCTGTTTCATAAAATATTGAGACTCTTAGTTTTAAATAAAAGAATATCTTGTTTTGCAGCTGAAGCAAACATATCTAATCTTGACACAGAATCCCAAGAGAAAGAACCGCCGCATAGTCATTACAGGGTGGCCTCATCATGATGCCTGAAAAACTATTGAACTAATTATTATCATAATTAACCCGTCATCTTTCGGCGTTCTTTGCTTTGCGAATTCTGAGAAAAAAAAGACATTTTCACATAATTTCTGTAAACTTTATAATTTTCCTTTTGTTCAAGTTTGAATGAAAGTTTGAAGTATCAATGTCTGCTATAAGCCTTGCACATTAGGTGAAATGTTGAGAGTCTTATCTACACCTACTCATCGTCTAAGCAGTGTGCTGCAGTCAATGCCTTTGATGTGAAATATGGTGTGCAACCGCAAATGTGGATCCATTCACCATTTACCAACTTCTGTAAACTTCCCGCATACGGAAACTCAGCAGAGCTGGCGCTGGACCCACCAAGGATCCTTTTCTGTATATAACCTGTGCATATGACTGAAACGGAACAAGTATTCTTTCAATTGGTACCAACTGTACATCGTCTAGAAGCTTATTGTCCGTCGTGAACAACTGGTGTTTGTCAGCCTAGGTCCTACAGTTGTTCAGTTATCGTGTTCAGTAATCCGTATTTTTCTTCTTTTTTGTTATACATTGTTTATTTAATATTTTCCAAAATTCTTTTGGCGATTGTTTGATATTTTTACGAAAGGCTACGGTCAGTTGGTTATTATAATTTCGTATATGTTTGTCCATGCATTTTTTGTATGCTTTTGAATGCTGTCGGTAAACACTTTTATTTCTTCCTGTATTATTTTTCTTTAAACGACGTTTGGCTTTGTTAAACATTTTTCTTGCCTTTTTGCATTCATTTCCGAACCATGGTTTATCAGTTTAACTACGGTACATAGCTTCACCACTACAGTTTCTTACACCAACTGTCGCACGTGCAGCGTTAGTTAGCACGTGCGCTATGCTGTCTCAAGATTGTTTACGGAATGTGGGTCACATTGTTGGATACGCGCTGCGTGGGCTAACTGGGTGAGTTTATCTATTTGTTCAACATTTATATTTTGGCGGAATAAGTCAGTTTTGTTGCTGTCGTAACATTTGGGTTTCTTCATTTCCTTCTGTAAGTTATTCGGTTGAGGGGATTCCAGGTTTTCTAAATTAGGTTTTGTCACAGTTAGAGACCCGTAATGGGATGTCCTCAGATCCTTGTTGAGGGGAGGCGAGAACTTAGATCTGATTTTAATGAGAATGAGTCTAGGTAACACCTAAACAAAATCAACAGGTATGGTTGGCGATGATGGTGCCCAGGCAGTGCAGACAGAAAGACGGTATCAAAATTATTTAAAAGAATTAACAATAATCCAAGTGATGTTGCATGTGCATAAATAAACACACAACCCCAATGATTATTTATAGAAATGATATCAACAAATAATCACCCAAAAGAACCATCAAATCCTTTCTACCACAGGATACATATACTATCCCACCGGAGGTGAGGTGAAAGTCACTTTAACAGTGGCCAATGGAGGTTATGAAAACATACATTTAAACCCGAAATGAGGGAATATTTATCCCCAGCACCTTCGGAGTATACATGTTTATATATACTGCGTAGTTGGAATATGTATTGCGTATTAAAACCAATTCAGCTAATCAGAGTGCAGGAATGACAATGAACACAACGAAAATATAATTATATATGAATGAACACAACGAGAATATAATTATATATGAATGAACACAACGAAAATATAATCATATATGAATGAACACAACGAAAATATAATTATATATGAATGAACACAACGAAAATATAATTATATATGAATGAACACAACGAAAATATAATTATATATCAATGAACACAACGAAAATATAATCATATATCAATGAACACAACGAAAATATAATTATATATGAATGAACACAACGAAAATATAATTAGATATGAATGAACACAACGAAAATATAATTATATATGAATGAACACACTCACCTGCAAGACTAAAAAGGGCGAACAGGCGGATACACCACATCCTTGTCTCACTCGGCTAAGCTTTGAGAGTTCACAAATCACAACTGCCCTATGTATACTGCCGTCGATTTCGCGGCGTTATTTGATTCGCCAGGAATGAACAGCTGTTTCATGACAACGCCGTGTAGGGCGATCGGGTAGCCTAGTGGTTAAAGCGTTCGCTCGTCACGCCGAAGACCATAACCATATCAGTAATAAACTCTTAATAATGTGTGAGTGAGTGAGGTGGATTTTACGCCGCGTTTGCACCCTTACAATACATCACCAAAATGTTCTGTCATGCTACACCTTGTGCTCCCTTGGTTGTTTGCACTCTTACAATACACCACCAACATGTTCTGTCATGCTACACCTAGTCCTTCCCCGGTTGTTTGCACTCTTACAATACACCAACAACATGTTCTGTCATGCTACACCTTGTGCTCCCTTGGTTGTTTGCACTCTTACAATACACCACCAACATGTTCTGTCATGCTACACCTAGTCCTTCCTTGGTTGTTTGCACCCTTACAATACACCACCAACATGTTCTGTCATGCTACACCTTGTGCTCCCTTGGTTGTTTGCACTCTTACAATACACCACCAACATGTTCTGTCATGCTACACCTAGTGCTTCCTTGGTTCTTTGCACCCTTACAATACACCACCAACATGTTCTGTCATGCTACACCTTGTGCTCCCTTGGTTGTTTGCACTCTTACAATACACCACCAACATGTTCTGTCATGCTACACCTAGTACTTCCCTGGTTGTTTGCACCCTTACAATACACCACGAACATGTTCTGTCATGCTACACCTTGTGCTCCCTTGGTTGTTTGCACCCTTACAATACACCACCAACATGTTCTGTCATGCTACACCTAGTCCTTCCTTGGTTGTTTGCACTCTTACAATACACCACCAACATGTTCTGTCATGCTACACCTAGTCCTTCCCTGGTTGTTTGCACCCTTACAATACACCACCAACATGTTCTGTCATGCTACACCTAGTACTTCCCTGGTTGTTTGCACCCTTACAATACACCACCAACATGTTCTGTCATGCTACACCTAGTCCTTCCTTGGTTGTTTGCACCCTTACAATACACCACCAACATGTTCTGTCATGCTACACCTAGTTCTTCCCTGGTTGTTTGCACCCTTACAATACACCATCAACATGTTCTGCCATGCTACACCTAGTCCTTCCTTGGTTGTTTGCACCCTTACAATACACCATCAACATGTTCTGTCATGCTACAACTAGTCCTTCCTTGGTTGTTTGCACTCTTACAATACACCATCAACATGTTCTGTCATGCTACACCTAGTCCTTCCTTGGTTGTTTGCACTCTTACAATACACCACCAACATCTTCTGTCATGCTACACCTTGTGCTTCCTTGGTTGTTTGCACCCTTACAATACACCGGCAACATGTTCTGTCATGCTACACCTAGTCCTTCCTTGGTTGTTTGCACTCTTACAATACACCACCAACATGTTCTGTCATGCTACACCTAGTCCTTCCCTGGTTGTTTGCACCCTTACAATACATCACCAACATGTTCTGTCATGCTACACCTAGTCCTTCCCTGGTTGATTGCACCCTTACAATACACCACCAACATGTTCTGTCATGCTACACCTAGTACTTCCCTGGTTGTTTGCACTCTTACAATACACAACGAACATGTTCTGTCATGCTACACCTAGTGCTTCCTTGGTTGTTTGCACTCTTACAATACACCACGAACATGTTCTGTCAGGCTACACCTAGTACTTCCCTGGTTGTTTGCACTCTTACAATACACCACCAACATGTTCTGTCATGCTACACCTAGTCCTTCCCTGGTTGTTTGCACCCTTACAATACACCACCAACATGTTCTGTCATGCTACACCTAGTGCTTCCTTGGTTGTTTGCACCCTTACAATACACCACCAACATGTTCTGTCATGCTACACCTAGTCCCTCCCTGGTTGTTTGCACCCTTACAATACACCATCAACATGTTCTGTCATGCTACACCTAGTCCTTCCCTGGTTGATTGCACCCTTACAATACACCACGAACATGTTCTGTCATGCTACACCTAGTACTTCCCTGGTTGTTTGCACTCTTACAATACACAACAAACATGTTCTGTCATGCTACACCTAGTGCTTCCTTGGTTGTTTGCACCCTTACAATACACCACCAACATGTTCTGTCATGCTACACCTAGTCCCTCCCTGGTTGTTTGCACCCTTACAATACACCACCAACATGTTCTGTCATGCTACACCTAGTCCTTCCTTGGTTGTTTGCACCCTTACAATACACCACCAACATGTTCTGTCATGCTACACCTAGTCCCTCCCTGGTTGTTTGCACCCTTACAATACACCACCAACATGTTCTGTCATGCTACACCTAGTCCTTCCTTGGTTGTTTGCACCCTTACAATACACCAACAACATGTTCTGTCATGCTACACCTAGTCCTTCCCCGGTTGTTTGCACTCTTACAATACACCACCAACATGTTCTGTCATGCTACACCTAGTCCTTCCTTGGTTGTTTGCACCCTTACAATACACCATCAACATGTTCTGTCATGCTACACCTAGTACTTCCCTGGTTGTTTGCACACTTACAATACACCACAAAGATGTTCTGTCATGCTACACCTAGTCCTTCCCTGGTTGTTTGCACCCTTACAATACACCACCAACATGTTCTGTCATGCTACGCCTAGTCCTTCCCTTGTTGTTTGCACCCTTACAATACACCACCAACATGTTCTGTCATGCTACACCTAGTCCTTCCCTGGTTGTTTGCACCCTTACAATACACCACCAACATGTTCTGTCATGCTACACCTAGCCCTTCCATGGTTGTTTGCACCCTTACAATACACCGGCAACATGTTCTGTCATGCTACACCTAGTCCATCCTTGGTTGTTTGCACCCTTACAATACACCATCAACATGTTCTGTCATGCTACACCTAGTCCTTCCCTGGTTGTTTGCACCCTTACAATACACCACCAACATGTTCTGTCATGCTACACCTAGTCCTTCCTTGGTTGTTTGCACCCTTACAATACACCACCAACATGTTCTGTCATGCTACACCTAGTCCTTCCCTGGTTCGTTGCACCCTTACAATACACCACCAACATGTTCTGTCATGCTACACCTAGTCCTTCCTTGGTTGTTTGCACCCTTACAATACACCATCAACATGTTCTGTCATGCTACACCTAGTCCTTCCCTGGTTGTTCGCATCCTTACAATACACCAACAACATGTTCTGTCATGCTACACCTAGTCCTTCCCTGGTTGTTTGCACCCTTACAATACACCACCAACATGTTCTGTCATGCTACACCTAGCCCTTCCATGGTTGTTTGCACCCTTACAATACACCGGCAACATGTTCTGTCATGCTACACCTAGTCCTTCCCTGGTTGTTTGCACCCTTACAATACACCACCAACATGTTCTGTCATGCTACACCTAGTCCATCCTTGGTTGTTTGCACCCTTACAATACACCATCAACATGTTCTGTCATGCTACACCTAGTCCTTCCCTGGTTGTTTGCACCCTTACAATACACCACCAACATGTTCTGTCATGCTACACCTAGTCCTTCCTTGGTTGTTTGCACCCTTACAATACACCACCAACATGTTCTGTCATGCTACACCTAGTCCTTCCCTGGTTCGTTGCACCCTTACAATACACCACCAACATGTTCTGTCATGCTACACCTAGTCCTTCCTTGGTTGTTTGCACCCTTACAATACACCATCAACATGTTCTGTCATGCTACACCTAGTCCTTCCCTGGTTGTTCGCATCCTTACAATACACCAACAACATGTTCTGTCATGCTACACCTAGTCCTTCCCTGGTTGTTCGCATCCTTACAATACACCAACAACATGTTCTGTCATGCTACACCTAGTCCTTCCTTGGTTGTTTGCACCCTTACAATACACCACCAACATGTTCTGTCATGCTACACATAGTCCTTCCTTGGTTGTTTGCACCCTTAACATACACCACCAACATGTTCTGTCATGCTACACCTAGTCCTTCCTTGGTTGTTTGCACCCTTACAATACACCACGAAGATGTTCTGTCATGCTACACCTAGTCCTTCCTTGGTTGTTTGCACCCTTACAATACACCACCAACATGTTCTGTCATGCTACACCTAGTCCTTTCTTGGTTGTTTGCACCCTTACAATACACCACCAACATGTTCTGTCATTCTACACCTAGTCCTTCCCTGGTTGTTTGCACTCTTACAATACACCACCAACATGTTCTGTCATGCTACACCTAGTTCTCCCTTGGTTGTTTGCACTCTTACAATACACCATCAACATGTTCTGTCTTGCTACACCTAGTCCTTCCCTGGTTGTTTGCATCCTTACAATACACCACCAACATGTTTTGCCATGCTTCACCTAGTACTTCCCTGGTTGTTTGCACCCTTACAATACACCACCAACATGTTCTGTCATGCTACAACTAGTCCTTCCTTGGTTGTTTGCACTCTTACAATACACCACCAACATGGTCTGACATGCTACACCTAGTCCTTCCCTGGTTGTTTGCATCCTTACAATACACCACCAACATGTTCTGTCTTGCTACACCTAGTCCTTCCCTGGTTGTTTGCACCCTTACAATACACCATCAACATGTTCTGTCATGCTACACCTTGTGCTTCCTTGGTTGTTTGCATCCTTACAATACACCACGAACATGTTCTGTCATGCTACACCTAGTCCTTCCATGGTTGTTTGCACCCTTACAATACACCACCAACATGTTTTGCCATGCTTCACCTAGTCCTTCCCTGGTTGTTTGCACCCTTACAATACACCACCAACATGTTCTGTCATGCTACAACTAGTCCTTCCTTGGTTGTTTGCACTCTTACAATACATCACTAACATGTTCTGTCATGCTACACCTAGTCCTTCCCTGGTTGGTTCCACTCTTACAATACACCACCAACATGTTCTGTCATGCTACACCTAGTTCTTCCTTGGTTGTTTGCACTCTTACAATACACCACCAACATGTTCTGTCATGCTACACCTAGTCCTTCCCTGGTTGTTTGCACCCTTACAATACACCATCAACATGTTCTGTCATGCTACACCTAGTCCTTCCCTGGTTGTTTGCACTCTTACAAGACACCACCAACATGTTCTGTCATGCTACACCTAGTCCTTCCCTGGTTGTTTGCACTCTTACAATACACCATCAACATGTTCTGTCATGCTACACCTAGTACTTCCCTGGTTGTTTGCACCCTTACAAGACACCACCAACATGTTCTGTCATGCTACACCTAGTCCTTCCCTGGTTGTTTGCACCCTTACAATACACCACCAACATGTTCTGTCATGCTACACCTAGTTCTTCCTTGGTTGTTTGCACTCTTACAATACACCACCAACATGTTCTGTCATGCTACACCTAGTCCTTCCCTGGTTGTTTGCACCCTTACAATACACCATCAACATGTTCTGTCATGCTACACCTAGTCCTTCCCTGGTTGTTTGCACTCTTACAAGACACCACCAACATGTTCTGTCATGCTACACCTAGTCCTTCCCTGGTTGTTTGCACTCTTACAATACACCATCAACATGTTCTGTCATGCTACACCTAGTACTTCCCTGGTTGTTTGCACCCTTACAAGACACCACCAACATGTTCTGTCATGCTACACCTAGTCCTTCCCTGGTTGTTTGCACCCTTACAATACACCACCAACATGTTCTGTCATGCTACACCTAGTCCTTCCCTGGTTGCTTGCACCCTTACAATACACCATCAACATGTTCTGTCATGCTACACCTAGTGCTTCCTTGGTTGTTTTGCACCCTTACAATACACCATCAACATGTTCTGTCATGCTATACCTTGTGCTTACTTTTTCTTTTTTTATCTATTACCAGCACTCGCTATATCTTTGTGTAACCCTTTGTTCTTTTAGAATATCCCCTGCTTTATAAACATTTCTTATGATACTTAAAGGTCTTGAGTATATCATGTCTCGTCCAAAGCATAGGCTTAAGTTGTTTTGGAGAACGAGTTTAAATCATCATTCCACGTGAAAGAAGAAAAAAGCTTGAGCGCATGTGCTGATTATATGAGGATATTCTACATGACCATAAAGAGTTTCAGTTGATTGTCTTAAGATTTCCAAACTATTTGATGTAACCAAAACAATATCCTCGATCTCATAAGCATATATATACTAGTATGATTAAATCGCTTGTAGACCCTTTGGTACACAATTAGATGATGGCGTGGGGCGTTGTTCATAATATCAACCACTAGTTTATCTGTTGTTTACAGGCCGTTGTAGATGGGTTCCCTAAGAAGTCGACCTACTTTTGGCTCTGATCAGTGCAGATAGATATCCGAGGAAACATGTGTTCAAACTGATTAACTTATTCACTTCTAGGGGCGATCGGGTAGCCTAGTGGTTAAAGCGTTCGCTCGGGTTCCATTCCCGACATGGGTACAATGTGTGAAGCCTATTTCTGGTGTCCCCCGCCGTGATATTGCTGGAATATTGCTAAAAGTGGCGTAAAACCATACTCACTATTAACTGGATAACCGGATTGGATTTGTCACAGCTGGTGGTTGTGGGGGAAAGGCTGTGACGAATTACAAATTGTATGCATCCAAACTGAAGACCTTTCGAATTTGAAACGTCATGACCTTTAGTGTCACTATCCACCACCAGGTGTGGGAACCTCCACAAGAGAAAATTTCCAATACATCCAAAATATACAATTTGTATACAATTTGGTATTTCTAAAAATATAACATTTTGTAAATTTGGTATTTCCAAAAATATAGAATTTTGTATATTTGATATATCCAAAAGTATACAATTTTGTATATTTAATATATAAAAAATGTACAATTTTTTATATTTGGTATATCAAAAGGATATCCAAGGTTTGTATATATGGATAGATTTTACCACTGCTGCATTCAGTTTCTTTTTACTTTAGAAAGGAATTCTTTTGTTTCATACAGTATGTGGATGATATTAAAAGAAAATCAGACCGCCTCCATAGTCCAGTGGTAGAGCGTCCGCCCGGAGACCGGAAGGTCCGGGGTTCGATCCCAGGCCGCGTCATACCAAAAGACGTTAAAAGATGGTACTTGTTGTTACCCTGTCTGGCGCTCGGCATTAATTGGCTAAAACAAGGACTGGTCGGCTCGGAGTCAGTATACTGTGTCTGAGTGGGGTATTCATGTTAAACTGCGGCATGGTATCTCAGTGAGCTAGCACTATAAATCGGCATTAGTCCGGACTAGCAGCCACGCACACACACACGTGCATGCACGTCGCAATATAAGTGCAATAATCTTGGACGCGACGTTAAACCCCATTTCACCTCACCTCACCAGAAGAAAATCTCTAATGATTATGTACCGGACAGTATTCTTGTGAATGTGACAATAATATTTAGTACTATTTTCATTACGACAACTATGTTTGGAGGGTAATTAAATAATTTGTCTTAAATCATGTTGATAGCATTTTACATAATGAAGAAATTGAACATTTGAGCAGACGTTTGTAACAGAAAGATCAACAAGAGTTTGCCACTATATCCCCCGCCCCTGTTGCAGAATTTATGACATAATTAAATCTAAACAAACCCTAACCTTTTTTAACCGAGGTGGAACTTGTCATGGAAATTGTAAAAAAAAAGGGAAGAGTTTGGGACCTACGTCCATCTTGTTGCCATGGAAACGTAAAAAATAAAATTTTCTAAAATTTCTAAAGAGCAAAAGGCACCAGTTCAGCATGTACCCCGGACAAACCTTGTACAAAGGCATTGAAAACTGTTCATTGTCATGTAACATAAGGCCACAAGGTTGCGCTGAACTCAGTTTTCGTGTGACTGCCCCGGGCAGCAGTTACGACTCTGCATCTCCTCGGAACTGGATAAGTACGAATTCTGTCCTCCGGAATTCGGCGCCATTCTGCTTGTAACGCGTTGGCCAGTTGTGGGAGTGTCTGCGACGCGTTCTGACGTTGACGTACACGTCGATCGAGTTCATCCTAGAGGTGTTCGATTGGGTTGAGATCTGGAGATCTCGACGGCCAGGGAATGCGTTGATATTGGCATTATGCAGGTAGTCTACCGTGACACGAGCTGTGTGCTGTGGAGCGTTGTCCTGTTGAAACAGCTCTCTGGCGGTCAATGATTAAAAAGTGGTGAGGCTTAAGAATTTGATTCATGTAGCGATGTGTTAAGTTTCCCTGAACCACAACCAAGTCAGATCTCGTGGTGTAGGATATGGCCCCCCCACACTATGACACTACCGCCACCGAAACGCTCATTTCGACGACGATAGACACGTCTCGCCAGTGAAGAAGAAATCGTGATTCATCGCTAAACCACAATCGTCTCCAGTTTCTCAAATTCCAAGGCTGTAAGGTATGGCACCAACGCAAGCGTCGCTGTCGATGGATCTGTTGCAAAACAGGGACGATAACTGGTCTTCTGGGTCGGATTCCAGCATCGAAAAGATGGTTCCTTACAGTCTGGTCCGATATCCTCCTCAAACCAGGGATGCGTCCTGCAGTCTCCGTAGCTGTGGCATTGCGATGACGTAGGTGGAACAGTCGAATGTAGCTATTCTGTGCAGGGGTGGTAACTCTTGGTCGGCCGGTTCTCGGACGATCTGCAGTGGAATTGAACTGTGTGTATCGGTCACAAAGGAGGCAAATGTTGCTGTGGTTGACGTTGAACCGGCGTGCAACAGAAGACTGTGAGTCTCGGCATTTTCTTGAAAAATGTTTACAATTGAATGGCAAATTATTGGCTTATGCTTGCCTTTTTATAGCCAATACCACGAGTTACGAATGCCATAACTTGCGCGTGCATTTTGCTTTACTGTTTTCCTCAATGACATTTTGGAACAAGTGTGAAAACAATGCCGTTTAAGACATTGCAAATCGACAATGGCTGCGTTTGGACGCACCGTTTGTCGAATATCAGGCCACAAACATTTTCCAATAACATATATCCAAATTATATACCGGATGATTTGTGCGCTTTTTTTTGAAGAGTGTATATTACATTTTTGTTAAATTAAGCAATATATAATGTACAATCAAACACAGGCATGTCCATTTAAACCATCACATATCTGTCCCTTGGTAACACAAACATGACATCTTTATGAATTTACACTTAATACGTTGATGGCATGAACGATACGGGACCATTGTCAATGTACATTGTCGGGTGCCTGACTTCAACTGCTTTTCCAGTTTTCAGCGGCACTTCAATTAATTGCAAATGAGCGCACCAACAACAACAATACGCGGCTACCAAGAAAGAAACAATTTAAAACCCCTTTCTTTTTTTCTACCTTACTGTTTATTTTTATTTGACTTTTCTGTTCCCTAATGTATCATTTTTCAAGTTGCCTAACTCCCATGTTCCAAATGCAAAATAAATATAAACATTTTGAATAAACTTTCATATACCTTTTCATATACCTTTTCACTATTGATCAGTTTGTATCATAAGTAACACCTGGCTTCGTTGACAGACGCTTACCTCCCAAACATCTTCATAAGTACGGAATAACAAGACAATAGCCTTTTCAGAGTTATGTCACAATGATTGCAATAATAAAATAAAAAATCCATAATTTAAATTATACAAGGAAACATATATGGGATACACTTTGTTTGATTAAATACCTATTTTATTATAGAAAGTTGTTTAATAGTTTCGTACTTTCGATGATTGCATTTCACTACAATCACATATTAGTTCTTGAATTGTCAAAGTTAAATTTAATATATATGTTTCTGTTATTTTATGTTATGCTTAATCAAAATCTAAAATGTTGCCTGATATTGTTTGACAAACAGTTTGTATAAACTGTCCATTGCGATACTTCTATCTAGGTATATAAAAGGATGTTCGTATAGTTAATTGGCATGTGTTAATTGTAAACAAGGATTAGTGTGACAGGATTGGTAAGGCTGTCATCTAGTATAATGCACTTCCTGGATTAGCATAATTGGAACATAATAAGTTACATCCGGACTCAAATTAACGAAGTAGCTAACATCAGCGGAGAATTTAAACAACTACAGAAGAGGCGAACAACTCAATGTATGAACTTGTGGAATTTGAATAAATAAACGAACGCCCGTCATAAATGCAACCCAAGTAATCTCCCTAAAACTGGCAAATGGCAATGAATTACGCATAGCCAACATACAACAGGGTTACCCATGAAACAAACATGGAAGAGCTAACGAGACTAGCTCAAATAGTATGCAAAATGGGATAATCCTTGGTGACTTTAATGCCCACAATCTTCTATGCGAAGACAGAAATGATTCATACAAATACGGCAAAATGGTAGGGAATTGGGTTAAAGACGACAATCTCATAACTCGGCAGTCACAAACGTCAAGACCAAGTCCACAACACGTGGAGTTCAATTGACCTCACAATTGCCACCAACAACCTCGCCTCACATTGCCAATGGCAAGTCCATGATGACACATAGGGACGCGATCACCTTCCTATACTCACCTGCATAGGTACATGTAGTACATAACAAATAGAGGAACAGCCCAATCCTCATAACACATGGGACTATGCAAAGGCTGATTGGCCTAAATTCAGGAAGGAATGTACATAATTCAAATCCTCAAATGTCGCCTCGGGTATTCCTGATCTTTTTTGCAACGATCTCACCTCAGCAATTATTGCCGCAGCTGAAAAATCAATTCCAAAAAGACCACAAAACGGACAAAACTCCGGTACCATGGTGGAACAGGGAAATGACCAAAGCTAGGAGAGTGAGAAAGAAAGCCCCAAATAGGTTAAAAAGGGATAAATCAGACTTTGCCCAATTTCGAGCAGCCAGGACAAAAGTAAAACAGCTCATAGACGATTCTGAAAAAGCGTCATGGCAGACCTTCTGCAAATCTCTAAATGAAAAAGAACAAATGCTAAAACGGTCTGGAGCAAAATACACGCAATCTGGGGTAAGCGTAAACCTACAAAAATTCCCAATTTAGCCAACCCCCATACAGTCAAAGAAAAGGCCAACATTCTAACCAAACAATTCTCATCTGTCAGAAGCAACAAAAATTGCAGCAAAGAATTCAAACAGGAAAAAATGCTTATGCTTAAGATTTCAAAACTGCCGCAAAGCAAGCATCTGGTATACAATATACCATTTACTGTGACAGAGTTTAATGATGCGATACAACATAGAAAAGGCACAGCATCTGGTCTTGACACAACCAGTAACGAGATATTGAAAAACCAAAAGCTTACTCACTGAGTTGTATAACACGATATGATCCAAACGAGAAGTCCCAAAAGCATGGGAACATGCTGCAATTATCACGCTTCTAAAGCGATGGAGAGATGAAGCCCTACCAAACTCTTATCGACCAATCTCACTCACCTCAAACATGTGCAAAGCTATGGAATCCATGGTTACAAAAAGGCTGATGCATCACCTTGTAAATGGCAACCACATCAAACCTGACCAAAACGGCTTCAGTGAGGGACACTTAAGTCTAGATCATATTCTAAGACTGGAAAAAGGAAATAAAAAAGCTCAATTATACAGACAATACTAGCCGCAGTATTTCTGCACTTCAGCAAAGCCTTCGACATGGTATGGCATGACGGACTCCTCACCAACTAGGAGAAACTGGAGAAGAAGGGAACATTGCAAACTTCACTGACAGCTTCGTTCAAGACAGGTCGCTATCAGTTAAAATAGGGAACAATCAATCTGATGCTATGTCACTGGACAATGACACCCAACAAGGCAGCATTATAAGCCCAACCCTGTTTAACATCATGATCAATGCTCTTTTTGATCATGTCAACTCTCCTACCCAAACTTCTAAATTCGCTGATGATGGAGCAATATGGGTAAGGCACAGAGATATTTAACGAATCCGGCATAAACTCCATTCAGCCCTGGACGGAATAGATAATGGTGCAATAAATGGGACCGGATTTACCCTTTCAAGTGAAAAAAATTGTAGGAGTTCTATTCAAACGCAGGGGGAAAGATGCTATGATACCCTGTGTCTCCATAAAAGGCAAACCAATCAAATTTGAAAAGTCCACAATGTTTCTTGCGGTGATCCTTGATCAACACCTCACATGGCGCAAACATATAGAATATGTGGAAAACAGATGTAAAAAAAACCCTGAACGTATTACGGGCAATTTCAGGCACATCTTGGAGCACATCGAGGGACACTCAGCTGTGGACCTCTACAAATCAGTTATCGGATCAAATATTGACTATGGTTGTGAGTCCTTTCACTCAGTATCAAATATTGTCTTGAGCCGCCTCGACAGAATACAATACAAAGCCCTAATGCTGGCCACAGGTGCAGCCACAGGCACTTCACTAGAAACACTACAAGTAGAAACAGGAGAACTCCTATTGAAACTAAGAAGAGAGCAGGCAATATTATCGTTCTTGGGACGAACATCAAACCCTTTGGTAAAAAAGATATGGCAAGACAAAAACACCCGAGATGAAGCCCTAACTCGGAAAAATCCCTCACTAAAGCCATCTGCGATATTAGTACGAGAACTCATCCGAAGTCACAATTGTGATGACATTCAGCCACCAGAATGTCACTACAAAGATTGACACCCTCCCTGGACTTTAAAAACTCCCAAAGTTGACACTGCTTTAACATCAGAAGTCACTAAAAAAGAAAACCCAACCGTATAATGATCAGTAGGTATCACTAAAATTCAAACTAGCTGGGACGGCTGGGCCCATATATACACTGATGGATCCAAGAATCCTATCAACAACAGTGCTGGTTCTGGGATCCATATCCACAGTTCCAAACCCCAAGCACATTCGGTCCACCTGCCTGATGGCCAGTCAGTATTCACTGCAGAATTGGAGGCAATTCATCATGCATTCAAACTCATACCTGAACTACCGGAAGCAAAGGCAGTCGTCCTGTCAGACTCGCTAAATGCACTTCAAGCCATCAGCGGCAGAAACTCAAACTCCAGGCCAAACACAGTCAATAATATTCTATACGAATATACAAAACTATCGGACCAAGGGCAACAGGTGGAGCTGGGTTTGATCCCCTCTCACATAGATATTCATGGAAATGAAAAATCAGACACACAAACGAAGCTAGCTCTTGACAAAGCGGATACAACATATTCCCTTGAGCAAACTAGAGATAAAAAGCAAAATCAAAGCCTCCATAGCCCAAAAATGGCAGGCCCAGACACGGTCACAAAAAGCCCTATGACAAGGTTTGTCCATCTTGCAATCAGGCTGAATCCATTGCTCATTTCTTACTGGAATGTCAGGACTATGCCCCAGCTCGGGCTCGGTAAAAAGAAGAATAGCAGTTAGATCCGCTATCTGTCATAGATCTCCTAAAGCCAAGGGATGCAAAAACGAAGGCCAAACTGACTCTGTTTCTGAGAGATGGACAGCTACACGAACGTATATAAACAGAGCAGCCACAGATAAAAAAAACCGCCCCAAACTCATAAAACAAATACTAAAAAGCGCTAACAACTTAACAGAGGCAGGGAAACAAATAGTACTCATCTGGATCCCCGCCCACGTAGGAATATACGGCAACGAAAACGCCGACAAAGCTGCTAAACAATCCCTCAAAATCCCTGAAATAAGCTTAAAGCTACCCATATCCAAATCAGATATCAAACGTATCAACAACCGAAAAATCACCAAAAAATGGCATAACCTCTATCTAAAATCAAATAGCCAAATTAAAAAAGTTCTTAAAAAACCCTTAACCAAACCAAAAACCCTTCATCCATCCAAAAAAATCGATAGAATAATCACTAAACTTCAAACAGGACACACCAACCTAAATAGCCACCTCAAAAAAATTAACGCAACAGGAAAGTGCCCACACTGCAAACACCTAGAAACCCCAGAACACGCACTCATACACTGCATCCACTACCAAACACACCGAGCTACACTACAAACAACTCTCAATCTAAATAAGGCTCTTACTCTAGAAGCAATTCTCAACCCACAAAATAAAATAGAAAAATTTAAAGCACTAGGCGTATACTTAATTAAAACAGACCTAATTAAGCGCATCTAATATCCAACAAACTACCAAAACAAACCACATAAACCAACAATCACACCTTAATCAACTCCCTTAGTCCGCCCACCATACCCCCTTGGCATCTATTCCAAATCTAAAAAATTCCAATTTTTTCTATATAAGCAACCACTAAATTCCCCCCTGGGTTGCCAATTTTCTTTTCCCTTTTTGGAAATACACTAAATGGCCCGGCCGGGCCCGTGTGCGAAATACATACAGTGAAACATTGAACACACAGAATCGCAGATGTTTCTATCGTACATTTGAGGGTGAACGTGAACGACGCCGTGCAGGATGCCTTACAGCGATATTTCTTCAGAACACCATGATGATACTTGCATATTTCATTAAATGAATATTGAATAAATAATCAGATAATATATATGTTTTTAAATGCAACAGGTTTACAACATATTCAAAATTGTACAATCATTATTATAAAATACAGCATGTTTATATATGTGTGTAGCTACTTGTTCACGTTAGAAGGACCCCTCTCAAGTCAAATACAATGTAACTAAAATTATGGGGCTCAGCACGTCGAGCCAACAAACTATTGTATTTATTATTCACCTTGGAATTTCTGTTTATTTATAAGTCTACTGTGTTTGTGGCGGGGTCCAGACAATCTCGAAATGGACAATTCCAAATACTACTGCGAATAATATATTTTAATGCCGATTTAGAGAAAATTGCCAAATGGTTGAATGCAAGTAAAATTTAATCCAGAGAACAGAAACTATTCCATTTTGCGTTAATGTCAGCCCAAGTGCAGAACCTCATCTTATAATGAAAGGAATTGATATTATAAGGATAACGCTATTTTTCAGGGCATTATCATTTGCAGAAGCCCGAGGTTTTCCATTAACTGCCCGACGAAGGAGTGTTTGAGTGAGGTTTCAGTAACCTTTTATGCGGTTCTGGGCAGTCCTTATGATGAAAAGGGAATATGTAGCTAGGTGCGGAGTCATCCAACAGATGATATCGGTTTTCTGACTGGGTTCATATCTTTGGTCATGTGGACAAGGCGTCCGACCTCGTATCAGAAGGTCCGGAATTAGAATCCAATCGCAGGACTCGGAGATTTTTATGGCCGCCACATCAATGACACAACAGAAAGGCAACCCTTTACAAGTTATTGTGACACACTTTTTATTCATGAAAAAATCATGATAACAGAATCCAAATAAACATTCTGACAATATTAACAGTAAACACTCATGTAATCCTAATCCAGAGAAGATGACGGATAAATTGTATTTTCATCTGTTTCAGAGGCTCCATTTAAGGGCCAAATGTGGAGCTGTGAGGGTCATTTGTTTCTCCTCCTCTAAGAACCAGATATAGAGTTGTAAGGCTCGTTTGTTTACATTGAAGAGCCAGATATAGAGTTGTAAGGCTCGTTAGTTTACATTGAAGAGCCAGATATAGAGTTGTAAGGCTCGTTTGTTTACATTGAAGAGCCAGATATAGAGTTGTAAGGCTCGTTTGTTTACATTGAAGAGCCAGATATGGATCTGTAAGGCTCGTTAGTTTAGGTGTAAATGTTGCATCGTGTGACTGCACGTTCATCATCCATCCCATACAACAATTACATGTTTACTGGTGCTCTGGAACATGTTATCATAACTCTTGCAAATGCCAGGTACCCTGTGAATCATGACTCAAGATATAACATAAGGATGTCCATGTTGAACCACTCTTAGTTGAAATAATGTTAAACCATTTTCTGTTCTAAGCAATTGTTCTTGTAAAGTACATTTATAGAAGTATTACAGAATACAATAATACAAAAAGTATAAATGCATGTCACGGCCAATGACTTTTAGGAAATCCTTTGTTTTTTTTAAGTCTTTGGAAGATCAGAAGCAGTCCTTTTTCGACTATTTCAGACTTTTCAGAAGTCATACCACCAATGTGATACCATAACATCTGATGTGATGACAAGCATACCTACAACTGCCTCAAACAAATTAACACATAATTAGGAACCGAAATGCATCACTTTCAAAATAATGGTTTGGGAAGTGCAAGCCCAATGCAGTAACATTTAAAAAAAAAGTCCCATGTCTCTCGCTAGCGTCATATGAAGGTTTTATGCATTCCTTTTGCCCAATGCAGTACATCTTTCAAACAGTCACATGACTCTAGCTCTCTGAATAAGAAAGTTATATTTGAACTTCTGATCAAATGACCTTGACCCTCAATTTCAGACAATCACATGCATGATTATTTCGGTATGTGAAAATACGGGCTAGCTCTTACAAATGTGCCATACCAACACAGGGGGTTGGTTCAGTAGTCAGAGAAGCAGGGCTACCTTTTAAATACCATTCACATGACCTTGCCCTTCAACAAGGGTCACTCAAAATCTTACTTGAACTTCTGTTTAGAGTAAACACTTCTTGAATTATCAAGAACATATTATGGAGTGACCTGAAGAGGGAATTTGATCTGTATTAATAGTTGCAATTATTCCAAGAGTATTCCCAAGGGCAGTACAGCATGTAAACCAAGTATCATGTCCCTTGGTTTTAATCACTTTAACGTCTAAAACATGCACTGTATCATATATTATATACTTCAGTGTGATAGACTGAGCTTTCTGAGCTGCTATTTTTTGATACTTTTGTTTATATTTTTAAAGATTTTGTCAACACTAAACTACTTCTAAAGTCGCGAATACAAGGGGTGGTGAACGGCCCCTGTGTGTAAGGAAGGGTGAATTTACGTTTCAAGGTTTTACATTTGTAATGAAATAATGAAATAATAGACAATTACACAAAAAGTATATATAATAAATAGGATATTTGATGTGTCTCGTGAAATATCATGTCCCTATCTCGTAACATGGAAAAAGGAGATGTTTTCACTCGTGTCTCTCATACACATATACTCGACACATGAAATATCCTCTATATACTACTCACCAAAAGTAGGTCGCTGTGTTTTACCAGTGGTATCATAACTTGTCATGCAAATCACATAATCAATACCGGTACATGCACATCTGCCTGAAATGTCAAACATATGTTTTGACCAACTTTACTGTGGCCTTATACTTACGTGTGGGTCACCAAAAACTCTATGGGCCTGCCCCAAAGACTTTATGTACCAAGTTTCATTAACCAACCAAATATCCTACTCGAGTTGGGTGGAAAACAAACTACATGTGTTTTTCAGGCTTTGCGTTTGCCGTTGACCTTCACATGACCTTCACATGACCTTCACACTTCCAAGCACCTAGTGGTTTGAAAAACAAGGTGTGACTGCGGCAACGATGGTGAAGTTTGACTTTTACGTGGAGCTGTTTAAAAATGTACATATAAACAAGAATATGGGAGTTCAAAATAGAGAGTCTGTCATCGTATGTCAGGAGTACTGTTGATCGGAGTAAGAAACAAATAAACACTTACATTTGTATGCTAATTGTGTGAGTGGCGGAGGATATAGGTACAACAAGACTTACCCTTTTCCCTTACACCTACTGACTTTGATTTTGCCTGTTACACCCAATGGAATCGTTTCGACAGATAATTGAGACTGGTTATTCTCTGATGTTGATGTGGTATATTTGCTATTTAACACTGAAATAATGACAGCTAATACAGAAATCCCATATACAATCGTGATACATAAGTGAGTAGTTAACTTGGGTTTTCTCACCATGTCAAAATTCTATTAAATCCGCATTTAAGATATATTCTGTGCTTTATAGTTATCACTGCTAATGCTATGGGTATATAGGAGACCTAAAGTCCATTTGTATGTTGCCATTGTGTAAGACGTCATAGAGATGACTGTAGTACTGTCAGACCAATGCTTTGAACCCCAGAGAACCCTTGCACCCCAAACCAGAGAGTCCTTGCACCCCAAACCAGAGATCCCTTGTACCCCAGACCAGAGATCCCTTGTACCCCATACCAGAGATCCCTTGTACCCCATACCAGAGAACCCTTGTACCCCATACCAGAGATCCCTTGTACCCCATACCAGAGATCCCTTGTACCCCATACCAGAGAACCCTTGTACCCCAAACCAGAGATCCCTTGTACCCCATACCAGAGAACCCTTGTACCCCATACCAGAGATCCCTTGTACCCAAGACCAGAGATCCCTTGTACCCCAGACCAGAGAACCCTTGGCGGCCTCTGAACAGCACAATACCCACCTGTGCCTCCCAAAATGCAGGAATAATAAGTGATCCTCATCTTTTGGAAAAATAAATAGTGTGTACCATGCATATTTTTCTGTTGTTTTATATATGTAAAATACAAACATGAATTAGATGTAAGATCTGTAACATATACATTTGTAGGACACACATGGTTAAGATGATGATGGCCAATATTCTCAGGAATGAGAATAATACATTTATATGGATTCAATACTTATTTTTTTAGATTAAAACATCGTTTATAACAGTCAACACATAGCAAAGTAAAACAACAAATTGCATCATTTTTTAAAACAAAATATTCAGCAAATGCTCACGACAGCTACACATGTAAAAACATACTTTAAAGAAGAAAACTACTGATCAAAACTATCAATCATGAGTTTCCATGACTATTGGGACTGCAGTTGGAGCCTAGTGGTTAAAGTGTTCGCTCATCATGCCAAAATACAGGTTTCGATACCACACGTGGGAAAATTTGTGATGACAATTTCTGGTGTCCCCCGCCACGATATTACTGGAATATTGCTAAAAAAGGGCGTAAAATCATACTGACAAATGATTTAAACCCAAATACTTAAATCTCTAAAGCTGAACACCTATACCAATCAAACACCGTAGTCAAAATATAGGTAGGTTAGAATAAAAATACTATGTAAGAGTTTCTGTGCGTCTTGTAAATGTTAAGAACAATATATTTCTTCCTGTGGTATCCTACTGTGGTCTGCAGGTTTCAAAAAGAATATGCTTATGAAAATACAAGCCTTTATAAAGGAACCTGCTAAGCTGTTATTAATCTGTACATTCCTTAAAAGCAGCAGAGTCATTATGAAAACAACCACATCTTTCACATCAAATATAAAATGCGATTCATGTTGATGGTCTTAATACATTTTATTCAAATATACATTCATCAGGGTTTGAATGAGCACTTTGGAAAGCAGAGAGCAGGTAAGACATTAACAGTAAGACATTTTGGAATCTGCAGGGTCATCAACACGTTAGATTCTAATGGTTGGCAACAAGAACACAGACCTACAAGTTTAACAAATTCCTAAACTCTTAATATTTGTAAGTACACTTTTTATACCAACACACAGTTTTCTTAAGGAGTACAGCTCATTATTCACATGTGATGTTGAGTGAGTCTCTTCAGTATTGAAAGACTTGAAGTCGTTGTTTTCTAGTATAGTAGTGGAAGTGGTGATTACTCATACACACGCTGATGCTAAACCCGCATTACAATAGGATCCTGTAAATATCCGACAAGATAACTCATTCAACTGATGCAATTGGAATTGGACTGATGTCTATGACGGCCAGTTTGATGTTAGATAAAAACATAATAACATACTGCCCCCCACCCACCCAAACCAAAACAATTTTTTTTTTATTGAATTAGTTGCCTTTTTTGGCACACATTCTTGTGTTTTGCCCTGCTTTTTCAGAACGTTTATTGACTGAAGTTTTTATACTAGGTGTTCAAAACCATTTGCAGGATTTTAATAGATCAAATCTTCTATTCAATATTACACACTGCACCAACACTCGCTTACCACCATTGAAAACCCTACAGGAACCGTGTGAAAGACTGGACATATTTAATGCCAACACCAAACAGTATATGACTGAAAATAGGATCAGTTTATTTTAATTACTTTAAAAAACTGGTTTTTATCCAACATCAAACTTCTGAACTGGCGCCATACCGGGCACCATTGCTGACACTGTCAAATTTGTAAAGATTACAAAATTTCAGTCGATGAAGTAGCTGAGCAATTTCAAAATGCTCTGAAGAAATTCCATTGGGGGTTCTATTCATATGCATGTGCTTAAATCAACGATAGACTAACATCATGATGCTGTTCTTAGCATCGCAATTCCACTTTTAAGTCCATGTGGAAAATGTTTATAAACAGACAGCTGCAATGTTTCTGATCAAATGTCCTCATTGGATATATGAGTATGAGGCAATTAACAAAATTTGAAACTGTGTGGATCAAAATGCACTGGCGAATCTTAGATACAGCAAGTGTCTTTGATACAAAAGGTACACAAATAAGACGTATTGACAGGAGGACTTTTTTTGTTGTTGTTGACTGCAACAGAAGGGAAATTCCACTGTGACATAAGAAAGTCAGATATTGCTTTAGTTCTCCAGTCTTTTAAATATGGCTCAATGGCTATCTTTAGGCATCAGTCCATCCCGAAATAGCCCGAAATAAGTTACTATTCTACATGGGAAAATATCTGACTAAACATCTACAAGGCATTGCATATTTACAAACTAGACCAATTAATAACTAAAAAGACCATTAATAATCGAGACAATTCACACTTACAAACCATTTTCTGTAGATAAAGTAGAGGTAGAAAGTATATTTTGATAAAGTAATGTATACATGCATCTTTCTAAAAAAATGCAATAAATATTGATATATAGTTAATGGTAATTTATAATCTTTGTTCATGATGAAAATAGTTGATAATAGTGACATTACCACTTATCAATGATACAAATGTCATTATATATGTAATAATTAGAAGTTTACAATAATTAACAACATTCCTAAATAAACCTTAATGCTTCAAAGAAAACGTCGTACATGTAGTTGAATTGATATATTATTCTGGTAGTCAGGTTACTTCCCGATTGACATGAACCAGTTGCCATAATATAATTCAGGATTTGACTCGACCTTTGCTTTTGTACATTGCATGTTATATTATAATTGTCTATTTGTATGGCGCTTTTAGACATCATGTTCAAAGTGCACATGGAATCATTACTTAATCAATGGATCAGTAAGCACTTCATTTTCAATCTCATCTCCCTCAAACAAAGTCACTTGCCAAAGATGACGTGTAACATGTGCTTCAATTTGGGACGGACCCAAGCCCTAGAAACTCTCAGGAGACAAACTGCAGAAATCGGTCAGCCATCCAAGGACTCTCAGCAACCACCTTGCTTAACTAATATAAGTATCTGATGATAGAACAGGTTATAACTGCTCCCAATCATCACAACAATCAGTGGATATAAATATATATACACACTAAGAAATAATCTAAGAGACAGGAAGAAAAATGAACTCATTCCAAATACACGTAGAGTTTACTAATAGTATTACTATCAAATGAAAACCTACATATCAACATATCTACATTAGGGGACCAGCCCTATGAAAACATTCCATCTTTTGATGATGGAATGATAATGTATGCAACATTCAGAGATCAATGTGATCCATAGCTAACTTCATGGAGACATATGTTGAGGTGTGTACGAGAGGAGTGTTGGCTGAGAGAGTTGCCTGTAGCCCACGCCCACGCAATGTGACCCACGCAGAGACATATTACTTGCCGTGGGGTAGCCTAGTGGCTAAAGTGTTCACTCAACATGCCAGAGGCCAAGGTTCGATTCCCCACGAGTACAATGTATGAAGCCCATTTCTGGTGTCCCCAGCCCATAATTGCTGGAATATTTCTAAAAGAGGTGTAAAACTATACTCACTCACTCACATATTTCCTACATTTGATATGCTTGTCATTTGTAGCTAACCTCATATCCACTGAGTATCAAGGATTAGAATAGGTTTATATGGAGCAGTAATTTAGTTAAATCAAGTAGACAGTGTAACCTGCTTAATCTGGACACCATCACTTCCTGCTTGTTCCTCCAACTAAGTCTTTTGGCGACTGATCTGTTTCTTTATGCATATGAATCTGAATTTCAGCTCGGATTGGCAAAATCAAAACAAGGTAATTTGGCCAAGAAGTTTAACTTAAGCATCAGAAATAGATGATCTGATATCTGTTAAGTAAAACAAATAGCCAAATCCCGTTCACTGATTTACCCACCTGAACTAGAAATAAAGGAGACCAGTGAGATCATTTCATTTGTCTCATAGTTAGATCTATCCATAAAGATTCATAGTGGCAAAACACTCTCCACAAGACTGTATGACAAGAGGGATGACTTCAACTTTCCAATAGTCATCTTTCCCTTTATGTCGAGCAATATTTCTGTAGCTCCAGCCCTTGGTGTCTACATTTCACAACTTTCGAGGAAGGATCAAGAATGCTCTTTCTACCAAGATTTCATTTTGGAACAACATTCCCATCGACATCGAGAGTGCCAAACACATCCATAAACGAAAGGGACTGTTAAAAACACATTTGTTCCAATGCCCATATAGCTCGCAAAGAAACTCTGTTCACTACCAGATGAAAGAGCACAGATGAAAGAGCCTAGAGCAGGTTCAATCTTGATATTGGCTTACATAAATTTATCTATATTATTATCACTGGGCATCTGGATTAACAGGTTCCCATACAATGGAGTCAAGAAGATATATTTTCCACCCATTACTATCCAGAAGTCGGCATTGCAGACCAACACTGTTGGGACTAGCAGTGTCCAGAACACCAGTGTCATCACTAACTGGATCGGGGCGGTCGGGTAGCCTAGTGGTTAAAGCGTTCGCTTGTCACGCCGAAGACCCAGGTTCGATTCCCGACATGGGTACATTGTGTGAAGCCCATTTCTGGTGTCCCCCGCCGTGACATTGCTGGAATATTGCTAAAAGCGGTGTAAAACCATACTCACTCACTCACTCACTCGATCCAGAAATTAACAGTGGCAGCACTAGTAGGGACAGATTTACAGTGTCCAGGCCAGAAAGGTCTCACTGGACAAGAGAAACCTCTGCTACTGTCTTGTTTTCATGACTGGTACACTATACCGTATATGACCGCGGATAAGCCGACTCCGTAGATAAGGCGAGGTGTTAACTTGACCATTGAAATACGAAGAACACTTCATTAAAGAGACATAGATCGTTGATTCTAATTCTGGAATGATAGTGAACTTTCCAACATGGTTTGCATGGAAACCATTTTAGATTTTTTTTAAACAATCTGCAAACATGTATGTTGTCAATCCATGTAAAGCCCCATTATGTTCGGTGATCATGTATGTGCAGATTCAATCTTAACCGGAAAAACATATTGAACCAATGAAGCATCATAACAAACACAATGATAGGCACACAGACACTGTGCCACCAAGGAAACATGAAAGTTACAAATAAATTCAGTTTGGTAACATGTTCAAATCCATTGTGTGCCTTCAATTTGGCGTTTGGTAAGAAATGAAGCAAGTCCTTTATTCTTAACAACTACTCAAAGGTAACAGATCATGTCATGAATAGAATATAGCCATATTAAAATTACCTGTTTTCATTTACTTTAACTGAAGGTGGAACAAAAAATAATTAAGGGCCACATTATTTCCAACAAATAGTCAGTCTCTAGATGAACTTTATTTCCATTCTTGGTCTTACCCATTTCAACATTATCAGTAGAATAGTACATGATAGTAGCTGGTTGAGTTCTCCTGTTACTACAAGAAGCTACAATGAAAATGATGAATCAGCCAATAGTTGATACATCCACAAGGCATAAATGATGGCAAAATATCTAAACAGTCGTTCTTTTCCTGCACAGAGAAACACGGAGCGTATCCTCAACAATGGTTGTATTTGGATGGGGAGGTTTCGCACTGTATATGAAAATCCAGGGTGTTCTCATTTATTTCTGTGCTAACATATCCTTCATTCACTGATGACTTTACATCAAAATTCTGTGATATATTGTCATCATCCGGTGAGGAAAACACAGCATCAATGTCGGAACTGAATGTGGAATTTGATCCAGACTTTAATCCTTGAGGTTCTGACAGGTTGGTAACAGGAATTGTTTCAGACACATTATCCTTTGAATCTCTACTTTCACCAAGTAAAGGATCTGTTTCCAGGGGAGTTGTGTCCTCTTTTCCATTGAGACTCTCCTCCTTTTCATAGTATTCCTCTCCCTGTTCATCAGAATCATCGTCATTGTCCAAATAATTATTTCCCTTCTCACAAGAGTTATCTCCCTTACAACCAATCACTAAGCCACTCTGTACAGGTGGGTTTTGACTGGGCACCATGTCCTCAGATGTTGCAAATGGTGTCATAACATTTTTGGTGCAGTTTTTTAATCTTGGAGGGGGGTCATTTAAAGACAGACAACGATAAGTGACACGTTTCTTAATTCTTTGGCTTAAATCTGAAAGATTTCGCTGCATAGGTTTCACAGGATTATGACTAAGACTTGTAGGCGTGGCAGGTTCACTTGTGAATTGTTTCTCCACCAATATCGGTCTAGGCTTTGTTTGATTGGCAGGTGTTGGCTGGGTCTGACTGGACATCTGTGTTTGTAAATACTGTAAAAGAATTCGGCGATCCTCTTTGTACATATCCACAAGAAGGTCCAGTTTGGCTTCTATATCCTCAGTCTGAAATACCAAAGTGACTGTTTACACAAAACTACATATTAATCAGGGCATTCCAGGCTTGATAATGATAGCTGCTAATGTGGAAGGTTTGTGAAAAGTGTATTGGCCAGAGACTTTTCTCCTTTAGGAATAAATGTCACACTTGTTATATGAGTGAGTGAGTGAGTGAGTGAGTGAGTGAGTGAGTAAGTGAGTGAGAACTTCTCTTTACCTTCCACAAGATCCTCACACACATCAGTTGGTAATGTATTGTAAGTCTAATGAGCAATAACACATCTTTGAAAATATGTCACAGGGTTTTATGCGACACACAAATGTGCTCCAGTAAGCACAAATGTAGAGAATGGACTCATATACCGTGCCCTGAGGGACACACAATAATATTCATTATCATACCTCCATGTCAGAATGATCATATCTGATTGGTCCATGTGATTTTGATAAATTACTGTGTAACCCGCCTTGGAGGGTAATAAATTTCTCAGCGGGGAAATAAATCTTTTATACCCCACCAGGAGCACTACAGGCTGCACGTGGATTTCTGAGAGACAGAATAAATCCTGATACCCCGCTTCAAAGCAAAAAGCTGCTTGCTTTTTCCAAGCCAATGGATATCACGTGACATACAGCTAATCTCATCTCAATGGAACAGCTGTTTTCTATCAATTTGGAATTTATGTGAATTATTTATGTTATATTAAAACATATCGGTAAGATAAATTTGTTGTAGCAGTATCACTCGGGTATATGTGGTTTTATGCGTCCCTTGTTAGGAATTATACCACGAGCCCAATGTACCCCGAGGGATTCTGCTGCAACTTATATTGTACATCAAGAGCAGTTATGGGTGTCTGTTATTTCATCCATCATTCATATATGACCACTGTCCACTTGAATTGATGATTCATTCCAGACTCTAAAGTCATTATCCAAACATACAGTTCACTACTCCATTTCATTACTATACAGGACCCTCATATTGTCTGCAAGGACCCTTCAAATTGATTATTAGGGGTCTCCTGGGCTCCCACTTTTGTAAGTTAAGGTAAATCCCTGTGTCACATGTCATTATTCCCTAAATTAGCGTCAACTAGCATCAGCTATACAACACAATAGTTGTCTGTAAACATGCATATAAGCATATTTCTAACATGTGCTCAGGCAGATCCTCTGTGTGTGCATGTGTGTCTGTATGTGTGTGTGCATGTGTATCTGTTTGCGTACGCACGTGTGTGCGTTCGTGCATGCGTATGCGTGTATGCGACCATGTTTAGATACCTTACATGTCATCCTGTCTTAGCCCCCACCCCCCCTGTCATATATGTGTGTAGGGTAGTGTGCACCTCCTTTTTTAAAGTGTTTAATTCACCTCTATAGGTGCAGACACTCACCTCTGTCAATAACTTCTGCTGACTTAACTGCTAATCAACATATTTTCAAACCAAAAAATGACATTGTGACTTTAATAAGACTTCAACAGGACTTACTGATCTTTCAACTTTTACCACTCGAGAAGCAAGGCTCTGTTTGGAATCATACACATCCTTGTTTTTACTGCCTACTTTGCCCAAAATCTGGTCAAGTCTGAAAGTAGAGGTCAAGTCTAAAAAAAAATACAGGTCAAGTCTGAAAATAGAGGTCAAGTGATAACTTTGTTTGCTTGCTTGTTTGCTTGTTGTTTAACACCTGTGGAAGGAAAGCCTGAAGTGATGCAGGTCTCTGACGTTTACCACTTCGGTGAAACCCACGAGCATGGGTATGGTACTGACAGACCTAGAAACATAATCAGGGCAAACCGGGATTTGAACCCACAATCATTGGTTTCTGGCTTGTCCAATGGACGCAACTCTGCACAGCAAATCGCGGCACCTTAGACGACTGGGCCACCCGTGCCCCCAAAAATAAACAGTTTTTTTAAATAAAAATAACTGGCAAACATAACAACCCCTCGGCTGTCGATATAATACACATGATAATCGAGCATGTGACTTTTTGGATGATGTGATAAGCTTTTTCATCAGGACTAAAAATCTACATAATAGGACAGTCAGGCTGTCCGTTTTTTATGTTGGTTTCCAACTTTTCCACAAAACAATTCAGTTTGGTCGGAACAAAAATAATAATTCTGATATGTCAAGGCAAGGTCCCTGAATGTGTGATGGCTGCCTCTCACTGTTAACACTGAATTGTCAGGCAAATCATTGCAGAAGCTATACCTCTTGATAGCAAAGTAGTCTGATTACTATAAGGTAGGGCTTGAACGAGTCCAACTTTACTACCCGGGTACCCACATCCCTATTACCCGACCCTACACGGGTACCCACTGTTGGTGTCAAGAGATGGGTACAAAATGTCAGATTGGGAATAGTTTGACAGTAGCCCTGGCAGAATGTTTTTAGATACATGTATGAAACAATGTGGTCATGCATACACTGAAGTTGACTGAAGTTTTAGCTTTGTTCAAACAGATATAAGTCAGAAGAAACTTAAAATTGTTGTGTAACCATGTAGTTACAATTATTGTGACTTTTTTGTCATGAAACAATATATCACGTGACTAACCATGGGTCCAGGTACTCCTGTGGGTACCCGGGTCCTATACTCAGTACCCACCCGACCCAGGTACCCGAGCTACCTGTACCAGCCCTACTATAAGGGTAACACTATTTTTCAGGGCATTATCATTTGTAGAAGCCCGAGGTCTTCGATTAACCGAGGGCTTCTGCAAATGATAATGCCCTGAAAAATAGCGTTACCGTTATTATAGCTAAAATGGATGGAATTTGTTATTAAATAAAAAGAAACAACAATATCGGTTCTGAAACATTATATATCAAGTTACAGTGGCCCACTCCTTTTTGATAACATGCGGGCAGTTTGATGATAATTCTATCCATTTTAGATATAATGTGTTGTGTAATTCTAGAAATGTATTTTTTTATTCTAATATGAATGTTTTTAGGGTCGTCAGTGATAAAATTATTTTTAAAAAATGATTTGGGTCCGTTATCCTAAAAACGTTCAGTAAAAGGCCTAAAGGTATCAAAATATAGTTGTTTCAACAATCATAATACTAATAACAGTAAAAGTGCCTTGATATTCAGCCCAAGTTTTCATGTAGGTTTGTTAATAAGGCCAGACTTCTGTTTGGGGGGGTTAGTTACAGATTTTGAGAATAAAAAAAATGTTTGGCAGGTCAAGGAAATTAAAAAATTAAAAAAGAAATTATACAGGATTTTTAAATCCTTAAGTTTGAGTTAGACCAGCAGATGATATAAAAACAATAAAACGTCTTGGCCTGGTTTGGGTCCTCCTAAATATTACAAATCTAGAATCTGACTTGTTACCGTATTCGACCCAATAAGCGCCCCCCCCCATTTCTATTCTCAAAGCAGTCAATTTTTAAGGAAGGCGAATCCGTAAAGAAATAAGAAAGAAACATAATTTAAGGCCTAATGTGGGTTATGCCTCACAAAATATATATTTCTCAGCTCAAGTTTTGGTTCTCAACAAGAAGATGAAGCTTCTCCATCACCGCTTCATGTTCTTCATCCCACACACCTTGCTTGCAGGTTCTTGATTCTGCCAAGCATATCAATATGGCCAGCGGAGTACTGTTCAATGACATCCTTCACATCATAAGGCCTCAGAGCCTCTCGGAACTTCCGGCGAGCAACGTAATATTTCATCTTGCGTATGGACCGAATTGCTCTTTTGTGTACGTCTGTCAGCTGCTGGACCCTTGGGGACAAGTCTGGTTCGTCTAAAATATGAGGTGAATAACAAGAGTTAAATCTGAATGAACACATAATGTGATGATCGCTATTAATAAACTACGCCAAAATCAAACAATAAATCTTTCATACACTGTTTTCATTACATAGTAATGTAACCAGATTTGTAAAAAATGTCACATCCATCTAAGCTAATCCACCCACCCGTACACACCCACTCATCCACTCACCATCTATCCATCTAATCATCCATCTTCCACTCACCCATTCCAACTCACACACCCATCCATCCATCATCCACCCACCCACTCACCCATCTAGTCATCACCAACTCACCATCCACCCAGCACTCACCATCCAGCCATCACCCACTGACCTTTCACCCACCCACTCACCATCCATCCATCACCCACTCACCATGCACCCACCCACTCACCGATCCATCCACTCACCATCCATCCATCATCCATTCACCATCCATCCACTCACCAGCCCATCATCCACTCACCACCCACCCACCCACTCACCCTCAGAATCTTTACATATGGATGATATTGAGTTTTCCTTCTTGACGGGCAGATGGTCCAGTGTGCGCTGCTCCGCTATGCCAGTGGCTAAGCTCAGGTGACTCCTACAGAAAAGAAAAGTAAGATCAACATTTGTATCCTATTAATTAAATCAACATGTGCTTATATATATGTTAATTTTAAGGTGCAAACATGGTGATGTGATGTGACATGTGCATCATGTAAGATGCTGTGACTCCGCCCATATATTAAAGAACATTGATGCAGAGAACATATGTTAAAAGTTCATTTCTTAAAGTAAAAACCAACATAAAGAACTGTCTTCTGATAGACTGCTGAAAGAGTTTAGAACTGTTAGTTTAGAACTGTTGAATAGAACAATCCTGTTATCAATATTCATATATTATTTTTGAGATACAAAAATCAATCTTTAAGCGTTCAAAGTTAATTATTGTATCTTGATATTTCACACAAGCTTCTGGCTCAGAAATGAATTGTATCTGACTGCTTTCAGAATTCAGTGGGAAACTGATCTTTCAGGTCTAAGTCTGATTGAATGTGGATGTGCAGAGTCACAGCATTTCCTGTGTCAAGCTGTGACCAGCCCAAAAGACATGAAGCGTAGTGCAGTGTACACAAAATGCCGGATTATATTTGTCTTTTGTAAAAGTAACAAACTTTGGTTTCAATGATACTAAAGAAATACATTGAATTTTTTATTTATTGATCAAAAATATGTTGCAGAACAACTTAAAACCATTAATAATAAAATTAAGATTTTTCATTGACAACCCAGTGTTAATTAGGTAGTGTTGGACTTTAAAAGGAGAATATGAACTGACAGTCTTAGGAACTATGGAACATCTACACCGGCCAACAGAAACTGATGCAGGTCGCAGACTTCATCACTTGAGTTAATCCATAATCGGCGTATATACCAGGAAACATAGGGTAATCAGTGTTTAGAACCCAGGATCATCAGATTCTGGCATGACCAAGGGAAGCAACTCCTGAACCACACTGCACTTTCATTAATTTACCTACTAGGTCACTATATATGATTTAGGGTCAATTTTGAAGCCGTGTACAGGGGGCTTGCCTTATAAGTAGGGTCACATTATAGACAGGGATATATGGTACCTTAGTCTGTCATACAGACCCGGAAACAAATATATCTTATACAGCCCATGCAAGTCTAAAAGGTTTGGCAAGTCTAGATTACTGCAGTATCTGAAAATGAAGAAAGTCTCTGGGCTCCTTTTCATAATATTTTATAACTATAATTTAAGAACTATTTTTTTCTGTAAAATATTTCAGAGGCTAGATGTTAGTCCTACTTGGTAGCCGTGTTTGAAACACTAAAACAAAGATGATGAAAATCAATGTTCCAAGATTGTCTCAGAACCAACTGTCCAAATCACCTAACTTAGGAGGCCATCTGTCAGGTAGTATCAATTCTTAAGCCTAGTTAAAACAACTATTGGTCATATCAAAATCATACAAAGTGCTTTAGTATTCTTTTCTTTGACCATCACAAACTTCCTTCATCTCTCAAACATCGTTCCTATCTATACTGGGTTGTCAAGTAATACGTTAAATTTTGCGGCTTCTTGTGATTGAAAAGAACAGATCTGATGAAACTAATTCACATTACCATGTACAAGATTTACTTTTCTCTACTACCATGTTGACAAACACTATCAAAAAAGTTCATTTTGGATAAAGAAATTTTGTACGATTGATGATTTTGTTGCAATGGGTTCAGTAATGATCGCATTACCTTCAGTTTGTGATAGGACTACTATCCTTTGTAAAACTAGACAATGTCCCTTTACAAAAAGGAGACAATATAATGTTCTAAACACTGAGACTTCGCTACATCTAAATCAATCTATGATTAAGCTATTCTCTATTAGACTGACTGGCTAAAAGAGTTTTCTTCTATAGGGAAACTGCCTAATAGTATTCCACTAAACAACCAAACAAGAAAAGTATCTGTGCACCATGTACAATCCTTTTTGTCTTATGAAAAACATTTGATTCTCATCTTAACATTTCTTCATACTGTATCTTTCTTGTTAGTGGTGCCCATCAGCTCTCAGGGTTACCTCCCTTTGACCAGGGACCAAGTTATCAAATGGAAGCATTTGCAAGAGCTTTTACTATGCAGGAAACACTTATTCAGAAAAATAATGCACCAGTAAGAGAGATTTAAGCTATACAGATTTAGAAGGGATGTAAGCTTTGAGAAATCAAAAAGTCTTGAAGTGAAAGAAAAATACCTGGTAGTGTATAGAAGACTGTAAGAGAGAGAGAAGAGAGTGCAACGCTGTTATCATAATAAGGATATACATTTCATACATTTTATAAAAAAATGTTGATTTTTTTTTCATGAAAATTGTTATCTCAAGTTGCAAAAAAAGGGACAACTTGAATTTTTTCTCTTCAGATTTACTTAATATCCTCAATTGTCATACTAGAATTCATCCTAACAGCTGCATCACTGAATCGTAGAGTGACAATTGGGGATTAATCTATTGTCCTTGTAAAGATTCAGTTATTCAAACATAGATGAAATTAGCAAACATTAACACACAATGTTTCATCTGATATGATAGGGAGTATTATAAATAATGAATCAATTCATAATTTGATGTAATAAACGTTCGTACTGAGATATGGAATTAGCATTATGATTCTGCTTCTCTCCTTAGACATTGACACTTCACATTTTACAAAGCATGATTACCTGAAGTATCATTAATTTTCTCAACTGATTATAACTGCAAAAAATATAAATCTGGCATCGGGTTTGTGTATTGGCCATTTTACATTTGGAAACTACAGAAAAACCAAACACAAAAGGTACAAGTTGCTTTTGCATTGTAAATCATAAATTATGAATTTATGTAATAATAATATTATTCCATCTTGTTTGTTTCAAAGGAAACTAAATCGACTTCTGAAACTATTTGCATATAACATAATTGTAATTCATTCATAAAACTGGTTAAAATTCTAAGGTAAAAGAAATTTGAGAGCTCATGAAATGTTAGTGTGCATGTTCTAGTTCCAAATGAAAATGACCAACATTTGATGTATTGTTAGAGAGACAGATGGACATCTATGCCATGCATGGGAACAGACAGAGAGGGAGAGTCACTACGGACTGACTGGTGACCCAACTTACCATGTGCGATTTACAAGACTAGCGGAAAGACGAAAACACATATTAGCTGAAGCATATCCCAATATCTCACATGAACATTTGCATTTACACAGACAGTACCACAGATCAACAACGTTCCATACGAACAGAGCAAGAGTGTGTGTTTGTTGTTTAGCACTGCACTCAGCAATATTCTTGATGTATGATAGCGGCTTGTGAAAAATATAAATTGGATCTGGACCAGACAATCCAGTATTATCAGAACGATCCATGCCGATGGTGTACACGCCATCAACCAAGTCCGCAAGCCTGATCCAATTAGTCACCTCTCATGAGAAGCATCGGTTCCTGTTTCTCATGACCTGCCCTTTCCCCCCAACTAACATTAAAAATATATATATTAAGCACTGTCAAGAAATGATTTCTCAATTAAATTTTGTTTCTTTACCAGACATGGACTTTTTTAACACAATCTTCATAATCTGTCTGATATGTTGGCATCCTTAAACCCCTCAGCCCTTCTCTTCATAAATCAAGTCAAAGGGGTGTTGCCACAAGAAGTCATGCGGTCGCTAGAATCAAGATTACTTAAATCATGATAGACTATGAGAACAAAAATATTTTTGAACTGGACTTAATTTCAAAACATTGCAATAAGTGTCCATTATGATATATCAATACGATCTTGGTGAAGTGTTTGCTTTAAATTGTTATAAAATGAACAGTTAACAATGTTTAAAACTTAGTGTTCAGGAATACAAACACGGTCCAAGAATGGACTACAAGAACATCACATACAAAACAAAACAAAACAAAACAAAACAGCAATACTAAATGAATATACACATCCTGGTAAATCAGTTTTAAACAAATGTAAATTAAAATTGTCAAACATATTTTCTTTGAATGTCAGGAATTTGAGATACACCTGTCTGACAGACCTGGCATTATATGCATAATAATCACAATACATTCCTTGTTTTAACATCACTACTCATCACCACCTCATACACACAAGGGCAAGTTTCTCAGACTCACTATAAAACCATTTTCCTTGAGGCAAGGGAGTTAACTGACTATAAAAGTCTGGTTTCCATTCTTGCTGAACTAGGCTGCAATAATGGAGTTATATTATGACTGGACTACCGAGTCTATGTTAACTGCTGTGCAGATTTCGGTTGATTGCAGGATTTGCAAAGCATGTGTACCGTCAACTGGGCGTCAGCAGCTATTTTCCAAATCTTTTCATGTTTTTAATCAAGGCGCTCATGTGATTTGATGCACTTCGTGAAAGTAAGACTCGTTTTATTACAATATAGATCTTGATTATCGATCAGATTGTCTCCACTGGGCTAATGCAAGTGATATGAGAGGTGGAATATGATTGGTCAGTAGGACTCGGATTACGTTTGATCAATTCCAGAATTGCCAAGTTCAGCAAGGGTGGAGACTGGACATTTACAGTCAGTTAACTCCTTTGCCTCAGGAACATGCTATAAACCATGCGCATCTGTCGTTTTTACTGCCATTTGAAAAATTAATATATTTTGCAAAATATATGATGCAGGCTCACTTATCCATGGCTGAAAAGTGACATTGTATAACAAAGTGTGCTAGAAATTCAGCAGGCTAACGGTTAAAGTGATGAAGTCATTGTGTGCCCGGTGGTGTTTGTTTGTATTCATGCTGGCAAACAAAAACATGTGTTCCTCCCTCATCACTTGTATTTTCAATAATTAAAAAAAGAAAGAAAATAAGACACCTCCCTCCCTCTTCACTTGAGAAAATGTGCCTGAGAAACATTAATTTAGTGCTAGTGCTATTTACTGGAAGAGCTGTTGCTGTTATTTTGATGTTTAAAGACAGAAGGTTGCTGGCTTGACAGAAAGAAGATGACAGAGCATGTGAAATAACAGACTAAACTAAAAAAGTCAGTGTGTTACACAGCTGTCGCAATGTGAGTGAGTGAGTGAGTGAGTGAGTGAGTGGGGTTAATGTCATGTTGAACAGTATTTCTTTATCATAGTGTGTCAGCTTATGTTGTAGGAACATCCTAAGAGATGTAGGTCTTAGATGTTTATGATTATGGGTAAACCAACAGGTATGGGTACAGTAGTGTCAGAACCATAATCAGAGCAAATCTGGGATTCAAACTCACGGACAGCAGATCCTGACACAGCTAAAGGAAGTAATTCTGCCACGGGTATTTCAGCACCAGTGCCCAGATTACATGATAACTGAACTTGAAGGGGATCAGTTCAAGACATGAATCATGGATCAGTTCAATATACATACAACTTGTACTTAGTTTTTCTTTTCTTTCTTTAATTATCAACAAAGAAAAAAACAAAAAACAACAACCACCCATTTATCCACTACATTTATGACAACTTTTCTTTATTATTTGTATCAAGCTGTTGTGAAATTGTATCATTTAACTGTTTATTATCAATTCATTTGATATTTTGGTGACCTTAGACTTTCCGGAGTACTGGCTAAATTGAGTCAGTAAGAGTACTGTTTTACACCACTTTTAACAATATTCCAGCAATTTCATGGTGGGGAACACCCAACATGTCTAAGCTACATACTAGGGCTGGGACGCGTCCAAATTTACTACCTGGGTACCCACATCCCTATTACCCGACCCTACACGGGTATCCGCTGTTGGTGTCAAGAGATGGGTACAAAATGTCAGATTGGGAATACATGTAGTTTGACAGAATGTATTTAGATACACATAGAAAACGATGTGGTCATGCATACACTGAAGTTGACTGAAGTTTTAGCTTTGTTCAAACATATATAAATCAGAAGGAACGTGTTCATAGTCATGAAGAAATGCGAACATTAGAGACTTAAAATTGTCGTGTAACCATGTAGTTATATATAGAGTGAATCTATGTCATGAAACAATATATCACAATAACCACGGGTCCGGGTAGTCCTGTGGGTACCCGGGTCCTACTCAGTACCCACCCGACCCGAGTAACCCATCCCAGCCCTACTACATACATTTTTCCCATGGGGGAATTAGAACCCAGGTTTTTGGCATGATGTGCATTATATATATTAAACGCTTTAACCACTTGGCAACTCCACCGGCCCTGGCCAAATTGAAGCATAAATAGTATGACCTGACTTATGTATCCTAATACAAGTGTCCATTTACACAACACTACAACTTTAGGATTAACCCCCAGTTATGTGTCCATAAACATGCTTGTGCAATTTACATATTAGCTGAGACCTGATCACAACCTCATCAGAATTCCCGGTCAGAATACGTCCCCAGTACCTCATGCTTGTTGTAAGAGCTGACTAATAAGGGATTTGGTGTTCAGACTGTGTGACGTAGCTATATGTAGGTCATTCTACCGTGAATTTGGAATTTACTCGATTCTGATTGGTCAATCGGAGGCTATTAAATCACAATAAACCCCCTCTGATTTAAACAGCTGGTTTGACAGCCGCATCACTGCGGAAGCTAATATTCATAGAATAGTACTATTTTCAGTCATTGTCAGTAGGCATATTTAAATAATTATATCTACAGTTACAGGTTACAAAATGCACAGATGCGGTTACTATAATATTCAAAGGATGTGTGGCAATACATTTCGTGCAGAAAAACACGACAGAAATCAACAAAGGGAATATATTTACATTTTGGAGACAACAGTGAGCTTGGAATTTTGGCGCTTTTCTATATACGACTGTGATGTCATATCTTTTGCGTCACAATGAGCGATATGACGTCATAATGGTGACGTGCGATGTGGTGCGAAAGCCTTGCAAAGCTTGCTTTGTTTTCTTTAGGGATGCCCACCTCATGTTAGCTTACCAAGTTGCCGAACTTTCAATGCCTTGTCATATGTCCGAGTGAAGTATTACGGTGTAAACAAACTGCTTGAGTATATACAGCACCATATTTTGTTCGGCGATTCCGTAATTCAGATCGTTAACCCACTCAAAACACTGAACTTAACCCGTGCCGCTTCACTCAGTATATTTACTAACACCAAAGAATTCGCATTTTATTTAGTCATGGTAGAATGGAGATAAACATACTGTGTTTTCAAAGTAGAGCTAGGTTACCTGTAGATTTAACCGCGCTAAGTTTAACATCTGAAACCTCACGCTGCGTGTTCGGTTCCAAATTCAATTTAGCGGGGTTAAATCTACAGGTAACCTAGCTCTACATTGAAAACACAGTATGTTTATCTCCTAATTGTACCCCTTGTGGGATGTCCATCCCGCCATCAGCTGCTATTTTCCCCCACTCTGCTTGATTACTTACATGTTGCTGTTACCTAGCTGGAATATTGCCGACTTTGGCGTGAAACAATAAACAAGCAACTTGGGCTTGGACGGGTAACTCGGGTACCAGGGTCGGGTGGGTACTGAGTAGGACCCAGGTACACACATGACTACCCGGACCCTTGGTTAGTCACATGATATTTTGTATAATGACAAATATTATCTAGAACTCTATTAGTCACGTAATATATTGTTTTATGACAAAAAGTATCTAGAACTCTATAGTTACACTACAAGTCACTAAAGTATGTTTGAAAAAATGTTGGAGGTGTGGTGAGGTGAAATTGGGTTTAACGTCGCGTCCAAGGTGATTGCACTTCTATAGTGATGGCATCGTGTGATGCCGATTTTATAGTGCTAGTTCACTGAGATACCATGCTACAGTTTAACATGAATACCCCACTCAGACACAGTACACTGACTCTGAGCCGACCAGTCCTTGTTTTAGCCCCTTAATCCAGAAGTGCCAGACAGGGTAACAACAAGTGCCATCTTTTAATATCTTTTGGTATGACGCGGTCAGGGATCGAACCCCGGGCCTTCCACTCTCCAGGCAGACGCTCTACCACTAGACCACGAAGGGGTCGAAAAATGTAGGAATACCGGCAATAGAAATGTCCGTCAACATTCATCTTGTCACTAGATTTAGAAACTATCTGACATGGAGACAATATTCTACAGATAAAGTGGACAAATCAGACATGGACCTTTGATGACCTTGGAAAAGGTCATGTGATCAAGTTTTTTTTTGTAGAAGACAGTTGTGGGTCAGGATGGAACATTTAGTGATGTGTTCCTAAACAACTGTTCATAGACATGTTGTTCTCGTGAATAATGTTTGTTCGTTGTGTAACGCCACACTCAGCAATAATCCAGCTATATGACAGCGGTCTGTAAATAATCGAGTCTGGACCAAACAAACCAATGGTTGATATCATGAGCATCTATCCATGCAACTGGGAAACGATGACATGCATCAACCAAGTCAGCAAGCCTGACCACCTGATCCAGTTAGCCGTCTCTTACGACAAGCATAGTCACCTTTTATGGCAAGCATGGGTTGCTGAAGACCTATTCAACCCAGGATCTTCACGGGTCCTTGTGAATTATGACCACACATAGCACATAGCACCCCACAAATAACAGTAAGCATGTCATTTTCTTAGTCTGTCATGCAGACCCTGAAACAAATATATCCAATGCAGCCCATGCAAGTCAATAATAGTTGGCAAGTCTAGATTACTGCAGTTTGAAAAAAATATCTAGACTCCTTTATATAAATTTGCATTAAGAACTTTTTTTTCTGTAAAATATTGTCATTTCAGAGATTAGATGTTAGTCTACGAAGTTGTGGTAGTGATAGTATTATAAGTAACGTATGGTGTAGTCAGAATGTCATGTTCCTATAAATGTAGCTAAATATGTGAAAAAAGACCTGAGCATACGATTATTAAAATTGCCATTGTTGTCAAGTCAATATTTGTCACAAATGTGCTTGTTAGTGTGATAATTACTTATGTCCTTTATAAGTGTGTGTGCTATGGCCTCCAAAACAGAAATACAGATTATATTTTAAAAAATAAAGCTAAGCTTTATTGGTAGCAACTGAAACTCAGATATTTGAGTGATCTTGTCTCCACTCAATCCATGCACCTCATGTCAAACTGAGGCAATTATTTCCCGCCAGAGCACCTGTGTCGTCTTCAGGCATGTCTAGTTTGGCTGAAGAAATCAGATAGTTTAGCCCCAATTGCAAGAGTGCTTTAGGCTAAATGCTAACATAGTTTGAGACCAAAATAGGACACCATACAAAATACACAATTAGCCCTGAATTGCATGTATTCTCATTCTCCGAGGTGATTTGTTCTGACTTATGTCATTCTTATCACAGCCATAACCTTTAGTCCCTGCATTAATAGTCATTTTTATTTGAAATATTCATTAAATGACTATTGTGAGAAAATATTACTGTGATAAAATGCAATGATTCTTTGAATGGGACTAATAGCAATTGTAGCGGTCATATACTGCCTGCAGTGTATGAATGTGTTTTGCTGTTTAGAGATTTTATGACACTTTAATTTTGTTTCTCACAAAGGGAGGTCACTCCAATTGTTAGTGACCTAAGAGCGACATGGATGAGAATTTAATGTAGATGGCCTTGCTATGAAGAATGTAGAGTTGTCTGGTCATATCAAATGGTGTGCATGTTCGTGTAACATTAAGAATTACTCAATAAACTTCGTTAATATGTAAATAAGCTGTAATATCTATATTTTTATGTTCAACTTGTATTTGCATGCCGTGTCATGCTGTCGGCCATTAAATCAGTGGAGTAATTTTGTAAATTTCATTTTGTTTCAGCCAATCTTCATCTCACTTATCCCCACCTACAGAATTAAGAATATAAGAAAGAGAAAAGCATTGACATGTATTGACTTTCATAGAAGCAATATTCCTGGGACTGCAAAATGACCCACTTGTCTCGCAATACAAATCATGTGACATGCTACAATAAGATATCAATACCAAACACATCAGCAAGAACACAACACTGCTACACCGAGAACATTTCTTTACAAGAACACTTGCAATTCACACTTTAAAGACAGATAGCAAAGATCTCATCTCCAATTTATTATTGATCAATAATTACCTGGAACATTATCTTTATTGAAAAGGTACTGATTGTTACAGACATACTTGTTACAGAGACACCCTTGTTAGAGAGACACTCTTGTTACAGATTCAACGTTGTTACAGAAATCATTGTTACAGAGACACCCTTGTTACATAGACACCCTTGTTACATTGAGATATCCTTCTTATAGAGACACCCATGTTAGAGAGACACCCTTGTTACATTGAGATATCCTTCTTATAGAGACACCCTTGTTACAGATACACCCTTGTAACAGAGACACCCTTGTTACATTGAGATATCCTTCTTATAGAGACACCCTTGTTACAGATACACCCTTGTTACAGATACAGCCTTGTTACAGAGACACCCTTGTTACATTGAGTTATCCTTCTTATAGAGACACCCTTGTTACAGAGATGCCCTTGTTACAGACACCCTTGTTACAGAGACGCCCCTGTTACAGATACACCCTTGTTACAGAGATGCCCTTGTTACAGATACACCTTTGTTACAGATACACCCTTGTTATAGAGACACCCTTGTTAAAGAGACACCCTTGTTAGAGAGACACCCCTGTTACAGAGACACCCTTGTTACAGAGACACCCTTGTTACAGAGATGCCCTTGTTACAGAGACACCCTTGTTACAGATACACCCTTGTTACAGATACACCCTTGTTACAGACACCCTTGTTACAGAGACACCCTTGTTACAGATACACCCTTGTTTCAGAGACACCCTTGTTACAGATACAGCCTTGTTACAGAGACACCCTTCTTAGAGAGACACCCCTGTTACAGAGACACCCTTGTTACAGATACACCCTTGTTACAGAGATGCCCTTGTTACAGATACACCCTTGTTACAGAGATGCCCTTGTTACAGATACATGTACACCCTTGTTACAGATACACCCTTGTTACAGAGATGCCCTTGTTACAGATACACCCTTGTTACAGATACACCTTTGTTATAGAGACACCCTTGTTAGAGAGACATCCCTGTTACAGAGACACCCTTGTTACAGATACACCCTTGTTACAGAGATGCCCTTGTTACAGATACACCCTTGTTACAGATACACCCTTGTTACAGAGATGCCCTTGTTACAGATACACCCTTGTTACAGAGACACCCTTGTTATAGAGACACCCTTGTTATAGAGACACCCTTGTTAGAGAGACATCCCTGTTACAGAGACACCCTTGTTACAGATACACCCTTGTTACAGAGATGCCCTTGTTACAGATACACCCTTGTTACAGATACACCCTTGTTACAGAGATGCCCTTGTTACAGATACACCCTTGTTACAGAGATGCCCTTGTTACAGATACACCCTTGTTACAGATACACCCTTGTTACAGAGACACCCTTGTTATAGAGACACCCTTGTTATAGAGACACCCTTGTTACAGATACACCCTTGTTACAGATACACCCTTGTGACATTGAGATATCCTTCTTATAGAGACACCCTTGTTACAGATACACCCTTGTTACAGAGACACCCTTGTTACAGATACACCCTTGTTACACTGAGATATCCTTCTTATGGAGACACCTTTGTTAGAGATTCATCCTTGATACAGAGACACCCTTGTTACAGAGACACCCTTGTTACAGAGACACCCTTGTTACAGAGACACCCTTGTTACAGATACACCCTTGTTACACTGAGATATCCTTCTTATAGAGACACCTTTGTTAGAGATACATCCTTGATACAGAAATCCTCGCAGTCTATGTTAAACTGTGACATGGTATCTTAGTGGGCTAGTTTAAGGTAAAGTGAATATGGTTTAATGTCATGTTTGTGCACTTAATCTGTCTGAATGTTTGACATTTGTTATAGTCCCAGCCCACTGAGATACCATGCCACACTTTTATCCCCTTAGGGTACCAACAAGTACCAACTTTTATGTCTTTTGGTATGATGTGGCCAGGGATCCAACCACAGACCTTCTACTCTTTGAGCACATGCTCTAAAAACTAGACCACAGAGGTGAACCAGAATAGTGAGTGAGTGAGTGAGTATGATTTTACGCCGCTTTTAGCAATATTCCAGCAATATCACGGCGGGGGACACCAGAAATGGGCTTCACACATTGTACCCATGTCGGGAATCGAACCTGGGTCTTCGGCGTGACGAGCGAACGCTTTAACCACTAGGCTACCCGACCGCCCCTGAACCAGAATAAATTATTCTTCATTTAATAACCAACATCCACAATATACATAAACTCCAGTACAACAGGCTTGTATTTACTTCCCACCATTGTTAACTGATACCGAACAAACTTTGGACACATAAACCAAACCTTCTGTAAAAATAAAGCCATGAAAAGAACTTGTAATGTACTTAAACATATTTAAGTAAAAACATGGAGATGACACAACTGGTAATTGCTTTTAACCAATAAATAATGCAGCCAATCCCTACATGCAACAGTCACTGGCAAACTCAGTGACAAAATATTTGATTCCAAAAAAGAATTGCCAGAATCAGAAATTCTCTGCAAAAAATCCAGACAGCAACTGGAGAGGAGTTTCCTGAAACACACCATGGCTGAGCCAGCAGTCAAGACATGAGCTGTAGAACTGTTTTTCATGTCCATGGTTTGCAGGTGTATGTCAAGATAAGTTGCCTGATAAAATTAGTTTCGTTTTTTGTGAAGTGCTCTTTGCTAGAAAGCTGGTTTAGTGTGATGAAATTTCTCAAAGTTTTCCACACAGCACAGAACTTCCACAGCCAAATCCTCCAGGACACGCTAGTTGACACCAAAGAGCAACTATACAATAATCCATCTTGAATTCGTTTTGGTTTCATGTGTGAAATAGATATTAACATAAATACCTGTGATAATTATCAAATAAAGAAAAATACCATCCTTAAAGATATTCCATTATCAGACATCACCAAATCATACATACATAATATAATACAAAGGTGACTTTCCTTGAAGCAAGAAACAAGGCTCCCTATAAATAATGTTAATTTAAATTCCCATCTTTGACACTTCTCCTCACATACTCCTGTTGTTGGCGTACCTGTTCAAAGCATCTGGCACATCCTCCTCTGTGTTAGAGTGATGCATCTTCTTGCTGTTCTGTCGGGGGGTCATAGGGGACTGAATGCCCCCCCGTTCCCCGCTGCTGTTTTCTCGTGATGTTGAGTTTGTTCCAGACCTCTCCCTGCGCCGTGTTGAGAATCTACTCACAAATGATGCATTGTTCTTCCAGGGTCTTTCTCTGTTACAACCAATGAGAGACTGTTAAACATGTCAAAGAGGAGCTTCACTCAGGCAAATGTGGCAGACCTTGCAAGTTATCAAGTCATACAAATTCAAATAACACTTTGGCAAATCAAAATTTGTTGGTATATCAATCTAACAATAGTGATTACCCATATAATATAGAGATAATTAATGTCTTGTCCATAGAGTAAATGAAGAAGTCACATAATGTGTAAAAATTACATTGCTGAACTATTCATTTTGAATTATGAGAATGCCTTTGGGTTCCATGTTCACTCAATTAAACATTAGGCTAGCCATTCCTTTGTCTATAGTAATATACTCAAGTCTACACATTTCTTTGTCTACAGTAATATACTGTAGGCAACTCATTTTGACTACAATATACCACCATTAGGACATGCAAGAGTTATCAGACTTTGACCATTGATCATCACCCAAGGGGGATAACTCACAAAGTTGGACTAGGGCATGGCACCATATGGGGCTTCCATGTAGCTAGGGACATGGAGTTCTCATCTGCTGCATAACACCGCCACAGGCACTGTATGAGCTGAGCAGCAGGTACTCGGCGACGGTTCAGGTGTTTCTGTCGTTGCTGTTGTTGCACTTTCAAGGCAAACCCTGAACCCAAAATACCCTGGCAAAGGTAATCAAGTAGCACATTACATTACATAACACACCCTATAGAATCTGTTTCAGCAGATAATTTCAAACTCAATATGTTAAGCAATTTTAAGGCATCATTGTTTTAATTGAGCTTCATTAAAATAGTGGCGCTTAACTGGTCACAAAATACAATGTATGTTCCTGACCAAAACATTTTAGTAAGTGAATGTTATCTAGCTAAATAGACTGGTCCGTCCATGGCAATACAACTGCCAGGTCACAGTTTTCTATACATTTGTGTAACATGTATGTTTGTGTATGTGCGGGAAAATGTTTGTGTGATGACATGAATAGTGTTGGACTTACAGCTGGCAATGCAAAGAATGATATTCCCAGAATGGCAGAAAAGGAAGCTATCAACTTTCCTCCCCAGGTGGTTGGCACCACATCCCCGTAGCCAACTGTACACAGAGTCACCTGCAACACAAGGTGTACATATTAACACAAGTGAGTACATTAACACAAGTGAGTAAAGTAACACAAGCATGTACATAAACACAAGCAAGTACATAAACACAAATGTACATATTAACACAAGTGCATACATTAACACAAGTGAGTACATTAACACAAGTACGTAAACACAAGCAAGTACATTAACACAAGTGTATATTCTAACACAAGGAAGTACATTAACACAAGTGAGTACATTAACACAAGTACGTAAACACAAGCAAGTACATTAACACAAATGTATATTCTAACACAAGCAAGTACTTTAACACAAGTGCATACATTAACACAAGTGCATACATTAACACAAGTGAGTAAAGTAACACATGTGAGTACATTAACACAAGTGCATACATTAACACAAGCAAGTACGTTAACACAAGGAAGTACATTAACACAATTGTATATATTAACACAAATGAGTTCATTAACACAAGTGCATACATTAACACAAGTGCATACATTAACACAAGTAAGGACATTAACAAGTGCATACATTAACACAAGTGAGTACATTAACACAAGTACGTAAACACAAGCAAGTACATAAACACAAGTGAGTACATTAACACAAGTTTATACATAAACACAAGTTTATACATTAACACAAGTGTTTACATGTACACAGCTTCACCTGGACAAAACTAAATTTTCAATGACACTATTAAAGATGATAAAGAGTCAATAAAACTGTTGAATCATTTTTCAGTTTAAAAAAAGGGATGAAGTGATCAAAACCATTTGAAGAAACCACTGGGCCAATGTTGATAGAAGATGCATGCCAAGTTTGGTCAGCCCAGATAGGCCAGGTGTTTGGGGGTACCAAACAAGTTGAAGATGCACCTGCATGCCAAGTTTGGTCTTCATCAGCCCAGATAGGCCAGGTGTTTAGGGGTACCAAACAAGTTGAAGATGCACCTGCATGCCAAGTTTGGTCAGCCCAGATAGGCCAGGTGTTTGGGGGTACCAAACAAGTTGAAGATGCACCTGCATGCCAAGTTTGGTCAGCCCAGATAGGCCAGGTGTTTGTGGGTACCAAACAAGTTGAAGATGCATCTGCATGCCAAGTTTGGTCAGCCCAGATAGGCCAGGTGTTTGGGGGTACCAAACAAGTTAGAGATGAACCTGCATGCCAAGTTTGGTCAGCCCAGATAGGCCAGGTGTTTGGGGGTACCAAACAAGTTGAAGATGCACCTGCATGCCAAGTTTGGTCAGCCCAGATAGGCCAGGTGTTTGTGGGTACCAAACAAGTTGAAGATGCATCTGCATGCCAAGTTTGGTCAGCCCAGATAGGCCAGGTGTTTGGGGGTACCAAACAAGTTGAAGATGCATCTGCATGCCAAGTTTGGTCAGCCCAGATAGGCCAGGTGTTTAGGGGTACCAAACAAGTTGAAGATGCACCTGCATGCCAAGTTTGGTCAGCCCAGATAGGCCAGGTGTTTGGGGGTACCAAACAAGTTGAAGATGCACCTGCATAGCAAGTTTGGTCTTCATCAGCCCAGTTAGGCCAGGTGTTCAGGGGTATTGAACAAGTTGAAGATGCACCTGCATGGCACTTTAATTATCACTGGTGCAGTGAATTGGATCCTCACACAATCCATCACACCTCCCAACACAATCCACCACACCTCCCCGCACGATCCACCACACCTCCCCTTACGATCCACCACACCTCCCAACACGATCCACCACACCTCCCAACATGATCCACCACACCTCCCCTTACGATCCACCACACCTCCCCACACAATCCACCACACCTCCCCACCACACCTCCTCACATGAGCCACCACACCTCCCCACACAATCCACCACACCTCCCCACCACACCTCCTCACTTGATCCACCACACCTCCCCGCAAGATCCACCACACCTCATCACATGAGCCACCACACCTCCTCACACAACTTGTGACCCCTCCTCACACGATCCACCAGACCTCCTCACTTGATCCACCACACCTCCACACATGATCCAGCTCAAATCCTCACACGATCCACCACACCTCCCCGCAAGATCCACCACACCTCATCACATGAGCCACCACACCTCCTCACACAACTTGTGAGCCCTCCTCACACGATCCACCAGACCTCCTCACTTGATCCACCACACCTCCACACATGATCCAGCTCAAATCCTCACACGATCCACCACACCTCCCCGCAAGATCCACCACACCTCATCACATGAGCCACCACACCTCCTCACACAACTTGTGAGCCCTCCTCACACGATCCACCACACCTCCACACATGATCCACCACACCTCACATGATCCACCACACCTCCACACATGATCCACCACACATCACATGATCCACCAGAGCTGCTCACTTGATCCACCACACATCACATGATCCACCACCCCTCCTCATACAATCCACCACCCCTCCTCACACAATCGACACCTCACATGACCTATCACACCTCACATGATCCACCACACCTCCATACTTGATCAACCAGACCTCCTCACTTGATCCACCACACCTCCACACATGATCCAGCTCAGATCCTCACACCATCCACCACACCTCCACACATGATCCACCAGACCTCACATGATCCACCACACCTCCACACATGATCCACCACACCTCCACACTTGATCAACCAGACCTCCTCACTTGATCCACCACACCTCCACACATGATCCAGCTCAAATCCTCACACCATCCACCACACCTCCACACATGATCCACTACACATCACATGATCCACCACACCTCCACACATGATCCAGCTCAAATCCTCACACCATCCACCACACCTCCACACATGATCCACTACACATCACATGATCCACCACACCTCCACACATGATCCAGCTCAAATCCTCACACCATCCACCACACCTCCACACATGATCCACTACACATCACATGATCCACCACACCTCCACACATGATCCAGCTCAAATCCTCACACCATCCACCACACCTCCACACATGATCCACCACACATCACATGATCCACCACACCTCCTCACTTGATCCACCACACATCACATGATCCACCACCCCTCCTCATACAATCCACCACCCCTCCTCACACAATCCACACCTCACATGACCTATCACACCTCACATGAGATGTTTTCCACAACATGATAGAGGACAAACAGAGTGGTAACTACTCAGTCCATCTCCATATTCAGTGGTGCCCACCAAGCCCAGGGAATTCAATACAAACTTCACCATGTCTCCATATTAAGCTTCATCCATATTCAAGCATGTGTCTAGCCACGTAATAAGCATTCAGTATGGTCACCTCCAGTCCCTTGAGATTGTGTAACTCGGATTATCATGCACTACCACTTGTAAACTGTCTTTGAATTGTCAACATTAGGGTGTGGGGTGTCTCTAGCAATCATTGGCTTTGTAGAAGATGCAGATGCTTTCAACGGCTTTTAACATGTTTGCATTCCATTTTAAATGTCATCCACTATTATACTACTCAACATCTGCTGAGGACCATATCTTTAACCAAGGATCACTATTTTTGTCCTTAGCAAAGGTTGAGAAGTACATGTTGAATTATAAACAGGCTATTATAATAATAAAAGAAATAATACCCAACTAATGGATACAAAGTTCTTGTTTTTCAAAGCTTTGTGCAACATGTCTTGCCTCCTGCCTTTGGGTATTTGAAGGAAAGAATCTGCAAAGAAATTATTGAATTGGTACGGCCTTTATCTAATTATTTTTCTACCTTCTCCCAACCAGGATTTAAAAAGAATTGAGAATGGTCTGCCCTAACATGGGATTGTTAAATTTGAAGCAGGTCAGTCTTGGTACTAACACTAATGATGATTCATTCCTACTGGGCTAATGGACAAACCTACCAAACATGGTCAATGTGTCATCGATCAAAAGATCTTGCCGACAAGCCCAATCTTGTTCAGTTGAAATCAAGCTAATTCCTATATTAGCTGGAGCTGATCTGAGTAATCCTTGTCTGAGACTTAATCATTGGGATCCATATTGATATGAGGGAGGCACATAGATGCTTCAGTTTGGCCAAGTGTTGCTAGTGGTTGCGAGTTCTGTAACTGGTCGCACATCTATGATAAATGTCCTTTGGCAGGTACAGTTTTAATGGGCTAAACATTAACGACATCCCTGGTATTGAACCTAGTGTCTCTAAACTCTCTCTCCCAAACAAGATGTTGTAATAGCTTGTTTGTTGGTTAATACCACATCAGCAATTTTCCAACAATATCAAGGCGAGTCTGGATCAGATAACACAGCAATTGATATTTTGGATGATCCACAATATTGGGGTAGGATGACATGCTATCAACAAGTCACTGAGCCAGCCCACCTGATTTGTTAAGTCATCTCCAAAGACAAGCATAGTTTGCTGGGGACCATGTCTAACCCTGATTCCCAACAGGGAAACATATACTTGGAAGGGGTGATTCAGGTGACCCAGGGAAAGTTCTCCTTGTCCAATTTCCCAGGGATAAGTATGTCCATGGAACTATTCCTGAGGGAAGCATGTCCTTGGTCAACTATTCCTGGGGAAAATATGTCCTTGGTCAACTATTCCTGGGGAAAGTATGTCCTTGGTCAACTATTCCTGGGGAAAGTATGTCCTTGGAACTATTCCTGGGGAAAATATGTCCTTGGTCAACTATTCCTGGGGAAAGCATGTCCTTGGTAAACTATTCCTGGGGAAAGTGTGTCCTTGGAACTATTCCTGGGGAAAGTATGTCCTTGGAACTATTCCTGGGGAAAATATGTCCTTGGTCAACTATTCCTGGGGAAAGTGTGTCCTTGGAACTATTCCTGGAGAAAGTATGTTCTTGGTCAACTTTTCCTTGGGAAAGTATGTCCTTGGTCAACTATTCCTGGGGAAAGTATGTCCTTGGTCAACTATTCCTGGGAAAAGTATGTCCTTGGTCAACTATTCCTGGGGAAAGTATGTCCTTGGTAAACTATTCCTGGGGAAAGTGTGTCCTTGGAACTATTCCTGGGGAAAGTATGTCCTTGGAACTATTCCTGGGGAAAATATGTCCTTGGTCAACTATTCCTGGGGAAAGTGTGTCCTTGGAACTATTCCTGGAGAAAGTATGTTCTTGGTCAACTTTTACTGGGGGAAATATGTCCTTGGTCAACTATTCCGGGGGAAAGTATGTCCTTGGTCAACTATTCCTGGGGAAAGTATGTCCTTGGAACTATTCCTGGGGAAAGTATGTCCTTGGAACTATTTTTGGGAAAGTATGTCCTTGGTCAACTATTCCTGGGCAAAGTATGTCCTTGGTCAACTATTCCTGGGCAAAGTATGTCCTTGGTCAACTATTCCTGGGCAAAGTATGTCCTTGGTCAACTATTCCTGGGCAAAGTATGTCCTTGGAACTATTTTTGGGAAAGTATGTCCTTGGTCAACTATTCCTGGGCAAAGTATGTCCTTGGTCAACTATTCCTGGGCAAAGTATGTCCTTGGTCAACTATTCCTGGGCAAAGTATGTCCTTGGAACTATTCCTGGGGAAAGTGTGTCCTTGGAACTATTCCTGGGGAAAATGTGTCCTTGGAACTATTCCTGGGGAAAGTATGTCCTTGGAACTATTCCTGGGGAAAGTATGTTCGCGGTCAACTATTCCTGGGGAAAGTATGTCCTTGGAACTATTTTTGGGAAAGTATGTCCTTGCAGGGTATGAAACTCCCAAAATTTTCAGCCAAACCACAGGACTGGCATACTTGCCAGCCCTGACCAAAACCTGCCTGCCCACTATAATCATATGTTTCTCAGGATAATTTAAATAAAACTTTAAATTGAATTCATTGAACGTGAAGTAATGCAAGAAAAGAAATAGCAAACACTTTTTAGGTCAGATTTGTATTTAATATCCTAGAATACATTATGTAAATAATGCTTATCATCGGGAAATATTTAAAATATTTTTACATATGAAATATACCCCGACCGTCGGGCAGGGGGATTTGAAAATCTGGCAGCCCAAGTTGAAATCAACCCGTCTCGGTCGGTCGGGCAGGCAGGTATTTCGAACACTGGTCCTTGGAGCTATTCCTAGGGAAAGTATGTCCTTGGTCAACTATTCCTGCGGAAAGTATGTCTTAGTCAGAGATTCCTTGCTACACCAGGACCCTGCTTCCCAAAGTGATCCAGCTACTACTGTTGTAATTCTCATAGCCCAGCTGACAGCTTTAGCTCTAAGGTCATGTGTGAAAAAGCTAGGAAAAAAGACTGAGGTTTGACCTGATAAATACTCAGTCAACAATATGTGCACTCACTGATGTTTGTAAATAAACATGTCCTGTGCGAATGTCACAACTGTGTCATTGCAATTAATTTTCATTGAAAATAGTATGGTTCCCAGCTATTTATGCTCTGGGTCACCTTTGTGGTGTCTTGCCATACAATCTGTTTCTGATTCCACACAGGACAGGTGAACAATGCCTGTTTGAGAGTATTTCTGTCCACTCACTGAAAGGAATTGCATTGTTACATTAATTTGTTAATATTTTGATTCCTCTCACGCAACTCTGGTATACTGGCAGTGAGTGAGTGAGTGAGTGAGGGAGGGAGGGAGGGAGGGAGGGAGGGAGGGAGCGAGCTAAGCATAGGAGGAAAGCCCAAACTGACCCAGGTCATAAAGTTTGTCACTTTGATAAATGAAACATTGGTATGGGGTTCACAAAAAAACAAGGTTCCTAATCTGGGTAAAACTGAATTCAATTCTACAAACAATGGCTGTTCTGCTTATAGCTTGCTAAAAGTTGTTCTTGCATAAGTGACCCCCTCTTGACTGCCAAACATTTGCAGACTTCCATCATGAAACAGGACCAGGATCCATCAAATATAATAATTTAATTTAAAAGTAATTACCATAATCCGTTCAACAACACTGAACGTCCCACAAACAGGCTTTGGAAACACATTCATCAAGACACAAAAAGAATTATCCAAGTATATCACGAAAGAAAATTGACAGATTTCTTTAAAATTATTTATCTCAAACTGTGTGGCTAATTAACCTTGTCTTCAGATTCATGTCCAGATAAACCTAAACCCTATAATGCAATGAATTGGTTCCATGAGACCTAAATATGCACACATTACATTGCAAAATATTATTCCTGAAACAAAACTGTTGCAAGAAGAATATCTACAATCTAAAATGTCAATGCCTGAGAATAATTAGTCCTGATTATCGGCTGAAAAATATTCCACTGGGCATAAAGGGCAAAACAGTCATATGAATTGAACACTTAAAACCATTGATGATACCAGGTGTTCCTGAAAAGGGTAAGTGAGTGAGTGAGTATGGTTTTACGCCGCTTTTAGCAATATTCCAGCAATATCACGGCGGGGGACACCAGAAATGGGCTTCACACATTGTACCCATGAAAAGGGTAAGAATGTCCTGCCCTAGTGGTAGCACCCGTAACCCATGTAGTCTGCCTGACACTGCACAGCAGTACTCCTGCCATGCATTGGAGGCCTGTTAACGAAGCAGATAATCAAGTGATGGACCAGAAAACCCAGTGTCCTGATATGTATTTACTGATTTGGTGAAATTAAAAATAATATGTAAATTTTGAATTACCATATTTGACATAATAAGCACTCCGCTCTAATAAGCACCCACAGCGATATTTGCTAATATATTGGCTAGTGAACAATCCCAATTAGCACCCCTTCTGATTGATAGATGTACACAAGACTTATGTATTCTCGTATAATACGTACTCGTGTGTTAACATGCATTGTTAATTATGGTCAATTCTGGAAAATATATCTGTCGTGTATAATACACACATACTTTTCTTTTGTATAATTTCAGGCTGTCAGCATCAACCACGAAATTTACGATCTTTCAACTCTTTTTTCTCACCAACATTATATTCTAATAAGAGACCCCTATTTCTTATTTTGAGAGAGCCCTGGGTGCTTATTACGTCAAATATGGTACATCTGCTGGGTACAAGTGCAGAGATTTTACTGCTTATAACTAAACAAAAACGTTTCAGAAATATATTCTATTTGCAATACAGTAGGGTGCAGTCTCGTCCCAAACCTTTCTTTTGTAGTTGACTCAGAATAATTGATAAATGCTACTCCTGAATTTATGATGAAAATTGGGAACTCCAGTCCACCAGCAGAGTAAATATCAAATCCAGTTCAAGTAAATACAAAACGTCAATGCCAGAGAATGACAAAACAGATGTGAAAACATTCAGACACGCATTGCTCAGGTTAAAGGTTTGATGCAATAGGGCCTCTGTTGACATTCAAAACAGTTTCAGTTCTGAGATTCTTCATTGGCATATAGAAGTTGGACATAATTACGATGAGGAGTATAAGGAATAACAACCTCTTTATTATACATACACAACATTTCAGGGCTACGTCTTGCCCCTGTACTGCTTCAGTACTGTTTCTTAAATAAAAGCGACAAAACCCCTCCATAGCCACAAGAAGTCGATTGTACGATTTAGACTGCTTCATCAGCATGTGAATCATTATCAAATAGTGATGAAACCAGGTGTTCGCGTAAAGTTGAGCTTATCCTGACTCACCGTAAGCACCCATCACAAGCGCATGCAAAGGCAAGTCAACTGTTCACCTGAAAAACCTTGGAACTTATGGTACAAGTAAAAACATGGAATTGCATTGGACATCATTTTTGTAACCGATGAGCCAAATTTGAAAATGCTCTCCACATGTCTACCATAAAACTTTTGGAAAGCTTTACTGAGGCAACACTATTTTCATTTTTTGGTTTTTAGATCAGAAAATAAATAACCAAAAGCCAGAAAATTAATCAAAAATATTCTTTATACCGGGGTATATGTTTTTAGTTCACAACAGCTCTATCTTTGATTGATTAGAAAAACTGAAAAATTGAAAAAATCTGACAAAATGTCAAATACATTACATGTAGCCTCTGACCACTGCATACATATTATCAACAGTACACAGAGGTAAATTGGACACATTAGGTTGAGTTAACTTTCATTTTTAACCAGTGAATCAACAAATTCAAAAAGTGCCAATAAAAATTTAAAAAAACAGAAATGTAGTTATAATTCAATTCTGCTTATAGCAGACACAATGTGTGGATAACAACTTCCTTAATGCACTTTTCAAAAACATCTCATTCTAATTGCTCAGTAAAGAAACTGGTAAAAAAGGTAAAAAACAAGGATATGGCCTTACAGCAGGCACATTCCATCCATTGCCTGCAATATCTACAGCAGATCTTGACAGACAGAAAAGTTGATACAGAATAATGAATGAACCAGTGTCCCTAGAGAACAAAACCCTGTCTTCTCTAGCTGAACAAATTACAGATATGAAGTCAAGCACCATGTCTATAGCTGAAGTGGCTGTAGAGCAATGGTATTGCTCTCTTGTCTGGACCTGCAGTTGATTAAGGCCCACCTAAGGACACACACTTACTCCTAGTTGGTAGGCACTCTACAGCTCACTGTGCAGGTTTGGCTAGTTGATACATTTTATTACCAATGTTATTACCTCGCCACGTTATTAAAACTTAAATACCCTGATGTACTGGAGGATTATAGCAAATGTCTCTTTTCAGGACCATTTTTGGAGTGTTGATTGCACCAACTGCCTCCTTTCATTGCCTGAAATATCTTTACTTTCCATAATATTTTTCATTAAATGTTTAAATGTTTCATAAATATTTCTGAAATGGTTGATGTATTCAAAGCAAGTATCACTGGCAAGTTTGCAAATTATCCAACATGGGAAAAGATGAAATTACGTCAGGAAACCTGAGGTCATTAACAAAAATAATGTTTCTCATCAGAAGCTTATTTTCAAAATGATCAGGCCATTAGTCTTGTTTGGAACTTTCTTCTACGAACACAGAAAACTATTTGAATCTCAGTTTAGTCATGCCAGAATAATTTGGGCAAGGAAAGTTAACTCTTTCCTCTTAAACCATAATGATGATTTAACACTATTGTTGTTGCTGTTGATTCTAAGCCAGAAATTTACCATCTTGAACTTGTAACACTGATGAAACTATAGGTCATTATGCAAAATTATAGGGAAATTACATATTAACCATAATCAACATGGTTTAAATCAGAGAAAAGACTTGAATCTGTTGATTATGAAAGTGTAATGAACTCGCCCCTTAGTATTATAAGTACTTTCTAGATTCTAGTTCTGGAATCAACAGATCTGAGTGATTTCTCCATTACAAAATGCAAACAATATTGATATCTTAAAGCTATGAGTTAAGCCAGTTAAACCCAGAATTATGTATCAGGAAAAGATTGTTGATGCTGATGTTTTATATGACAATTCTTTACCGGGAATTCACTGGCCATTCTGAATGTTACAGTGACAAAACGATAGGTCACTATGCAAAATCATAGCGAAATTATACATATATATATCAACCATAACATTGTTTAAGTCAGAGAAATCACTTGTATTTATTGATTCTGAGAACATGACATGACATACTTTCATTCATTAATGTAATTTTAGAAACTGTGTAGCAATACAACCGTATGAATGTAAGGCCCTATTTATATAATAGTGCCAAACGATTTGCAGCCATCTTGCATTGACTTAAGCACTCACACAACCAGAAACCTCTATATAAACTTTTCGGGAACTGTATGTAAAATGGAGCAATTGGCATCAGATACAGTACAGAAAACAGAAAATAGATGACCTTATTTGCATATTTCTTAAATACACTGTTACCAACAGTGTCACGGTAGCGCATCCTGATTAAAAATATATACATTACAGAAGTACCAACCAGTTCCAAGCCTCAGATGTACAAACAAGCTCCAACTATGTGCTTCAACTTTCAAATTTCACATTTGGTTCCTGATCCTTTTCCTATTCTGCACCATAGTTAGTTATGGAACACCTTACCACAGTCTATCAGGCTATCTTCTCCCTTCCAAGTCTCCTTCAAATCAAACTTGGAAGCCCGTCTCTTCAGGAAAGTGTACTGCACAACCCCTATGTAACGTTAATGAGCACCTATTGACAAGTGGACACATGTAATATACATATGAATGAAAACGAGGCCGCATCAAAGGTTTGGGTGATCCTGGTACAGTCAGTCATTATCTCATAGCCCTTGCACCCTCTTCACGCAGCGAATGGGTTTCCTGCCAGGAAGCCCTGCCAAGTTGAACCCACCAAGAACTTTTTTGAGAATGTGAAGACTCCCCAATACTGCAGCCTTCTGTATTACCCAGATTGTCATCAGGACTGTATTCCTGGCAGCAAAACCGGGTACTCTCCCAATGTCAGTCAACAGATTGGGAGAGACCAAACTGGAGGCACCCAAAACAATCGGGAGTCGGACAACTTGGTACTTGGGTTGCAAGTGTGACATTTCGAAAGTGAGCTTCGCATATTTGTCATATTTTTCTTGAATCTTGTCAATCACATTTAGTATCAAAAGGGACAGAAAATTCAATGATATAAATGATTACATCCGATTCATAAAATGAAAGGACAAAATAAGGTTTCTTGGCCTGGATAGGTCGGAGGCTCTATGTGGGCCTATTCCAAAGAATTTTATATTTATCATTTTCTATGATGCCCTCTACATACTCTGGCTTGTACCATGGATGGACCTCTATGTCGAAACCACAAGTATTGCAACGACGGTAATAAAAGAATCAAGCCAATCCATCATGTCGCTTAAGATACTGTGTTTGTGCCAAAGCTGGCCATCCACTGACAATGTGTTGGACAGTCTCATTATATTCATTGCATAATCTATGTTTCATATTTACACATTGACAGTTTCGAGTGTGAAGTGACTGGTCTTGAGCAGCAAACAGAAAGCCTTCTGTTTCACTTTTCTGGCTAGTCTAGCGACAGACTCTGAGGGGTTGCTGTTCCTCTCAACACATAGCACATTAACTCGATGCAGTGGTTGTTCAGATGGCCTCTCCTTGAAAAACGGGGCGATTTATATTGCACTTTCTTGGTTGACACTCATTTCTGTACCTTCCAGCAGTACAAAACCATCAACATTGACATTGAGATTTTGTCCCACATCCTTGGCTCATTAAAATGATAGTGGAATGCCTCGTTTTCATCATGAGTTTTGACATCCTTCACAAGAGGATCATCAGAAAAATAAATGTGTGCAAAAGTGCACAATACAATTCTATCATAAAGAGCCTCCATGTTTAACAAACCACACCATCCCATTATAACTGGTAAATACAAGTGATTGGGGGAAGAGCGATTATTATTATTATTATTTCTACATGGTAAGGACTCACAAAGTTTCACTGAAACAGATTGTGATATCAATGCAAGCTTACATGTGTTTTGCAGATCACGTGAAAAAGACAACAAAATCCATTCACTCATTCACAGTAGGAAAATAGTGGCTGAATAATATTTGTTTTACAAATTGTTTTCCTTTACAAAGAATTTGGGATATCCTGTTCAGCTTCTTAGTAACAATGACTTACAAAAACATATGGTCTTAAGCGGTGGAGTCAGAACTACTCCAGAAACACAATAGAGGTAATGCATGTCAATCAATTTATCATGATTTATTTCAGATAAGTATTGATTGTGACTTGATGACAGATTAGGGCTTCCAGAGAACAAGCCTTGTCGTTCTTCAACTCCAAGGCGTTTATAGTAATCACTGTCTTCACATTACACCAGCAGTTAATCAGGCCTGCCTTGTTCTTTCTTCCTACTGACGAGGCATTAGATGATCAATTTAGATTATGTTTTATCTTGTATTTGCAGAATGAAGATCGATTTGGGCACACACTTTAACGATGCTTCAAGCTTTACTTTTTTGTCTTCAATCATTATCCACTTTATGCAAGCAATCTGTGACTTCACCGGCTGTTCAGTGGATGTGTTTGGCTAAATGTGTGTGTGCAGCGTAATGGTTGGCAACACGCTTCAATGGGTCTGCCTCCATAACAAGTCTTATAACTTCCGTCCTTCTTAGAGCTATGACTTTCATAATCTCATGATAACTGTATATCAATGGTGTTCTGAATCTTTTCTTTCTTATATTCTTTCTAAACATCTTTTTTTATCCTTTGTAACGATGTTTCAGAGATATTTCTTGAGCCTTCATCAGTTGATACTGAGTAAGCTTATAGAGTTATAATAACAAGGAGCTGACTCTGGTGACACTAACAATAAGGCAATCAAGATGTTCATATGTGGTTGATGAAATGATTAAACCACAGTGGAGTCACACTGGGTAGGTAGGTGCCTTGGGCTCTGTTAATCACTGGCTTCTTTCTTTGGATTTCAATAGTTTCTTGAAGTTTGCTCTTTTTCCAGTGACTGATGTTGGTATTGATAATCTTGCATTGTTGCCAGGAATATGATGGGCAGGATTTCTAATGAGATGTTCAAAAGGGCAGATTTCGTGTCAAATTATGCAACAGAGGTCCTGTGTTCTTTTAAACTGGTGGCTATGGACTGATTCACATCTCCACGCTCACTTGTGTTATTTATTACAAATTATTAGAAGCAGGGCCAAACCACCTTCAAAACATTGTTTTGATTGAAAACCTACGCCGAAATGCGAATAACAGACTTTCAAGCAGAGAATTAGCAGTCAGAGGCCAGAACTTCATGCATTTCTGGCTGATTGAGCGATTTCATGGGTCAGAAAGACCAAAGCATGCAAGGCATGTCATGTGCTCAGTGGCCGTATGAGTGTGAATGCGTAATGGCTGACCCTGTACAGTAAATCCAACTACATGGACTGTCATCATAAAGTGCAGGATTGTGTGAAACCGTGCATGAATTGGCACTTCTCAATCTGGACAAGGAATGAAGAAGGTTTAAGCAACATTATAAGTTCATGTTCCAAGTTCTAGTGACTTAGTAGGGCGGTCGGGTAGCCTAGTGGTTAAAGCGTTCGCTCGTCACGCCGAAGACCCGGGTTCAATTCCCGACATGCGTACAATGTGTGAAGCCCATTTCTGGTGTCCCCCGCCGTGATATTGCTGGAATATTGCTAAAAGCGGCATAAAACCAAACTCACTCACTCACTCACTCTAGTGACTTAGTAAGGGTGATGAGTTACCAGAATCATGAAACTTCACAGGAAAGTCTCCAAATCATCTGTGTAGTGACAAACATCTAGCCCCACTACATTACTGTACAACCAGCATGGAGAACTGAAATGTCTTGTTGGCCCAACTGCCACAGAACGAGAAACTAAATACTGTGGTGATATGACAAAGATGTCTTCGTTTGTTAAGTGTGTTTATTCACTGGAAGTGTAGCTGTGTACAGGAGTGTGGCTGAAGCCATGTGCTTCCAGCCAGCAGCATACTCGTGAGAGTTATCTCCCCTCATGTCTTTGGCTGGGGCCCATTTAAGGATGGGGCCCACTTAGGGTTTAGCTAATACCACATCTCCCTTTGTTAAGCACAAAAGCAAGTTAAAACTAGTAATAAAAGAATAACTGTTGATGCTGAACTATACATCACAAATAATAATGTCCTTTCCATTTTTTTTGGAGTAAACATACATTTGAACCTCAGTGTCTTTTACTGAAATCAAACACAATGTAGATTTAAATCTACTGAACTGTTAACGACTAACATGAAACAATCATGTTTCTTAACTGACTACTATTCATTTTTCTACAAATCAAGTCTGTCAGGTTTAACTGAAACCCTTCCGGATCTGGTCAGAGTCACATCAGGTGGAATGTCACGCTGCACACTTGATGGTACACCAGACGAGACATTCAAGGGCTGTGACCTGGCGTCTGTGTTTGTTGGCTGCTTTCCTGGTACAGGAGTGAGGTGTCTACGATTCCTGCGCAGAATGCTATCACCTGCCTTGATGTAGAATGATCTTGGAGTTTCAGCCTCCTTGTGGATTTGACCTTCTCTGATGAATCCACTGTCATTAACAAGCACTGTATCTCCCTCCTTCACCTGGGGAAGAATGCGTGATCTGTGACGAGAGTCATAGTTCGATTTTTGACGCTGTTGGATTTTGGTAAACGACGACTTCACTTCCTGTGAAGATGGTTGATTAGCCTGAAGTTAAGATGTATGAACTGGGAGAGTTGTCCGCAAGTTGCGTCCCATCAAGAGCTGAGAAGGGCTGAATCCATTTTGTAACGGTGTACTCCTATAGGTGAGGAGTGCCATGTAAGGATCAGATGATTTCTTCAAAAGTTGCTTCACAGTTTGAACTGCTCTCTCTGCCTCACCATTACTTTGTGGGTAACTCGGGCTACTTGTGATATGAGTGAAGCAATAGGTCTCAGAAAATTTCTGAAAAACATAGGACGAGTACTGTGGACCGTTGTCCGAAATCACAATGTCCGGAATACCGTGTCTTGTGAAAATAGATTTCAGATGGTTTATCACACTTGCAGAGGTAGTACTGTCAAGTTTTGCAATCTCAATATACTTTGAGTAGTAGTCCACTACAAGTAAGTATGGTATGGAATCCAGTTCAAATAGGTCTGTCCCCACTTTACTCCATGGGCGAGATGGAATTTCTGAAGATCTCAGAGGTTCAGGTGGGTTTGGTCGGAATCGCGCACATGTATGACAACCCCTAACTACATGTTCTATCTGTGTGCTGATGCCTGGCCACCAAACTGACTCATTTGCTCGCGCCCTGCACTTAGTAATACCTTGGTGAGAAGAATGCAAAATGTCAAGAATTTCAATTCTCATGCAAGCTGGAATTACCAGTCTTACTCCCATCATGAGTAGCCCATCTACTACAGTGAGATCCCCTTGATATGGCCAGTAGTTTCGTGCACAGTCCGGCAGAGATGTGTATTTTGGCCATCCATCAGTACAGTATTTCATTATGAGTTCACATACCGGGTCTTCACGTAGTTTGAGACGTATCTCATCCAGTCGTTGATCTGTTGCAGGTAATGTAGCAAGAACAGAATCAACATAGATATTTGTGTCCCTCAGAAGACAAGACTCTTGGCTTGAGAGTGGAATATCCGTCGGCGCTCTAGAGAGTGCATCCGCTGAACAAAGCTGTTTCCCTGGTACATGTGATATAGTATAGGAATAGGCCATGAGGCGCATCTTGAATCGCTGTATGCGAGGTGGCAATTGGTCCAAGCTCTTGTTTCCCAACAGAGAAAGAAGTGGTTTGTGGTCAGTGTTTATGTGAAACTGTTTACCTAGCAGGTAGTCACGAAAACGTTCACAAGCCCAGGTAATTGCCAACGCCTCTTTTTCCACTTGTGCGTAGCGCCTTTCTGTGTCCGTCATTGATCTAGAGCAGTAGGCTACTGCTTTATATACTCCACTGCAGTCTTTCTGACAGATCACTGCCCCCAATCCAAATGAGGAAGCATCGGCTGAAACACAAGTCTCCGCATTTGGATCATAATGTCCGAGTACTGGAGCAGATGTCAGTTGGTCCTTGATAGACTGAAACGCAGAACGCTGTGGTTCCTCCCAGACCCAAGCTCTGTCCTTGACAAGGAGTTCGCGAAGAGGTTGTGTTTTAGATGCAAGATTGGGTACAAACTTTGCCAGCTGATTAACCATACCGAGAAATGTCCTGATATCAGAGACTTTCTGTGGCTCGCTCATCCTGGTAATAGCATGAATTTTGTCTGGGTCTGCATAAATGCCAGTGCTGTCAATTATGTGTCCAAGGAACTTCACTTTATTCTTTGAAAACTGACACTTCTCCAGATTAAGTGTTATGCCTGCATCACGCAATCTGCTCAAGGCTGCCGCTACATGCTGATCATGTTCGCTTTCATCATGACCATGAATCAGGATATCGTCCATCTGGCACACAACTCCATCTAGACCTTCCAGAACCTGTTGCATTCTTTTCTGAAAATGTTCTGGTGCTGACGAGATGCCAAAAGGTAGGCGGTTAAAACAATACCGGCCAAAGGGTGTATCACAGGTAAGTAGTGAGGAATCTGTGGATAATGGAATCTGGTGGAATCCAGAGTTTGCGTCTAGTTTTGTGAACACTTTAGCTCCACTCAACTGACTTAGTGTGTGATCCACAGCAGGAAGAGGGTGATATTCTCTCCTCACAGACTCGTTCAATTTAGTCAGATCAACACATTCTAACCTTCTCTGAAGATTTTGGGACGACCACCATACCAGCACACCAGTCGGTAGGACAGTCCACTTTAGATATGACACCACTGCTTTCCATTGATTGGAGCTCCTGTTTCACTTTCTTCATGAGAGGTAGAGGCACACGTCTGGGTGTTGAGATAGAGAAAGGCTTAGCATCCTCTTTGAGCTTGATAGTATATTCACCTTCCATCTTTCCTAGCCCAGTGAACAGTTTGGGAAACATGTCTTTCCATTTGTCCCCAACAACGCTATCAATGCGGCTGACAAGGTTGAGAGCTTGAATTGCGGGTCTACCCAGCAGAGAACGAGTAAGACCTCTGGCGACATATATGTTCTGCTCAGTCACAACATCACCGTACACAGTTTTAAGTTTTGCTCTGAATTTTCCAACAACATACAAACTAGAGTTAGCTGGACCGTACAGTCTCTTGCCACTTTGCTGAAGTTTTGGAAAAGGCTTAGACACATAAAGGTCATAGGGAATTACGGTGACGTCAGCACCCGTGTCAATCTTAAAGTCACGAACTAGTCGTGAGTTAACCTCAAGATTTACAAGCCAAGGCCGTGATGGATCAGAGCTTTCACTATCAGCACTAATGGAACCAAGAAAAGCATATTCCTGCTCGTTGGTACACTCATTGTTAGACCCTTGTTCGAGACGAATCTCAGATAGACCCCACCGTTGACTCCTGCATACTACATCCCAGTGTCCAACTTTACGACATTTCCGACAGGTTGACCTGGTTGCAGGACATTCTGCTCTTGGGTGTGAATCTCTACCACAGTATGAACATGTGGGTTTAGGCTTTGCATTGTTAAAAAATGGACGAGGTGAAGTCTTGGGCTTAGTTTTGCCACGAGGTTTCTTGCCTTTGCCTTTAGGAGTGACAAGTTCTTCAACTCTTGAATTTCCACTTGCTGTATTCAAAGACACATTGCCTCGAATCACAGGTTGCTGCTTGTGGATAATTTCAGATTGTCTGGCACTTGTGACAGCTTTCTGTAATGTTAATTCAGAGTCGTGCTGAAGTTTTTCTGATAATTTGAGGTCACGGATTCCAACGACAATTCTGTCTCGAATCATCTCATCATGAAGTGCGCCATAATTACAGTTTTCTGCAAGAGAATAGAGATCTGTGATGAAACTATCAACTGGTTCACCATCTCTCTGTACACGCTGGTTAAATTTAGCTCGCTCAAATATGACATTTCGACGAACAGAAAAGTACTGATCAAACTTAGCTTTGACAATAGTATAGCTCGTCTGTTCCTCTTCAGAGAGAGTGAAAGTCGGCAAAATGTCATCAGCTTCTGCTCCCATCAGGTATATGAGCTGATTTACTTGGGTTTCTTGGTCTTTTGTAGCAAGCTTGGAGGTGATGCGATACCGCTCGAATCGACGGATCCATCTTGTCCATCCCTCTGTGTTAGAGAAATCAAATTGCTCAGGAGGAGTTATTTGAAAGCTTGCCATGACAAAATCCTTCTTCTGACACCATGTGGTGATATGACAAAGATGTCTTCGTTTGTTAAGTGTGTTTATTCACTGGAAGTGTAGCTGTGTACAGGAGTGTGGCTGAAGCCATGTGCTTCCAGCCAGCAGCATACTCGTGAGAGTTATCTCCCCTCATGTCTTTGGCTGGGGCCCATTTAAGGATGGGGCCCACTTAGGGTTTAGCTAATACCACAAATACTAGTGTCATAGCACTTCTTTGTCCAATTGCATGCAAAGTTTCATTCATGTAATGTAGGAAGTTTCTGAGAAAAGTTGTCCCCATTTCACACAGCATACCGGTACACTTAGTTGAAATGCATGGAGCAAGGGCCATAACTCAGTGCTGACAAGATAGTATCACTTAGATCTTCTGAGAAAACTTGTCCCCATTGCAGACACTATGCACTAAGTTGAAAAGCATGGAGTGAGGGCAATAAGTCTGTAAAAAATATTTTTTATGGCACCAATTTTCAAACTCAGTCCCACTGAAAAAGGAGTGAGTGAGTATGGTTTTACGCCGCTTTTAGCAATATTCCAGCAATATCACGGCGGGGGACACCAGAAATGGGCTTCACACATTGTACCCATGTCGGGAATCGAACCCGGGTCTTCTGCATGACGAGCGAACGCTTTAACCACTAGGCTACCCGACGGCCCCACTGAAAAAGGAGATGTAACATATTGTTTCCGATATAGACATCTCCTTAAACATCAGACCAATTTATGTCACCATGCTCGCTTATCGTGTCATCCATTACAATATCCATGGAAAAGCATTTCAGGTGTTTCACTGTGACAACTCAGGAGTCTGTGACCTTTGGAAAATGGACAAATTTGAGGAAATTGCAGTGCCCACTGAGATACCATGCCTCAGTTTAACACAGACACAGTAAACTGACTTGAGCCTATCAGTCTTTGTTTTATACCCTCAATGCTGAGTGCCAGGTAGGGTGACAACAAGTGCCATCTTTTAACGTTTTGTCGTGTGTCATGGCTTGGGGTTTGAACTACCAACATTCTGCTCTCAAACAGACTGTCTTCCACTACACCATAGAGGCAGTTCCATGTCAATGGGTCAGTGTGCATTGATTTTACTTTCTCAGCCCCAACAACACTATGGTCAGGACTCAAACTGAGTAAAAACCTGTAACTATTAAATCTTCACATAACCAAGATGAAAAATTAAAATCCAGTAAATATTGTTGAACTATTGCAGGATATATTCACCAACATTTGACATAATGCAAGGAACAGTTAGATACACTAAAAAACTACAAACATTTTATAGGTAATAGGATGGAATCTGTCACATATGACCTAAATACCACATGATCTACTGCAGGAACAACTTGTCAGAACCCTCCCTAGCAAGAGATGAGATTAGCCACAAATTGGTGCAAGCAGTTTGTCTAGTTTCTGTTTATTGACCAGAACCTTGGGAGAAGGGAAATAGAGACCACATCCTTCTGCCAGAGAATCCCCTGAAAGGTCATGAAGCTGCCTCCTGCTCAGGTAGAACAAAATGTTTATAAGTGACTAAAAGTGATGGCTACACCAGCATCTCCAATAGGGCCTTCTGAGAAGATTCCGGGGTAGAATAGGGCTTCAGCAACCTATGCTTGCCATAAAATGTGACTATGCATGTCGTAAAAGGCGACTAACGGGATCGGGTGGTCAGGTTCGCTGACTTGTTGAATGCATGTCATCGATCCCAATTACCTGGATCGATGCTCATGATGTCAATCACTGGATTGTCTGGTCCAGACTCGATTATTTACAGACCGCCATCATATAGCTGGAATATTGCTGAGTGCGGCGTTGAACAACAATCCAACCAACCAACCAACCAACCAATAGGGCCTTCTGAGAAGAGTGGAGTTGTTACTATGAGATGGGCTTTCTAGGCTCTGGGTATCCTGGTATTGAGAAACAAAGGACATGCAGGGCTTCACAAGAACTAGGTTCCCCAAGAGAATAGGACGATGGTGCTGCCTGACAGATGAAGAACTAGACAACTGGTGAGAGAGAAAGGTTTCATGAAGGACTGCTTTTAGCTCTAGTGCCCGTACCACTGGACATGAGCACACAAAGCACTTCCAGGAACTAGTTAATTCTCTCATGTGCCTCAGTGAAGAACGTAGGCATCAGCCATGCCAAATTAATATTCAAAATTTTTGCTGTAGTACATATGTTGGGTTCATTCATTATAAGGAGCATTTTACTTGAGAAGTGTTATACAAATTGTGATGCCTTGGGTGGATGCAACCAGTTCTTTAAATTTTAAACAACAAACACTTCTTGTTGCTACAGGTGATATATCTGTGTACCATTTTACCTTATCTTCAGTTACTTTAATGAGTTGCGAGGTATAAACTAAAAACAGTTAAAAAACTAAAGATGTTTATATTCATATAAGGAAGGATTATGTTCCAGCATTTTTATTTAATATGGTTTTCACGTACACAGCAAAACATCAGTCTATCAAATCTTTGGTCATCCATTCTGACCACAGCGATAACACTGACTTTATTTATATCACAATGGGTGAAGAATTAAAATGGATCCAATCGGCCAAGTACATCTAGAAACGAACAAGGCTGTTGTTACTGTTAATGTCCTAGATACAAATCAGCTGCTGAAATGATCAGATTCGACAGGAGACAGAACAATGCATCTTAACACATGCATTGCCAGGCGAGGATAAACACACCATCAACCCTGATCACAAGGCTCTCTTTTCATTTCACTGCCAAAAGGCAAAGACTTAATGACATTAAGTCTGGCTAGCTGACTTCACAATGGCCATATCTCACTCAATAATCTGCTAAGTGACTTACATAGGCCTCACATTTGACCGCAGGTCATTTCATTTAGGTTTAACAGGATAAAGAGCTTCCGTACTTGTTGGCAAATGATAAGGATTCATGTTCTTGTCAGACAAAAGGAGACGGGTCTTTTTTTTAGTTTAGACAGGAAATATGTGCTATATCATGTTTAGAAAAAGGAAAGAAAAAAACACTTTTGCCATTTGCATTAGCAAGATAAGCCTTTGTGCCATGAGACTGTAGCTCACCTGTATAATTAGCAACAATCTAAAATGTCAACAAAGACAGCTACTTAACAAAAGCTGCTGTCAGTATCGATGTTCAAATATCGTTAAATATGTCATGTGATGTTTCAGCTTCATTGGTCCATTGGTTCACAAGGAGATAATGTTTACAGTGTGAACAAAATTCATTTTGAGAGGATTTAAGAGCATGGTCAAATATTTTTATAGTTCAAAATGTAAAATATCACGAAATATCATGTGGTTGAGCATGTGGTCCCTGCACATGTATAGTTTTCTGCAAAAATATTCATACGGTTGAGAGTGGTGGCTTGGAAACGAAGACATGAGTTTTTTTAGACCAAATTGTTTCCATGGAAACATAACAAAATAAAATTTAGAAAGATTTCAAAATAGCAAAATGTACCAGTTCAGCTGATCAGTCAAGCAAAAGCCAATTTCTTTTTTGAATATGTTGAACAGTTTAAGTTATACTCTCATTTGATACTAAGACAAAATTGTTTCCATGGAATCGTAAAGATATAATTTGGAAATTTTTTGAAATAGCAAAAGGCACCAGTTCATCTGGTGAGTAATGCATATGCCAAGTTCCATGCCTGGATAATGGCCATAAATGGCTTGTTCAAATGGTACCCATATTGAAAATCAAATTTGAACCTCTTGAACAATTTGGGGTGTTATCGTTGGTGGGAACAAGTGTGTGAAGTTTCGGCTGACATGACAGACAAACAGGCCATGACTTTGGCTAAGAGTTAAATGAGCTACCAAATGTGTCAGTTATATGAACTATTTCAATAACTTTTTGTCACCTGTTCTCCAAACATAAAATTTGACAGTTCTCATGGGCCAACAGTTACTCATACTTGACCTGCTTCTGTTCTGACAAGTTAACAGAAAGTCACCAGTCAACAAAAAGATATAATCAAAATGTCTAGAAAAAACAAAGTATACAACCAGTCACACCTACTTTGAGGACTCCCTTCCCAGTGACAATGACGTTACATGGGGTCAAGTCTGTTCACGGTCCAGACCTCATATTTGTGTAAAGAAATCTTTTAGGGAGCAAATAATCACCTTGATATGGTATCAGTAATAAGAATATCCTGGAGATACACCTTGTTAAGATGCAGTAATGGGCAGATTTTTGAAACACACTTTGATACGTCTGATTAGGATGTGTCTATCTCGGAGTATGTAATTTAACACTTTCTTTCAAATCATGAACCACCAGACTCATTATCAAGCAGCTGCAGACAATCAACCCGATTTAAACTGATTTAGACAGCAAAGCAAAGTGCTTCTATCAACATTCAAATTTAAAACAAGTTTACAATTACAATGCATTGAACAAATGATCTAACAGGCCTTTGAACTGACAAACACAATATATCAACACAACTAGTTAACGTAGAGTCGTTCGCAGTCAGGCTTCACTAGCGGGAGTTTTAGCATCTGAAGCTCACATTCTCCTTACTTCTATAGACATGTGACACTTATGTAAGTAGGAACCTTGTTTTACTTACTCAATGTTTACAAGGTGTATGTAGGTGTATCTGTCCTTATACACATTTTACAATCGAAGAATGATTTAACAATTGGACCACCTTTAGATTCAAGGAAGCTCAAACCTAAATATTGCGCTCCAAGACATCTTACACTGGTACTACAAATACCAGGCCAATCATTCCCATGAGTCCATCACCGGCCCATCGCCTACCAGATCAATTATCGTGAAGTGCACGCGAAATTATTTTGATCAAAAACACCCAAGTGACCAGCGGTCAAAAGGGCCGACTTAAACATGATGATCCAACACCCAGGGGAAACCTGGTCATTAAATCACTTGGCAAGATGTGGTCTGGAACTACACATATAGATCAAGGGCTGATCATTCTGATCTCGAGAGACACTTAGCCAAGATTATCTTTACAAAGAGATTCCCCATTTTAATACATTCTTTGCTTTAGAAAAGATTCAGGCCCTTTAGCATGGTTTGTGATTTTGACATTCAGATGTCTGTCTTGGATCTGTGCTGGTCAATATGAAGATTAGTAGAATGTCAAATATAGAGGAACAGCCACACCAGCTTCTTGTCATCAGAGCTGAGAAAAGGCTGTATGATCAAGGTCAAATTATTGTGTGTAGTTTCCGAGACTCAGTGTTCCTCTTGGTTGCTGTTGACTTTTCTGATGATGTGAATGCTAAGCATATGGAAAATAAATTTTCCTTGTTCAAAAGAATGTATTGATAACCATCAAAAAAGGTCCAAGTGAGAAATATTCCTATTGATGAACCAATCTATCTGAATTCAGACATTTGAAGGGTCATCACATGAAAGGTCAATACTGACCATCTGATGAGTCAATATTCGAGGTCAGTGTTGTTAAAGTGATTTGGGGGTCTACTTTGAAATGTATTCTTTCGTCATGTGGTATGGATTAACCAATGCTACTGCAAGATTTTTAATAGACATATTACAATTCATCTTAAACATGGCCTGCATGACCATGAGAATAGATAATAAAACTTTTCCTGGCCCTAATAAAGTTGTACACATTTGAAAGAAATGAACTTTAAGAGAATTTAATTTTTGTCACTTATTATTAATTTGCTGTATTTAACCCATGTCTCTAAACATATGTGCTCATTATTTCTTTACTAACAAATTACAAAATGGACTTGACTTGTAATGCTTCATTTACATATATTAGAAAACCTTTAGGGAACTCCTAATAACTCCATTGAAGTCTTCATCTCAGCTTGCTTGAGGTTCTTCTCACAATCAGCAAGCCATCATCTTCACTACATATTCTGCTCACGCCATTACGACCGGCTACATGCGACGTGAGGTTTACAAGATATCAGTGAATTGGTGGAAGTCAACTTCCTAGTATTGCTGCTTTTATAACTTGCTCTATCAGCCTGGTATTGTCACTAACTGATGGTTTTGATCCATGAGGAAGATGTCTGCTTGTTCTAAATAAATTAAGACCAGTATTCCAGGTTTTGTTTTGTTTGTGATCTTTAGGTTCTTCAAATAAGATTTTGTTTGTTGGTTTGTTGTTTAATGCCGCACTGAGCAATATTCAAGATATAGTGAGTGAGTGAGTGAGTATGGTTTTACACCACTTTTAGCAATATTCCAGCAATATCACGGTAGGGAGGAACCAGAAATGGGATTCATAAGATATATAAGCGGTCTGTAAATAATCGAGTCCGGACCAGACAATCCTGAGATTGACATCATGAGCATCGATCTACGCAATTAGGATACAATGTCATGCATCCACCATGTCATTGAGCCTGACCACCCAATCCTATTGGTCGCTCTTAATGACAAGCATGGGTTGTTGAAGATCAATTCTAACCTGGATTAAAAAAAATAAAATAAATAAAATATAAATTTTAACCAAGATCTTCACAGGTTCTTCAAATAGCAATTGTCACTGACTTCAGATATATGTAAGCCCAGCTTGCATGGCTAACTTACCACGCCCCACCACAGGGCATCAGCAAAGCTGGAGAAACGCTTCTCACTCCCTTCCTTCCCAAGTAATCCTTTGTGGGCATCTTTCTCTGCCAGGTACACGAAGAAGGAGGAGAAGATGAGGCCAAGGACACCAATATACAAAGTGGTCAACAGCTCCTGCAAAAAACACACATATTTAACATTACCAATGTCTTTATTGATAGGCAGTTGGAGTACTAAGTAAGGATAAGAATTTATGGTTGAACAACTTCTTTATTACAAATAAGAGCGGCCTTTCAGTGTAGGTTCTAACACCGTTAATGGCCTGGCACATGGAACCTACAAACAGGATTAGAAGAACAAGTAATGTATTTGTTTTGTAAGGTCAAAAGGAGATTTGTTTGAGCTTCAGTGAGAATCTGAGTGATGAAATGAAACTCCCATAGTCATTTATGCAAAAATTATATGAGATACTCTGTTGCATCTGATTGAACTTTAGTCCTCATTGGTTTGGAATTGTTTTTAAGTCACATAATAAAAGCTTTGTTTTTGTTTCATTCCAACATGGGAAATAACAAATTGATAATAATGTGAATAATCATGAGATCTGGAGTGTGGCACAATTTGCATCCATATTTCATAAGTCACTTGTAAATTAATATTTAGTTACATCAGTCAGAATCTGCAGTGTTACACATGGGCAAGTCATCACCACACACTGTACTTTGATTTCCATTTGCATATACTGTCCGAAAAAGGAAGGTTAGTTTCTTTCTTGTTTTACGCCACACTGAGCAGCTATTTGACCGTGGTCTGTAAATAATCAAGTCTTGGCCAGACAATCCAGTGATTGACATCATGAGAATCGATCTACGCAATAGGAAGGTCTTGCTCTGGACATATTTGTAAATACAGTCCATTTCTGTCATATAATTTGTTGGGAGAAAACAGTTCCATTAAGAGAAATATGGAATTCAAATTATTAAATTTTACAATATGTAAATTACTTAGGAAGAAAGGATTCAAAGGAAGCATTATTTTCTTTTTCTATACTGAGCTCCATTGTGTTTTCTGGTATGCCTGATTCTATATGCAATGAACAGTGTTTTCATCAAGTATTGACACAGATGTTATGCACAGAGCCATATCAAATTCCATCTTCATTTGAACAGACAGATCTCTACATGCAAAATTCATCAACAACCAATATTAAACAAAGAAGTAGACAATTAAGTGGAGGCATCTGGACGTACTAGAATCATTTTTCAAAACAATTCAATCTTCATCTTCATCATTTGCATCAGCAACCACAGCCCAAAACAAGAAATATTTCAAGATACTGTAATCACACAGTGAATATTCCAGAGTGAAGATGCTTAATTCCCCTCACACCAATGCACTAGCTATCACTTGGACTTAGTTACCTCATCCTACCAGGTACCCATGCTGGGAGAACTCCTCCTACCAGGTACCCATGCTGGGAGAACTCATCCTACCAGGTACCCATGCTGGGAGAACTCATCCTACCAGGTACCCATGCTGGGAGAACTCATCCTACCAGGTACCCATGCTGGGAGAACGCGTCCTTCCAGGTACCCATGCTGGGAGAACTCCTCCTACCAGGTACCCATGCTGGGAGAACGCGTCCTACCAGGTACCCATGCTGGGAGAACGCGTCCTACCAGGTACCCATGCTGGGAGAACTCATCCTACCAGGTACCCATGTTGGGAGAACTCATCCTGCCAGGTACCCATGCTGGGAGAACGCGTCCTACCAGGTACCCATGCTGGGAGAACTCATCCTACCAGGTACCCATGTTGGGAGAACTCATCCTGCCAGGTACCCATGCTGGGAGAACGCGTCCTACCAGGTACCCATGCTGGGAGAACTCATCCTACCAGGTACCCATGCTGGGAGAACTCATCCTACCAGGTACCAATGCTGGGAGAACTCATCCTACCAGGTACCCATGCTGGGAGAACTCATCCTACCAGGTACCCATGCTGGGAGAACTCCTCCTACCAGGTACCCATGCTGGTAGAACTGCTCCTACCAGGTACCCATGCTGGGAGAACTCATCCTGCCAGGTACCCATGCAGGGAGAATGCGTCCTACCAAGTACCCATGCTGGGAGAACGCGTCCTACCAGGTACCCATGCTGGGAGAACGCATCCTACCAGGTACCCATGCTGGGAGAACGCGTCTTACCAGGTACCCATGCTGGGAGAATGCGTCCTACCAGGTTCCGGTGCTGGGAGAACTCATCCTGCCAGGTTCCCATGCTGGGAGAATGCGTCCTACCAGGTACCCATGCTGGAAGAACGCATCCTACCAGGTACCCATGCTGGGAGAACACATCCTACCAGGTACCCATGCTGGAAGAACGCATCCTACCAGGTACCCATGCTGGGAGAATGCGTCCTACCAGGTACCCATGCTGGGAGAACATTAATTGCCTAAGGAGACATGTCTTACAGTTTGGGGCAGGACCAAAGCCCTAGAAACTGGCAGGACCAAAGCCCTAGCAACTGGCAGGACCAAAGCCCTAGAAACTGGCAGGACCAAAGCCCTAGAAACTGACAGGACCAAAGCCCTAGAAACTGACAGGACCAAAGCCCTAGAAACTGGCAGGACCAAAGCCCTTGAAACTGGCAGGACCAAAGCCTTAGAAACTGGCAGGACCAAAGCCCTAGAAACTGGCAGGACCAAAGGACCAAATCCCTAGAAACTGACAGGACCAAAGCCCTAGAAACTGGCAGGACCAAAGCCCTAGAAACTGGCAGGACCAAAGCCCTAGAAACTGGCAGAACCAAAGCCCTAGAAACTGGCAGGACCAAAGCCCTAGAAACTGGCAGGACCAAAGCCCTAGAAACTGGCAGGACCAAAGCCTTAGAAACTGGCAGGACCAAAGCCCTAGAAACTGGCAGGACCAAAGCACTAGAAACTGGCAGGACCAAATCCCTAGAAACTGGCAGGACCAAAGCCCTTGAAACTGGCAGGAATCAAGCTGCCAAACATGGCCACCCATCCAACTACTGTCTGTGACTGATGTTGATTAATTTCAACTGACTGTGTGACCTGTGGACTGTAACACAGCACAAGATGCCACTGCACACAATCATCTATGTCATGCTTATTTTATTTCCATCTTCCTGAGGCAAGGGAGTTAACTGACTGTAAAAGTTCAGTTTCCACCCTTGCTGAACTAGGCTGCAATTATGGAGTTGTATTTTGGCAAGGGTGGAAACTGGACTTTTAGAGTCAGTTAACTCCCCTGCCTTGGGAAGATGATTTTATTTCATGTTTTACATATTTCTATGCAAGGTGCAATGAGAAAATAGAGCCACTCGCCTCTGTCGCTCACCTGAGCAATTGCAACAATAGATCATAAACATCAAAATACAATGTTAACAAGAGAATGACTCCTGTGGACATGCAGAGATGAACTCTGGGAAGACAATGACCTATGATATGACTTCAGTTGAAGTTGTCATGGTCATGCATAATATATGACAATTACCTGAAATAATTACTTGAAGTTTTTGAGGTGCTGATGAAATGATTTATTATTCATCTTAACAGATTAGAATTGAAATAAATAGTCCTAAAGATCACTCAATATTTAATGAACATCACCTTCTTCAACCATGACATTTCAAATGTCTATCCACATCCTCTTCTTCATGTATATATATGATTATTTCCTATTTGGCTCAAGATAAGCATGATCACAAAGACACATGAACTGCCGGGCCAAAGAGAGTATAAGTATACACTTGACATCTGATAGGACCAAACGTATTAAAACATTAGTAGTATAGACAATGACAGTTCTGGCTCACTTCCACTGGAGCCAGATTTATATACCTATACTGCTACTACACAGGAATTTTTTATGCAAAAATGATGATGCGCACAAATGATCGTCATGCTAAGCAGTTGCTATATTTTGCTAAGCAGTTGCTATATTTTGCTACGCAGTTGCTATATTTTGCTGGTGAGCTAGAGCCAATTTAGCTTAATCTCATGACGATCATCAATTTTGCATAAAACATTCCTGTGTAGTAGCAGTATAGGTATAAAAATCTGGCTCCAGTGGAAGTGAGCCAGAACTGTCATTGTCTATACTACTACTACGTATGCAGGCTGAAAACAGTCACCGAAATACAACAATCATACCCATACAAATACATCACCATCGAATATCCATTTCTTGATTGTTTCATCTTTAGCTAACATGGAACATACTTTATTGCCTCTGTTGTATTAGTTTCTTGACTGTTTTTTTTAACATAGAAAACACTACACCCCACTGGGCCTTAGTGTTTGTTTGTTTGTTGGTTGGTTACTTAAAACAGCAATCAACAATTTTCCACATATATGACAGCAGTCTGTAAATAATCAAATCTGGACCAGACAACCACGAGCATGGATCCATGCAACGGATATAAGATGACATGCAATCAACCTAGTACTGAATCTGAATCTAACTGCCCAGGTTGCTGGAGACCTATATTCTCACCTCATGGGTGTAAAGTGTCAATAGCAAAGACATCAGTACATTTCATGTGTGAGTCATTTTGACTTTGCCTGATTGACACTAATTCTGACCCGAGTTCAATAAATTCAGTATGATACAAACACACTCATGTAATCATCTCTAAATATGATTTCTGAAACGAATTGATACACTCAATTCACAAGCTATCAACAAGTTGTCTTATTTCCATATCTGAAAAAGATCAGTCTGGGGCTTGGCAGCCTTCAATCCAATATTGGCAACAGTCTCAATAAGGTACAGTAAATTATGCTTATAACGAACACGCTTATAACAAACAGACAGATATGACAAACTTATTTTTTGTTTCCAACCATTTGTGTATATATGCTGTATATATGCTTATAATGAACTATGGTTATACCGAACTAGAATTAGTGGCCCCTTTGAGTTTGTTACCATAGTTTACTGTAGTTCTTAACATCTGCATAGTTTGATGTGTGTTTCAATAATTAAACATCTTCCTGAGTCAAGGGTGTTAACTGTCTAAAAAAGTCCAGTTTCCACCCTTGCCGAACTAGGCTGGAATTCCGGAGTTATATTTTGGCTGGACAAACGAGTCAATGCATTGTCCAATCAACATTGCGTAGCTAACAAGACATCTGGTTTGTAAACAACATGGATTTCAATGTGCAGATTTCAGTCGACTACAGGATTTGCATAGCATGTGTAAATCTTTTCAGGTTTTAAATCAAGGTGCTCAAGTGATCTGATGCACTTAATGAGTTAAGACCCGTTTTATTAAAATATAGATCTTGATTATCGATCAGATTGTCTTGACTGGGCATCACCATCTTGTTTGAAGCAAATGCAAGTGATATGAGAGGGGGAATCTGATTGGTCAATAGGAGGACACAGAAGGGACATAACTTGTAATAGCCACTGGTGGTGCTACGACCAGGCCTGGAACTTCAGTCTGGTTCATTGGTGGAAACTTGACTTTTATAGTCAGTTAACACCCTCGCCTTGGGAAAATGTAATTAAACAGTTCATTAACTGTTCAGGACATATAAACACTTTGTTGTCGATAGTGTATCAGTCTGAGTCTAGATGATATTATGGTGCTCGTGGGAAACTGAGACCGGGTCACAGTATTATTAGGGTAATTACAATGTGAGGTGAAATGATGCTAATGTGACATTCAGTATTATGTGTGTGTAGGTGTACAAGTCTGGTTTAATGGGTCGTATAGTGCTAGCCCAGCGAGATACCCTGCCGGAGGTTTTAACATGGACACCTGACAAAGACGCTGCATACTACCTCCGAGCTGACCACTCTTTGTTTTATCCCATTAATGCTGAATGCCAGGCAGGGTAACAACAAGTACCATCTTTTAGCATCTTTTGGTATGATGCGGTTGGAGATGGAACCCCCAACCTTCCGTTGTTCGGACGGACACTCTTCCGCTAGACCACGGAGGCGGTCCGGGTAATCATTAACTGATAGTAGGATACATCATGTGTATAAGCAGGCAACCAAAGTAGGTGGCACGTGGTCCTGTTTAGAGCACACAGGTAAAAAGTCAGTTGAAGCGAAGCAATGTTGGGTGGAGGAAGTTGGCTAAATTGGTGACCGAGTTCAGAAGCTTGTCTCCTGATAGTTTCCAGAGCTTTGGTCCTGCCCCACACTGAAGTAGATGTTACATGTAGTGCCTCCTCAGGCAAGAGACACTTTTAAATGTTTACAATGTTCACACAGCAGTGAATGGGTACCTGGTAGGATGAGATGGTCATTTGACTGTACACATCCTATTGCCTCATACAGCAGAGTGGGTTGTATACTCCCAAGGGAGCTGAGAATGAAACTTGAGTGCAAAGTGATCCAGAGGGTAGTAATAACATAGCGCCATGGTAAATGGAATCTGGTGCTCTATCGATGGACAAGGTCTGCTAGGACTACCAACTGTCCTTGATCCCTTTTTAACCCATCATAATGTATGCTGCCATGTGGCAGGCCATGTGTTGCTTAGCATTTAACAAATGACATTTAGTTTCGCAAAATGTCATGTAAAAGTCAACACTCCAACATGTGACAATCTTTATTTCTTATTTCTATTATTTTCAAAAGCACACTGAACATCAATTGTGATTGATGAGGAGACATAAGAAGCAAGAATTCTAAGATTGTGGAAGCATGAAATATATAAAGAAATGTTATATAAATATATAAAAATTCTGAGTATGTAAAGAAACATAAAATGCATACTGTGTTAATAACAAAGTTCAGATATTTTAAGACATATTTACATAACCTTTATATAAATTATTACTTGCCAGTTTAACTTTGTTTCTCAAAACTTTCAGTCTTAACTTAAAGACAACAGGATCAATTTCATATTTAATGTATCAGAGATTTACAAGATTACAGGCCTTTTATTACGGTGATGTTTGCATGGTGACATAGTGAGAAGTGAGTGCATGCGTCTATAAAAATTATTTATCATATCTGATTTATGAATGCATGTTATCACTACATTGACACATTTTAGTATAGTTGAAGGATGAATATTTACAATTGCAAAATGCAAAATAAAACAAACTTTTGATATAAAATAAAGATAACCAAAACTGCATATGAAAAAGAATTGACAATAATCATATCTTAAATCATGAATGATTAACTATTAAGAGTTTGGCAAATCAGGTGACAGGTGATCTCATCAATGGATGATCATCTTTGATCCCTGCTGTTGTCTCATGCAGTACAACTTAGTGCTACACCTCTGTCTACCCCCATAATACATAACTACCATTTCTAATTTAATTGGGGGCACGGGTGGCCCAGTCGTCTAAGGCGCCACGATTCGCTGTACAGAGTTGCGTCCCTTGGGCACACCAGAAACCTATGATTGTGGGTTGAATCCCGGTTCGCCCCGATTATGTTTCTAGGTTTGTCAGCACCATACCCGTGCTCGTGGGTTTCATCAAAGTGGTAAACGTGCATCACTTCAGGCTTTCCTCCCACATTAAGCTGACACGCCGCGATATAACTGGAATATACTGTTAAAAGCGGCATTAAACCCAACTCACTCACTCTAATTTAATGCTATTACTTCTGCATGTCCTTTCATGGATTAATTCAAGACTTCCTTAAATTTGAGCCCTGTTTTATCCTGTGTCAGTGACCTTGACTTTATATGAAAGTTATCCAAAGTTGATGCGATCAAGACCTTGCCCAAAAATTTGGTACATTAAGTTTTGTCAAACTCCAATCATAAATACCTGTTATCACACAAGCGTTTTTGATGCCTTGTTCATATTGAGTAACCTAGACCTGCAATGTCATGCAGTGATACGTCAGAATTTTTTTCTAGGAATATATATGTGACGTCTCTTAACAGCTATCATAAACATGTGTTCAAGTAAGCGTTGTTGTATATTATTACTACCCTTTGGATCAATTTGCACTCAAGACTCAAATTTTAGTGATCACATGAAGCAGCCCTTCTTAGATGATAAAAAAATAAATTTATTTGGCAAACATGAAAAGAGCTCTGCAAGGAATGCTCACCTGTCTGTGAGCCCATACCACAGACCCAAGCAGTTTCCATGTACCTCCACGTCGATCCATCCGGACAAGACGCAGGATCTGGAAGAACCGAAAACCTCGGAGAGAGGAAGTAGCAAACATGTCCTGGGTGCTGCCAACAATCAGAGACACCAGGCTGGCCAGCAGCAGAATGACATCTACAATCAAACAAGAAACCTGTCAGTTCCTTCATGAAATATCTTAAATCTATAATACAATAATAATATCATCTAAAATACAACAATCACAGACACCAGGCTGGCCAGCAGCAGAATGACATCTACAATCAAACAAGAAACCTGTCAGTTCCTTCATTAAATATCTTAAATCTATAATACAATAATAATATCATCAATAATACAACAATCACAGACACCAGGCTGGCCAGCAGCAGAATGACATCTACAATCAAACAAGAAACCTGTCAGTTCCTTCATGAAATATCTTAAATCTATAATACAATAATAATATCATCTAAAATACAACAATCACAGACACCAGGCTGGCCAGCAGCAGAATGACATCTACAATCAAACAAGAAACCTGTCAGTTCCTTCATGAAATATCTTAAATCTATAATACAATAATAATATCATCTAAAATACAACAATCACAGACACCAGGCTGGCCAGCAGCAGAATGACATCTACAATCAAACAAGAAACCTGTCAGTTCCTTCATTAAATATCTTAAATCTATAATACAATAATAATATCATCAATAATACAACAATCACAGACACCAGGCTGGCCAGCAGCAGAATGACATCTACAATCAAACAAGAAACCTGTCAGTTCCTTCATGAAATATCTTAAATCTATAATACAATAATAATATCATCTAAAATACAACAATCACAGACACCAGGCTGGCCAGCAGCAGAATGACATCTACAATCAAACAAGAAACCTGTCAGTTCCTTCATGAAATATCTTAAATCTAGAATACAATAATAATATCATCTAAAATACAACAATCAGAGACACCGGGCTGGCCAGCAGCAGAATGACATCTACAATCAAACAAGAAACCTGTCAGTTCCTTCATTAAATATCTTAAATCTATAATACAATAATAATATCATCTAAAATACAACAATCACAGACACCAGGCTGGCCAGCAGCAGAATGACATCTACAATCAAACAAGAAACCTGTCAGTTCCTACATGAAATATCTTAAATCTATAATACAATAATAATATCATCTAAAATACAACAATCACAGACACCGGGCTGGCCAGCAGCAGAATGACATCTACAATCAAACAAGAAACCTGTCAGTTCCTTCATTAAATATCTTAAATCTAGAATACAATAATAATATCATCTAAAATACAACAATCACAGACACCAGGCTGGCCAGCAGCAGAATTACATCTACAATCAAACAAGAAACCTGTCAGTTCCTTCATGAAATATCTTAAATCTATAATACAATAATAATATCATCTAAAATACAACAATCAGAGACACCAGGCTGGCCAGCAGCAGAATGACATCTACAATCAAACAAGAAACCTGTCAGTTCCTTCATGATATATCTTAAATCTATAATACAATAATAATATCATCTAAAATACAACAATCACAGACACCAGGCTGGCCAGCAGCAGAATGACATCTACAATCAAACAAGAAACCTGTCAGTTCCTTCATGAAATATCTTAAATCTAGAATACAATAATAATATCATCTAAAATACAACAATCAGAGACACCAGGCTGGCCAGCAGCAGAATGACATCTACAATCAAACAAGAAACCTGTCAGTTCCTTCATGATATATCTTAAATCTATAATACAATAATAATATCATCTAAAATACAACAATCACAGACACCAGGCTGGCCAGCAGCAGAATGACATCTACAATCAAACAAGAAACCTGTCAGTTCCTTCATGAAATATCTTAAATCTATAATACAATAATAATATCATCTAAAATACAACAATCACAGACACCAGGCTGGCCAGCAGCAGAATGACATCTACAATCAAACAAGAAACCTGTCAGTTCCTTCATGAAATATCTTAAATCTATAATACAATAATAATATCATCTAAAATACAACAATCAGAGACACCAGGCTGGCCAGCAGCAGAATGACATCTACAATCAAACAAGAAACCTGTCAGTTCCTTCATGATATATCTTAAATCTATAATACAATAATAATATCATCTAAAATACAACAATCACAGACACCAGGCTGGCCAGCAGCAGAATGACATCTACAATCAAACAAGAAACCTGTCAGTTCCTTCATGAAATATCTTAAATCTAGAATACAATAATAATATCATCTAAAATACAACAATCAGAGACACCAGGCTGGCCAGCAGCAGAATGACATCTACAATCAAACAAGAAACCTGTCAGTTCCTTCATGATATATCTTAAATCTATAATACAATAATAATATCATCTAAAATACAACAATCACAGACACCGGGCTGGCCAGCAGCAGAATGACATCTACAATCAAACAAGAAACCTGTCAGTTCCTTCATGAAATATCTTAAATCTATAATACAATAATAATATCATCTAAAATACAACAATCAGAGACACCAGGCTGGCCAGCAGCAGAATGACATCTACAATCAAACAAGAAACCTGTCAGTTCCTTCATGATATATCTTAAATCTATAATACAATAATAATATCATCTAAAATACAACAATCAGAGACACCGGGCTGGCCAGCAGCAGAATGACATCTACAATCAAACAAGAAACCTGTCAGTTCCTTCATGAAATATCTTAAATCTATAATACAATAATAATATCATCTAAAATACAACAATCACAGACACCAGGCTGGCCAGCAGCAGAATGACATCTACAATCAAACAAGAAACCTGTCAGTTCCTTCAAGAAATATCCTAAATCTATAATACAATAATAATATCATCTATAATACAACAATCACAGACACCGGGCTTGCCAACAGCAGAATAAAATCTACAACCAAACACGCAGCCTGTCAGTTCCTTCAAGAAATATCTTAAATCTATAATACAATAATAATATCATCAATAATACAACAATCACAGACACTGGGCTTGCCAACAGCAGAATGAAATCTACAACCAAACACGCAGCCTGTCAGTTCCTACAAGAAATATCTTAAATCTATAATACAATAATAATATCATCAATAATACAACAATCACAGACACCGGGTTTGCCAGCAGCAGAATGACATCTACAATCAAACAAGAAACCTGTCAGTTCCCTCATGAAATATCTTTAATCTCAGTTCCTTCATGAAATATCTTAAATCTATAATACAATAATAATATCATCTAAAATACAACAATCACAGACACCAGGCTGGCCAGCAGCAGAATGACATCTACAATCAAACAAGAAACCTGTCAGTTCCTTCATGAAATATCTTAAATCTATAATACAATAATAATATCATCTAAAATACAACAATCACAGACACCAGGCTGGCCAGCAGCAGAATGACATCTACAATCAAACAAGAAACCTGTCAGTTCCCTCATGAAATATCTTTAATCTCAGTTCCTTCATTAAATATCTTAAATCTATAATACAATAATAATATCATCTAAAATACAACAATCACAGACACCAGGCTGGCCAGCAGCAGAATGACATCTACAATCAAACAAGAAACCTGTCAGTTCCTTCATGAAATATCTTAAATCTATAATACAATAATAATATCATCTAAAATACAACAATCACAGACACCAGGCTGGCCAGCAGCAGAATGACATCTACAATCAAACAAGAAACCTGTCAGTTCCTACATGAAATATCTTAAATCTATAATACAATAATAATATCATCTAAAATACAACAATCACAGACACCAGGCTGGCCAGCAGCAGAATGACATCTACAATCAAACAAGAAACCTGTCAGTTCCTTCATGAAATATCTTAAATCTAGAATACAATAATAATATCATCTAAAATACAACAATCACAGACACCAGGCTGGCCAGCAGCAGAATGACATCTACAATCAAACAAGAAACCTGTCAGTTCCTTCATGAAATATCTTAAATCTATAATACAATAATAATATCATCTAAAATACAACAATCACAGACACCAGGCTGGCCAGCAGCAGAATGACATCTACAATCAAACAAGAAACCTGTCAGTTCCTTCATGAAATATCTTAAATCTATAATACAATAATAATATCATCTAAAATACAACAATCACAGACACCAGGCTGGCCAGCAGCAGAATGACATCTACAATCAAACACGCAGCCTGTCAGTTCCTTCAAGAAATATCTTAAATCTATAATACAATAATAATATCATCAATAATACAACAATCACAGACACTGGGCTTGCCAACAGCAGAATGAAATCTACAACCAAACACGCAGCCTGTCAGTTCCTACAAGAAATATCTTAAATCTATAATACAATAATAATATCATCAATAATACAACAATCACAGACACCGGGTTTGCCAGCAGCAGAATGACATCTACAATCAAACAAGAAACCTGTCAGTTCCCTCATGAAATATCTTTAATCTCAGTTCCTTCATTAAATATCTTAAATCTATAATACAATAATAATATCATCAATAATACAACAATCACAGACACCAGGCTGGCCAACAGCAGAATGAAATCTACAACCAAACAAGCAGCCTGTCAGTTCCTTCATGAAATATCTTAAATCTCAGTTCCTTCATGAAATATCTTAAATCTATAATACAATAATAATATCATCTATAATACAACAATCAGAGACACCGGGCTGGGCAGTAACAGAATGACTTTCCAATACAACAGTCTGTCAGTCTCTTCCTGAGACAGTCAGCACCTAAAGTTTAAAGGCCACTATGTGACTTCAGGAATGACTCCTTGTATCTTATGCTTGTCACAAGATCTGACTAACATGGACATCTGGTGGTCATGCAGGCTCTTTGATCTGGCTCATTGTGTGTCAGTATACCCTGATGACTGGGAAAGCTGATTGACCGCTAGCCCGTCTGACCCAGCATAGATTATTCAACCATCATTTAACTGGAAAAAACATGCAGTTGTTTGTTGTTTAATGATGAACTCAGCTATATTCCAGCTACTTCAAGACGGTACATGAAGGTGGTCTGTAAATAATTGATTCTGGATCAGACAATCCAGTGATGGACATCATGAGCATTTTTCTACATAACTGGTTTATAATGACAAGTATATAATTATCAAGTCAGAGAGCTTGACCACCAGATCCCTTTAATAGCCTGAGACTTACGACAAGCATGGGTTGCTGGAGACCAATTCCTTCCTTGGGAAAAGTTTGTTGTAATTTATCAGGACAAAAATATGGGTTAAGAATAAATTTATCAACTAATTTGCACACAATAAGTCATCATATACATAACATCACATGATATCATGTCTGACCACTAGTGATAACATTTGACCCACCTATTAAGCAGAGAGGTCTTCTCATGAACTTGAGTCTACCCATGCATCCCTGGTACCGGGACCGACACCCAGAGGACCACAGACGTAGACAGAACTCCATGGCGATCCACACCAGCAGCACCACTTCCTGGAATACACAAATCAACACTCCACAATTACAGTCTGTCTAGTCAGTTCTGTAGAATATAGCATTTAATCTTGAGATATTCCAGCTAACATGGCAAAACATTCCCAATCTGTCTGAGGCATTAATTATTCTGGAGAATAAATGGGGCTAGAGAGGGTGATAGCTTTTGCTGAGAAATACTTAATGTGGGTCGCAAAGTGTCTGTATCCTGAAAGAAACATGCAACAAGTTTCCAGTTTCATGAGTTCCTACATACATCAGCAGCATTAAGTGATATTGGTCTAACGACTAAAAACACTTATATAATTAGGAGATAAACATACCGGTACTGTGTTTTCAATGTAGAGCAAGGTGACCTGTAGATTTAACCTCGCTAAATTGAATTTGGAAACGAATGCACAGCGTGAGGTTTCAAATGTTAAATTTAGCGTGGTTAAATCAACAGGTAACCTAGCTCTACGTTGAAAACACAGTACGTTTATCTCCATTCTACCATGACTAAATAAAACTCAAACTCTTTTGTGCTAGCAAAATATATTGAGTGAAGCGGCATGGGTTGAGTTCAGTGTTTTGAGTGGGTTGTCGATGTGAATTACGGATTCGCCGCCAACAGTCTTTAAACAAAATATGGCGTATATGCCCAGGCAGTTTGTTTACACCATAATACTTCACTCAAACATATGACAGGCATTGAAAGCATATAAGCACAGCAACTTGGAAAGCTTTCGTTCTACACCGAATGTCACCATTATGACGTCATATTGCTCATTATGACACAAAAGATATCACATCACAGTTGTACATAGAAAATCGCCAATTCCAAGCTCTTTGTTGTCTCCAAAACATAAATACATTCACTTTGTAGATTTCTATTGTGTTTTCTGCATGAAATGTATTGCCACACATTCTTTGAATATTGCAGTAACCGCAACTTTGCATTTTGTAACCTTATATTGTTGATATAATTATTTAAATATACCTACCGACAATGACTGAAAAAAGGACTATTAGATGAATATTAGCTTCTGCGGTGATGCAGCTGTCAAACCAGCTGTTTCAATCAAAGGGGGCGTTATTGTGATTTAATAGCCCCTGACTGACCAATCAGAATCGAGTAGTTTCCAAATTCATGGTAGAATTAATATTTAATTGGCAGAAAACATCAAACGTGCAACACAGATCATATAAAATATTGGATAGTTTTGCTTATTACATTTTGGCTCACAATGCACAAGATCTATGTCAGGCTGGTCACAAGACTGATATGCTATTTTATCTGAGTAGCAGTTTCCTCAAAACTGAAATTGATTTGATAAATGTATCTACAAAAAATAGAATAAACATGTCACAAAGCGGAGAATATAACTGATTACGTTTTACATGTTCAACAGTTTTGAAGCATTCAGTTTGCAGTGAAGTAAAATCCTTCCAACTTCTTGGATGGAGCAAGTGAGAAAGACCAACAATTATCAAAATGTCAACGTTTTCTGATCTGACTTCTATCTCTGTTACAGCAACTGTCAAAGTTAACTTCTTACATTATTATTTACTGATATACCTGTCATTTTTGAATAGATCTTCCACTTCCACCACACCACACCACACACTTCTACACATATACATACACACCAAATATCCCATCAGAGATATTTGGCGTGACTGGTGTGATTGTGGTGTTGTGCAAAGTTATCCGTGTGAAGACAGATTTTGAGTGTAGGTAAACTGTATGTAGGCAGATTTTGAGTGTAGGTAAACTGTATGTAGGCAGATTCTGAGTGTAGGTAAACTGTATGTAGGCATATTTTGAGTGTAGGTAAACTGTATGTAGGCAGATTTTGAGTGTAGGTAAACTGTATGTAGGCAGATTTTGAGTGTAGGTAAACTGTTTGTAGGCAGATTGTGAGTGAGGTAAACTGACATATTTAGGAGAACTGTAGGCATATTTTGAGTAGGTAAACTGTATGTAGGCAGATTGTGAGTGAAGATAAACTGTATGTAGTCAGATTTTAAGTGTACCGTATATCGCTGTGTATAAAGCGACCCCACGTATAAGACGACCCCCCTGTACATGCCTTAAAAATCAACCCAAAATCCTATACTCCGTGTATAAGGTGACCTGGAATGAAACACATCACAAGTCTGACTGATATACCGGTAGAAGATTTAACGTGCTCTTGCCGACTGTAGCGTATTTCGCACACGGACATCACAAATTAGTTAGTTAGTTACTTTGGAGATTTAATGTGCTTATTTCGCACACATCACAAGTGCGCACACAAACCTTATATATGCAATAAAAATATGTTTATCTTGCGTTGTTTTTTTTCTACAATGATAGGTCGCGTGTGTAACTCCAGCACACGTCGCCATTTTGTGTTTACACGGTACGACACCAAATTGGTGCCCGTAAAATAAAATTCATTTATGAAGTAATAACATATAAGAGACAATTGTGAGTAATTTAATCGCCAATTAACTATGTTGTAACTAACTAGGCTTATGTTTGCTTCACATTCAGCGTGTTTATTCCACAATCACGTGTACACACCGTCTCCAACACTTGTTAATACAACTGTAAAAACAGCGGGAATTGATTTCAGCTTCACCGGTTATCACATGTTAGGTCACATGTGCAATATGCAAATGATTACCGGTACTTCCGGCTCTCTACTCACGGATGTTGATTGTTTTACCGTGTCAGCTGGTTTGACAATCTGCATCGAGGAGAGGGTCATTTCAACTTTATTTGCAGAAATTATTAAACTTTATTCAAGGAAAAGAGATACAAATCATGTTTATGTATGGAAATAGTTATTGGAACAGTTATTTAGGACAAAATGCGAAGTTTTATTGTCAAATGCTGGGCTGGCTATCGGACGCCGGTTGACATCGCTAGTGGAAAAAAATGTGAGATCTTCGACTCCGTGTATAAGACGACCCCCCTTCTTAGCCCCCTCATTTTAGGTACGAAAAACTCGCCTTATACACAGCGATATACGGTAGTTAAACTGTATGTAGGCAGATTTTGAGTGTAGGTAAACTGTATGTAGGCAGATTTTGAAACTGTTTGTAGGCAAATTTTGAGAGTAGGTAAACTGTATGTAGGCAAATTTTGAGTGTAGGTAAATTGTATATAGGCAGACTTTGAGTGTAGGTAAACTGTATGTAGGCAAATTTTGAGTGTAGGTAAACTGTATGTAGGCAGATTTTGAGTGTAGGTAAACTATATGTAGGCATATTTTGAGTGTAGGTAAACTGTATGTAGGCAGCTTTTGAGTGTAGGTAAACTATATGTAGGCATATTTTGAGTGTAGGTAAACTGTATGTAGGCATATTTTGAGTGTAGGTAAACTGTTTGTAGGCAGACTTTGAGTGTAGGTAAACTGTATGTAGGCAGATTGTGAGTCTAGGTTAACTGTATGTAGGTAGATTTTGAGTGCAGGTCAACTGAGTGTAGCCAGTTGTAGGCAGATAGAAAAGACACTGGGCTACCATTGCCTCCTCTCTGATTGCATGTACAAGAGTACTCAAGCCAGTAGTTGGTATAATGGACTCAAGTTTACTAAATGTGCTTTCGTCTAAGTACCCTCTCTGTAATGACAGATTGACAGACTCTCTACTATATAGATACATGTTGTTCACACCAAAATGCATCTTAAGTGCCCTTGTCCTTTCTACAAATGTCAGAGGATAGAGTGTACCAAGTAATAAAAGAGTTTTACAGTATCTACCTCATACTCAGACTAAACATACCACAATCAACCATTTTATATCATGCCATGGTCATGAAATGTCTGAAATAATACAATTATTGAATTTTTGAGTTAAGGAAGTCACTCTTGGAGCAGATATGACAGACACAGTGCCATTAATTAAAGATTACAAATTCTCTTGCCTGCAATATATAATCGATCATTAAGCAATTACAAAACACATTATTCGAAACTCTTTATGAAATCAACTTTTTAAGACATTAGTTTATAACATTACCGCAGGCTTTTGCAAATTAGGTTTCAATTCAAATATGTAGAGAATCCTTTATTACCAGATTTCGAATTATACTTTTCCTGTGAGACAAAGTTGAAAAATATTCTCTGCCTAGTGTTGTCAAAATCAATTTATAAATTCAGTTAGCATCAGAGTGAACAAAAAGTTGGTCAGTTTAATGATCAGGGATTTCACCCAGTCGAGGAAGTTACAACAATTACATTGCTCTAAATGCTTGGGGAACTTTCTTGGAAACGCCTTGGGGACAATTTTGAAAGACAGGAAATTAAAAAGAATCTTCCAAGTTCTCTCATTATTCATATTATAAAACTGACTGGTAAAATTAATGTTTGGTTGGTTATTCATACAAGGAAACATGTTTCAGGTAATATCCTTCACTTGAAACACAATGACCCTGCATGAAAGTTTTTACAAATTCTGCTGTTACGGCTTGGAAATTGAATCCGAGCAGCTTGAAACTATTTAAGGCATCATTGGTAGAGGTAAGCAAACCGAGGTTCATTGTTGCACTGGACTGATCCTAGAGGAAACACTGTTCATAAAGGACACTGGCTTCATACATGTAGAGGTTGGACCTCACCTCTATTGTCTGACCTCACAACCATGGATGGATGAAGCTTAAAATGGCAGAAACATCAGTTATGTAGAACTGAATGTCTGAATCATAAAAATAGAGCAGGACATCTGAATTGTGTAGAACTGAACATCTGAATCATGGAAAGCTGACACCTGATTTGTATAGTGCTGAACATCTGAATCATGGAGAGCTGAACATCTTAATTGTGGTAGAACTGAACATCTGAATCATGGAGATCGAGCTGAACATCTGAATTGTGTAGAACTGAACATCTGAATTGTGTAGAACTGAACATCTGAATCATGGAAAGCTGAACATCTGAATTGTATAGTGCTGAACATCTGAATTGTGTAGAACTGAACATCATAATCATGGAGAGCTGAACATCTGAATTGTGTAGAACTGAACATCTTAATCATGGAGAGCTGAACATCTGAATTGTGTAGAACTGAACATCTTAATCATTGAGAGCTGAACATCTGAATTGTGTAGAACTGAACATCATAATCATGGAGAGCTGAACATCTGAATTGTGTAGAACTGAACATCTTAATCATGGAGAGTTGAACATCTGAATTATGTAGAACTGAACATCTTAATCATGGAGAGCTGAACATCTGAATTGTGTAGAACTGAACATCTTAATCATGGAGAGCTGAACATCTGAATTGTGTAGAACTGAACATGTGAATCATGGAGAGCTGAACATCTGAATGATGGAGATCGGAACATCTGAATTATGGAAAGCTGAACATCTGAATTGTGTAGAACTGAACATCTTAATCATGGAAAGCTGAAATCTGAATTGTATAGAACTGAACATCTGAATCATGGAGATCGAGCTGAACATCTGAATTGTGTAGAACTGAACATCTGAATCATGGAAAGCTGAACATCTGAATCATGGAAAGCTGAAATCTGAATTGTATAGAACTGAACATCTGAATCATGGAGAGCTGAACATCTGAATTGTGTAGAACTGAACATCTGAATCATGGAAAGCTGAACATCTGAATTGTGTAGAACTGAACATCTGAATCATGGAAAGCTGAAATCTGAATTGTATAGAACTGAACATCTGAATCATGGAGAGCTGAACATCTGAATTGTGTAGAACTGAACATCTGAATCATGGAAAGCTGAAATCTGAATTGTGTAGAACTGAACATCTGAATCATGGAAAGCTGAAATCTGAATTGTATAGAACTGAACATCTGAATCATGGAGATCGAGCTGAACATCTGAATTGTGTAGAACTGAACATCTGAATTGTAGGTGAGATAACGGTTAAATTCCTCTTTAAACAAAGAGGCACTTTTTAGTTCAATGGCACAGACTTTCAGCAACTGTATTTAGTTTAGTCTGTAAATATGAACAGGATGCTGCAAGTATTTTCTTCTGTACTGTTGAATTGTGTGCATGTGGAGAGTGCAGGTCATGTAAAATACATGGAACCATATCCTCACCGATCCAGTTTCAAGTAACTTCCTCCATGTTTTGTTGTCCTCAGCAAAATTCCAAACTCAAAGAAGTAGAACTGGTACACTTTGTTTTTTCTATGTTTATGTTCATTCGAATAGTTTCAAAATGTCATGGTACTCCTTAAAACGCTACAAAATATTTCCTGGAAACAGTTACCTGATCATTTTTGATACAAGTAAATATAATAAAAATATTATCTCAATGTTCATACTCTTATTTGCATCTCTTTGGGTCCATTATTAAATTGTTTTCACAGCCACAAGTATCTTGTTTTGAAATATTCAGCATTTAATTGTTGCCATCTGGTTTCAATCTATCTAAAAGCCTTACTCTTCCATCACTTGAGACGTGAGTAATTTCATTGAAAAACTCTTCACAAACACTGTATTAAGTTGGCTTCAAATGAAATGGATCCATCTTACCATGATGAAATTCTTATCAATATCAACTGGTAAAGGAAGGATTTGATTAAAGATTTATTCACCCACAGATGTATGTCAGTTCTGTGAAAAGCAGACAGCTCATCAAGAAAGACATGGCATGGATTGTTTGACTAAAAGTACATATTCAAATTTAGATTGTGGTGCAACTCTGAAGTCAACCGTTGAGGAATGTGTTGTTAATGTCTGACTGACCTGCCCACAAAACCATTATCCACTTTGAAGACTGACCATCATCATATAAACATGAATGCAAAAATATTCCTTATATATCCCATAAATGTGCTAAATCAATCCTTTATGACATTTTTATGCTATATATATCTCAAACAGCCTTACTTTTGGCACATTTTAATTGAACTGGGACAGATTTACTAATAAATCAATCAAAGCTAGAAAGGTGTTAATGATTGACTGTGTATACTTTTTTGGTTCATTAAGGCTTGTATTGAAAAAAACCCAATGTGCAAACAGTATGAATCCATGTTAGAAAACTCTTGATTTATGTTGACAGATATAGATGTATGTTTTTATCTGTATGTTTGGGTGTGGAACGCTCTATATTAATATAAACTGTTCCATTGATACTTCATGAGGACACAAGAGGGATGCAAGTTAATTCAATCAACTTGCAATCTGGGATGCCCCCACATCCCATTGTGGTGAAAATAGTCTTGGTGAGTATGTCTTACTTTTGCATTGGGAAATGAATGCAAAAGAAATTGACAATCAGGCAATAAGATTACAATGAACAAAACAAAATTAATTCAAATTTTTAAATTTGAAGGTCCTTCAATAGTTAGATGCTGGTATACAGTGTGTGAAGAGGCAACTAAAGGTATCGGGTCACTGGTCAGCTTGCTGATGCATGTCATCCTATTTGATCTGTGTAGATCGATGATCATGAAGTCAATCACTGGTTTGTCTGATCCAGACTTGATTATTTACAGATATCTAGCTTGTATATTGCTAAGTGCTGTGTAAAACAACAAATAATCAAAATATACCCTGTGCAGAGTTGGGACCAAGAAAGTGTGTAATGGAAATAGATTTTTAAAGTTTTTCTTATGGCAACAGTTATCAATAGTGGTAATCTGCTATTCTGAAATCAGTAACATTTAATTAATACTGGAAACATTCTTTGTACATATTTACTCATTAAACATGAAATAATTCACCCCAGAATAGCAGTGCAGTTTTGTCAGAGTTTCAAACTTTGAGGATGGTGATAAAAGTGACAAAATGTTTCAAGCATTTCAATCTTCTTATAATGACACATTATTTAAAAAGACTGCATGGTCTTTTTGGAACATGAATATTTAAATCAAATGAAAAAAACATGCCCCTGTATCTCTAATCCTTGTCCATGTTTTCATCCCTCCACCTGGCTTCTACTTGATCAAGTCTGATTTTCTTTCTCAAAAAGTAACAACCAATACAATTTGGGACCAATTGAAAAAAATAATTAATAATCTGCTCACATGAAAATAATATGCATAGGAAGCATATAGGAATTCTCCTGCACACAACAATGTCACCTATTCTTGGATAATACGCTTATCGATGTACACTGCTTCTAATGAATATTCATGGCTTCAATTTAGTATTTTAATTAAACATTTTATTATGAAACATAGAAGCAGGTTGTCATCCTGCATTTATTGTTTGTACATGTCAAGAATTAAATATTGGTCTTCATTTACAGGGGACTTTTAATGACATTTTACAATTATAATAAACAGTAGAGTTGTACTATTGCAATTGTTATACTTTCCCAATGCAGCCATATTTCACCTGGATATGTCATGGCTCTCATTATTGTTATTAAACATCTTCTTGTAAATACTGCAGAGTACTTGGCAAGTACATTTCAAAAATGTTTCTTAATCTGCAACAAAAACATTGTTTTCAATGTCTTTTTTAAAACTAGTAACATATTTATTATGTTGATTTTTTATCCTCCAAACCTTGTTATGGTGACAAACTTTCAGGCTACTTTTCAACAAATATGGTTCCATTGGAAAACTTAAATACAATGGAGCCTATGATGATGCCTTGGTATTCTTTAGACGGTCATTATCAGGCATACCAGGTTCAGCTTTCTAAGCCTTGTGGTTCTTAAGACTATATTTATACATTTTATTAAATATAAATATTACAATATTTTAACAAAGAAAGTTAACAATTGAATCCTTATAACTGATTTTAACACAATAAGCCATCAAAAGAATGGTTATACATGACAATTAATGTTGAACATCTGAGTCTGGAAGTTTCAGAGAACATGTCCCCTCTCAAACTAGCATTGTCAAAGTGCAACGGTCAAATCAAGGTCACAGTTTAAAGTATCATAAATATAAAATATGTTTGAGCTCCATAACTATCCATATACCAGATTTTATTCTGATATATTGAAAGCCATATTTAAGCATCTTGAGGAAATTCTGGTGTCATTGGTGGGAACAAGCATTATATAATGAAGATTCAACTTCATTGGTCAAGTGGTTTCTGAAGAGAAGATGTTTACAGATGCTGCCACCGATGCTGGCAATGACATCACCTGACTTGATTTTCAACCGTGTTTAATTCATACCATGTCCTACCCAAGTATAACCACATACAAAACAACTCAAATTCTTCAAAAGTTGGCCGAATTAATCACCCAGCCCACCCACAACTAATCTTACTCATGGCACACACAGTTTATTCTAAAAGGTGACACTACCTAAACAGTGCAGCCCAAAGTGTCACCAGAGTCGGGGATCGATCCTGCTTATAGGCAAAGAAAGAAGACAATACCAATCCAAGCCATTAATAGAACCTACAAGGAGGCTGAGGAAGACTTCAAGTAGAAATAGTAACAAAGGTCAAGTGAGGCCCCACCATCTTGATTAGCTTGGGTTATTTTGATATCTCTCTGTGGGCTGGAACCCCAATTGGAATGACAGGGCTAGCTCCCCACCTCGCTCAGTCACAAAGAACCATGTGCCAGAAATACTTGGAATTCTTTATTATTGTTGATGAATGCAAATCTGGATTTACATGAGGAATGATGCAAGACTAATTTGTATGAGTGTCTCTGCAAACAAATCTATAACGGTGGTGCAGGAAGTAGGATGCAATCAAATCTCACTTCCAGTAAGTCCTTGTTAACTTGATCCTTAATAACTCGATATCTCATTTGAACATGTAACTTCAGTGGCCAGACAATCCCTCAATGCACCATGGTCCAATATTGACAATGCTGTTCTCAAATTAGGGATAACCTGATATGTGCTTCTGATATGTTTCCAGTAATGGTGATCTTACTATTTTGTGTGTGTGCATAACCAATATTTCTGGTAATGTATTTCTGAAACTGACTAATCAGTGGTATCCCTATACAGACCTTCAAATACACAAGATCTATATATATAGAATATCATGTCAGCTTGAAGTGGAAGAAAAGATGAAATGATGCAGGACTTAAATAAAGATATTTACCACTTTGATGAAACCCAGAAGAATGGCCATAGACTGACAAACCTAGTAACATGATCAGGATGACCTACCAGGATTCGAACACACGATGATAGGTTTCTTGTACACTGTAGGGAGGACACACAGCAGCGCAGATGTCTTTGTAATAACATCTCTGATATGAACTGTCATCTCTGTACTGAGGCTGTAAGCTTTTTGGGTATAGCACAGACATTAGACTAACACTTAATCAATGAAAACATTTCTTTAAAATAATTATAGTTGTTTTTCTTCGAGAGAACCTTTCCTCTTCTGCTGTTTGTGGAATCAAGCAAACTAGACTTGGTTAGTTTGATCTAGACTTGCCTAGGCTTTTAGTAAAACAACTATGTCACAGTCATGGTGGAGGACCACGGAGACATGAACTAAGTGAGTCGTGTTTGAACAGTATTTCAGTGGTGTGGGGAAAAGTCTGATATAATGTATTTTTGCCAACATTTACGACTTTGTTGAAATACAGAAGCATATGTTTGGTGATAACAATCCGATGATATCATAAGGACAAATTTGGGATTTGAACCCATGATCTGTGGATCCTGGCTTGGCAAAGGGATGCAACTCTTCCAAGTGAATTACAGCACCTTAGACTTCTATTCCACAAATGCTCCATGTAATAAGAATTTATCTTTGTTAAAAAAAAATCAAGGTGAGATGATCTCCCAAGAGATGTGTTCACCTATTTCCTTTGATCAACAGTGAAATATTGGTTGATGCAGCCATTTCCTGTGAACTGATGTTGTGAACTGACTCCAATCTTTAATCTTCAGATCAATTAACAATTAAGAAATAAAACTGACCATCGCTTATAAAACTGAAACATGGGCTAAAATAAATTGACTCAAAAGTATCAAAGCAGGAGTCAAATGGTCTTCCATCCTGCCAAGCCCACATTCACAGAAAATAAACATCAAAGAATGAATTAATTTGATTTGGAAGGAAAGTTTTACAGATGAATTGTCTTTAACCAATGATATTACCATTTTCTTTGAACACCAAGAAATATAAATTAGTCTGTCCCAACTCAGTTTTGTATATCAGCTCTCGTGCTTTGATGTTGAATTCTCCAAAGCAATATGTTTTGAAGAATAATTGTTTTTTTCAAAGCAGATATTTCATTAAATTGACACATAGAGCACTTGAGATTATCAAACATGCATTAATGTATAATATCTAGGTATTACCCAACCATTCTGATGAAGATTGTGTACACTAAACGTCAAACATTACCAATATTGTTAATATACAGACCTTATATTACTTTATTTTTTAAAAACTTTTTTGACTTGTGGAATGCAGCTCCTGATTTCCACTGAATAAACTTGAGTCAACCCAAAACAACAGAGAAACAAGAAAACAGCGTTATCATTATCCCCCACCATGGGGCACATTAGAATTTTGTTTGTTCATATAGTAGTGAATATAAACCATAAAAAGGTCCTATAAATAGGGCTGGGACGAGTCCAAATCTACTACCCGGGTACCCGACCCCCTATCACCCGACCCTGCCCGGGTACCCACTGCAAGTCTCAAAAGTAGGGAACAAAATGTCTGATTGATAATTGTTGTACTGCAGCCTTGGCCAAAACTATTTAGATACATGTATCAAACAATCAGATCATGCGTTCACTGAAGTTGACTGAAGCTTTATCTTTACTCAAACATCTAAAAGGTCAAAAGGAATGTGTGCATCGTCAGAAAGAAATGCGAACATTAGCGACTTGAAGCGTAACCATTGAGCTATTGTAAGTTTTTGTCATTAAACAATATGTCACGTGACTAACCACGGATCCGGGTAGTCCTGTGGGTACCCGGGTCCTACTCAGGACCCACCCGACCCGAGTACCCGAGTTACCCAGCCCAGCCCTACCCATAAAGCCTTAAAAGGAGATAGCCACTTGGGGTGCTTTATGTCATAAGAAAAATTGATTAGATGTGAAAGTAATACACACCAAAGACCCCTTCTCTGGAAACAATAACTCAGTCTTGATAAGTATCTCTCAGATAAACTAACTTCAGTAGTTTCTGAGAAGAAAAATAACATGGATCAAGGGCTCTAACTCTGTAAAAAAATAATTGACAGGACTAATTTTGTTACTCAGTCCTGACAAGTATCTCTTGGATTAGCATGCAAACTTTAATTCATGCAACTTCAGTCGTTTCTGAGAAATCTTGCCCCAATTGCAGACACTATGCACCTAGTAAAATAACATGGATCAAGGGCTGTAACTCTGTAAAAAAATAATTGACGGGAGCAATTTTCAAACTCATTCTTGACAAGTATCTTTAAGATAAGCATGCAAACTTTCATTCATGCAACTTCAGTCGTGTCTGCAAAGATTTGTCCCCATTTCACGCAATATCCACTAAGTTGAAAAGTATCATTTTACATCTTTACCTTGGCATTCAAATTTAAATTTAGTGCAGTTACATTTACAGTTAACCTAGCTCCACATTGAAAACATGATATGTTTATGTCTATTCTTCCAGGATGTAACAAAATCCGAACTCATGACTGAAGTGGTATGGTCCTTGTGAAAGCATGTAGCACAGTTCCTTTGCAAAGCCACATGAAGTGGGCACTCATAAATAATACTAACCCTTGTAAGGTTTTAGTTCTACCCAACATACCACTATTATGATGTCACACTGTTCACAGACAGAAAAGATATGACGTCATGCTGTGAGCTAAAAATCAGGTGAGCTAAAAAGTAGATGAAAATATGATTAATTTATTGTGGGCTAACCTGGTTATTTTAATGTGACTCATACCACTGACAGCAACATCTACAGATGCCTTGAACAGCATGTTTAAAAAACAACAAAGTATTTTAAAATATGACCTACTCTTTTTAGAAAATATTGCTTGAAAATCTGAAAATCAGTGTATTGTGGCCTAGCCCGGTTATTTTTAAAAAAAGCTTCTGATAAACAACATTATTTTTCCTTAGCCAAATTATGATTTGATGTTCCGAATATTTGTCAATCAAGACAATAGTTCTTGGAATGTAAGTAGGTATGGATTTAAAGTGTGTTGAAGTGTTGAAACAAATTGTCTACTCAAAAGGTCTATTAAGCATGGATTTTGCAAGTAACAGCTGTCTTGAAGTGGTCTGCAGAGACTATCACATCAGCCTCCTAAAGCTTGTGTGCCGACTCATTCAATTTATCATGCTACTCCACAACTTACTGAAGTGATTGAGATTCTACTGCCACCATTCTGCAGCTGTGACGGTGAACAACCACAGCTGCATCTCATAGCAACACAGCCTCCAGCAGACCTCATCCACCATCATATCGGGGAATCAAGATGTTAACATCATACCATTCATGGAGTATTCCTTTCAACTCGGTATTCAGTATTGCACTTATTTTATTCATAATGATATTTGTATTGTCTCATGCAACAATAACTTTTTTCCGCATGGTCATAGCAATTTCCTTCCCTGTGACTTGATCTGTGTTGAAAACATCCACTGTTGTATGTAGTGCATGTTGCAGTCAATGTATGAGGTGACAAAAATCTTGTGACTCCATGGAAAATGTAGAATGGATGATAGATTAAAACATTGTTGGTGTTTTTCTTGCATAATGCCTCACTCAGCAATATTCCAGCGGTCTGTAAATAATTGGGGTCAGTCGGGTAGTCTAGTGGTTAAAGTGTTGGCTTGTCACGCCGAAGACCCCGGTTCGTTTCCCGACATGGGTACTATATGTGAAGCTCATTTCTGATGTCCCCAGCCGGGATATTGCTGGAATATTGGTAAAAGTGGCATAAAACCATACTCACTCACTTACTGTTTTGTTTGTTTGTTTGTTTGTTGTTTAACGCCACACTCAGCAATATTCCAGCTATATGACGGCAGTCTGTAAATAATCGAGTCTGGACCAGACGATCCGGTGATTAACATCATGAGCATCGATCCACACATTTGGGACCGATGACATGCATCAACCAAGTCAGCGAGCCTGATCCCGTTAGTCGCCTCTTACGACAAGCATAGTCACCTTTTATGGCAAGCATGGGTTGCTGAAGGCCTATTCTACCCCAGATCTTCACATGAAAGTAAACATTGTTGTACGTATTTGGTAAATTATTCAAGGTGAAAATTATTAACTCAGCATTCAGTAGGTTAATACATTTCATCTTATCTAGTCTGCATTATCATCATCATCGCCTTGAAAATTCACAAATGTGTGTTTTTGTGTAGGGTCACATTATTTATGAGTATGTTGGATGATGTCACTCATGCCCTTTGTCTTATATATCAATGCACCACTGCGATCATGAGAATAGAGAAAATGCATTGATTCAATGCTATTTTAGGGGGATTTTTCGCTGTGCAAGAAACAGATTACTGCACTACTGCCAGTCAGAGGGCATTTATCTAACAACTTGCACAAGCATACAAATTTTGAATGGAAACAAGGGGAGGTAACTCTTTAATTACAATTTGGTTTCCAAAAAATGCATGGAGGCATTTCATTTCATTTCGTTATTTCATTATGTCATACATGCCTTTTTTAATTCACTTATTTGAATAACTAATACTTTCCTACAAAAGTCAACAATAACTTCTTTAATTTTGTAATATGTAAATCCAGTTGTAACTGCCCCAAGGACATGTTGACTTTCAAAATGTGTTCAGTATATGACACTGTGTATGGGGAATTGACAGGGTAGTGAAAATGTGATTTGTGTCTTGTCTGAATTTTCAAGTAGAATTCACGTCATCATAAATTCACACATGAAGTCATGTTGTTCTGATATCAAGTGTCTGGGGAATGAGGTGATCTCTCTTCTATGATGAAATACAGTTCACACAGTAATAAGGGAACCGATTCCAGGTCACCTGCTTCTACTGAGTGGGATCTTGGCTATTATTTTATTGTTAGGATGAGAAATGCATTAGCAGGCAGGGGATTATTTCGCAGACTGGAAGGAAAAGCTTACAAGATGATTGATACCTTGCTCATGACAACCAATCATGTTGTTGCATATCGTGCAGACGGAATGAATATTTAATATAATACTTCATCCTGGATATTATATATTATTCTGCAGAAACTCTTTATGGCAGTGTGTGTTTTACATGTACGTCAGCTACAGGTTGAGGGACCTATGTTAAAGTGCATGTAAACGCTGTAGAATTGTCCTCGGTCTTCAACCATGTCAGGCTAGTTCATATGCATACCATTTCCTTGGAGTAAATGTGTTTGCTGTTGATCATCACATAATATCTTGGAATCCAATTCATGACAACCATTGTCAAATATAACACTTGTCATACAAAGATTAAATTACCCTGTAGCAATGTCAACTTATTGTCTTGAATGACCTAAAATCATTGATTAAACTGCCATTAGAACTTGCCCTGGAACCTGGCAGCGTTTTGTCTTTTCCCTTCTCTTTTGGCCATGACCTAAACAAGCTTGGCGACTATGTCATTACATTTTTAATGTTAATGATTAATCCTGATCATGTGACCTTGGCTACAGGTCACATGATCTCCAGTACCAAATACGTCCAACAATGTTTACTTCCATATGACATCACTACTGGTGACAGACATTTTCAAAATGGTGTGTTCACTGACAACAGGCCTTAAAATTGGTCCATATAGAGAGATGGACAGGGAGATCAGGTCTCGCCCTCAGCCTTGCTGGGGTGAGGCTAGGTGCTCTGGGGCTCCACCACTGCTACCATGATGTTTTTTACCTGGTACATTGTTCTTACTGTACATAGTTGCTTTTTATGTCATGTTTGCAAAACTCTGCACCGATCTATATTGCTGTACTGCAGTTGTCTCTCCAACTGTTGAACAATGTGATATTTATTATTACTCATGCATATATATTATGATATGCATTTATATCAATTATTGTGATCTCTGGTGGAGAAGGTGTTTGGTGGCTCCTAAGTCAACCACGTCCCTGTACAACCTCAAAGCTGCAGTTAGATTGGGATGGTTCATGAATGTTGGAGGACAAATGGTTTTAGAGCATATAAGTTATCCTCGATGTCATGAAGAACAGTAGCCTGGCTGCAATATTTGTTTGTTTGTTTTTTGTTTAATGCCTCACTCAACAATATTCCAGCTATATGATGGCGGTCTGTAAATAATTGAGTCCAGACAAGACAATCCAGTGATTGACAACATGAGCCTCGATCCACTCAATTGGGATCGATGGCATGCATAAAAAAAGTCAGCGAGCCTGACCACCTGTTCCAGTTAGTCGCCTCTTATGACAAGCATAGTTGCCTTTTATGGCAAGCATGGGTTGATGAAGACCTATTCTACCCTGGATCTTCATGGGCCCCTGGATGCAATAAAGTTCAGAAGAGTGAAGATGGAGGTTGCAGATCCTGCACAACAGACAGTCAGCTGTACGATCCTAACCTGGTCATATGTCACTTGCCCTGTCAACTTACAGTTCTGTCAACTGGCAACAATAGTCAACAAGAAGACTTTCATCTCAAGTGTTCCTCACAACTGATGTAAAAAGCTCAGGAGAAAATGATTCAGAGACTTATTGTTTCACTGTTGTGCAAAGTAGACATGGCTGAAACTACTTTGAGGTTATGGACCTGAGATGATGACAAGATGAGACCTCCCAAGATGAAGAGAGCAAAGACCTGTCACCAAGAGCCATTTTGCTTAGAGGCAGGTATCAAGAATGATTCATCACCTATGGTGTTTGCCTTATTAATCGTTCTCTTTGTGAGGTGTAAGGCATGCAACAATTAAAGATCGCAGCAACAGCAGTGTGACCTTGACTTGCACACCTGCACTAGGCCAATGCTGTAGATGCTGATGAGGATACAAGCAACTGCAGCTGAACAAGGTTGAGGAAAACTTCAAGATGCAAGGAGAATGATTGTATGCTGATCTTCATTCACACCTTGCAACTTTGTGACATTCAAATTTAATATGAATTCAGTTACCTTGGAGACCAAGCTTTATAGGATGGAGCATGGTATCATGGTATCCAAATAATGACAACCACTGTCCAATGTAATACTTAAAAGGTTAAATTACCCTCTCAACATGCTATCTTAATGCATAGAATGTAAGTTATTCTTTAATCACTTAATTTCAATTAATTACACTGCCAGATGTTAAACCCTATATGAACTTACTTTGCTAATCATATCTGCATAAAATGAATTGTCTTTTACCTTTAGTGTCAACCAACTATGCCATTATATTTTCAGGAATGTATCACCACTATATGAAAGGGATTAATAAATACATGATGAAGAAATACTTGGAATCGTACAATGGGCTCTGAATGCTGAGATTGCTTAATGACCATAGAAAGGGTTTGCTGCTTTTATTTAAGTTAATGATCTAATCCTGATCATGTGACCTTGGCTAGATACGTCTTGGTCCATATTGAGAGAGGGACAGAGGGAGACAGAGAGTTCATGTCTCAACCTAAGCCTAGCTTGGCTTATGCTAGCTTGTGGCACGTGGTCCTGTGCACAGCGCACAGGTCACAAATCAGGTGAAGTTAAGCAGCATAGGTCTTGGAGAGTCCTTGGATGGGTGACCATGTTTCAGCAGCTTGGCTTCGGTCCTGCCCCACACTGAAGCACATGTAACACATGTGGCATCCCCTTGGGCAAGTGACTTTGTTTGAAATGTGCCTCTGTTCACCCAGCAGTAAATGGGTACCCGGTAGGATGAGATAGCAATGTGGTTATTAACCTTCTCGGGCCTTACAGGAAGCTTGAGTTGTATACTCCCCAGGGAGCTAAGAATGATTCTTGAGTGCACACTGATCCTGTGATTGGGGTAATAATAGCGTTTTGAACAAGCCTCTGAGTGGTGTGGATATGTGCTAAATATAAATGGCTTATTATTATTACTACTATTATTATTATTATTATTATTATTTGTACACTGACCTAAATTGCTATGTTGCTGTTGTCTCTCCAATTGCAACCATTTAACCATATGACATATTACTCACACATATTTACTATGATATGCATTAACATAATTTCTTATGACAATACCATAAATTGAATATGGCACATACATATTTTTATATATTTATATGTAAATGAATCTTTATTTCCTTTTCATATGAAACTGCCACGTTTCCATTGATTATCAAATTGTATTATTACCGACAATCATGGCTACACTAGGTCCAATGTTTGTAAGGGATACAGAAACACCTGCTGTGGGAAGAGACTCACCATATATTCACAGATGGGACTGAGAATGGCTTCAAAGTCTTTGATGGAAGCTAGAACACTGAGGACAAGACACAGGAGGACCACAGCAAATCTGCAATGAAGATAGGAACATATTGAGTATAGGGCTAACATCTAGCCTTGCTCCAAGGCTGTACTGAAAGAAAAGGCCATGGATGTGAAGTGATTCTATCCTCCTTATAGGCATGTCTAGATATGTCGAAGGACTCTTGTCTCTTATAGTGACAACTTGTTCTTATTATTTAGATAATCTTGAACTTATGATTTATACTATTAATTATTTTAGAGACTTGTGCAAGTCTAGACTGACATCATACACCATGTCGTGTAAGCCCTTTGTGCAACAACCTAGTGCACATGTTGGTCAAGTAGCTTTAGACAGTGCAATTTACTTGCCCGAGACGCATCCCTTAGTTGTGATCTGGAGTTTAAATCCCAGATTTGTTCAAATTGTGAGGTTTTGTTTGTTTGTTTGTTGTTCCACGCAGGACTTGGCAATATTCCAGCTATATGACAGCGGTCTGTAAATAATCAAGTCTGGACCAGACAATCCAGCGATTGACGTCATGAACATTGATCCATGCAATTGTGACACGATGACATGCATCAACCAAGTCAGCAAGACTGACCATCTGATCCAGTTAGTCGTCTTTTACGACAAGCCTTTTACGGCAAGCATGGGTTGCCGAAGAACTATTCTATTCCAGATCTTCACAGGTCTCAAATTATCAGGTAAAAGGGGAGCTGAAATGGGGTTTTATGGCAAGTTCAAGATTATTGCTCCTATGTAGCATCATGCATTCACTAATACTGACTTTATCGTGCTAGCACACGCAGATACCATGCCAAAGTTTAATATAGATACCCCGCTCAGGCACAGTATATGGATTCCAAGCCAACAAGTCCTTGTTTTATCCCTTAAATGCTGAGTGAAAGGCAGGGAAAGAACAAGTACCATCTTTAATGTCTTTTGGTATGGTGTGTCCGGGAATGGAGCCACTTGCCGTCTGCTCTCCAGGCTGACGCTCTATCTACTAAATTACAGAAGGGTCCCTTGAGCTTTGTGGGTTTCACCAATGTTGTAAACATCTACAAAGTGCATCACCATGGGCGTTTGTTTCACATTATGCTGACACATTGTGATATACTGTATTCGCCATACTAAGCACCCTGCTCCAACAACAAGAGCCCTGGGTAATCAACTTCTAGACCAATCTGCAAGTAATCTTTATTAGCGCCCGGTCCAAACATTTACATGACAGTCCATATTTCTCTAACCACTAGACCACGGAGGCAGTTCCCAAATAATGACCCCTGTCTGTTAGCAACACATCAAGGGTTTCCACGACGGGAAAACGTCAGTGTCTTCTTGGGCTCTCCACCCACACACTGTCCATCATCAAAAAATCTGTAAAAGTCTTCCTGACAATAATATTCTGCTCAACGGAAGTTTAAGGCCTCATGATTTTTCATATGTCTATAGTTAATCTGTCATGTAATGACACACAAATTATAGTCACATGAAAATGTCAGGTTGTCCTAACATTCATTGGATTAACATTATAAGGTTTTCTGAATGAACCATAGGTTTGGCTAAATCTTTTGTCGCCTTTTACAGCAAGAATGGGTTGCTGAAGACGTTTCCAAACCAGATCCGGTTTCTGAATAAGTATGACATAACAATGAATAACTAAATAAATAAACACTCCCATCATCACATTAATAAACATAGAGTTACAGATATTCCTCATTTAACCAAATCTGACATGGAAAACCACCAAGACAAATTCTTATTCTTTCAAATGACTTAATAGGCTCTCTCAAAGGGGACATACTCTGAGAGTTATTGAACAGGGCAACTTCAGGCTGACTCTAATCTACAGGGAATGATTTCTCTGTCAAATGACTGAAAATAATGATAATAAAATGTGCCAGCTATGGTCAGTGATCGCTAACACTTCTCTAAGGGACAGATGCATTGAGTCTTTGTCTACGGTGAGGGTGATAGTAGGGGACTCAGATTGGGAGGTGAGGAAAGAGGACTGTGACATTTAGCGCCTCCTCTGCCTCACCCTGAGGGCCATTAGAGCCTTATTGGAGGCATCTCCCACCAGCCTCCACTTACTCAGACCAGCCATTGATTTTCTGTATAGTCAAAGTGTTAATAACTTCTTGGACCAGATAGAAACCTTGCTATTAGGATGATTAATGTCACTTGTGTGCTTGACCTAATCATAAATGTAACATCCCTGGATGGTAATTTTGATATGTCCATCAGTTGGTACTTATATAGCAGGATTATTACACAGGGTTCTCTGAAAGTGTCAGTGAGCTAAACACTTGGCGCCATTCAACCCTGTGCTGTGGTCATAATGTACATTTTAGTTTTCAAAAATAAAAAGGGTCAAGTGATATTTCCTCCACAAATGTACCAGCTATGGCATATATCTTTCAGACGTTGATAAATGGGGCAAGGTCAACCCAATTGCTGAGCTGCCATAATCTTGGTGAGTCCATGCATCACAAGGTCTGCTAATCATATGTTTAAACTTCCAGATTTGTCCTGAGACTTATGAGGTGAAATGGAGTTTAATGTTGCGTTCAAGATTATGGCACTTTTATATAGTAACATGCATGCATGTGTGTGTGTGTGATTGCTTGTACTAGTTCAGACTTTAGCTGATGCTAGTCCACTGAGATTCCATGTTTATCATGGATACCCTACTTATCAATATAAGAGAGCTACGCAATAAATCACAAAGAACAATGAAGAACGATGTGTGGTTTATTTCATGATAAAACATTGTTCTACCATGACGTCATTTCTGGAGATTCGAACATGCGCTCGCAACTTGATGATGTAAATTGGGCGACGTTATATTTCACGAAGTGTCTAGTGAGTTATTCCACTAGGATGCAGCTGGGCAACTCAGACAAACACAATGGCTACTCAATTCAAAATGGGAGAAATGTGACAATTGGTACTGGGAGAACACTGGTTACAGATAATCATTGTGAAAATTGTGAAAATATCCAGGAAATACCAAATGTAACCTCCCTGTTAATAAAATTGACTTGTCTGACTTGCCAAGGTTGGATTGTAATCAAGGAGTCGTCATTATTTAAATACAAGTAAACTCTTAAAGCTTGTACATTTTATTAATTTCCTTAAAGAGGCTGTACAAAATGTTGATATGTTGTATAAAAATATACAATGAGTGGGAGTTGTTTATCATGCAATAAAAGACTGCAGGGAGAATAAATCACAATAAAACACTGCAGGGAGAATAAACCACTTGGGGCTGCACCAGTCATGGTTTATTCTCCCTGCAGTGTTTTATTGTATGAGAAACAACTCCCACTTGTCGTTTATTTCTTAAACATATACTGACTCCGAGCCCACCAATCCTTGTTTAATCCCCTAATGTTGAGTGTCAGCCAGGGTAACAACAAGTACCATCTTTTAACATCTTTTGGTATGACATGGCCGGGAATTGAACCTCCAGCCTTCTGTTCTCTGGGCTGATGATTCATCCACTAAACTACAGTGGCAGTGCCTTGAGCCTTGTGGGTTTCACTTATATGGTAAACATGTACGAAGTGCATCATCATGAGGGTTTCTTCCACATTATGCTGACACAGCATTGTAAACCGTATTTGTCGTAATAAGCGCCCTGCCCCAACAAGTGCCCCTGATCAACTTTTAGATCAATCTGCAAGTAATCCATATTAGTGCCCAGTACAATGTCCAAATATTTAGGGGGCACGGGTGGCCCAGACGTCTAAGGCGCCGCAATTTGCTGTGCAGAGTTGCGTCCCAATTATGTTTCAAATCTCGGTTCGCCACAATTATGTTTCTAGGTTTGTCAGCACCATACCCGTGCTCGTGGGTTTCACCGAAGTGGTAAACGTCTGAGACCTGCATCTCTTCGGGTTTTCCTCCCACATTAAGCTGACACGCCATGATATAACTGGAATAATGTTAAAAGCGGCGTTAAACCCAACTCTCTCACTCACTCCAAATATTTACATGACAGTGCATAATTTCCTATGTCTTATTGCATATCAATTACAGGTATTTTTATAGAAAACACAGCAGTATAGAAGGGGTATATCACTGCCTTGTATCAATTACCAAAAGAGTTTTTTTTATTTCAATGGACGTTTGAACTAAATCAGTCTATACCAATCTCTGACAACCAACCTAACTTGTGTATGGTTTCAATAAGTTTTCTCCTTTCTAAATTTTCTAAGTGACCAGGGCGCTTATTTTGGTGCTATGGTTGTATGGTATTCTCAACACATATTATACAAAATTCCCCCTGCTTCCTTTTAGAATAGTTTTTCAGGTGAACAACTGACTTGCCTTTGCATGTGTTTGCCCAACCAGTGGGGCAGGATCCGCTAACTTTTTTGTGAACACCTAGTATAATCACTATTTCATAATTATTCATATACCATGCTATTAAGATGTTGGAAATATACAATGGACTCTGGTTTTAGCGGAGATTTTTTATGATTATTGAAATGGTTTTATGTCGCTTTTATTAACAGCAATCTATCTTCCTTTTTCCAATTTCTTGAAAACTGACACAAGCAATATTGTATCTTAATAGAAGCTTGGTCATCTGATTCAAAGATGATCATAATTGCTTCGGGAAGCACCCGTCTTCTGTCTTCAAGGGAGTAATCACTGTCATTTAAATACAATTGGGCAATCGTGCTTATTTACTTCTTATTCGCATGTAATTATTTAAAATATATTATTAGTATTTTGACCATGTGGTTAGGAATGATTCATTTTACTGTCAAACATAATCCTTATTGCAATCATTCAGTGTAATTAATCAATAGTACCAAGAACTGCAGGAAACAAAAATTAACAATTTACACTGTATTGTCCACAAAAGATAAATTGAAAACAATGATCTTGTGGTTTCTATTTATAATTTCTCAATATAAGTCCTTTATAGCATTGTTTATCCAGGAAATGGATCAGATGGAGTTCAGTGACAGTGGCTACTTAAAATATACTGGAAATTGCTTCCAAGAAAGTTGACTGAGTATAGAAACTAACCCTATTTAACTCCCCTTTCAATATACAAATGCACTCGGAGTACTGCAATGCCATATAGAATACTTACTCCCAAATGCCAACTATCATGTCAAATTTCAATGAGAAAATCAATGCCATCAGCAATTACACTGTGATACTGCATCAGTTTGTATTTATTTTTTTCGTCTTTGCAAAGGCTACATTAAATCTTACCTCCTGTATTGCACAGTGTTTCACATCACTTATACATTTCTTGTTTTGTCAAAGCGTCCATGTTGTGCTGACGTCACAAGCATTCTGGCATTGAATAATTACTTTTTCAATGCTCTGCATCAGTGCAAAGTAAAAAGACTTTAGCACTTTCAATTTTTCCGCCATTTAAAGAATTGGGAGTTATTGCCCCTTCATTTGTTATGATTAGTCCACTGATAAAGAAACATGCAGACTAAATAAATTATTGTCATCAGATGTTTATAAACGTTTAGTATTCCTATATTTCAGTTTCAGATAACAGTAATTAAAACTTACTTGTATAGTGCTGATAAGTTTGCTGGTAAACACTATTTTAATACTTAAATGGGACATTAAGTTGACGGTTCTGTGTGTTCATAAATTATGCAATAATTTAAAGTGTCATGTCACATGCCCTTTCAATTCTCAACTCTAAACAAGAGTCATCAGGAGAGGATATATCAAAAGGCACCAGTTCCCCATGAGACTGATCTATATAGAAAGACAGACATGGAGATCGTTATATCCCCCAATAGGGCTCCACACAGCGAAGCCAACAATGCAAGGGTAAACTGGCTTCAGCCTTGGTTTTTTATTAGAGGCAAATTGAAGAGAAAGCCTGTGTGTTTTTCTTACGGATGAGTTACAAAATACAAATTGCCAGCTTGATTAGATTAGAAGAGCATAGATTACAACATAAAAATGAGTTGGTTGTATTAAGCCACTATCTCTCCTACCCAGAGTTCCTTGCATCTAGCCATGCAAGCACCTCTATGACATCATCACATCTTGCGCAGCTTAGTCCATTCATGTGTTTTTCATCTGTTTCATTTTGGATGAGTCTACACATTTAGATAAACATTTCTCATAACTTCCATTCTGATAGTATCCTAAAATGTGAAAAACTATATTCATTTGAGTATTTCTCCTCCATGCGCTGTCATCAACGACCTACGGAGAGAATGTGGTACTTTGTGTGAAGACATATTGTCATGCACCTGACTGTCGCAGTTGTAGTAGCATAACTATATTTTATTATGCAAAACAATATGTAAATCGCACTGAAAGGCTTGCATTAGGCCCATCTGTTATTGTTTCAGAATAAGTGCTTTGTTTACAAATAGTCTGGTCACGTGATAAGACTACACCTGCAGTGTGGTCGCTTGAGCAGAAATATTCTCTCGTGGATTAAGGCGAGCAAAGCTGTATAAGCCGGGGGGGGTCTATTGATTACAAACAAACCTTCAGAACAGACCATGTCCTGTCTCTTTAATAATAGGAAATATTTACAGGCTCTGTTGTTTTCTCATCACCATGGGTAGTCAGGGAGGGTAACAGTTCATACCCTGACACCGTGACTGTGACAGGAGAACTGTCATTTGGTATCTTCCAAAGGATGGCTTAAAAGTTCTGAGCCTAACTATGAGATCCAGATACTACAGCATTGTCTGCAGAAGTGTGTGGATGTCAGAAGGGATTATGTTGAAACATAATCAGCAACCAACTCCATTCTAGCAGTCCATCATAGTTAGGCTCAGAACTTTTAAGCCATCCTTTGGAAGATACCAAATGACAGATACCAAATGAATGTCCTGTCTATTTAATAATAGGAAATATTTACAGGCTCTCTTGTTTTCTCATCACCATGGGTAGTCAGGGAGGGTAACAGTTCATTGATTACAAACAAACCTTCAGAACAGACCATGTCCTGTCTCTTTTATAATAGGAAATATTTACAGGCTCTCTTGTTTTATCATCACCATGGGTAGTCAGGGAGGGTAACAGTTCATACCCTAACACCGTGACTGACAGGAGAACTGTCATTTGGTATCTTCCAAAGGATGGCTTAAAAGTTCTGAGCCTAACTATGATGGACTGCTAGAATGGAGTTGGTTGCTGATTATGTTTCAACATAATCCCTTCTGACATCCACACACTTCTGCAGACAATGCTGTAGTATCTGGATCTCACTGGTGTAGAAGGCTTCCTCCTGGAGGTGTAAAGAGTCGTTCAAAGCAGAAAAGACATCATCGTCATCATCGTCATTTGAACAAAAGTTTGCCACTAACGTGGCTATATCCCCCACCCCTGTTGCCCAAAATATGACATAATTAAATCTAAACAAACCCTAACCTTTTTTAACCGAGGTGGAACTTGTCATGGAAATTTTTAAAAAAAGATGAGTTTGGAACCTCAGTCCATCTTCTTGCCATGGAAACATCAAAAATAAAAATTTCTAAAATTTCTAAATAGCAAAAGGTACCAGTTCAGCATGTACCTGACAGACCTGCAAAGTTTGATGAAAAAATATTGAACGGTTTATGAGTTATGCTCCAGAAACGAACCCTACCCTCACAGAACCTAAGTCCATCTTGTTGCCATGGAAACATCAAAAATAAAAATTTCTAAAATTTCTAAATAGCAAAAGGCACCAGTTCAGCATGTACCTGACAGACCTGCAATGGTTTGATGAAAAAATATTGAACGGTTTATGAGTTATGCTCCAGAAACGAACCCTACCCTCACAGAACCTAAGTCCATCTTGTTGCCATGGAAACATCAAAAATAAAAATTTCTAAAATTTCTAAATAGCAAAAGGCACCAGTTCAGCATGTACCTGACAGACCTGCAATGGTTTGATGAAAAAATATTGAACAGTTTATGAGTTATGCTCCGGAAACGAAACGTGACGGACGGACGGACGGATGGAAGGAGCCCGTTTCTATATCCCCCGCCAACTTCGGGGATAATAATGCTTGCCAGACAGTTCTTTCTTCAAGTTTGGGAAGAGGTAGAAATATGACAGAGCAAGTGGTGTATATGGAGGATGTTCTGTGAGTTCATAGCCACAATCATGCATTGTAGCCATGGCAACAACAGACGTGCACATGTGCATTGTTCTGGTGAAACAACACACCTTTAGTCAGCTAGTTTTCCATGACATTTCGCCTTCATATTCTCACACAGTTGCCAAAATGTATAAGCATAGGACTGGCCATTTATGGTCTATTTTGGGGGGAGGTAGTCCCCCAGAAGGATTCCTTTCTACCACCTTTTCTGCTGATGGAACAGACTTTGCCTTCTTCTTCAGAGGCGACATTAGACAAGTCTCAAACTGGTTACAAATCAATCAACAAAATCAGCTTCAAAACCCTTGAACTCAACATGCTGAAACCTTTGTCATGCCCAGTTCATTCCTCAGAATGTTCTCAACTCACCCATGAGAAATGCCTCCTGTGTGGCTGTGTGATGTGTTGAGGGTTGTGATCATCCATATTCATATCATTTTTTTTATCAACATTTTCCCTAGTGGTAGCAATTTAAGGTCTTTGTGAGCTTGAATCAACTTCAAGGCTCTCTCTTCCCCTCTTAACAATGGCAATGGACTGGGTCAGCATCATGCCCTAAAGTTGACAACATGTCTATATGGCTAGCTGTTGGAGTTAGCCCTAGGAGTTGGTCACTTTGATGCCTCAAGAAATATGATACCTGTTTGTGTATTTAATTCAAATGCTGTCTGTAAGCACATAAAATATAACACTTAATACATGCAAACTGTTAAATGTGTACTATACATCCTTCAAAGTTAGACTCAGAACTTTTCAGCCACCACTAGTAATATGCTTTTACAGAATTTGCTGCTCATTATAAATGTTAATTTATTGTCGTTTTTGTTACTGTGAAGAAACGACAATTATTTCGTCAGCAGTGTTAAAAATTTCGAGTATTTAATTTGTTTCAAAAACGCATACTCCCTAAAACTAGCAGAGCAAACTAAATGGTTGAAGACTTAATATCACATATATACCATCTGTGAAGACCTCTCCGCAACCCTAATGGATCCCAATCTGCTAGACAGATGGATTGCACAATCAGTAGACTTTGATTTTTTTGTGACAGCATACATCTATTCCATGGCTGTTAATCAATAAATCCAATCAAAAACAAAGCACTCTCTCTCTCTGAATGTCAGTCTTAAAGACCAAATTAATTTGCCTTGATGTTACAGTGTGGATTGCCTTGCCTGGTGTTAACTGAGGCATAGGTGGACAACTCTGCTGACTGAGTCATTCATTTGTTTAATCATGGCCTAGTCTCAAATGATTTGTGTCAACATATTCACCATGTGACCGTAAAATTCCCCCTGAGTTGACCTGACACAGAACCTGTATAATAAATGTATAGAATCAATCAAGCTTGAATATATCAATGTAATCCAGATCCGTCTCGGCCAATTATCGACACTGTGGATCTACTCTGACCTGCAATCATGACAAACTAAAGCCAGGCCTTGATGTAATTTCCCCCGACCAAAAAAACCCCCAAAACAAAAAAGAATCTTATTATCCTGAATCCAAGATGAATTACTGCTCCTCATAAGAGCAAAATTTCAAACCTGAAAAAATCCTTAATTAACCATGAAATGTAATTGCATTTTAGGTAGCTTTTAAGGAACTCAAGTGTTAATATTCAGTCTTCATTAAGATGAGTAAAAATATAATGAGCTAGGTTTAGTTATATCATGAACAGACCCGTGTTAATAATCTCGAGATAAATACCCTCCATATCTCATACTTAATGACACCTTTCTCTGCCACCGCACACGCAATAATCTGTGTATATTACCACATGATCAGGTCAGGAAGGGTTTTGGAGGATAAGATTGAACAAGTCTTAGGCTGTCTGCATTATTTTGTGTGTTTTTCATCTCCTGTCGACCCCAAATTACCATCCAACTCAAAAATAGATTTATTTTTTATACTGACGCATTTATCCACCTGAATCCATACCATATCACCCTGGAAGAAAATGCAAATATTTTTTTCCATTTAATAATTCCGTCACTATTTCTGTATCATAAGCTCTCAACACCAACATAACAACTATTGCACCAAACTAGAGCAGAGTAATGAAGCTGTGACTTCTGAGCGCATGCACTTTTGGGAAATGGTAAAACTTCATAACCCCTGTAGCTAAGATTGAAATTGAACTATTTTTGCAAATTATGTAAAACGATGGAGAATTTCAGTCCTGAATATGTGCGAAACAGATTCCAAACTGCATAAGAGAAAAGATGAAAACAATATGAATGGATGACTTCTAAGAAATGCCTATCAAACAATTTATATGAATGGATCACTAAAAATCAGTAACACCAAGTTTTCATGAAGTGTTTAGGTGAGGTGAAATGGGGTTTAAAGATTATTACACTTCTATAGCAATGTGCATGCAATGTGTGTGTGTGTGTGTGTGTACTAGTCTGAATTAATGCCCATTTTATAGTGCTTGCCCACTGAGATACCATGCCGCAATTTAACACGAATACCCCACTCAGAAAAGTATACTGACTCAGAGCCAACCACTCCTTGTTTTAGCCCCCTAATGCAGAGCGCCAGACAAGGTAACAACAAGTACCATCTTTTAATGTCTTGTGGTATGATGCGGCTGGGGATCGAACCCCGGACCTCCCGCTCTCCTGGTGGATGCTGTATCACTGGACCACGGAGGCAGTCCCACGTGTTCATGAAAAGGGCAAACAAGTACCAATCACACAATTTTCATTGAACAGTAAGTGTTTGATTATTGGCTAACACTGCACACAAAATACTTCTGCCATATGACGGTGGCCTGTACACAAACAAGTCTGAGCCTGACCATCTGATCCTCTAAAGTAAGCGGCAGTGAAAGTGTGAAAAATCCATGTGAAGGTGATAGAACTATATAACATCGAACATCATGACATGTCATACTTAGTAAAGTTTTATAAATGTCTACAACAAAATTTCTGGAATGACTTACATCCATATCTTCAAAGGTTCAGGACAATTTGTCATAAATGAATGCAACTGTCGTCTGAACTATTCTGAGACAACCATGAGTGAAATTGTGGGATAGCATATTAGGGCAATAAGTAGGCATCTCCATCGGCACTAACTGTGCTCCCCTCCCTGCTGATTTATGCAAACAATTATACTTACATTGTTATGCAAATTGCATGAATGGCGGATCCGACCAGTTAAGCGGATATGCTTACACTTTACATGAACATGCGGTCTCATCACTCATTTTCAGTGATCCTTTCCTATAATTTTCACTGCTATTTTTGCCTTTTACGCCCAATGGAATCTATTTCGTTGGATATTAAGATGAATTATTGTATGGCCTTGACATCATATTTATGCATATGAATCAGAATTTCTGCTCAGGTTGAAAAAATCAAAAGAAGGGAATTTGACCAAGAAGCTTAACTTAAGCTCAAGCATATCAATGATCTGATGTTGTTCAATAATTGTCAAATAGCCAGTTCCATTCCAGGGATGTACCCACCTCAGCTAGACACCTAGAGTCCAGTGAGACTGCCGCGTCTGTTTCATATTTAGATATGTGCATAAAGATTCAGAGTGTTGAGGTTTTATCAAGAGGGATGACTTCAACTTTCAAATAGTTAATATTCCAACAGGTCCAGCCTTTGGTGTCTCCATTTAACAAGATTTGATGGTCAACCTAACATGCTTTTTCTACAAATATTGCTCAAACGTTCTTTGATCAGGGTTACAACATTCAAAAGGTTTTAGGGTAGACTTGTGGAGGACATTTTAAAATTTGATGCTTCAGTGACAAAAATGATGTCTGATGCAATTCCCTATTTTGACATCACTATATGTTCCCCTGTTTTTTCAGGTAAGCAATTTATATGGCTTTGCATGTGTTTGTTGGGTGCCACTGGTGGGGCAGGAAATGCCCACATTTCTGCAAACAGTATTTGATAGTCAGACATAAACACATGCTTACGATATAGCTGGAATCATAAAATATACTCTGTTTTCTCCAACAATTTCTTATGATGATGGATAGGATTTAGTTGCTGTTATCAAACAGGTCTTTGATGATGAAACCTTGACTAAAAAGCTTAGTTGTAAGCAAAATGTGTCTTTCCATGAAATTTGAATAAATGTACTCAACCAAAAAAGTCGACTGTGCTTTGCTCGGCATGAAGGGGAAATTCACAATCGGATAATCAAAATCATCCCTCTTGTCACTCAGTGTGGTACAGAGGCAGTCATCATTTTGAACTTCTATGCATAGATCCCGACAGTGCAAGAGTGAATAATATCCTACCCTATTTTTATCCCACGGATGAACTTCTCTAGTGTGAGGATGATTCTCCCTAGTGAATTTGAACCCATACCAGTGTGTTTTATCCTATCCTGTACTAAACTCTAGAGTAAAACTTCCCCCGGGATAATATTTAAGTAGGATTTAATCCTTGCTTACAATAGGACACTGAATATGGTTGCTCCATTGTTTCTTTGATATTCCAAACTCTTGTGGATGGATGAGGTCAAGGTACTCACATATTTTGGCATTGTTAAAAAATATAAGGTCATCCATATCTGGTATATAAGAAACTAAGGTGATCTATATCAGCAATGCATCCTTTCTTTGCCTATACTAAAGTAGTCAGAAAATCTAATCTGATGAAATGAGAAACAGATCAGTTATGAGAGGGACCCAGGGCCCACTTGCACAAAGAGATCTTAGCGATACGACTATTATAAGCCTATGTTAAAGTATGGGAAATACGATCATCTTAGCGCTAAGATCGCTTTTAGCAAGTGGGCCCAGGTTGCACTACCAGGGATACCAACTCCTTGTCTGAATGTTCAACACCCAAACATGACGATACTTTCTAGCAGGAAATACAGCAACTCACATATTTTGGATTTCTGCCTATTTCTGAGTAGGTTTCTTTCATTTTTAACAAACCACATCCATTCAAAATTGTGATAAAGAGGCCCTGTGATGATGATGATGATGATCCTGAAACATATATCTCAATATAGGGATTCTTATGGAGCTTTGGAACCCAGTATAAAGCTGGAATCTATGTATTCTCAATTGTTATAGAAATACAAGCACTTATAATAATTCAGGATTGTCACATATTTCCTTTTCTTACAATGTACTGAATTGTTATGGATTGCATTTATGTTAGCTGTCATTGATAGCAAACATTATTTGTCAAACATATAAATGTAGTAATCTCAAACCTTACATTACTCAAAAAAACATTTTAAGGCCTAGTACACCAGAACCAGCATTGATTTGTAAACTGTTCTAAAAGCGTTTTCATTTAATAGGATTGTCAACTAAAGCAGTATTCTCAAACAGACCATTTACCATGTTCACATACAAACAGCATGTAATTGCAAGACATCAAACACATTCACCTAGTTCCAAACACACCAACTCAACTACATTAAGTTAAAGTGTGACAGTAAATCTAAATTCAATGGGAATGTTATTCCATTATACGCAGTCAACGTCACTCATGTCTGTCACAATCTGACAGTAAATGAAACAGCTCTCACTGGAACACATGCAAACATGATGACTGACTGCACCTAATGGTCCAACCGAGTCATGTTTACATGCTGAAATTGACGCCTTTGTCATTGGCATACATTTCAGAACATCGAACATTGATTTTGAGTTCACTCTTACAATAAAGTTTAATGCAGTACCTGTTCATTATATATATAGACAAGGAGACTAAACCATTTCAAAAAGTAAAGAGATGACATTTAAAATGTTGTGATGAAATGAACTGATTTTGACATCTAGTTTTGGATGATATAAAGACGTGTTTGCTCAAATTACACATGAAACTTAGACAGACATTGTTCCTACTACTACAGACAATGTTAGTACATAATAGTAGGAAATACATTGTTGTTGGTCTGCTTAAATGATTACATTTTGGCTTGAGTTCATTTCTGCCCCGTTGATCCTCATTGATTGTGTCTGGCTGTGTGTGTTTTGTTTGTGTGAATACGTTCCTTTGTCAATATGTAAGAAGGGTGTGATAATTCAGAGTTTTGATCTCTATTTCATTGAAAGCATGTGTGACTATCTTGCATGACTTGCCGATGTTTATTGTGTCTGTGTGAATGTTTATTGTATCGGTGTGAAATGTTTATTGTGTCTGTGTGAATGTTTATTGTGTCTGTGTGAAATGTTTATTGTGTCTGTGTGAATGTTTATTGTGTCTGTGTGAAATGTTTATTGTGACCTTTTGCATGTTTATTGTGTCTGTGAAGGTTTACTTGTGGCAATGCATAAATGTCTTTCTTGTTTTTGTGTCTGTGTGAATTTTTATTGTGTCTATGTGAATGTTTATTCTGTCTGTGAATGTTTACTTGTGGCAATGCATAAATGGCTTTCTTGTTTTTGTGTCTGTGTGAATGTTAATTGCGACTGTGTGAATGTTGATTGTGTCTGTGAATGTTTACTTGTGGCAATGCATACTGTGTCTTTCTCGTTTATTGTGTCTGTGTGAATGTTTATTCAGTCTGTATGTATGCCTACTTACTTGTGAATGTTTTTGTCATTTTGTGGCATCTAAACGTCTATTCTAACTCATAGAATGCATATATGCGAGACTTGTATCATGCCCATGTCTTCTACATATAGAAGAGCATTGGATGCCAGTGATCCTGAAAGTGAACTATTCAATGCAACCATCACCTTCAAGTCTCCATGGATGTACTTGCCATATCAAATGGAAGTCATGAAGCAAAAGAGAAACTACGAAGGTTTGGAAGCTTAAAATTAATATGATTAACTCATGTAAGTTTTGCATCCTTGGGGAGGGTAGCTTAAAAATTTACAATCATTTGGATATTGCAACAAATATGACATATATTTGAAAACACTAATCTTTCTGGAGTTAAATTCTGACATGTCGACACCAAAGGCTGGAGCTGCTGGAATATTGCTTGACATAAGAACGAAAGTTGCTTATATCATACAGTCTAGATGATAAAACCTAATACATATAATATCTCTATAAAGACAACAAAACCGATTGGACATGTCTGAAGGAAGGATAAGATATATGGATGAACAACTTCTTGATGACAATCAGGAGTGACGTTTCAGTATAGGTTCTTGCACTGTTATCAAGCAAGTGACTGTGTTAGAACCTACTCCGAAATGTTGTTCAAAATTGTCATGAAGAAGTTGTTCGTCCATATACCTTATCCTTACTTAGTACTCTAACTTCTAAATGCCTCTCTAAGAAGTTGGACATGTCTTGCTAGAACAAAGCACCTTTTGTACATTCTGAAGCATCAGTGACAGATCCTACCAGTATCTATATGTGAATACTGAAGAGGCAGCAAAAAAAATCATAAAAAAAATCCAAGTATTGGAACATATATATGGTACCACTGAGGCATCAGTGATAGATACGACTAGCATATGCATGTGAATTCTCCCAAAGGATGATAAACCTAAAGCGGCAGCAAAAGAACTGATATACTTCATAAAAACATTTCAAGTAATTGAACATCTTATCTTCCCTAAATATGGCACCACTGATGTCTACTAAGAAACATCCAATCTCTACCAGCTGCCTGTAACAAGTGGAGGCTCATAGAAGTAACTGGTTGTGGTCGATATTCAAACACAGCCTTCTTCCTTTGAAGTGAAAACTCAGAAATGGAGCATGTCCTTGCCAAACAAGCAATTTCCGATCCTAAATACATGCCTCTCTCAATTCCGTCATTCTATAGCATCTGCGAAGGGAATGTGAGTTTATCAATGAAGGCCAGCAAGGACGGTGTTTTCAGAATGATTAGCAAGTAATGTGATGTACACATCTTTCAAGATTGGATCACCATCAAAGATAACCTTGCCTTTACACCATTTCATGCCCACATCACTTGTGACAGTCTTTCGTCACTACTTGGATGAAAGTGACAAGTTATTTATGATGCTGGCAGTTTTGTTCTCCTCTGTCAGTCATTGCATTAATAGCTAATTTGTACAAAGAAACACAAGGATTTCTTACTTAATAGCCTTTTCATTGTGTCAATGTCTAAAGCCAATTGTTATGCTTGATAAAAGAAAAGAGAGACTTAACATAAAAGAAATATGGTTGAATTCTCTGATCTTGACTTTCAACACCTTGTATATTAGGAAATAGCTAATTTGTTTAAGAAACAAAAGTGATTTCTCACTTAATAACTGTTTCATTTTATTACATTTTAACACCAATTGTTACGCTTGAAATATTAAAAGATGGAAAAAAATAATTTACAGAAGAAAATGACTTTGGTTTCATTATAATATAGTGAATTAAAATCTAATACCATGTGCATTAGGATGCTGACAGAGGTATTTAACAAGTCGCCACTGTCTGGATGGCCATGAACAGTATTAGTTACAAGTTGGACAAATTCATCACTGGTGCTGAGGACAGTGTCATCTGTGCTTTCTGTAACATTATGACAACATTCAAACAGAAAAGGACTCAAAATCATCAAAGTGAACAACAGTAGTTCAAATATATTTGGAAAGTAAATAATCATATTGGTTATTACATGTTATTGTACACTGAACTCAGAGTAGACTCAGTGGATACTTTAACAATCTCATGACTGGTTCCATGATGTTTCATGTGGTGAGGTGAGGTGAGGTGAGGTGAGGTGAGGTGATGCGAGGTGATGTGAGGTGATGTGATTTGAGGTGATACAAAATACAGGAAAGAGGTGTCATGTAATTCAGCACAGAGAATGTTAATCACTTTATGTTAATGTAACTGAAAGTAAATTTACACCTGGATCCAGTAACATTTCGATGTTTGTTTAACCCTGGCTATGATGAAAGGCAAAATAACAGGCAAGGTAATGAAAACACTTTATACACCTTCACCCAAACTGTGGCACGTGACAAATAGGAAAACAATGCACACTGGATACAAGAGTACAGTTAGGCCTGATGAAAATAACAGTGTATTCCTGAGTTACCATCTGGTCATGTGGATGAGGTGTCCGAGATGGAAAAGTAACAAGAGTTTGCCACTAACGTGGCTATATCCCCCGCCTCTGTTGCAGAATTTATGACATAATTAAATCTAAACAAACCCTAACCTTTTTAACCGAGGTGGAACTTGTCATGGAAATTGTAAAAAATAGAAGAGTTTGGAACCTAAGTCTATCTTGTTGCCATGGAAACGTAAAAAAATAAAAATTTCTAAAATTTCTAAAGAGCAAAAGGTACCAGTTCAGCATGTACCTGACAGACCTGCAAAGTTTGATGAAAACATATTGATCGGTTTATGATTTATGCTCCGGAAACGAAACGTGACGGACAGACGGACGGAGCCGGGGCGGGGGATAATTAAGTTCTTGGTTTGAATCCCTGGATCAGACTATCAAGTTAAGGGATAAGTCTTGACTCTTTTGATTTCAAAATAAAAATTGTTAAATTTCTAACTTGTATATATATGCATATTCATGACGATCCTTTACAGCAAACCTACTTTAATGACAAATGAATCTATTGATGCTGTTTACAAAGTCCACTGAATGAAGTTTTCATTTCATTTAAGTTGTAACAAATGTTTTATTTGGGATATAGAGAATCTCACCCAAGTGTCTTTTGATATCAAATATATCAACACTCATTTATCAACAATAATAAAAGTGGAAAAATTCTGAGGCTTGGTGAGATTGAATTTATCATCCAACATCATTCTTCCAGCTTTTACAATTTGTTGACAGTAATTAGCAGTGTCTTCAGTGTAAAAAGTACTGCTAACAGCTTCAGTAGCAAAGCCATTAGTGATGTCATTTGATTGTGACGTCATGGTAACCAGTGGCATCACAATGGTCTGCAAAGCATTGTGATGTATTTTTATTGCAGCGATATCTACAGTGTAGATATCGCTTGATCTCATCCAAGCAATATCTCCTGTGGGAGCCAGTTTTGGATGATAAAACACATTCTCAGTAAAGTACAGATTCTCGTGCATGCCAACTTTCAAATTATAACTGTGGAATCTTTACACTGAAATATCAAGAAACCATACCAAAGTTGACGTGTTCTCTTAACTCATAATGTGCAAGTGAAACATTCCAAGATGGCCCAATTGACAAAGTAATGAGCAATTTGTGTGAACTTCAACATATCTCCATCAGGAAAACCTCTCAATATTAACATGTGGACATGTTTACTGTTTATAATCTTGGGGTTCATAGATGTAGACAAGTTTTGAAATAAATCCATGCTATTTTTTGCAAACACCTGGCATCATCAGGTGATCTTAACTCTCATACTTGAACATACATGTACATCAATCGTAGCCCTATTATCTTTTTGCAAAACAGGGCCCTGGTGGAAACTGGACTTTTACAGTCAGTTGACTCCATTGCTTCGGCAAGATGATTGTGAACGAATAAACGAATAATAGCAAGCTGTGGCTATCCCTGGAGATTCTGGGCAATAAGGATCTCCATACCAGAATTGTTGGAATACACGGAATACTTGACACTATCCTGGGTCAGTGTGCCCCGAGAGTTGGCAACTGTGGGTGACAAATGCTTGACTCTGTGTAATGAAACACATGCAAAAAACAAATTTCCATTCCACTGGAGATTCGATGAAATAATTCAGTCTGTGACATAAATTGAAAATGTCCATACAGAGGGGAAGTGGAACATGAAAACATTTTTGTCAATTTCTGCTTCTGAAAGTAATAACAAAAGCCAGGAAACAGAATAATTACAGATGTAAAACCTCCAAACAAAACGCAAAGTTTCAGGAATAAACTAAATATTGTCCTACGTGCAAGGTTCTTTTAACAGCACTTTGTAAAATCTGTGCTGACAATACAAAGGAATGTTTGACTTAACATGGAACTATAGAATTAAACTGTGGGCAATTTCCATTATCTAAAACCTGACCATCACAAGTGAACCTAAATGTCAACACACACTGAGTTTGGATTTTAAAAGTTTAACGAACTGCATGCGCTTATCAAATTAAATGAAGAACTGAAACATAGTTGCTGACTGCAGAGCATTTATTGAATAAAACATTCACCTCATTCCACTCTCAGCTCCTTCTAAGCAGTCTGTATCCCTTTTCAGCTCAGGAAGAGAACTGAGAGTTGCTTAATATTCGTGGGTGGCCTTGAAGAATGAATTCTTTACATTATACATAATTTATAGAATATTCCATGTGTCAAGTGAAATAGCACGTTTCTCTTATCAAGTGATGGGGGAAAGGAGATATAAAAATATACCCTGCATTTCAATGTATATTCTTGGGCATTGGGGTTAATATATGGAGGATATTCCATGTGTCGAGTGAAAATATCTCCTCTTCCCTGTCACGAGATGAGAGAAACATGCTATTTCACGAGACACATGGAATATCTTACTTATTATACATTTATGTATTTGTCTATAGGAAAATTACATTATTTTATTACAAATGTAGAACCTTGTAGTGTAAATTCCCCCTTCCTAACACGCAGGGATGTTCACCATCCCTTGTAATTGTGACTTAAACTAGTTCCGTGTTTGCCAAAACTTTACAAAATAATATAAACAAAAGTAACAAAAGTTAAAGAAAATTCTCTCTCATACATTTGGATATGTTTATATACAAAACCTGAAACCTATGAGACCATTGCTTGAAGTGAAAGAATACATGCTGGTCAAGTAACAAAAATGGCACTTTAAGAAAATAATGAACACCAAGAACGGATATAAACTCCATAAATGACCATCTGTCATTATTTCGCCATGTTAATGTGGAACTAATGTAAATAGGAAGTCAACAGTTTGTGTACGGGCCAGACACTTACAACAAAGAGGAGGTAATTTGTGGGGAGGTAACTCTTGTATGACAATAGTTCTATCAAAGTGTTATGTTCACTGCAGTTAAATATCAAGTGTCGTGTTCACTGAAAAGAAAAATCAAATGTTATGTTCACTGCAAAGAAAATATCACTTTTTCTCAACATCAGAAAACTCTCACACTGAAGTACATATAATAAAATACTTTAAATCAGGGATGGTGTGTTATTCAACTGATATTTTCACAGGATGCAATAAGTATACAGTAGCAATGAAATATTAGCCATAATGTTATCAAAGCTAGGTTTGACAGCTTAATGTGTAATGATTTAATGTGTAACAGAAATTAAAAATGGAAAAATTCTCCTTAAAAACAATAACCCATCAGGAAATACATCATAGAGATGGACAGTTAATATTAATTTAATTAAAGTAATCATAATGGCAGAAACATGATATACAATTTTTCTCAAAATTTCTGAGGGAAAAGGATGAACTTTTCTTTTCTTTTTTAAATTCTTTTTAATCAAGTGCATGGATACATCATGTTATAATGGCAGGGTGTATTGCATTATATAAAGTTACAGATCATTGGTAGGAAATCTAAGGATACACTGTGTGGTGAAGGAGCTACTAACATTAAATCTCATATGCATCAATACTTGCTGGCAACCATTACAGTGTAGCTGCTGTATATCAATACTTCATCAGACATGCTTGCAACCATTACAGTGTAGCTGTTGTATATCAATACTTCATCACATATGTTGGCAACCATTACAGTGTAGCTGTTGTATATCAAACTTCATCACATATGTTGGCAACCATTAAAGTGTAGCTGTTGTATATCAATACTTCATCACATATGCTGGCAACCATTACAGTGTAGCTGTTGTATATCAATACTTCATCACGTATGTTGGCAACCATTACAGTGTAGCTGTTGTATATCAATACTTCATCACATATGTTGGCAACCATTACAGTGTAACTGTTTTATATCAATACTTCATCACATATGTTGGCAACCATTATAGTGTAACTGTTTTATATCAATACTTCATCAGACATGCTGGCAACCATTACAGTGTAACTGTTTTATATCAATACTTCATCAGACATGCTGGCAACCATTACAGTGTAGCTGTTGTATATCAATACTTCATCACATATGTTGGCAACCATTACAGTGTAACTGTTTTATATCAATACTTCATCACATATGTTGGCAACCATTACAGTGTAACTGTTTTATATCAATACTTCATCACATATGTTGGCAACCATTACAGTGTAGCTGTTGTATATCAATACTTCATCACATATGTTGGCAACCATTACAGTGTAGCTGTTGTATATCAATACTTCATCACATATGTTGGCAGCCATTACAGTGTAGCTGTTGTATATCAATACTTCATCACATATGTTGGCAACCATTACAGTGTAGCTGTTGTATATCAATACTTCATCACATATGCTGGCAACCATTACAGTGTAGATGTTGTATATCAATACTTCATCACATATGTTGGCAACCATTACAGTGTAGCTGTTTTATATCAATACTTCATCAGACATGCTGGCAACCATTACAGTGTAGATGTTGTATATCAATACTTCATCACATATGTTGGCAACCATTACAGTGTAGCTGTTGCATATCAATACTTCATCACATATGTTGGCAACCATTACAGTGTAGCTGTTGTATATCAATACTTCATCACATATGTTGGCAACCATTACAGTGTAGCTGTTGTATATCAATACTTCATCAGACATGCTGGCAACCATACAGTGGTTTTGTTGTATATTAATACTTCATCACATATGTTGGTAACCATTACAGTGTAGCTGTTGTATATCAATACTTCATCACATATGTTGGCAACCATACAGTGTAGCTGCTGTATATCAATAGTTCATCAGACATGCTTACAATCTTCATATAAACTTGCTTATCTTTTTTAAAAAGAAATCTGACAATGTGTTTAAGATAAACCCATTGAACCGAGCAAACAATTACAAGTTCGCTGTGTTACAAACGTATAGCTAAAACTCAGAACTCAAAACAAAGTAAACCACACTTTGTTCACTGTGAACTGCACCAGCCAACCTCTAGGAAGTGTTGATAATTACATAGGCAGCATTAAACTTCATCTGCATGCCCGAAGCACACACATCCCAACATGATAGATGGCCAGCACTTCAACAGTGGCAGAACAAGACAGGTGAAAGTGCCGACAGCGCAGATAACCTTGCTAATTTCAATGCATAAATCAATACATTGCTGGCTTGGTTGCAATAAAATCTGCCATCTGAAAGAACAGTACACCAGGGCTATGTCTATCAGGCATGCATTTCATCTGGTGAAAACCTTGTGGAGTTACAGTCCGTAATTGTCTTACAGGCCAAGTCCATGGAGAATAAACACGGATAAGCTTAAAAAAGGTTGGTTGGTTGGTTTGTTGTCTAACGCCGCACTCAGCAATATTCCAGCTATATGACAACGGTCTGTAAATAATTGAGTCTGGACCAGACAATCCAGTGATTGATATCATGAGCATCGATCCACGCAATTCAGATCAATGACATGCATCAACCAAGTCAGCGAGCTTGACCACCTGAACCTAGTCGCCTTTTACGGCAAGCATGGCTTGCTGAAGACCTATTCTACCCCGGATCTCTTAAAAAAAGGATCTCTTAAAAATGAAAGACCTCAAGGCTGCTAACCACTTCAAGAATTGGCATGAACAAATATTATTCCATTCATTACAAAACTTTGAAAACATCTCACTGTGATGTACAAAAAAAAATCCCAAAGCCTACCTTAAAAAACTAAATTCTAAACTTTCAGCAAGAGCACTTTTGTTGGTGGTGATTGAAACACAGTGGAGACTTGATTTGGGAGCAAAAGGCATTGTAAGTGACTAAATGTGTAATAAATTGCATATAGATCAGTCTGTTGTAGTATAAAGCACTTATAGCGCTTGCTTCCATAAACCAAAAATACAATTTGGCCACGTCCATTAAAGGACAGTCTTATTCAAATTGACTGACAACAAAATGGGCTGGGCGGGGCTGGTGAACAATGTCACTGATTTCTCCGTGTTGTCTACAGTTGTTTGTGTGTTCAGCTGGTAATGATAAGATAAGCAGTCTTGGAAGATATTATTGTTGACGTATTTATTCATGAGAATTGACTTCAATATGTTGTTGCGTTTATAGAGTCATAACTGAAAATACTGGTCTTCAAACGCCGTGGATTTAGACAACATGTACACCAATTTTAACGTTAATACAGTAAACTACGTTTATAACGAACACGCTTATAACGAACTGACAGATATGACATGTTTATTTTTTGTCTCGGCCACTGCTGTATATATGCTGTGCATATGTTTATAACGAACTATGGCTATAACAAACACAAATTAGTGGCCCCTTTGAGTTCATTATAACCGTAGTTTACTGTACCTCAATAACGAAAACCCAAAATAAATAAATAAAAAAAAGTGAGTGAGATGGTTTAAAGCAGCTTTGAACAGTATTTTAGTCACATCGTGGTAATGAACTGCAGGGGGAAAGCTCATAACGACCCAGATCCTAAATCAACATTAATGATGGAACCCATGGCAAGGGAACAACACTATGATAAAGGATCATAATCACGGTGAAGTGGGATTCAAACCCTCAATGGTATCCTGGGATACACTCAAGGAACACACCCATTCACAGCAATTGCAGTGCCTTATACTGCTGGGCCACCTGTATTCCCATATACATGTATGATGTAGCTATACAATGTGTCTTTATATGATGTCACCAGTGAAGATCCAGGGTAGAATAGGTCGACTATGCTTGTCGTAATAGGCAACCAACGGGATGGGTAGTCAGTTTCGCTGACTTGGTTGATGCATGTTATCGTATCCCAAATGCATGGATCGATGCTCATGATGTCAATCACTGGATTGTCTGGTCCAGACATGCATAAATAGGGATGCATCAGTGACATCAGATCTACTCGAGCCATTCAATCACAGCGGTATAAAAGTAAAGTATTGAGTGACCACTATCGGTTTTGGCCATTTTTTTCCAGAACCTGGCAGTGTCATTCCAAAAGACATTAAAAGGTGGTACTTGTTCTTACAATGCCTGGCACTCGACATTCAGGGGCTAAACCAAGGAGTGGTTGGCTCAGCATCAATATACTGTGTCTGAGTGAGGAATCCATCTTATACTGCGACATGGGATATTTGTTGGCTAGCACTATAAAACCAGCATTAGTCTGGACTTGTACAAGCAGATACACACACACACACACACACACACACACACACACAAACATGCACATTGCTATACTAATGCAACAATTTTGAAACGACAATAAAAACCTTCTCAAGAAAATTTCCAGCTTGACCAAATCTTAGTAATTAGTAATATCTTTACTAATATATTTGAAAGTTTTAAATACACACTGTCAAAGACTGTCAAAGATCATATTTATGTTAGACTTTCACTGGGATACATTTCTCTGTTTTTTTCATTTCCAGTAAAAAAACGCTGGTTTCTTATAAAATCAATTTTTATGGATTTTTTATGGCCACTAATATGGCTAATGATAATCCTACTGCAGGTATTGACATGGGCTTCTTGAGAGGTCATCATTGTGTGTACAGAGGAGTCCCTTTACACACCAGGACAGTGGGGTAGTTTTGCAGTCAGTGCCAAGGCCCAGGTAAATTGATTCCCACATGGGTAGAATTCTTTGTGTCCCCTATCGTGACATAACTGGAATATTGATAACAGTGACTGAATGCCCAACTCACTCACTCAAGCATCATCATGGCCCTGTGATATCTTTAGTGTGTAAAGATCTGTCATGATAGCCCCACCTGTGAAGATCCGGGGTAGAACAGGTCTCCATGCTTGTTGTAAGAGGCGACTAACAGGACAGGGTGGTCAGGCTCGCTGACTTGGTTGATGCATGTCATCGTATTCCAATTGCGTGGATTGATGCTCAAGATGTCAATCACTGGATTGTCTGGTCCAGACTTGATTATTTACAGAATACTGTCATTCAGCTGGAATATTCCTGAGTGCGGCGTTAAACAACAATAAACAAACAAACAAAACATAACAGCCCTGTGATATCTTTATTGTATACAAAACTGTCATGATAACCCTAAGGGCTGGGTTGGGTAACTCAATACTCGGGTGGGTTCTGAGTAGGACCTCAGTGTACCAACAGGACTACATGGACCTGTGGTTAGCCATGTGATATATTGTTTAATAACAAAACTTATCTGGAACTCAATGGTTACACTAAAAGTCACTAATGTTCGCATTTCTTTCTGACTATGAACACATTCCTTCTGACTTTTACATGTTTGAATAAAGACAAAGCTTCACTTAACTTCAGTGTATGGCCAGAACATATTATACATGTTTCTGAAAACATATTGCCAAGGCTATGGTCAAACTAATCCCGTATGGATATTTTGTACCCATGTCTCGACACCTAAAGCAAGTACCCAGGTAGGGTCAGGTAATAGAGGGGTCGGTACCCGGGTAGCAAATTTAGACTCGTCCCAGCCCGAATAACCCTGTGATATCTTTAGCGTGTACAAATCTGTCGCCATAGCCCATCTCATCTGTAATAGATAGGGATGAGTCACACATCTTGATGTAATCAAGGTTACTGCTGGGATCAGTGAAAATAATTCAAGCTTTTGCTTTCATGTGATGAGACTTTGAGGCCTCATTTATGTTCTGTCACAAGTTCTTTATCATCCTCATTAATCACACAGAAATATTACATTTTGCATGCAACAAAAGACAGAGAATTTATCATGGTGGTTTAGATACACTGTTTATTGCATTGTGTGGCATGGTGAGAATTGTTTTTTTTAAAATACCAGTTCTAACGTACAATGTTAGATTTGTCCGAGCTGAAATCGGGTTCATGTTCTGTTCAAGATTATTGCACTTATATCGCAACGTGCATGCATTTGTGTATGCGTGCTTGTACTCGTTTGGACCAATGCCGGTTTTATAGTTCTAGCCCACTTAGATACAATGCCACAGTTTAACATCAATACCCAACTCAGACACATGATACTGACTGAAAACCAACAGTCTTTGGTTCATCCTCCTAACGCTGAGCGTCATTTGATAACACAAATTGAAGATGTATAGTTTCTCAAACTGCAGGAATTATACTAACTGCTTATCAAATGTAAAATATTATGTAAGACGGTTGTTATAACGTAGGAACATTTATACCTAACCTAAAACAGACACCAATTTCAACCAACAGATCATGTTCTTTAAACATTCAGCATGAGGCACCAACAGAGGAGAGGTGAGGTGAAATTGGGTTAAACGTCGCATCGAAGATTATTGCCCTTATATAGCAATGTGCATGCACGTATGTGTGTGTCTGCATGTACTATTCCGGACTAATGCCGATTTTATAGTTCTGGCCCACTGTGTAACATGAATATCCCAGATACTCAGACACAGTACACTGACTCCGTGCTGACTAGTCCTTCTTGTAGACCGTTAATGCTGCAAGCCTGGCGAGGTAACAACAAGTACCATTATTTAACGTTTTGGGGTAAGATGCGGCCAGGGTATCGCACCCTGAACCTTCCACTCTCAGGGAGGTTGCTCTATCAATAGCCCATGGACCAACAGAGAAGGAACTAAACAGATGATAAAGGTAGCACATTATATTCAATTATCACGTGACCAGTGTTCATTAGTGAACGGCAAGGGGTCTGTTGTTGCAGTGATGTGACCATGACCTTGAAAATGACCATTGCCAATATCATAAGTGTAAAATAAGCTATTTTTTTATATATCATAAAGATATCTGAAGACGTCCCAATATTACTTCGTCTAGACAGACTCAAAGAGAGCTCTTTTTCATTAGGGACATAAATATATAAGACTGACACATTGCAATCAACATAATGTCTGGACAGGCAAAATAAGATATTTGGAGCATGTCATGTGTTATCGTAGCTACATGATGTTTAAAACAGACACTGAAAATGTAAACGAAAATGAACCCTTCAGAATTTATGTTATATTTATGTATCTTTTAACTTCAAAGTAGCAGTTATTAGTTCATAAATTATCATATATTATCAGTCAAGTATACTCATGCTATTTAAAACATAAAATCCCAAACAGGCACCAACATTTCCTTTGAAGCCAAAGATTTATTCCAGAGAATTTTACTTGGTGCCTAGCGACAGATGGGAGGGGAAAAAACATTCCATATCTTAACCAAATTTTAGAAACTAGCATGTTCATTGCAAAAACATACCTTCAGTAATTACATAACTCAATGTAAACTTATTTTATTATGTGTATTAAAATTCTCCATGTCAAGTTGAATTAATTTAAAATTATAAACGACATAACAAGTGATACAAATAAGAGGGAGAATTTATGGATTTGAGCTTCTTTATTATGAGGAACACAACGTTATGGAGTATATAGTTACTCCTTCATCTGATGTTGTGTTTCTCATAGTAAAGAAGTTGACATCCATAAATTCACTCTCTAAAATGTACAATAATGAAAAAAATAAAATAAAAACTGGGAACTGTAATTGAAAAACCAAGACTTAGAGAAAAATATTTTACCTTAGGATTAAGCCAAGATCAGTTCTTGATAAAAACTATATGAAACGTTCAAGGTTAGTTACAATATACATGGCAGGGTTGTTCAAAAAGGGTTAAAACGAGAGAAGATTGATGATCCCTTTAAAATACAAAATTACTGAAAGTCTAATTAGCATGTTCTGACCTTGTGTTTTCGTCCTTAAAACGAATTCCATTGGCAAACTTTTCAGAATCTTGGTAATAGGTTTCTGTTTTTCTCTACAAACATTACTTTTTGTTGGGGGGAGACATCTTATTACTATTGCTTATTTTACTTTGTCTCCTCATACAATTCATTGCTTTTTCATGTCCATCGAACCGATTTCCTTGTAGTATCCTCCAGTGCTAACAAGACATTGCCATGTTTATAGTTGCATATTTCATTTCCCTGTTGCTTCAACTTGTTAATTTGAAACATGTGTGTCTATTTCAGACAGCGCTGAACCCCTGTCTCCAACAAATTGTCTTCTCTTCCATTTCAATTCTTTATTGACAGCGGCTACTGTTTGACCTTAGACAATTTCAGTTTCTTCTTGGCGCCAACGTCAGTACTAAATACTGAGCCCACTGGTCAATTTCATTCCTGCCAGTTCCAGTGTCAGGGGTGATGCAAGTCAAACAGCTAATCAAAAGGCCACTCAGAGTTCCCCTAAATCTGACTCAAACAAATTCCGAACCAGGCATATTTACAGTTTTGGAGTAATTGTGTTTACTTTGCAAACAACCATTGGCTAGCCGCTGAATGCTCCCGTTTCTTAAGAATATAATGCTAAAACATTTCTATCACCTATTAAACTTTGATTAAAATATATAAATAACCTTATAATAGCCTTGTGGCCTAATGTTAGAGTTTTAAATAGAGACCTAAGCTGGTACATTGATTTGAGTCATTGGATTTGGAAGAGATAGAAGGATCTGGCAATGCTGTAATTAATAAAGGATGAGTGAGTGAGTTGGGATAACAGTTATTTCACAGCATGTTAGATTTATCAGGGAGGAATTTAGACCAGAAGTGACACAGGTCTCAGATGTTGTCCACTTTGGTGAATCCCATGAGCATGGGTATGGTGCTGACCAACCTGGAAGTATAACCAGGAAAACTTTGGATATTGGCTTGAACCAATGGTCATTGAATTCTTATGGATTGCACAGCTGATTGCCGTGCCTTGGATGCCTAGGCCATGTCCCCTAAGCCAATACTACACATGAATTCTTCATATCATAACATAAATATAATCGACAAAACCCTTTCCATTTTCATAAGAAATCTCTGCAAAAAGCAGAGCTGATTTTGTACAATTCTCACTATATCAGGAGCATGTGTTTATGAACCACAATCAATGATGAAACGAAGAGTTCGCGAAAAGGTGAGCGTATCCTGCTCCAAAATGTTATAATTGTAATGGCTAAAATTGCACGAAAATAAGAAACACTTGATGACATATTCATAATGTTACATTTCCTCTCATAAGATTGAGAAATATTTGACACAAAAGCTTTAACAAATTACAACCTAAACAAACTATGTTTCAGATTCATTATTTCCCTTAACCGGTGACCGCCTTCGTCGTTGTTGGAAAGAGTGATTCCGCCTGAAGCATGGAAGGTCAAAGTTTTGATAACCAGCTGCATCATACCAAAAGATGTTAAAAGATGGTACTTGTTGTCACCCTGCTTGGCACTTGGCATAAGCACTAGGCACTTGGCACCGACTGCTCAGCTCGGATTCAGCAAGCTGTGTGTGAGTAGGGTATCCATGTTAAACTGTATCTCAGTGAGCTAGCACTATAAAATCGGCATCAGTCCGGACTAGTACAAGCAGCAACATGTACACGAACACATTCACGTCCACGCACAAGTACAAGCACACATACACATACACGCACACGTCCACATACACGTAACATACGCACACACACACGTACATGTATACGCACAGGCACACGCACACGTACACATACACGCACACGCACACATGCGCCTTTAAACCCCATTTCACCTCACCTCCAATAACTTGTAAATCAGTGAACCTGGCTTGCTGATTGATGCTTCAAACTAGTGACGTGTAGATATGGCATGAGAGATGATCAATTAAGGAATCACTACATGGGATTCTACAAAGTCTTTTTATGAAAAACATTAAAGTTAAAAGAATTCACACTAATTAGAGAATAGCCCCATGAAGCCCATCCAATTTCTTGAGGCTAATTAACTGAAAAAATCAAAAGCTTCTGACATCATGTCATGTTTAGGAAGGAAAAAAAATCACAAAATATAAATGGTCCTTCAACGTTTTTAGGACAAGTAATGGCGTGAGAAGTATCGCCTCAGTCTTGAAGGCAATCTAGTACGACATACAAAGTAGACTGGCACTGCGTAAATCATGGCTGCAAAAATCGGGTACAGCTGACTATTTTGTAATAAATTGTTTTAAATTTGTTGTAGAAATGCCAAATAGAATTAGATGAATTTAATTGTACACCACTGTCAGAAATGTTACCAAAGAACTACAGTGACCTGTAAACATGAGATACCGGACGATGCAAATAAGTCATTGACAGGAAGAAGAACAAGGTTAGTTATCAAAATTGTAGAAACTCCATCTCTACATGCAACAAATAATTTTTTCCCAGAATAAGGAAAATGGCTAAATTGGGACACTGAATAATCTTACTATCATGGAACACATTTAGCACAATTAGCCTAAAACCAAATTTAAATACAATCATGCCCAATTTTGTACCTTAAACAAGGTGACTGCTGTGCATTGTGTAAAATCTGCTCAATTTTGTGCATTGAGTAAAACCTGCTCAATTTAAACTTGAAGAAGTTAGCATAATGAGAACTGGATGCCAAATTTGAAGGCCATCCATTTAGAAATCCAAAAGTGTTGTTTAGGAAAAACAATATGACAACCGAAATCTTGAAAATTGGCTACATTTGAATAACTCTTTGAATTTGAAGGTTAACAAAATTAGAAGCTGGTCACCGTACTTGAGGACAGGTCAAGAAATGCACAAGATGCTGACATCACGTTATTGCACGTAAGAAAACTATGCTTAAATCAGCTGAATTTGAAATATTCCTTGAACTCAGTGTAGCATAGCTTCAACAATCCAAATCCCACATTTGAAAGAAAATTCATAGCAAAGTGCAATCTGACAGAGATGAGAACAGAATTACATCACTCATAATTTCACAAACACCTGGTATCATTACTATTTGATAGTGATTCATAAACACATGCTCATGATATAGTCGGAATTGTACAATCGACTCTGCTTTATGCAGAGATTTCTATTGGATATGGAAAGGGTTTTGTCACTTTATTTACAGAACAGATGTGAAAATGTTCTGACTACTTAAACTAAATTTTTCTTTTATAAATTCCAATATACATTATTATTAACAAGACAAAAAATTTTGGTATGAAAATTGACCAGACACAGGCATAATTTCTTCAAGTTTGAAATATGAACAATAAAGCATGTGCCAAGCTATACTAACTGGCGACAGTGTTAATGGACTAGATGATAGAGTATATTATGAGAATATGTATATAGATCAGCCTCCCGTACAACTGTGATTGCAATATTAATGATATAAGTACCACCTGACATCTTTAAGTTAATATCATTTGAGGTATGTGTATTTATCTTATAAACATACTTTTGCCTATATTATTGTTATTAATGTAGCTGCCTTGCCAGCTCATAGCAATCTTGGGTGAGGTCCTACTTTCAAGTGAGACTTGCTGAGAGAGTTTACATTTGAATTGTAAGGCCTGCTTTGAGGTATTACATATGAATTGTAAGGTTTTAGTGCAGAATTGTACAAACAGCCTTTTAATATGCATCTAATGTTGATACTTGACTCATTAAAAATCACAATTGTTTTCACATTTAAATCCATTGTGTGAATCGAACGTGCAACCATGTCTAGTACTGTTTTCCCTCTCAGCAGAGATGAAAGGGTGTTCAATCTTACATGTCATGACTTGTTTGCATGCCTGCATGCTGCACGTACTCCTCTCGCCAGCTATCATCAAACTTGTTTTATACCACAACTACTGTATTGATTCAGTATTCTTATTGTTTCTGGTATTTCTTGCATTCAAATTGTTCAAAAATTAGTGAAAAACACTCTTCCTCAGTTTTGGTTGAAAAATGTAAGACCTTAAGCAAGAGGAAAACCTGAGGGCTATTCCCGAGATCGAAGTTTCACATTTTTAACCAAATCCGAGGATGAGTGCTTTAACTATAACATCCATACTGGTTACCAGGGGAGATCAAGTGACATCTCCAGGGAGACATTGCTACAATGCAATTGCATCACAATGCCTTGCAGACCATTGTGACATCATCGGTTACCATGACATCACAATCAAATGACATCACTTATCTCTCTGCCACAAAAGAAATCGGATATTACAATTTATATACAGGAAAGGTTGGAAGAATGATCCTGGATGATACAAGGAATCTCACCCTTGTGTCTTTTGATATCAAATATCCTTGATAAATATCTTTGATAAATGGTTAGAACTCCTTAGAAAGCCCTAGAGTTAGATAGATAGATTGATATTTAATTCGGTATTTAAGGCGACATGGCCCATTGTACAGTTGACATTTTCAGTTTCAAAGCCCTGGAGTCTTAACTTGTATCCACTGCCTCCGTGGTCTAGTGGTAGAGCGTCCACCTGGAGAGCAGAAGGTCCGGGGTTCGATCCCCGGCTGCGTCATACCAAAAGACGTTAAAAGATGGTACTTGTTGTTACCCTGTCTGGCGCTTGGCATTAAGGGGCTAAAACAAGGACTGGTCAGCTCGGAGTCAGTATACTGTGTCTGAGTGGGGTATTCATGTTAAACTGCGGCATGGTATCTCAGTGAGCTGGCATTATAAATCGGCATCAGTCCGGACTAGTATAAGCAGCCACACAAACACACACACGTACATGCACGTCGCTATATATAAGTGCAATAATCTTGGACGTGACATTAAACCCAATTTCACCTCACCTCACCTTAACTCGTGTTGATCTATTTAATATATTGAAAGACACAGAGTGAAATTTTACATATATATAGATCATACTTTCCTACAACTGTGATTATAACACAAATGACATAAGTAGAATGTGACACCTTTCAGCTTCTATCACATTAAATGTAAGCTCTTAGCTGCAATCAGCATTCTCTTGAGTATAGACACACTCCAGTTCCAGAACATCATTGCCTTTGATCCCTGAACATCTCAGAGATAAGTCACAGACATCATGAGGTGAAATTAACATGTGTCTGAAAGTCATTAGCAACAGTGACAGCTTGTCATTTACCATCAGTGTTTATGACACATCGTGGCAGTGATATTGTCCAGTAAACTACTCTTGTGTATTAACATGTTCTCTTCATTCCACTAGCTTTGATCCTGGCTTATATCACAGCATGGTCTTTTCGCAGATGACAGCCACAAATAAACACGCTTTTACCTTTACTAGAAGATGCTTTTTTCACATTCTTAACATGACAAGAAACATGTTTAATATCATGTAAGGGTTGGGCTGCATATGGCCATGTTGTCTCAAGTGCCACAATTTGCTATGAAGAGTTAAGCCCCTTAGTCATGCCAGGAACCTATGATCATAGGTTGAATCCTAGATTTGCTTTGATTACGTTTTGTGGTTTGGCACCATACCTATGTTGTTGGGTTTCACCAAATGGTAAACGTCTAAAATATGCATCACTTCAAGCTTTTCTCCCTCACGCATTGATCCAACTGTACATGTGATATTGTTCAATAAACCAAACTGCCTCATGTAGAAAGGCCAAGATAGTATGTATCCATGAAAATTTACACACAAGAGTGCATAATTGTTAATGAACATATGCATTTGTTTTCAAAAAAGGGTGAGTGAGTGAGTGAGTGAGTGAGTGAGTGAGTGAGTGAACAAACCATGCAGCATACAACATGGAATCAGGTCGCAGAACCACCTAATCCCCAGTCTAGTCACCTCTATGACAAGCAGGAGATACTCGGGCCCTATTCTGTCCTGTAATTTTCCAAGGGAGTTGGTCATGAAAACACCTGGTGTCACCACTGTGATCCATGAACAAATAAAAGTGACAAAAATCTTAGAAAGAAAACTTTGTTGAATAAGGCGACAAAACCCTTTCCATATCTCATGCACAAAGCAGAGTCGATTGTACGATTCCGACTATATCATGAGCATGTGTTTATGAATCACTATCAAATAGTAATGATACAGTGATCGCTCGCTATTGCGCTCTTCGATAAAGCGCTACCTCGGTTACTACGCGCGGTAACACATGGCTCCCCAAATTTATGTACACTTTTATTACTGAGAGTTTTACACAGACATAATTGTATTGTTGTTCGTTGTTCATTTGCACATAACGCTTCTCATTGCATAATCAACCGTTTATCGCTGAATGGAGTTCTAATAATCTGTTTGAAAACATCCGCGGCAAGTCCCGGAAATACGATTGTTCAACTAGTTAACTTTTCACACTATACATCCTTTGATCTTAGAAGCGCATGCATGCAATAAAAGAGAACCACAAGCGAAGTTTATATTCTTAATTAGTGGGCAATCCAATTTAAGGCTAAACTGTCACACACATGTAGTTGCTGTCACAACACGGCGGTCATTCATTTCGTAATCGCGCTTTCATAACATCGCCTGGTTTTTTCTCCGTAGTTATAACAAGCAATTTCATTGGATTCAAATTTATTTCTAATGACGCTTTCTTGCCGAAATCTGCTACAAGTTTCGTGATTGGTCAATTTTGAGCACGTGACCTCAGGCAGCCAATCAAATTATAGCTGTGATACCAAGCTCTTGTTTGATAAATTTCAGAAGTTAGCGAAAGATTTTTTGTTAAATCGTGGTATTCTGAACGTTTTAAGCAGGAAATCAAGATATATATTAAAAATATGGAACTTAGCGAATGTATCGTGCTAGGTTACGAGCTGTGACAAAGATTTTTCATGCATATATTTTTGCATTAAACGTTGTGTCCGAGCCGAGAATTCAAGGCGACGAAAGCTGAGATGTCATTTGACTTACATTACACGCGATCGCACGAAACGATGGAAATAATAACTTAGATGTAAGTTTGATTACTTTTAGATATATTTTTGTTGATTTTATTTATCACTTTGTATAATATATTTAAAGATTTGCTTAAAATAGTCTTTATTTTGCTCTATGACATGTTCGATGCGGACCCGTTGTCGAAATGTGTGTCCGAGAATTTTATTTTCAATAACATCGCGGGAAATAGTGAATAATTTTTTAATTTATTGATAAAAAAGGATAAATTAGAATGGAATACGTATTTCAGACATTGTGAAATGTGACAGATTTAATAAATGAATGATATTACAGGTAGATCTAGGTCCATAAAAATATATACTATTTTGACGTGACGTGAGATAAACACATATTGATGATTTGAGATTTGCCGAGCGCGCTCCCCCGCCTCGGCCTCGGTTAAACGGCTCATCGTCTATAACGCCCACCAATTATTTGGACCCCATTGGTAGCGTTGTAGCGAGGGACCACTGTACCAGGAGTTTGCAAAAAGGTGAGTGTATCCTGTCCCACCAGAGGCACCAATCACAAACACATGCAAAGGCAAGTCAACTGGAACTGATGGAACAAGTCAAAATAGGGAATTGCATCTGACATAATTTTTGTCACTGATGCATTAAATTTTGGAAATGTCCTCCACATGTCTACCATAATACTTTTTGAAAGCTCTGAAGCCTTCAATCTTGCAACCTTGATCAAACAACTTCTGAGCAAGATTTGCATAACGCACTTTTAAATCTTGGAAAAAAGAGCATGCCTGATTGTATCTCAAAAGTTATGAAATGTAAACACCAATGGAATACTGCTTGATAAAAAGGGAAAGTTGACGACTGGAAAGTTGAAGTCATCCCTCTTGTCATACAGTCTTGTAGGAGTGTTTTATCACTCTGAATCTTTATGCATATATCTAAATATGAAACAGATGAGGCAGTCTCACTGGTCTCCTTTATTTCTTATAAGTTCAGGTGGGTAAATCACTGAAAGGGAATTCTCTATTTGGATGTTAATGAACGATATCAGATCATCAATATAACGGAAGCTTAAGTTACTAAAGCCCCATTCACATGGACACAATTTACTCATGTAAGCAAATTTACTCATGGAGCATATTTACTCATGTAAGCAAAAGTATATTTACATTGCGTTCACATGAAGTTTATGCAAGGTAGAAGTAAACATCATTTCATAAATAAATTGTGGACTTTTATCATTTGAGGCCATGTCGCTGTCGAAGATAGTCAACCAGAGGCGAAAGAGAGACTTTCCATACTTTCTTAGTACGGGATTAGTCTTAGGATTATGCCAGGAAAGGGTACTGTTGAAGAGAGAACGTTCTCAACACTGGTGGAACAATGTCGTCAAACGATCATTTGATGATAAACTGTGGATCGATAACTTTTGCATGACACACAAAACATTTTATGTTCTTTGCAAGGAACTACTGCCGTATTTTCCTGCACAGGAAATGTATGTGAGGGAACCATTGGAGCTGGATCACAAGGTGGCCATAACAATTTACTGGCTTGCCTCCTCTGCGGAGTTTAGAACAATAGAGAATCTGTTCACATGACCAGAAATACTCCAGGAGCATTTATACTTATGAGTAAATATACTTTTACTAGACCTCATCAGGTGTAGCAAATATACTTTTACTCAGGTCTCTTTACTTGTGGAGTATATTTACTCACGTAAGCAAAAGTGTCCATGTGAATGGGGCTTAGTGTCTTGGCCAAATTACCTTGTTCTGACTTTGCCAATCTGAGCAGAAATTATGATTCATTTGCAAAAAGAAACAGACCCACAAAAAAGGGTGCACAATTCATGCCTACTTCTTGCCCAAAGGTCTTACCCCAAAATTGTACGTAGATGTTATCAATGACAAAACTTCAGATGGCATTTGCTTTTATTTTTCACAACTTGTCCTGAACCCCTGAACATAGATACGTAACTGTATTTTGGGTCACCATGTTTGGTAACAAAAGCTCCATTGATCAAGAAATTAAGTTTTCCATCATGAAGTTTGAGAAATATGCAAAAATATGGTAATTGTATGTTTGCTTGGAAGTCCAACTGCACTGAATAAATATGATAAAATATTACAAATAACTATTACTAAACTGAGGGGTAAAAGAAAGCATACCGAGTTTGTTTTAATATAATTGAAAATTGATTACAGTTGTTAAATTTGATTATGTCTATTTAACCATCACTCATTCCTGCAACTGTTTGTAAAAAGTAATCTGTGGCTAGGTAATTTTGTGTCAAAATAAATTGGTTTCATGAAGACTGGGGTAAGAAATAAATTTGCAACCACATGGTCCCTAGCATGTTTGAAATGTTGCAAACTTGTGTCAAAAAAAGCAAATTTATTGATTTTCAAAGATAAGATGTCTAAGATACCCATCAGTAGTTGTGTATTATGCAAAATGATGTTTTTTTTAATTTTTAAAGTTTGAAATCAAATTATCTACTAAAAAATAAAACCATGTAGAAATATTCTTTGAGTGCTGACTAAGCACCAGTGCAGTTAAAAGTTTTAAAATAATATCACTAACATAATTTACTTTCAACTGAAAAGCAAACGTGATAAAATCAACTGAGAATTATAGTTTTGTTTGCTAACCAGTTTATTCTAAACAATGACAATGACAGTTAGTTGAATATGCATATGGACAGGTCCCTACTTGTAAATCAGTTGAGCTTATTCGGTTTGTTTGTTTGTTGTTTAATGCCACACTCAGCAATATTCAAGCTATATGACTGTGGTCTGTAATTAATAGAGTCTGGACCAGACATTCCAGTGATTGACATCATGAGCATCGATCCACGCAAATGGGATACGATGACATGCATCAAACCAAGTCAGCAAGCCTCAGACCACCCGATCCCATTAGTCGCCGCTTACGGCAAGCATGGATAGCTGAAGACCTATTGAGCTTATTTGGAAATTCAAAATACATTTAGGGAATTGTGAGTGTGATAAAAACACATTCTTCGCATAATCACCCTGCGCGGATGATGCTTATTTCGTAGATGTTTCTTAAGAAAGGGGAATTCATTCTGCATGCATTTTTTCATACCCATTCTGCATGAAATATTATTCATAGTGTTCCTCAAAATATTAGGTAATAAAGCCATGTCATATTTCATTTTTATCACATTGCTGATTTTCATTTCAAAAGTTATGACTTAATCAATTCTGACAGTTTCAACTCACTGCTATGTATGTTGGTTTTGGTGAGGATCATTGCAACAGAAATCCAAAAGACAGCAAGTCGATGACAGTTTCCTTAAAGCACAGTGCCATGGGCTGGACAGACAGACAATAGGTTTAAAGGAGATAACAATGGAGTGTGAACATCAGTATCCTTAAGACACTGACATATCTAATTTGTCTGCTTGCTGTAACCTGCTCTAGCTTGTCAGTGATACTAAACTTCCAAAGAAAGTCAAGACTGTTGAAAGTTAGTATCAGGAAACAGAATTCATGAAACACTATAATTTATTGTAAGGATAAAATAGAATTTATTTTTGTTCTTAGAATGCAGATGATGGTTCATGGCAACTTATCCAGCATGTCATTTAGCTATAACAATGAGTGTCATTTGGGTCTGTTATGTGTTTACATGTAGTTGTTAAATCAGCTTACCCAACTCTTTTTTCTTTCAAAAATGGAGATAAAAGTAAATGAAAATTGTTTGTAGAAACAAATTCATTGGCATTGATGCTGAATCTGACATTCATAATTTGCCAAATTAATCAGAATTTTAAGCTGAATTCTTGCATTATTCCTTAATTTGTCATTGCTAAACAGCCTTTGATGAAACTGCAACAAATACCAAACATATCCAAATGCATTGGATACCACACACACCTTAAAATCTTAAGGATCGAATTAGAGCCATTTTAATTTCAGCAAACTTGGAGGGAGCTCAGTGATAATGGTCATGAATATTCAAGAAGTTAAACACACACATGACTCAGATGCCTACAAGAAATGAATACAGAATTCATACCACTATGCAGATACACCCTTATGGACCTTCATATGTAAGGAAAAGATTATTTAAAGAAATTCAAATCTAAAGATGTGAGCTTACTTGGATTGTAAATTTGTTTCACTCATATTCTGACTTTTGTCCTTCGGTGAGGTCAGTCTAAATGTCAAATCTTCCTGTAAAATGTAATCAATCATTGATTTAAATACATTGACCTTGTGTATGTGACTAAATAATAATTATTAACCCATTAATATGTAGATATAGATCACTAAAAGCGGCTGTCACATACCATTCACCTTACATCTTACATATTTCATCCATTCTCATGTTAGTAGTGCTGTATTAAAGGGAAACAACACTCCAAGTTTGAAAGTCTTGAAATATGGATGGGCATTTTCTTCGCAGATTCATTTTGGACTATAATTTCGACTGGTTTGACTGGTTTGACTTGTGTTCGGCGCTATTCTCGCTGCACTGTGGAGTGCCACCTATCGGAGGATCGAAGAATGAGAAGCTGTATCTCATAACAAAGGTATACAATAAAGAGCTGCAGCCAAACTGACACGTGTTTGTGTTTGATTAATGCATGTACACGACTTGAAAGGGTGAAGCTATCGGTCAACATCGTACAATAAAAAATTACATAGTATCCCTTCAGAGAATTCAGGTAAATGAACAGGTGATATGGTACAAACTTGATTAAGAAAAACGTGAAATTCAGATACATTATCTCTAAACATGATGATTTACCATTTGAATTGTATTTTCCATTCTCCTAGTCATTGTTTTATATGCAGAAATAAAGATTACTGTGTGTATTTATAGCAATCAGCAATCAGAAATAGCAATGAGCTGCATACACATTTTCTACCAATCTACCAGTGATTTGGTAAAAAAATACAAAATAAACATAACTTCAAAGAATTTTGATGTAATGATCAAATGAATAGTATCTGAAACTATAATTTTTCCAACATTGAGTTATTTTAGTTGCAGCTTTTACAATATACCGTATTCAACGTAATAAGCGCCCTGCTCTAATAAGCGCCTACGGCGATATTTGCTAATATATTGGCTAGTGAACAATCCCAATTAGCAATCCGATTGATCAATATACACAAGTCTTATTTGTTCGTGTACAATATGCACTCGTGTGTTACATGCACCTTAATTAAATTCTGGAAAATATATCTGTCGTGTTTAATACACACATACTTTTCTTTTGTATAATTTCATGCTGTCAGTATCAACCACGAAATTTACGATCATTCAACTCTGTTTTTTCTCTCACCAACATTATATTCTAATAAGAGCCCCCTATTTCTAATTTTGAGAGTGCCCCGGGTGCTTATTACATCGAATATGGTATGTGTCAAATTATAATAATAAGCGTAGCACTTTGGAACAACTGATTGCTTTTGCTGGATATGTTGGAGGTATGGAGACAATTTGATCAGTCACTGTTGAGGCCTCCCACGTTCTTGCTACAGCAAATAAATGAAAACAAAATGCAAATATCGTAATTACAACCGACAAGAGTTATATGAATATCAGCCATTTACTTGTTCAAGGAATGTATACGCAGATATCCACATAAAGGAACAATATCACTGAAGCTGTACAATGAAACTTGTCCATTGTCACGTGTCTTTGTAACAATCTAATATTTTGAAATAGATATAGTGTTTCGGGATATTATGACCCATATTCATTTCTCAACTGACCACGTAAGTTTGGTTCAGGTGTTTCTCATAGGTGTCAAGTCTTATTGATCAGCTGAGACTGCACACAGGACAACTATGTTCATGATGTCCACGAATCTTTAAAAAATCCATAGCGTTAGATAACAATGAGCAATCAATCAACATATTATTGGCTAATCCTTTGAACAAAGCATATATGGGTGTATTCCATCTGCTTTAGTAAACCTTCATATGTAAACACTCACTTTTGACAAATCCACTGTGCAAGGTAACAGTGATTAATCAATCAACGTATTATTGGTTAATCCTTTATGTTTTTTGCAACTCTTCTGATCCTTCCTCACTTGCTGTACAGTACATAACATGCAGTATGTTTACGCAAACAGGTCTGGATATGTAACCCAATGGTTGATTAAATAATTACCCCAGACACAATGCAAACCACTGAATGCTTTATTACTTTGACACCCTCCGTCCAGGGATGAACATTATTTAGATATTTTGCAGTCTTGGTCAGGTAATCTGAGTTGTCCTACCACTGATTATAAAGTCATTAACTGAGCATCAAGTGAACAACGACAAATACACAGGTGTAGGGTTATACCATGAAACAGGATGACAAGAAGGGAGTAGTAATTATTGTATTATATGCAATTTGCCTGAAAAATAAGGGTTGTTCCTGTTGAGTATATGAACTAAATTTCATGGCTACAAAACTAATACGTACACAAATTTTCTGTATACCAAACTATATAATTGTACATACAAATTTACACATTTTGCAAAGTGAAAGGTTATAGTAGGCATCCTCCACTCAAATGCAAGGATTCAAGGGGATTAGCTCTTGCGCCCCTCGGTGATCAGAACCCCAGTTTGGCGCTAATTAGCTTCTGTTGATAACGCAGGCTAATTAAAATGGCACCCACTAGATGACTGAAAGTTGGAGTGTTGTTTCCCTTGAATACATAACACAACAGTAGTGATAGTCTGTCATACATACAAATATATCCAATACAGCCCATGTAAGTCTATAAAGTCTGGCAAGTCTAGTTTTCTGCAGTATCTGAAAATGAAGAGAGTCTCTGGGCTCCTTTTAATTATATTTTTTAACAACTGTTTTTTCTGTAAGATATGTTCATTTCAGAGACTAAATGTTAGTCTACAGTCGTGTGTGCCATGTTCTGCTTATAGTCATATCTAGTCAGACCATCCACAAAAACATTTCCACCATATTTTTGGATGGTCAAGGCGATCATAAAAATGTAAACTAGATAAGATCAAAGAAAGTTTATTAAAAAATCTGAAACCTACGGTGGCCCATAAGGGACATGGAGTCTGTTTTTCAATATTTTGATATTTCACTTACTGTTATTGTAACCTTTTGCAAATTAACACGGTTTTTTATACAAATATGTGATAAATCATGTATAAAGTAGTTATTGAATCGCAAAAAGGTCAAAAACTTAAATGAAAATAAAGAAAAGTATTTCCACCGCAGTGATAATATTTCCACGACGGTGAAAATACTTTTCTGTATTTTCATTTTTTGTTCGACTGTTATATTACATAAATATTAAAACTAAAATGTGCCACATTCTCAATCCTGATTCTACCACATGCAAGTTTTGTTTTATCTTCCGGGTTTCATATCTGCACTTGATGACGGTATAGGTATTTGCATCAATAGGTATGCTACAAAATTTCTTTGAGCGGTGTTGATCCTGAGACTGGATCAAAGTTATTTTGTTTTGTTATGACTCAGAGAATATGTCCATGAGTGGTTATACATGACTACAACCACTAAATGTAACCCCTTTGAATTAGTTCCAGCACTCTGTAGGCATGACAGGACTCGTCATTTACTCTGTCTGCTCACACAAACAACTGTCTGCTCTGGAGCCAGCCATGATTGGCCTTAATGGGATAACCTAATGGTTGTGATGAAGCTGATGCTAGTACCGAACAAGCAGTATCAACATCCTACTAGTTTGCCAAATGTACAGATGTTACTGATTCCACTTCACAAAATCACAATCAGTTATGAATACACATTGCCTTACAGAAAGGTGTCAAATGTAACAATGTCATATTTGGGATTACAATTCTTATTAAAGTACAAATTCTAGTACATTTTAGGGTTTAGTCCCATCGGGGATTCGAACCAACACTCTAAGAGTGAGGCAGCTAATCGGCAGCACAGATCACAGATCTAACCCACTCAGCCACCGAGGCTTCCACAAAATGGTGGGTTCGATTGCTGACCTTGTACTTTACTTTGTTTGTTGTTTAAAGCCAAACACTCAGAAATATTCCAGCTATATAACGGCGGTCTGTAAATAATCAAGTCTGGACAAGACAGTCCAGTGATTGACATCATGAGCAACGATTTACTCAAATGGGATACAATGACATGTATCAATCAAGTCAGCAAAGTAAGTGTAATCCGAAACATCTGTTGCACAATCAGTTGTTCGACCAGCAGACAGAGCATGCAGTGAAACACCTAGCAGCTGTGATGATACTATTTGGATTTATATGTTTTAAAAATGTACATCCATCCAGTAATTATAACTGACAATGTTTTCCAATATTTAGTCTTTTGATGAGGAAGCCAATTAAAAAGAAAGGAACACTTTATCCTGTTTCATTGGCTTCCTGTTTAATTGGCTTCCTCAGGTGTTCTCTGTCCATCACGTTGTTACAGTATTATCCTTCTGTTATTATTTAACCTACTCATGTAAATGCAATTGTTGTTACTGTTAATCCTTCACCTACCATATATATTCTGTACCATGTTCATTATTTGATTACTCCAAAAATCTCTTAATAAAATACAACAATGGGCTGACAAATGGGGCTTCTCCCTTAACTCAGAAAAAACAACAGGAATAGTATTCAAACATAAAAACATGAAACCCGCCTCCCCAAGCCTCCAGCTAAACAACCAAACAATCAAATTTCAAAAACAAACCAAATTCTTAGGACTTATTTTCGATGAACATCTCACCTGGGATGCTCACATCCAAAACCTAACAACTAAATGCAGTAAAGACCTAAACACCCTAAGATGCCTAACTGGCTCTAACTGGGGAGCATCCAAAGATACCCTCCTCTCTCTCTACATATCACTAATTAGATCAAAACTAGACTACGGCTGCGCCATATACAACACCCTAAACAACTCTCTATCTAAAAAACTTGACTCAATACAATATCAGGCTCTCAAACTAATTACACGCACCCAACATGGCACCTCCCACACCTCACTTCAGGCCTTAACAGGAGAAATGCCACTAAATCTACGCAGGGAACAGCTAAGCTTAAATTTCTGGGCCGCGTCCCAATCAAACCCTCTCATCCAAAACTTAATAAACCAAAACATCAGCCCCAAAAACCAAGCTCTAGCTCGTAAACACCCCTTACTTACCCCAATATCCCAAAGAATAACAAACTACCTAAATGAACACCAAATTAAAAATCTTAAACAAAACTGCAAACAATCAAATATCTTCACCCCTAAACTTAAAATACCCAAAATAGACACAACACTAGCTAGCCAAATAAATAAACAAACCGACCCAAACATAGCTAAAACTACCACACTAGCATACATACACGAAAATTGGCCAAATTGGTGTCACATTTACACGGACGGATCCTCAGATCCGACCTCCAAACACACAGGTTTCGGAGTCCATACCACACAACCAACTAAAACCACACAATCCTTCCGACTCCCAAACAACCAATCAATATTCACGGCAGAACTAATGGGCATGGCCTCAGCCCTCCATAATCAAGAATCCAAAAACCACAAAAAAATCCTAATACTTACCGACTCCCTAAGTGGACTGCAAGCCCTCCAAAACAAAAATACCAAAAAACCGACCTAAATTAATAAATCAAATACTTAAAAGCTCCAACGACCTAACTAAGGCAGGCAAACAAATAACCTTCTTGTGGATACCCGCCCACGTAGGAATATACGGTAATGAAAACGCCGATAAAGCAGCTAAACTATCCCTCAAAATCCCAGAAATAAGCTTAAACTTACCTATCTCAAAATCAGAAATTAAAAGTGTAAACAAGCAAAAAATCACAAAAAAATGGCATAACCTATATCTAAACTCAAATAGCCAAATCAAAAAAGTGCTCAGCAAACCACTAACCAAACCAAAAATTCTCCATCCATCCAAAAAAATCGACAGAGTAATCACTAAACTCCAAACAGGACACACCAACCTAAATAACCACCTAAAAAAATTTAAAAAACACACTTCAGGTAACTGCCCACACTGCAAACAACCAGAAACCCCAGAACACGCACTCATCCACTGCACACACTACCTAACACATCGAACCGCATTACAAACCACCCTCAATCTAAACAAGGCTCTAACTCTAGAAGCAATACTAAACCCACAAAATAAACTAGAAAACTTCAAGGCCTTAGGCGTATTCTTAATAAAAACGGAACTAATAAAACGCATCTAAAAACACAATAACCTACCAAATCAAAATCACATAAACAAACAAACATCCACCATACCCAGCTCCCTTAGTTCTCCTCCCCAATCCCATCGGCATCTATTCCAAATCTCAAAATTCCCAAATTCTATATAAGCAACCCCTAAAACCCCCCTCTTGGGTTGCACAGACCACCTTCGCCCCTTTCGGAAACACATTAAATGGCCTGGCCGGGCCCGTGTGCGAAATACGCATCAGTCGGAAAGCGCACGTTAAATCTCCAAAGTAAGTAAGTAAGTCATTATTTGAGTGTCAAGACCATGCCCCAGCCCGGGCTAGGTTAAAACAAGAATTGCAGTTAGATCCGCTATCTGTCATAGATCTCCTAAAGCCAAGAGATGCAATAGCGAAGGCCAAACTAACTCTATTTCTGAGAGATGGACAGCTACTCGAACGTATATAAACAGAGCCGCCAAGGATAAAAATGAAATCACATCAATATAAGAAAATAGAAATCACATCAATACAAAAACAGAAATTATGTGAACACCAAACTCACAATAGATATGTGTACCCTACTCACACACAGAAGTCCCAAAGAGGGACAGGTCAGCTGAAATTGCCTAGGCAGAAGGCGACCTCTTAAACACTTAATGCAACAACAACAACACTATTCAGTCTTGCTTAACAATGGTGTAAGGATCTATACCGAAACGTCGCCATGACATAAAATTGTTGTTATCCATAAATTGTGTTACTTAATGATAATCTATGCTGAATGTGACCACAGATTTTTTCAAGGAGGTGACATCTGGTGCAGAAATGGAGTTGGTGTGTTTAGCTTTCTGTACACGAAAACGGAGCTCGGGTTAACCTATCCCAAATGTCAAAGTAGACACAATTTATGGATAACATCTACTTTAATTACTGTAAAGGCTACGTTTTGGTATAGATCCTTATACAGTTGTCAAGCAAGACTTGACGTTTCAGTATAGATCCTAGATGGAACAAGTATTTGTCACAGAGTGACGAAATATCCCCCGCCATATACACCATAGTACCAAATATGAAGACAATCCAGCGATTAGTTCTTGAGATATTGTGGCAACACCGTTTTCCAACTCCAAAAACAGATTTGCCTGCTGTGACCTTGAAAATGGGGTCAAGGTCACCAAATCTGACAGGTGTATGCGGTGTCTGTATATACACCATAGTTCCAAATATGAAGATAATCCAGCGATTAGTTCTTGAGATATCGCGGCAACACCGTTTTCTAACTCCAAAAGCAGATTTGCCTGCTGTGACCTTGAAAATGGGGTCAAGGTCACCAAAACCGACTGGTGTCTGCGGTGTCTGTATATACACCATAGTTCCAAATATGAAGACAATCGAGAGGTTTAGTTCTTGAGATATCGCGGCAACACCGTTTTCCAACTCTAAAAGCAGATTTGCCTGCTGTGACCTTGAAAATGGGGTCAAGGTCACCAAAACCGACTGGTGTCTGCAGAGTCTGTATATACACTATAGTTCCAAATATGAAGACAATCCAGTGTTTAGTTCTTGAGATATCGCGGCAACACCGTTTTCCAACTCCAAAAGCAGATTTGCCTGCTGTGACCTTGAAAATGGGGTCAAGGTCACCAAAACCGACTGGTGTCTGCGGAGTCTGTATATACACTATAGTTCCAAATATGAAGACAATCCAGTGTTTAGTTCTTGAGATATCGCGGCAACACCGTTTTCCAACTCCAAAAGCAGATTTGCCTGCTGTGACCTTGAAAATGGGGTCAAGGTCACCAAAACCGACTGGTGTCTGCGGAGTCTGTATATACACCATAGTTCCAAATATGAAGACAATCCAGTGTTTAGTTCTTGAGATATCGCGGCAACACCGTTTTCCAACTCCAAAAGCAGATTTGTCTGCTGTGACCTTGAAAATGGGATCAAGGTCACCAAAACCGACTGGTGTCTGCGGAGTCTGTATATACACCATAGTTCCAAATATGAAGACAATCCAGTGTTTAGTTCTTGAGATATCGCGGCAACACCGTTTTCCAACTCTAAAAGCAGATTTGTCTGCTGTGACCTTGAAAATGGGATCAAGGTCACCAAAACCGACTGGTGTCTGCGGAGTCTGTATATACACCATAGTTCCAAATATGAAGACAATCCAGTGTTTAGTTCTTGAGATATCGCGGCAACAAACAGGTGGGACGTACGGACGGACGTACGGACGTACGGACGGACGGACGTACGGACGTAAAAACCATAGTTCCAAATATGAAGACAATCGAGAGGTTTAGTTCTTGAGATATCGCGGCAACACCGTTTTCCAACTCTAAAAGCAGATTTGCCTGCTGTGACCTTGAAAATGGGATCAAGGTCACCAAAACCGACTGGTGTCTGCGGAGTCTGTATATACACTATAGTTCCAAATATGAAGACAATCCAGTGTTTAGTTCTTGAGATATCGCGGCAACACCGTTTTCCAACTCCAAAAGCAGATTTGCCTGCTGTGACCTTGAAAATGGGGTCAAGGTCACCAAAACCGACTGGTGTCTGCGGAGTCTGTATATACACTATAGTTCCAAATATGAAGACAATCCAGTGTTTAGTTCTTGAGATATCGCGGCAACACCGTTTTCCAACTCCAAAAGCAGATTTGCCTGCTGTGACCTTGAAAATGGGGTCAAGGTCACCAAAACCGACTGGTGTCTGCGGAGTCTGTATATACACCATAGTTCCAAATATGAAGACAATCCAGTGTTTAGTTCTTGAGATATCACGGCAACACCGTTTTCCAACTCCAAAAGCAGATTTGTCTGCTGTGACCTTGAAAATGGGATCAAGGTCACCAAAACCGACTGGTGTCTGCGGAGTCTGTATATACACCATAGTTCCAAATATGAAGACAATCCAGTGTTTAGTTCTTGAGATATCGCGGCAACACCGTTTTCCAACTCTAAAAGCAGATTTGTCTGCTGTGACCTTGAAAATGGGATCAAGGTCACCAAAACCGACTGGTGTCTGCGGAGTCTGTATATACACCATAGTTCCAAATATGAAGACAATCCAGTGTTTAGTTCTTGAGATATCGCGGCAACAAACAGGTGGGACGTACGGACGGACGTACGGACGGACGTACGGACGGTCGTGAATACTATATCCCCCGCTTCGCGCTTTCGCGCGGCGGGGGATAATAAGGACCTATACTGAAATGTCGCCTTTACAATAATTAAAGAAGTTGTTATCCATAAATTGTGTCTACTTCGTCATCCATCAACTTCTAAGTAATGCCTCCCAAATGGGTATATATTGCAGCTTTAAGGCCAGGCTGTGTGTACACATGTACATGGATTGGATGTTCAATGCCTAGTGTATTTTATAATAAATATGATGCTACCACAAGCCTGTTTTGTTGGGTGTAACTTTCAGAGACTCTCAGTACTGTCACATTAGGCTTATCTCCCTTAACTGCCTGGGAAGGCAGCTCAGAAGCTGTTTTGTCAAAGCCCACAACACAAGGAAAGATGGTCAACATGACCAGTTTCTTTTCCTTAAATCTTACCTGATTATCAGTGCAGTTATTAAATAATGCCTTTATAAAATAATGTATTTTCCTATACAAAATAAAAGAGGACATTTAAGACACATTTTTCATTCTGTTGATATAATTTAAAAAAACAACAACATGTAATCCTTTAGAAATTAATGGCATTTGTTCATAATTGAATGAAGATGGCTCTGAAGAAATGTCTTAAATGCTTACAAGTCATATAAGAATCAGTGGCCAATCCAAATGCAGTGTTTCAACCGACTCACTGATACCACGTTCACATGCAACTCTATACATACGGCCATGTGAAGAACCAGGTTAGAATCGGTTTTCAGAAACCCATGCTTGTCATAAGAGGCGACTAACGGGATCAGATGGTTAAATTCGCTGGTTGATTCATGTATCGTATCCCAATTGCGTGGATCGATGCTCATGACATTAATCACTAGATTGTCTGGTCCAGACACGATTATTTACAGACTGCCGTCTTATAGCTTGAATATTGCTGAGTGCAGCTTTATAAAACAAACAAACAAAACTCTATAAATATGTGTGTAAATAAACATACGTGAGTATATTTGTCATGTAAACATGTCTATTCATGTATGTATATTTACACAAGAAGCAAATTTGCAACACCTTCTACATATTTTATTTACACACTTATAGTTAATTACAGTATAGTAAACAAATCAAGAACACCCATCATTTCAAGTTGGTCATGACAATTCAAAAAGATTATTGTAAAACGATTTTACACTTCAAGTCAATCATAATGACTTCATTCTCAGTGTGTGGTAAGATTACAGTGTAAGGTATGTCATAGAATGACAACTCAAAGTCACAAATCATCTGTAAAATGGCCTTAGAGATGCTAAAGGGGCACTGTCCAAGAGATGCTTGTCTTCCAGTAGATCATACACAACACACTCAGTGTGTGGTGAGATGGTACGTACGTCTGATTGACTGATATCTGCGTTTGATGTCAGAAGGAGATAAAAGGCTGTTTTTTGCCTCAACTAAGGGTCAGGACATTTGTGTAAACACTGAAAATTTCATCAATTATTCATCCCCTTTACATTCAACAAAACAATCTGCTACAAGTTTGCCTTATAAATTCCAAGCCAAAATTACCATTTTCTAAATATCCTCAATTAAAGTGTATAAGACAGTCACCACACGACTTGCAATGAAAAATGGATTGGCTACACTCTTCAGTTAATTAACAATCCAGTGTAAATTTGCCATTTGTATAGGAGAAGATGGTATTCTCAATTACGGATCTTGGGTTTCGATGTTTTGCTCTTTGCTTGTGTGACCTTCAGAGCAATTCATCATTAGAAACTTCACCAAACTCAAATACATTTCAATCTCTCTGCAATCAACTTGGTAAATTCATATTGATGACAACCAGCGTCAACCTGAGGTCACTCTGAGGTCAGTGGAGAGGAGAAATGGTCATCTGCTGTGGGCTGGAGAAGTCAATTGCAATTACATGTGGGTTCCAGGGATCATTCGATGCATGCCATTAGGCCTGCTGACAACACCAGCAAGTGTTAATACAAAAAGTTGTCAGTGGTTGCCCTAACAAGGGTCAACCAGATGTGATCTTGTTGCAGCCTGTTGGGCTACCTTCATGTGTCTGAAGGCAAAGGTGATATTCACATATATTACCCATGCTGTAAAGATACAGGTGGTGCGATACTAAATCCGTATGTCACACGTGTGTCATACAAGGTCAGCCTTGTTTTATTTGTTTTGATTGGATAACCATGACTGGTGTCACACTGGAACTTCTTTTTTTTCCATCGTTAAAAATCATGAGACATTCTCTTTACAATATGTTTATTTCGACGAGAGAAAACTGAAGGAACCTCATAAAAAAATGAGAGACATTTACGAACACTTTATTTAACCAGACAAGATAATCACAGGCATCAAATTCGCTTTGCAATCTATATTAGTTATGCAGAGAGCTACCAAAGTCATTGTATAATCGAGCTATATCCATTTGCCATGTATCACTGCTAATTGATCGGGGTGTTATTAGTGTGATGCACCTGACCACTTTCGAGACTTTCAATTGGTTTTAATGTAAAAAGTTAAGCGTGGTCATATAAAGTCAGTTTAAACTATCTGGACAGATATCTAGACTCATGTTGGATGTTCTAGTTGTGCCAACAATGTTCCCTTCTAAGCGTATTTTGTGGCGCTGTTTCTGATGGTGTTTGTTTATGAATGAACGTACACAATTACTCAAAGTGAACATATCCGATACAAATCATTCGAAAACTCTGTTGAAGTGTGCCCGACTTCTGATTTTGTAGCCCTAAACATTCCAAATGTGAACAATAACATTCCATATTGATCTCTAGCATTTAAACACTGTGTGTAGATCATAGTTGTCTTGTTTTTTCTGATGGTGACCTTGATTTTCACGTCTTCATTATATGGTCGTATAGTAAACTATAGAACCATTCTGATTGCCATGCTGGGACTGTTGGTCTGAGATCCAAAGCATGGCGCTGTTTGACTTTTTCTTACAGTTGCCCTGAGTAATAAAACCAGTGTGCTTATATTATCAAATGATGAAGAAATTCTTAATAAAAGATCTTGAGTGTTGCTGCTGTCATGTTCGCAAACACAACAGCAGGAACATTTTGTTAATATGTATGCATTATAAGAAATGTCAACAATGCCCATATTTGAGCATATATCAATATTCATCTGCAACCAGATTTGAAACCTTTTTCAGGTTGATCTGTTAACGAACGAAAGTTGTTATGTATTTACACATAAATACAGAAATCAAAAATGGGTAATACATAAAATACCATACTCATTAGATATCATATTTATGAAATTCTCTAATGAGAATAAGTGTAGTATTCTCTACGGGTGACTTATTAACATGCCTTAAACCTTTCACAAAGTTTAATGTAGACATGTCAGGGGACACTTACAAATATGACGCATCAGTGACAGAAAAATTATCCACAAAACTGACTGACAAGAGTGGTGACTTAAACTTTCCAACAGTCAGCTTTCCCTTTAAGCCGAGCAATATTCCAGCAGCTCACGTTTTGGTGTCTTCATTTCACAACTTTTGAGGTACAATTGAGCATGCTCTTTCTACAAAGACTTTAAAGAGCATCAAAACTTGTTTGATCACGGTTACAACATTCAAGGCCTTAGAAAATCTTTAAAAAATTATATAGTAGACACATGAATGCATTTAAAAATTTGGTCAGTGACAAAATTGATGTCGGATGCAATTGCCTATTTTGACTTGTACCATAAGCTCCTATGCCCTATTCAGGTGAAAAATTGACTTGCCTTTGCATGTTTTTGTGATGAATGCCACCAGTGTAGCAGGAAATGAACATCTTTTCATGAAAACCTGGTATCATCACTATTTGATAGTGACTCACAGATACATGCTCAGGTGATGACAGCAGGCATTGTTTTTTTTTGCGATGGGGAAAAAACACAGTGTCAGTGAAAGACTTGAGTTCATTAAAAATGTACATAAATTTGGGGAGCCATGCATTACGGCGTGCCATAACTGAGTTAGTGATATATTGAAGGGTGCAATAGGGAGGGAACACTGTATTACAATACCGCTACTGTGTCTTGTAATACACTGTAAGGCCAGATAATTCTGATTACCAGTTTTACATATCTGCCTGTCACTTTTAGCCATTTAATGAAATCAGTAGTATATAATCATCTCATGTAACATTTTATCTATCAAATTTCAGATACATGGACATTGTGACCACACATTTGTTCTCTTCTTTCCAAAGGGAAACAAAAGGATAGCACTTTCCCCCACAACATAGGGCCCAGTTGGGTGTGTACTACAATATTTTCTTGAGTATAGAGCACACCTTTTCCCCAAAAAAAATCCACAGCTGTGTAGAATGGGGTGCTCAATATACAAGCCATAATGAGTTTTGATGTTCCCCCTACCCCCACCCCCAATGCAAATACATTACCGTGAGCACGTAATACCGGAAATACCATGTCAACAAATCCGTACTGGAGTACGGTTTTAAAAAGAGTTCATTATACATCTGGACTTATGTTTTTAACTTATTTCATTAATTTTATTCAGGTTTTAATTAATTTAGACGAAATCGTGTGTGAACCACGGTCAGATTACCGCTATAGGCGCCTTGAAACAAACTTTAGTTGACAGAGAATGGATACATATATCATAAATGCCATACTTTAACTCGTTAAAAGTCATATACTGTAAATCGTGAAATTAATGCATCTCCAAAAGAATGCGATCACTGGCCCCTAGCCAAAAATGTGACTCAATATGAATGCGACAACCCCCACCTCTCAAGCATCAGTGGATTTATATCTGAAGAAAATGTCCTCTGTCAGGTTTACAGGAGAATCCTCACCTTAATCCAACCTTACATGAATCCAATCACACACCAAATAGCACCGCTTATTAGAGATGAGTTGAGCACTTCCGCTAAAACAATACATGCACGTTGGCTTGTGACGGCCTTTGATGCAGTCGCAAAGAACAAAGACACCGTGTTGCGTGGGTGGCGTCTATCTGGATGTGATCAGTGATCATAAGTGAGTAGAACTCTTGTTTTGACCCAAGCAGTGACAATTCACAGGATGTAATTAGTGTTTGAATGACATTGTTTCTATACTTGTTACAAGTGCTGCTCAATAATCAGTGATGTGGAAAACATAGTTGTTTGTTTTCAGCGTATGTCTAAGTTGGTATTTCAGCTATCCAAAATGTCTTATTGTTGATATAAATGCGATGTTTAATAATGCGAGCAAAGACCACTCGCATTTTTCACATTTAATTCACGCTCGCGTTAATTTCAAGATTTACAGTATGTTGTAGTTTCACGACTCTATATCAACATGTAGTTCCCGCGATCACGTGCTCGGGAGCCTTGACGGTGACTGGTCAAATCGTTCCATTATGAATTACAAGACTTTTTTCAGATCAATATGCATATCTCATAACCACAGAAAATGAGTAAGTGAAGGCCAAACTGTCCGTTAAAGTCAGATGTTAGAGTCTTGACCCAGTGTGATTTTCTAAAGAAATGCAGTCCTTGATTTATTTATTAAAAACAAATAATTCACTTGTTTGGCCGAGCAAGCAACACTCAGCCCTGATGGTTCCGGCGTGTCCTGTGAACCAGCAGGTTGAAACGCTGAACACGAACATGAACACGGAATGAAGTGTGTTGATAAAGAGTCTTCAAACACAATCATCAGATAAAACAAATCCATATAATCTTTTGTCTGCAATACATCAGTTCATACTGATTCAAAAAGCAAGCATGTATTTGCATTAAAATATATCAGGTTGTGTTATACCAACTCCAATTTATAACACTCTTCTGTCTAGGTTATTCCGAATCAACACTGGTGACACTAATCAATACAAAATCAATCAATGACACCTGCTAGTCAATTCATCTTGTCATTAACTATACATGCTAGATTTAATATCAAATACATGGAATATTCATCAACATTTCATCACAGTGTACATCCCATCAGTTCAAGGCACGATCTCTCAGATTTCTGCACTCCATCCAACAGAATCTGTTTCCTTTCCCTTCTACTGCACTCAAGCATTTAATAGAATACTCATCAAAAAGGATATGAAATACATAAAAAATCATCAGCTTCCAATCTTAGTGGTTTTTTTATCAGACCTTGCTAGGTGTCTCAGGTTGCTGCCGTCGATAAATCAAACAGAACTTTCCATTCTAATAAAATAAGGTATGTGAATATCATATTTATTAAGCAATGTATCAAACATATGAAAAATTCATCAGTTTCTCATTCGAGTGTATTTCCTATCAGATTATTCCTAGGAGATTCACCTTCCTCCACTTGATAAATTGAACAGAATCTGTTTCCCATCCCTTCTATTAAATAAGGTATGTAAATCACCCATGATGTAAACGGGATACATGCATGGCTCAGCAGACCACACATCGATGGTGGATATTCCTTGCTCCCATTACTTAACTACTATCCAACACTGGTCTCCATGGGAGACTTGGGTGAGGTCAAACTATGTCTTCTAGCAGATATTGCTACATTGTTATAGCATCCCAATGCCTTGTAGACCATTGTGACATCATTGGTTATCATGACATCACAATCAAATGACATCACTAATTTCTCTGCTACGGAAGCTGGTTAGCAATACCAGTACTCTTTACACTCAAGACACTGAATATTACCCTTTACAAACTGAAACAGTTTGAAGAATTATATTGGATGAAGAATACAATCTCACTCTGTGTCTTTTGATATCAAATATATCAACACTCATTGATAAAAGTGGAAAACTCCGAGGCTTTACAAAGAGTTTTAAAGTTTTATCAACTCATATAGATATATTTGAATACAAAGGACACTAAGTCTTGGGTAAAATTCTCTGCATAGTCTTTTAAGTGTATTTTAATAAATATGCCCAGTTACCACCTTACCCTCATTAGTCAACTCTATAGGGTTCTAGGGACATTCTGAGCCCCAGAATCCTCCTGGGTTCACACAAACCCTAGTCCACCATGGAAGCAATGAGGGTGAGGCCAACAGCTTTTAAAATTCACACTAGTCTGCCAGCCCAAGACAACTAACTTGTGACAAGGACAAGTACAAATCAAATGATGGTGGTCCTCATTGACCAGTTGCATCTTGAAGGCAATAAGTCTCAACCAGTTCTCAATGCTTCTATTTTGTTATTAATTGGAAATGAATATAATTGACAGAAAATTTACACATAGCAAAATAAATTGTCTACAGACACTGAGAACTAGTGAAAAAAGAGTTTCCACCAGTACTTGGGAATAGTCTTAAAAAAACCAACCAATTCCTAAAGCTGATCAAGCGTCATTGGACTCATCTTGCTTACAAAGCCATAGGAGTGTTAAAAGTTCTTAGATTCTCATTTCTGCATAGTTTTTCTGAAATATTTCATCATAATTTGGCCAATCGTAGATCTAGGGGAGACAGGATCTAAGTAACAGCAAAATTACAATATTCATTTTTTTACGCAATAACAAACGAAACTGTCTCACAAAAGAATAGTTTGCCTGACAGTCAAAGGCTTCACCAAACATTGCCTAAATGTCTTGTTAGAATCTAATGCCATGTATCAATGTTTAGTGTAGCTAGTGTAAACTGTGGTCACAGCCATGTAATTTGCTGTAGTTCATACTGAGAGAAAAATAATCTTGCACCATTGGTTTTAATCTCAACATGTCTGATTCAGATTCTTGAATCAGGATTCACAAGGCAAAGAACATGGCCAAAGTTACATTTCCAACCCAAGTTGTCCAGATTCCTCAGTTTTCCAAACAAATACAATCCTATCACCCAAAAGAACTTTCATGATACATTCATCAGTAATGATTTTCGGCACTTTCACTTTGTTGATATTGTTCATGAAATAGGTTTCTGTAAAACTGTTTTAATGAAGTTGATTATGTTTCAATTTGCAATAACAGCATAATACAAAATATTAAATATAAACCCTTTTCATATTCATAAGAAATCTCTGCAAAAATTAGAATGGGTTGAACAGTTCCGACTATATCATGAACATGCCATAGAACCAGTTGGAAGAAAGTAGGTTCATATATGGATTAAACAGATATCTTCAAGTATGACATACCGAAACATGGGACATTTATATTGATCGAGTTTTTCAAATAATTCTATACAAAAAAGAATAAAAACAGATTTATGTGTCTGGTACTTGAACTAATTTCCTAACACATTGCTACATCCAATGAAACAAACTAAATCAAGCCAATTCTTTTATGAAACTAGTAAATCCATTGCCATTGACATTTTTTTATATGTAAAGCCAATAATGCCACATATACAAACTCAACAGTGGGTTCTCTTGTTGCGGCAATATTAACTGAAAAAGGTCAACTAAAATACCAGAAATCAATATCATTTGGGATTCTATACAGACTTTCTGTCAACAATATTGAAAATCATTAATTGCTCATGGCGATGAGCTTGGCAATGTAATCAATTAGGCACTGCAAACATGTCAATAGTGTAAGAGGAAAGATGAAACACGTAAATTGCGTTAAAGATGCGTAGAGAAGAATTATTTCAAGCAACACATTCTTTGTTTGAAGACGGGATGCTTGTTTGATTAACAGAGTTCCACTTCAGTAAACATATGAAACTAATATTCAACAAAACGTGTCTCGGCTAACATTAAACAGATGAAAGTCACAATTTTCGATCAGTGTTCAGAAGGCTTACTCCAAAATGTATTGTATGACGGCAGAAATATTGGTACTAACTGACTCCAAAAATGGAAGTGATACAACTTCAGACAATCTGGTCAGTGTAACTGCTTTCAAATATCTCCGTTCTAAGTGCAGATTTCTGTTATGAAGGTTTTCTTTCACAAAAACTAGGATAATTAGAACTGGAAGACAAACCTTACAAAATATTTCTTTCAAGTGATTGTCATTTTCATACATCATGCATGCTGCCTAATCCAAACTTCCGATGATACAGCTGACATAGCAAACAGGATTTTCGTCATATTCCTTGTCTTTGATAAACAAGCACAATGGATCAAGTTCACTACCTTCTCTCTAAACTTCAACCAAACAAGGGCTGTTCAAATCAGGTCTTAGAGAGCATGCATCAGTTCTTTTATAGTGCTTATCAGTTCTAACAGATCATGTATCAGTCCCTGTGCACTGAAATCAGTTTTGATAGAGCTTGCATGTGTCAGTTCCTGTGGAGTGCAAATCAGTTCTTATCCAGCATGCATGTATCAGTTTTGGTGCACTGCAAATCAGTTCTTATCCAGCATGCATGTATCAGTTTTGGTGCACTGCAAATCAGTTCTTATCCAGCATGCATGTATCAGTTTTGGTGCACTGCAAATCAGTTCTTATCCAGCATGCATGTATCAGTTTTGGTGCACTGCAAATCAGTTCTTATGCAGCATGCATGTATCAGTAAGGTGCACTGCAAATCAGTTCCACCAAGCGCATGCATGTAGCAGGTCCTGGGGACTGCAACTAATCTTTTTATAGAGGATGCAAGTATGCATTCCTGTGGAGTGCAAATCAGTTCCACCAAGCACATGCATATATCAATTCCTGTGGAATGCAACTATTGTTTTATAGAGGATGCATGTATCCATTCCTGTGCACTGCATATACAGGGTATATACATTTTAAAATCCTGCATTACAAAACTATCATGTAGTGCATAACGTGTCATGTACTTCAGATTAAAAGATCAACATTTTAAGTTTCATTCTGCATTCCTTTCATTTACTTACAAAATATTGTTTCTTTTAAATAAATTAACAAAGTAATCTCAACATTTACATAAACAGATAATGCACTTACCATAAACTTAATGTTTCTTAAAATCAAATATAAAACATTTGAACAAGTATTCAGATAATATCTCTGAAACAAGATATGGTTGGGAATAGTTTCTGCAACATGGTTATCAGGAAATTGTTATTTAAAAAATTTATGTCAAAAATCAAACTTATCAAATTCTTTTCCTTAGGGAATGTAACCAATTTGAAATTGATTTTTCATGCAACAACAATGACAGTGTCCTTGTCACAGTGCTGGTGCTATTCCATTTCCTGCATCTGCTTCATCCTTGTCAATAGCATCTCTATTTACCTTGCCAAGCTACATATGCCTCCCTCCTTCCCCGATTCCTGATTACATAGATGAAGTGATATTCCTCAACCATTTAATAGAGCAAGCTCAGCATAAGAGCTCATAACAGGTTCAGAATTTGAACTCAGCAGGCAACATTGTGGAGTAACCATTCACATGACCTGGCCAAGAATAATTCAACATCATTAGCTTCCGATGACGCACATGTGTATTGCCATGAAATCATGTCCTGGGTCCAGTATCTATGTCCCAGTTGATGACATAGTTTTCAGCATTTTTGAGTGAGGAATCGTGATGATTTCGAATATGGGCTGACAATTGTAGAGATTGTGAATGATCCTGCTTACGTCATTGCAGATATCAACTCTAATCGTCTTTGCTGGTGCATGAGCACTAGTGATGTATAATAATGATGTCTTTAATAAATCGCCTAGTTTGATCAGTTGGGAATGAATCCTATTACCTCACAATGAAATCAGGCGTGGAATATTTGAATGTGCTTAGCGAAGCTTGTGAGATGAAATGAGGTCATGACAGATAACTCTATGTAGAGAAGAGAATTCACAGACAACCTTTATCATTACAGGATTATCAGGTAATTTAACCTGTCCCAATGCCATCACATCTTTGCCTCAGATTCATTAATTCAAGTTTGTGACGTACTGGCAGTTCCAAGATTTCAGGCAATTACCACAGTATTAGCATCAGGTTCACTGATGATAATGTCAGGTTCACTGATGATAATTTTCGAAAGTCTTTGTTAGTGTGAAGTTAGCGAGTGAGTTTGGTGATATGTTACTTCAATATATCATGAATGGGGACACAATATATCATGAAAGGGGACACAATATATCATGAAAGGGGACACAATATATCATGAAGGGGACACAATATATCATGAAAGGGGATGCAATATATCATGAAGGGGACACAATATATCATGAAGGGGACACAATATATCATGAAAGGGGATGCAATATATCATGAAGGGGACACAATATATCATGAAAGGGGACGCAATATATCATGAAGGGGACACAATATATCATGAAGGGGGACACAATATATCATGAAGGGGGACACAATATATCATGAAGGGGACACAATTTATCATGAAAGGGGGACACAATATATCATGAAGGGGGACACAATATATCATGAAGGGGGACACCAAGAATAGGCTTTTCTCACTGTCTATGTGGGGAATCTTGGTCTCCAATCTCAGGAGACAACACCTTCACTAATAAACTGACCACAACCACAAGGGTCTGGATACAAAATTAAAAAGATGAAGTCCAATCGATTCAAATTCTGTGATGATGTTATGAAGATGAAAAGTATTCTTCATGGCTTCATTGTTGTCTGATCGTGATTATAACATCCAAGACCCCAGTAAAGCTTTCAAAAAGTTATATGGTAGATATGTGGATACTTGATGCATCGGTGACAATAATTATGTCTGATGCAATTCCCTATTTTGACTTGTACCATATGTTCCTGTGTTTTTTCAGGTGAATAATTGACTTGCCTTTGCATGTGTTTGAGATTGGTGCAGAGATTTCTTGTGGCTATTGAAAGGGTTTTGTCGCTTGTATTAACATCTTTTTTTTATTTAATAAGTGAAAGTTACTGGAGATATGTCATATTTTTGGGTACAAAACTGTAATAACATTTGTTTGGAGTCTTTTGGACAACCATATTTATATTTTGAAAAAAACAACCCATTAAACAAGAGTCATGAGGAGATATCGTCTCAAGATCCAATACAATCTATTCGAATCGGGTCAAATATCAGAGGAACATATATTGGATATATTGGAATATACAAATATTGGACTTCCTGCAATCAAATGTACGTGGATTCACAATACACGGAATAAAGAACCAACAAATTTATTTGAAAGAGATATCTCAAAGGAGTTTTGAGCTAAGTATGAACTCATGTTTTTGTTAAAATTGAAAAAAGAAAAGGGAAGATTATGTCCTTCTTAGCACAAAGGTTAGGTGAAGCGAGTTGAGGTGAAATGGGGTACCATATACCATGCCACAGTTTAACATGAATGCCCAATTCACACACAGTATACTGACTCCAAGCTGAACAATCCTTGTTTAGCCCCTTAATAGTGAGCACTAGGCAGGGTAAGAACAAGTACCATCTTTTAACATCTTGGTATGATGCAGATGGGGATCAAACCGCCGACCTTCTGCTCTCCAGGCAGAAAGCACTACCGCCAGACCATGGAGACGATCCTTAGCATAAAACACCATTAGCATATATATGCTTGATACAACTTTTAAAAAGATATTTGCCTGTGAAAACAACATCCTTGCTTATTCCAACAGATTAATCAATGGTAAAAAATGCACATAAAGACAGAGATTAAATTCTAAAAAATACAATTTCTTGATGGCAAAAATCACCACAAGGGTATCAATCAACATGATATCACAACTCATTTCAGATAGATACGTTGAACTCTTCTTGGGATCGGCTCATGAAAACATCTACTGAGATTGAAAGTTTCATTTAAATAGAGCAACACAACCCTTTCTATATCCAATAGAAACCTCTGCATAAAGCAGAGTTGATTGTACAAGTCTGACTATATCATGAGCATGTGTTTATGAATCACTATCAAATAGTAATGATACCAGGTGTTCGCAAGAAGGTGAGCATATCCTGCCCTGCTGGTGGCACCCATCACAAACACATGCAAAGGCAAGTCAATTGTTCACCTGAAAACACACGGGAACTTATGGAACCAGTCAAAATTGGGAATTGCATCAGAAATAGTTTTTGTCACTGATGGATCAAATTTGGAAATATCCTCCACATGTCTACCATAACACTTTTTGAAAGCTCTACTGAGACCTTGAATGTTGTAACCTTGTTCAAACAACTTCTGAGCAAGAGTTGTATGAAGCTCTTTGAAAAATAATATATATAACATATAATATATAAAAATAATAAATGTTTCACCTTCAGCTCTAATTGCACAGGCTTAATGTGATGCATTTCATTTTCCTCCTTTAATCTTCCATTTATATCATTCAACAACTGTAATATAACTACATTAAAAAATATCAAAATATTTTGTGAAAAATACTAATTTAGTAATGCCAATTATAAAAGTCAAACAGTATTGAGTAAATGAACATATAAGTAATGTTCTGAATAAAGATAAGTAATTCAGCTAGGCAAAATTACCATCCTGATAAACAAAGAGATTAAGCATACCCTTAAGAACAAAAAAAAAAAAGATCAGCGTGAAGGATGATTATTTCATATATAAAAATTGTTACAAGTTATCTCACCACATAATGACATCCCTAAAACTTCAATGGGCTTCAGTGAACTCAGCTGTTCTCTCCCCAGCTGTAGTTCTGCATGTTGAGGCAGCTGATTCCAAAATAAAGCTTCAATGTTGCATTAAGATATTAGTGTCAAATCTAAAGCTTGCTTTCTTAATGACAATGTTAATCATTCATTCACCAAAAGAATTAAATCTGAAATCATTAATATGTGTGATTGCAGACTTAACAGAAATCTGTTTCATCCATAACAGGTTTTTTTTAAACATGGAACATTATCATTTCCAACATTCAGGAATCTCTGAAGATCAAAGATTTACTCTGGCAATCTTCGGAAAAAAGTATTTTTCATTTAGTGCCTTTAACAGCATCATCTGTATGCAGAGATATTCCCAGAAGCTGTTTGTAATCTTACGGTTGGACCAGTGTTCGGTCAATTAGTGTCAAAGCCTGTATTGATCTGTTTACACTGTGGTGTCTAGTTAGTCTTGCAGCAAACATCACTAAGCCTTGTTCTCTGATAACATATCTCACAGAAATGAATTGAACACACATGGTGAATATTAACTAGCAATCAGCCGAGCAGATTGGGAGGTAGTCATCAGGAAAATACTAGGGAAATGTCCGATTTTTTAGAGAGTGAAAGTAAAAAGCAACTATTTCTTGTGTCAGGAAAAAGTTGGAGGACTCAAATCTACAGTCTTTCTATTTTAAATCTGATGTCTTTGTTCCTTAAGATTTCTTTGTATCAGATAAAATAACGTATGTGGATTATGTAAAATATTTGAAATTTAGGACTTTACCAAATTTGTTCCAGGAAATCTTGATAATTTCTATATTGATTCCCCACATGGTTAAAATATGTGGAGCCCATCCCTTGTGTCGCAAGACATGATGTTGCTGGAATCCGAGGGCCGGTCAAAAAGTTCTAACCCTGACTAACTTTCAGCTATGGGCCATAACAAAGTGAGCTAGTCAATATAGTACATTGTTTGAGTAGTTCATTGCAAGGGTATTTGGTCTGTTGAGGCTGTTTGTATATTACTGACAGCCAGAATGTGATAGGGATGTAAATGGACACAGACATGGAACAGAAAGAGTACGGAGCAGTCATCAAGTTTTTGACTTCGAAAAGTACTCCCCAAAATTTGTGTGTGGATAAGTGCCCTAGCTATTCCACTATTAAACATTGGGCAGCTATGTTTAAGGCTGGGAGAACAAGCCTTGATGATGGCCCTTGGTCTGAACGCCCCTCAAGTTCCATCAATGAAGATTCAATCAAGGAGAATGAAAAATTTATACTGTCAGATAGACGTATTACCATTGCTGAACTTGATGAAGACACAGGTCTAAGCCATGGATCCATTGAAACTATCATTCATGAACATTTACAGTTGAATAAGATATCTGCTCGTTGGGTCCCAAAGTTTCTAAATTCTGATCTTAAATTAAGGAAAAAAGAATTGACACTGCAAGAGAAAATTTAGAGCTAACTGAGGAGGATTCCATCAATTTCAAAAAGAGATTAGTAACGGTAGATAAAACACGGGTCTTCCACTATGATCCCAGGCCAAACCATCAAGCCATAGAATAGCACCATTCCACTTCTCCAGCACCAAAGAAATTTAAGTTTTTCATGATCAGTGAAGAAAGTTAAGGCCACTGTCTTTTGGGATGCAAAGGGTGTGATCCTTGTTGATTACTTAGAAAGTCAAAAGACGATTACCGGTGCCTACTATGCTGATTTGATTCATCGACTGCAAGATTCTATCAAAGAAAAGCGGCAAGGAATGCTGACTGCTGGAGTTCTACTACTTCATGACAATGTCTTATCTCGCTCCTCTTGACTTGCAAAGGCTGCTGTGCAACAATGTGGATTCGAAGAGCTTTCCAACCATTTTCTAAGCTGAATGAACACCTATGAGGAAAGCACTATGATGACAACGAAAACCTCAAAGCTGCCATGAATGGATTTTTCAGGGTGGCTTCAGACACCTTCTTCCTGACTGGAATTGAAAAGCTTCACTATCGATATGAGAAGTGTATTGAAAAGTAGGGAGATTATGTTGAAAAATAAAATAGAAACACTTTCACAATTGTTGGTTTTGTTTGTTAGGTTAAGAATCCTTTTCACCAGCCCTTGTACAAGTGACACAAAACAATACTGACTCACTCACTTATATCTAGTATATGGCTGCTATACAGGGGTCAAAGGGGCATGTAACTCATCTGAGGATACTGGTCTGTCTGTTCATGAAGGTGAAAAGGGCAACGTAACTGATAAAATAATGGAATATTACCGTTAATGGAGATACTATCTAGAACAAAAACCCTCACAATGAAGATGTAACAGAAGAAGAATTATATTGTACATGAAAATTGAAGTTTTCTTTCAAGCAAAACATATTTCTTCCACTACAAAAATTGTTTTTAGATGCTATTCCCCTGACACTGATCCCCTGAAACTTCCATGTCCCCTCATTCATCATACTGAACAATCAGATCTTCAAACCAGCTGATACAAATCCAAATAGGTCTATGTAGACTATCTTGAAAAATTATCCATCAAAGCAATTCACTGCATCTCAAATTTTGGAAAAAAAGAACCATGTACATATACAATTTCTTGACCAAATCACAGTAATAAATTTCTTTATACAAACTTGTCAGGACATTGTTATCCATGGATGACAAAGGGCACTCCTGTCCATTTTCCCGAGGCAAGAGCGTCCGCTAGCCTTTTTCATCAAAGTACTGTTTCCACCCGTGCCACATCAAGCCCACTTTCCTGTGCTAAATATGATTGGACTTTTGTACATAACGATAGTCCAATCAGAGAACGTTTCACAAAATCAACATCCACGACTGGTACACCTTCATATGAAAGTGATTTACAAGTGCGTGCCTGTTGACACGAATATGTCTTTTACATCTCCTAGCCCCCTCCCCCCACCCCCATGATTGTCTATGTTTTGGTGTCAGGGATGGAATCACAACTGTTTTCGTTATTTGATTGACTAGGTTGTTGCCTATGATAGTCGCCATCTTTGTGAAGCTATATGAGATAAGAACTGCGATCTGATTAGATTTTGCGTTTTCATTACAAGGGGCACAACTCATGATCTACGAGATGATGCCAAGGTCGAGCCAAGAAAAGTGGCCTTGATGTGGCAAAGGTAGAAACTAGGCTTTGATATAGGCCAGTGGACGCGCTTGCCTCGGGAAGATGACTTCAGTCATAACATGGAAATGGCTTCAGAACTGGGTTACTTATATCATATCTCCCCATTGTCCATAAAACCTGACACATCAGAATTGTATCAAGGGCAGGATGGTTAGGAAATATTCCCTGTAGATCACAGGGCCAGCTACTGACCAATGTATCAGACTAGTACACTTCAGTGTCCCAGTGGGAGCAGCCTAACATAAAAGTCTTTTCATTTCCATAAAAGTTGTTTCATGTTTATGACAATGCTGGAACATCTACATTCTCATATCCAACAGTATAAATTTTTTTCGTACTGTTGCTCACCCGTCATGTAGTCAACTGTTAAAATTGCCAACAAAGACAGCCACTTAACATAGTTTCTGCATAAACATTGAGACCTAATTGATAGTTAGGTCATAAGAAACACAATTTCAACAATGTTTCTGCAACATTTATTATCGTGTTTAACATTTTTGCAATACACAAATTTCATTACTCAAAGTATCAACTCTGAACCTTCTGAGGACATTAATGTTTTCTAAACCTAAAAATATTATTCACCTTCACTTTGTTATGGTCACATATTCCATTGAATGGTGTTATTCCAACATTTACAGGAGTCAAATGACTTCCGTCCTGGAAACATTACAAATGTGGATCACTTCGGATGTCGCTTGCTTTTCATGAACACCTGGTATCATTTCTATTTGATAGTAGTTCATAACACATGCTTAAGATATATTTGGAATCTTACAATGGAGCTAAGGTTTTTTTATGATTATGGTTTTGCTGTTTTTATTGAAATGGATGTGTATACATCGAAAAGTCCATCTGTGAAGATCCGGGTTACAATAGGTCTTCATCAGCCCATGGTCACGTACAAAGGTGATTATGTTTGTTGTAAGAGTTGACTAACAGGATCGGGTGGTCGGCTTGATGACTTGGTTGATGCATGTCATTGTTTCCCAATTGCGTGGATCGATGATCATGATGTCAATCACTGGATTGTCTGGTCCATACTCAATTATTTACAGACCGCCATCATATAACTGGAACATTGCTGAGTACGGCATTAAACAACAAACAAACAAACAAACTTGGAAAGTCTGTTTTCGTAAATAATACAAGTTTGCAGAGATTGGAAAGCTTTGGAATGAAAAGTTTTTGGTCCATCGTTAGTTCCGTAGGCTTTTATGGCCTCTCAAAAAGATAATCCCAAAACACTCCTTGTTCAATTCAACATGCATGAAATCAGAGTTTTACTAAAAAGTTTCATTCAATGTCCAAATGAGATCTTCAAATTGATGACTATGTATTCATTCTGAAACTGACTCTGTATTCTGCATCTTGCATTTTGCATCTTGCATCAATCTTCTAGCACACTCACTCAATATAAAGTCAACGTCTGCTCATGATCTGCATACCAAACCACACTGCCATTGAAACAACTAGCCAGAATATGATATCACCAACCTTGTCGTGACAGAAGGAAGCATCAGCACCAACAAGCAAACCAATTTTTCACTAATAATCTCCCGCCACTAATGACCTCGTCAATCTTACATTGCTGTGTCTTCAGATGATCTAACAGTCTTGATCTATGACCAACAACACCACAATTTATATGGATTGCTAAGCTAGAGTCGTACTAATGTGTTCTCATTGGATGAATGGGGCTTGTGGAGAAACACGATCAGTTAGTGTTGTCAACTGATGCATTCAGTAGTAGTGTTCAGTGATGAAACTAAAAATAAGCTTGGACCACTGACTGATTACCTCTAAAAACGTCTTAACAATAACATCATAATAATCATCATAATAGTAGTAGAGGTGAAAGTGGGGCAAGCGAGATGGTTTTAATGCCGGTTTGAACAGTATTCCAGTTACATCACTGCATATTGGTTTAATGTGGTACGAAAGCCCGAAGTGAGCCCAAAGAAACATAAGAACTGAGATTCAAACATAGATTGTTTGTTTTGTTTTGTTTGTTGTTTATTGCTGCACTTATTATATTCCAGCTGTATGGCGGTGCTCTGTAAATAATTGAATCTGGACCAAACAATCCAGTGATTGACATATGCATCGATCCACGCAATTGGGATACGATGACATGCATCAACCAAGTCAACAAGCCTGTCCACCAGATCCCGTTTGTCGCCTCTTACGACAAGCATAGTCGCTTTTTACAGCAAGCATGGGTTGCTGAAGACCTATTTTATCCTGGATCTTCACGAGTCCAGTCATAGATTGATGGCATGCTTAAGGGATGCAACTCTGCACAGCGAATTTTGGCGTCTGAGACGACTGGGTGCCTTGTTCCCCCAGAGGTGAGCGTTGCTTTAATAACATCGCCAACTGTATTCCAGGTGAATTTTGTACAGAGACTTAAAAGTAATGTCAATGGTGGACATAAATCACCATGAAATGTACCTCATGATACAATATACGATACACCTACCCATGTACTAATTCATGTTTAATTTTCAGATAGCATTACCTGACCAAGAATCACAAAACAAACTGCTAAATAAGATTGCATAATTCTATTAGATGGAGCCTAAATTAACTAGTAATAAATATATTATAGACAAATTGCTTGACAACCACCTCCTGTTTGTCAGGCCACATGTGGAAAATATCTCGAAACAACAACCCAAAAAATATATTGTATCTTGAGTGAGTGAGTGAGTGAGTGAGTGAGTGAGTAAGTATGGTTTTACGCCGCTTTTAGCAATATTCCAGCAATATCACGGCGGGGGACACCAGAAATGGGCTTCACACATTGTACCCATGTCGGGAATCGAACCCGGGTCTTCGGCGTGACGAGCGAACGCTTTAACAACTAGGCTACCCGACCGCCCCTATTGTATCTTGACTCACATGTTGCGATATTACAATTACAATTTAAGAGCGACGTTTCGGTGTAGGTTCTAACACCGTTATCAAGCATGTTACAAGTAAGGATAAGAATTTATGGATGAACAACTTCTTTATTACAATTTAAGAGCGACATTTTGGTATAGGTTCTAACACCGTTATCAAGCAAGTGATACGGTGTTAGAACCTACACCGAAACGTCGCTCTTAAATTGTAATAAAGAAGTTGTTCATCCATAAATTCTTATCTTTACTGCAATACTAAGGTTCAGGGTATTATGACACTCCAACAATCAAAATACATGTTGAGAGAAAGTTTTTGTCTTTCCTTGTAAACTAAATGAGGTCAATGGTCACACAGTTGTTCCCTCATCATCATGCCACTCATTTAAATCATGCTGTGGGAATGACATATTTTCAAGGCTATCAATAATATTTGGTTTTAGCTGGTAAGAGAAAGGTTTTATTATATTTCGATTCTTTAAACAGTTCTTTGAATCTTAGATTGTCTGGATTTTAACAGTAGTGTTATCTTCACCTATACCTACCCTTTGCCAAGACTAATGAGTTTCAAATGGTTTTCTGTCAACAGAGAAGTAGAAAAAAGGGAGAGAAAGTTTGTGAACTAGAGTTTTTGAAAATAAGCTTCTGATGAGAAATGTAATTTGTTTCAAGGCTTAACAGATCAACAGTATTAATGGTGAATTAACATCAACCAGCCTTTCCCTAATGGGTTTTATTTAGTAAAAATATCAAATGTTGTTCCCCATAATTAATAACTTAAAATGAGATTGAAAAATATTGACAGACCAACAAATATACATATCAGTATTTTGTGCAGAACTTGACAGGTCATGCAAGCTCTTTTGCTGTTTATCGTAAGTCCTCTTACAATACTCCAATCAATTAATCAAATATCCAGAAACGTCAGTCTAAGACTCTGAAACAATTGGATCCAAGAAATACAAACATGCCAGGTGAGTGAGTGAGTATGGTTTTATGCCGCTTTAAGCAAAATTCCTGAACTATCATGGCGGGGAACACCAGAAATGGGGACCAATGTCGGGAATCCAACCCTGAACTTTTATGTGATGAGCGAATGCTTTAACCATTGGGCTACCCGACCGCCCCTTAACATGCCAAGAACTCGATGATTTTGGCAATCTCTCTGCCCTTCTAATGCCTTATAAAACTCAAGTTCATTCACACAGTTTATAAAAGGGATTTCCATTCCGATGTCGTTTTTCACTTTGCCAGTTAGCCCTTGTGCCTTTAAATGTGATAAACTTAGAATTGGAAATGAAGCTTGGTACCCTGGCCACCTGTAATGTGGATGAGAACTGAGGGAAAGAAGGTTATGATGGCCTCAAAGCTCACATTGGAATGTGCCAATGAGTTTCTTAAGCGCCAATGATAAATCTCTTAGAGCAATCTGCTTCAATCATTCACCCGAGAGAATCACTTGATACAGAGACGCAATTATAATTCTATTGGGAACACTTGAGTTGAACATGCTATCTCAATCTAACGGCAATTGTACTATGTGTGATGATGATGAAAGATTTGATAAAATACATGGCAAAGACTGATCTTGGACAAGTTTCATATTTTCGGAAAGGAGTTGGCTGTGAAGCTTAAAAAATAAGTTTCGTATTCATACTCAACAAAATCGTACAATATATGTGAGCATTTTTCAGAAATATGTGACAAGATTGTGGTCTGTTGTCTGTGAGAAAGAATTGATATGGATGTTCCATTACCTATTGCTAAAATTGTGAGAACATACCATCAACCTTACCACAGGACAATTTGCCGTGCAACAAAAATCTGTCCAATGTGCACCTCTTTACAAGAAATAACAGCAATGTCAACATAAAGCAACCACAAAACTTTGCACAATAACATTCAAGGGCTGATTCAGCATTTTTAAACAGGAGGGGTCCAAAATATCAAAATCCTCTCTCTGTCAATTTTACTGCCTACAACATACTACATTTTGTTTTCAAAAACGGGGATCCGGCATGAACATAAGAAGGCATGAACTGTGCATCAACATATAACATCTGGTATGCACAAAAGAAAACATTTAAAAAATAGCATTGGTAGCTGTTGGTAACAACTTTCCTATTAAATCTTCAAAACATTATTTGTTTTGTGTATAAATGACCAATGTAAGATAGCATAAAATTTGGTAGCTCATATTGGCTACACAGTTCGTACAATCATAAAGGCCCTGTATTTTTACTTAAATTTATCCAAGTATATATTTAACGACAATTATTGGGTCATCACATCTCTGAAGGTCAGTTCTTCGCAACACCTTATGACATAACTTCAAGCACCTGGCAAAAGTTCAATATTTTGTGTAACATTTGTGCAACTCAGCTGTGACCTTCCTTAATTTTCATCCTTCATGCAATTGTCAGACAACTTTGCAAAGTGAATTGTATCATACTTGACCAACAGTGCAAACAAACAATATCTGAGGTTTCAATAAATTTAGAAAACTTAAAGATAATTTCCTGTTGTCTTTAACTTTTTGTTTTGAGAAAATGGATAAATGAACCATCCAACTTTCATCTGATTACATTCATATTTTGTTTGTTTCTGTTATGCATTATTCATGTATTTCTGTTGAAAGGTACACACTTGACTAAATTACCTGGACTTATCATTTTCATATTCAAGAGCCATTGATAGGTGCTAACACAGGGTAAGTTCCTTATGATACCAGTTCATCAAGGAACAACCAACATGTTTCTACTGCACCCAGACTTGTGTCTCTTAATAATCAGCCACTAGTGAGTATATGGGCAATATCAAATTACATGATAATGGAAGTGTAATCTTCACCATTATTTACACCATCAAAATAGCAGACAGCTAGCCAGCAGTCATAAACTCATTAACTTATAGCCAAACCAGACATCCACATGATGGTGTAATCAGATTGATCAACCATGTTCTCACTAACATCAGTAATTACATAAAACATTGTTCATCATAAAAATTGTGCAAACGTTGTGTTGCTAGCAATCTTGTAAGTCCATGTCGAGTCTGCATGCCTGTGCTGTGTCCAGCATGCTGGCGTTATTACCAACATCTATATAAAGGTATCGACTGATCACATGTGTATCATCACTATGGAGAAGATAGTGGTGGGAGTCTAGCCAATACATGCTACATTTGTGCAACGACTTGTCCAGCATCTATATAAAGGTATCAACTGATCACATGTGTATCATCACTATGGAAAAGATGGTGTTGGCACTTGCCAATACATACTACATTTGCAACGACTTGTCCAGCATCTATATAAAGGTTTCGACTAATCACATGTGTATCATCACCATGTAAAAGATGTTGGTGAAACTAGCCAATACATTCTACATCTTGTGTTAACTTGTCCAGCACCTACATAAAGCTATTGATGTATCACATGTGTATCGTCATCATGGTAGAGCTGTTGCTGTCCAATACATTCTACATCTTGTGTTAACTTGTCCAGCACCTACATAAAGCTATTGATGTATCACATGTGTATCGTCATCATGGTAGAGCTGTTGCTGTCCAATACATTCTACGTCTTGCATCAACTTAATGAGCCTGTGGCGAGCAATAATTTCCACTGAAATGTCGGAGGTTGTGGAATCATCAACATGAATGGAAGTGGAAGAAATTTCAGCAAATTGGTGCCTGTGGCCACATCATTAGGAAAATAGTGTCGCAGCGCCTTTTTCAAACGACTTCTCAGATTAAATTTAGATCAGCAGCAGGAAGATCAAAGTTGGTTAGACTTTCAATGTTGTTGTAAATCTTCTACATGCGTATGTTCAAAATGGGATGGATTATCAAATGCATTCTTAGATGACTTGGTGATTGCAAAATACTTTTTCACCTATTGTCAATTTGCATACAAGTTCCGATGGTTGCAAGGCAATCAGAGTATTCCAATTCCCAGAAGCTGGAAACAGAAGAGTGATATCATTTTGAGGGAAATGACTGCAGAGGCACCGGCATTGTAGGTATTCTCTGAAGATCAATAGTCATTGGAATCTGTCGCAAAGGTGCTCTAACATAAAATGAGATTAGCTCATAAATCTTTCAATGGCAAACATGGGAATTAAAGGCCATAATTTGATGAAAGCTTAAGCAATTTTCAGTAATATTTAACTATACTACTTGACTTTCAACAATACCACACTGTGACCATGAGTTGGACCACAAAACATTCATGGCTAGCAGTTCAGGCCAAGATTGTTTGACTTTGAAGCTCAAGACAGTGTCAGGTGAAGATTGTTAAACAACACAACATGCATGAGTGAAAGTGTCAGGTAAAGATTGTTAGACTGCACAACATGCATGACTGACAGTGTCAGGTGAAGATTGTTAAACAACATAACATGCATGACTGACAGTGTCAGGTGAAGATTGTTAAACAACACAACATGCATGACTGACAGTGTCAGGTGAAGATTGTTAAACAACATAACATGCATGACTGACAGTCTGAGGTGAAGATTGTTAGACTACACAACATGCATAACTGACAGTGTCAGGTGAAGATTGTTAAGACTACACAACATGCATGACTGACAGTGTCAGGTGAAGATTGTTAGACTACACAACATGCATGACTGACAGTGTCAGGTGAAGATTGTTAGACTGCACAACATGCATGACTGACAGTGTCAGGTGAAGATTGTTAGACTACACAACATGCATGGCTGACAGTGTCAGGTGAAGATTGTTAGACTACACAACATGCATGACTGACAGTGTCAGGTGAAGATTGTTAGACTACACAACATGCATGACTGACAGTGTCAGGTGAAGATTGTTAGACTGCACAACATGCATGACTGACAGTGTCAGGTGAAGATTGTTAGACTACACGTTGTAAAACTAAATATTGTTATCTACTGGAAGTCTGACAGGTAGAATTGGTGAGAAACATGGTACTACTGATGTTCAATTTGTCAACACATCAAGCCTGTCCCGACTACATCTGCCTCAAATTATATTGTTCCATAAATGTTGAAACTTAGCTCATCCCAAAGTAGTACTCTAAATGTGCCTTCAAAGAATAGTCGGACATTCATATGCAAATATTACAACAAGTACTGCTCAAAATAGCATTCACTCACTCACTGAGTAAGGATACACTCCATAAGCAGGTAATGTTGCAACTAGTTCCAAGTCATGGCATTATTGAACTGACCAATGAAGTCAACCATGAAGGTCACTGTGAACAGTTCATATCAAGTGACTTTGTCAGGCAAAACTCTCTCCGTTCTGTAGTCTGATAGTTTTTTGGAAACAGTTCCTATCAGCCCAAGATCTATTCTTATCATTGATACTTGGCACCTTCCATAAACAGACTCATGAATAGGACTCTCTTACATTATGTGGTGCCATATTTACAAAAAGCATGCATATAAAAAAGACATTCCTTCACAGGTTTCTGAGAAGTGCTGTCTGCAGAAAATGTCAAAGGTCACGGTCAGAGAGTTGGAGAAGTTATCTCCCCACAATCATTCTTCCAAAGTTGAATTACCCTATTTCATTTTATGTAGAATGTAAAAGGGATGTGCCCTGCCCAGGGTCACCATCAAACTGCTATATATCATACAGGTTATAGCTAAATCTCTCCTACCATGTTAGCACATACAACTATTGATTTGAGTAATATCTGGAAAGATTCATCTGATGTTTTCCACTACAAGAATAGAGCAAGGATTCGGCTTGTTTCAATCACTTCCCTTGACATATAAATCCTGATATCTTCATCCCATTTTTAACTACCAGCACTCTAGGTGTTTGGTGGTTTTGCTGTGAATTCACATAAAATTGGATGATGATGCAATGACATTCAGAAGGTCAAATGTTTTCAACTGCTACACATTTAGATTAATAGTTGCTTCTCTATAATACATTTTTATTGAATGAGCACTTCTTTATTTACTTCATCTTCTGTATGGGAATTGTTTTCATTTATGTTCTTGATTAATTTGTATTTTTTTAAATGTCACAAAAAATAACTTTTTCTTCTCTACCATCAGGTATTGAAGAGCATCTACCCTAAATAACTATAATAGAGAACACTATTATAATGGTTCTTATTCATTGGTTTACTGTCACCATGTGCTTGAAGAATATTATGTACAAAGCAATAATTGAGTACTTCCATACATTTGATAGTCCTGCTACTTCTGGTATTATGATGAAGGTATAAATAAAACTTAGTACATGTATCTTGACCCTTTACCTGTTACGAGTTCATGCACCTGTAAACACTTCCACTCCCACAGCTTCGACGGTAGGTGTTGATTTAACAGTCACAGACATATATATTCTTACCTATTTAGAGGAATTAAATTGTTCGCAATCCATGTGTATGCTTATTATCAAGAACTATGAACTTGAATAAAGTTAGAGAGTCATTGTTTGAAGTTGAAGGATTGTAGTTTAAAAGAATAGCATACAAGTAACTTAAAAAACGTTATTATTGAAAGATATTATCTTCCAATATTATTCCTGTATTATAGTGCATTTTGGGGGCAATTTTGTCCTTGAAACGAACTTTAGTTGACAGAGAATGGATACATATATTATAAATGACATACTTTGACTCGTTAAAAGTCATATTTGTTTTTGTTTGAGGTAATCTTAATCCCTAGATATAAAACAATGCCTAGCAGAACAATAAATACTATTTAAACGGTAAATAAACATGTTGGTGATTTTTTATCTTCATTTCGAATTTGTACTGACGAAGTTTCTCAGCACCCGTTCGTTTGCCGGACTTTGCTGAAAGGGTACGGTGTAAATTTTTTCTGCGCATAATATTCAAATTTCTTTTTTTTCCAAAATATTGAACCCGCTAGAGGGGGGTGCGCATTATACATGGGTGCGCACTATACTCAAGAAAATACGGTAATGTACATTATTAATATCACTTTTAGTTTCTGTAAGAATTAATATTGAATGAAGTGTTGCATCAAATATGACTCATCGGCAGAATAATTCTTAGTAGTTGACACAAAGATTGCATTTATATTCTGGAACACTTCTGGGGTATATATATAATGTGTATCATATCTTGACTTCAGTGTACCACTGCACAAACATGTAATATAGTCATAATTTCAGGACCGCCTCCGTGGTCTTGTGGTAGAGCGTCCGCCCGGAGAGCGGAAGGTCCGGGGTTCGATCCCGGGCCGCGTCATACAAAAAGACTTTAAAAGATTGTACTTGTTGTTACCCTGTCTGGCGCTCGGCATTAAGGGGCTAAAACAAGGACTGGTCAGCTCGGAGTCAGTATACTGTGTCTGAGTGGGGTATTCATGTTAAACTGCGGCATGGTATCTCAGTGAGCTAGCACTATAAATCGGCATCAGTCCGGACTAGTACAAGCAGCCACACACACACATACACGTGCATGCACGTCGCTATATAAGTGCAATAATCTTGGACGCGACGTTAAACCCAATTTCACCTCACCTCACCTCATAATTTCAGATGTTCCAGTCTCGTGACCCTGTGCAACCAAGTTTTTTATATTAGTTAATTCTGTTTTTCATGCTTCTGTTAAACTATAAACAACTATAAAAATTTCAAGCATAACATTCTAGGCACTAAAATCACCACTACAAGCTCTATGGCAATGGGTGAATGTTCTATATTTTTCTCTTCACACCATGTTTTAAGACATAAAACAAACCCCAAACATGTGTTTTTCTGTGTATGTTCCAACATTTGTGGAGCATAAAGTAGAGGTGACATAAGCTATTGGTACATGCTGGATGTAGTTCCTGGCCTACAATATATATATATAAATTAATATAGCACCAATTTCCAGATTGGATCTGCTCAAAGGCTCTTTTGCATGAGTCTGGTGGTCAAAGAGAGAGTTCTGTGGATGTTGTAGACGGATTGGAACAAATAGTTTTTTAACAGTCCCTTAAATGTTGATTGGAATGTTGTTGGAAAGCTTTGGGCTGGCCTTTGCATTGCATCGGTCACCAAGTGACATGGTCTTGGTTTGGGGAACAAACAGGAGCTGACTGTTACCAGACCTGAGTAATCTTACTGGTTAGTATTGCTATATCAATTCACTGATGTAAGGTGGATAGATGTCATGAAGTGCTTTGTATACTAACAGAAGAATTTTGAATTCCATGCGCCTGTGATACGGAGCAAGTGCAGTTGCCTTAGCACAGGTGTAACTATGATGCTTGTATTTTTCTACAATCATCTGAGGTGATCTGGGATGATATAAACAGAATTTCAACTACAAACGCCAAGAGCTTATACATGGGAATTTGAAAAAATCACTTCAACTAGATATACAGTGTTATGTGAAGAGAAAATGCTATATCATATACCAATCTGAGTGCCATACATTTACTGCATATTAAATGTTATAATGATACATACAGAACTGGATAAGGAATGGATAAGTAGACCAATTTTCAATATGGCTGCCATTGCATTTTTGTGTGTATCGTTTTCTAGTCATATATGTCTTGTAACAATAATTATTAATCATTTTCAGATATTGGTAACTGTATATGATCAGACATACCACACATAGCAGCTACAAACAGGGAATCCCTGCAGGTTGGTGTGACCCGCCTTGTCCAGGAACTCCATCTTCCAGATGGTTAATCTATGGAAGTCCTGCATCGCTAATTTTCAAGTAATAATACCTCCATTTTAATTTGATACCTAGCTTTTCCAATGTATTATATCTATAATTCTAATTTGATACCTTGATTATCCAATGTTATATATCGCCATTTTAATTTGATACCTCAATTATCCAGTGAGATATATTCATAATTCTAATTTGATACCTCAATTATCCAGTGTACTATATAGCCATTTTAATTTGATACATTACTTGTCCAGTGGGGTATATTCATAATTCTAATTTGATACCTTGATTATCCAGTGTATTATATAAGGATGTATGTCCCATTAATACAGAATTTCAGTTTCCAAATCCAAATGTCTATGAGGAGTGATCAAAGTGCAAATACATGTCCTTGTAAAATGTGCTTCTCCATCCAGACAACCAAAGTATTTAACCCCTGCTGTCAGACAAATGCGTCTGCATTCGTAATCACAAAACAGCTTTCAATTCAAAGACATCAAGGCCTGCAAATTATTCTCTGCTTTGATGTACAGTGTATCTCTAATACCACATTAATTGCACTCTTATGTGAGTTCATTTTAACTTAAATTGCCTGAAGGGGTTGTTAGTTTTGGAACAGAAATGTACCCTATTCAAGACCAGTCTACAGAATGGTACCCTTAGCAATCATGACACTTCATTATGAAAACCAGTTGAACAATTCTATTGCACAGCATATGGCATTCTGGTGTAATTCCACCGACATAAATTGAGGACATAATCTGCATGTCAGACGAAGGGTGATCTGACACTTTAAACAGTCTAAATGATTATAAAAAAGTTGTTACATAAAAGGAAAGGTAGCTAATTGAAGTTAAAATCTTTCAATAACTGGTTGAAATATAAAAAACTTTTCAAAGGAATGCTTGAGCTGATTGTTTACTGACTTTACTAAAGGGAATCTCTGACATTCCTACTCTGATTCACTGTTTCACAAAAACTTATGTACAAGCTTGTTTCCCTGTCATGTTGACTTCATTACATCTGTACTTGCTCTTGTACAAGACATGACTGTAACTGTTGCCTTAAGCTTGTGTTCTATATGACCAGCTCCATGTCCTTCATCTAGTTGGAGGAAGTTATTTAGTTACGAGTCATCACGCAATGTTCAGCATAAGAAAAAACAGGAAGCGAACTGCATACATAAATGTTAATCATCTGCCATTACTGCTGAAATAGTTGTCTTCTTCCTCGTCTTCTAGTTTTCTAATTCTAAGAAATCAGAGTTTAATGGACAAGAATTCAAACTAACTATGTTTGCATTGGAATAAAAGACCACAACTGTCAGGTGAAGACCTGGATTCCATTGCTTCCATTGCACCTTTCTTTCTGTCATACCCGAAGATGCCAGGGCTAAACAAGGGTTGTTTCAAAGTGCCAATGACACAACCCCATACTCTAAAGAACCATCAAATAAATTTTTATGTGACAACGACGACATTTCATCACTTAGTTTTGCTCAGGAGAAGCTGGAAATTCATTAGATAAATCACGTCTTCCTCTCAGGCGTTTCTCATGTGACTCCGACACTAAGCCCAGCACGCACAGTGCCATATTTATCGGCAATCAGATGGCCTCCGCAAACGTGAATCAATAAGAAGTTCCTAAAGAAAATTCCACATCCGTAACTAATCTTAAGAGTCCATTACAGTGGATAGATTTTTGTGTGGTAAACTTGCCACCATGGAATTCTATTCTCAGCATATGTGATATATATGATATTAATCTGAAAATGTATTGCTGGTGAGCTTTCAGGTTAGACGCCATCTGTTAATCATACAAGCACACCAAAGTGATCTTCATCTGTGTCAATGGTAAGCATCTTAACCTGAAGCTTTAATAAGCCCAACTTGAAACATACTGTATAAATCATCATACATTTTGCAAGTGAATAAACCAAGACAACCTTACATCAAATAGATTTTAAAAAATGTAAAATGTTATCCGAGGGGGTAAAAACTGCAGATACTTCACTTTGTGTGAAGAGTCAGTGAGTGGCGGAAGATGGGTTTAATGCCACACTGAACACCACTGCATTTATATCTCTTCATGCTGAATGTTTGAGGAAAGTCACAAGTGAAGCAGGTCCTAGATATTTACACTTTACTGAGTCCACAGCCATTGGTATGGCGTTGACAAAATGATAATATGGATTGATCGTTGTTTAATGCTGCACTCAGTGATATGATGTCAGTCTGTAAATAATCTGTTGTCTCTGTTTGTTGTTTAATGCCACACTCAGCAATATTCCAGCTATATGACTGCGGTCTGTTAATAATCAAGTCTGGACCAGACAATCCGGTGATTGACATCATGAGCATCGATCCACGCAATTGGGATATAATGACATGCATCAACCAAGTCAGCGAGTCTGACCACCCGATCCCGTTAGTCGCCTCTTACGACAAGCATAGTCGCCTTTTACGGCAAGCATGGGTTGCTGAAGACCTATTCTAACCTGGATCTTCACGGGTCCTGTAAATAATCAACCAGACACTCCACTGATTGATGTTATGAGCAACGAACCACCCCATCTGGCTACGCTGACATGCCATCAACTAAGTTTGACCACCCAATCCATTGAGGAGCCTCTTATGACCAGCATAGTTTACCAGGGACCAATTCTAATCTGGAATTCCCATGGGTATAGAATGATAACAACACACACAAATCCTGAGAGTGAGTGAGCCTGAGGCCTTTCGATCTATTGGCATCACGAGCAAGAAGATGCTGGATGTGAGTTTGAGACTTTTCGTAACATTAATGGTGACACAATCACCAAGAATTAATTCCACATTTCATGAAACTCTTTCAAGAAAAGAAGGAAAATCAACTAGTATCAGGCCCGTGGATTTAGAAAAAAAGTAGCTATCTAATATGTACGTATTGGAATTTATTAGGGTTAGAACCCACACCATCCTCTTTCTCATGGCAGAAACAGAAGAGATCTCAACATATGGTCCCTCACCAAGCATTAACAAAATGCCTTCCACAGTCTGGTAAATTCATTGAAATTGGGAAATTCTTCAGCTTCATCAGAGAGGATCCTGATAAGGACTATTTCGCAAACTCATTCCATCCATACAGGATTATTTTGGACATTCTATCCTTCTTTCCTAAACAGACACAATAAGACTGAGAACCTTTTACCATTACTGATTAATTACCACCACAAATGGGAAGATTGTATCCTGTTTCATTTGGTGAAAGGAATAATCAAACAGGTAGTTGAGTGAGTGAGTGAGTGAGTGAGTGAGTGAGTGAGTGAGTGAGTGAGAGTGAGTGAGAGTGAGTGAGAGTGATTGAGTGATTGAGTGAGTGCGTGCAAAAGGGGAGAAAACCATTCTCATGACAGGGATCCAATTTCGCAAAAAGCGGTCAAAAACACTTCTCACTGGTTGACACGTAAACAGCATAACAAGAAAACAAAACCCATTAAACTCCAAAAGAGGTTTCATCCCATTTTTCTGAGTATGAAGCCATTTTTAATCTTAGGATTAATACTCACTTGAAATTTATCAGTGCAGAGGTTTATCTGCCTGCCTTATTCTTTGACCATTCCCTATTACTGTCTGTCAATCCAAGACATTAGCTCATTAAATGTCATTCTGATGGCATTCATAATCATTTCATATTCCATGTTTCTTCTTGGCGCGACCAATATTATTTTGCATTGAGGAATCCTTCTTAATGTCATGCAACAAGTGTTCTTGCCCATGTGATCATCCATCGTGGAGACATAATTATAATCTTTATGTAGTAGGGAGAGACTTTAATATCAAAACAGTCACAATCTTCATAACACAATCATGATGAAGGAGGGCAAAACTCCAATATCTCCAATAGGACTTCAACTTCTCTGAATATGGCCAAGCAATGAATGAAACGTTTAACGCTAGAATGGGAGATGTCTCTGGGGATTGTGGGTCTGCTCAAGGACTGTGAGTTTGGTATCAGTTGTCTTTGATTAGAACTAGATAAACATATTCATAGGGATCGCTTCACTGAAATGTCCTTATCGAAAGTTAAGAACAACTAATCATTTTCAACAAAACACTCCGCAATGAAATAAAACCTTATCACCCTGCGACACAAATCAGAAATCATTAATATCTATAAAAAATAAGGCAGTATGAAAATAAGGATGCACACATGAAATTAATACAAATACTTCTACTTTCATCTCTGTCACTGGAAATTACAAGTGAAAAACACTGTAATTTATTTAACAATGTGTAGCAAGATGGCATGTTAACCCGTAACTGTGTTAACACTTAAAGGTTCATAACAATTGGCAGTTCCATCAAGTTTGATTTAAGTAATTCAAAACCCATTCTTATTGTCAGCTAACTTCAATTTTATGACATAATACATACGTCAATCTAGCAAATAATGATTGCCCAAATATAACAGTAACATCATCAAATCCTTATAATCAGCCAAGGAAAAAACCTCTCATATAATAGGGGTATGATGATTGATCAAACTGTTAATATGTTATAGTAATATTTCACTTCACTTTGCAGTTATTGTTTCATTTATTATATCATGATAACAGTTCCAAACATTTTTATGATTTATTTCATCATCCAGTGACTGGAAAAGATAGGAAGGGGTCTATGAATTGTATAACCATTTCTTGTTTGGTTCCTTTTTAGGCACCATGATACATGAGTGTACACTTTCTTGTGCCTGTCAGTTAAGATTTCATGACGTACTTACAAAACCTACACATCCACCATGTACCAGACTCAGTGTACAGTGTAGACTGTTTACATTGCAGGATGGCACAGGTCCTCATCAAACTATCACAATACTATTGCAAAGATTGTAACCAAACTGCAATTTTATCGCCATTTATTGTTGTTAACTGTCAAAATTACGAAACCACTGAAATATGACAGCACTGTCGACACCTTTGAAACAGTCAAGAAGAAGAAACAGAATTTTTCACGGAAGATCAAGGAGGTGATTTGTGACAATCCATGCCTGCTGCACTCAGTGGTAGGACGTGTAAAAGAGTGATCCTCTGTCCCAAAATTGGTTCCTTCAGAGCTTTATCACTAGTGACATTGTTCTGCAGAAACCAATTTTAACAGAATAATTTTAAACGGGACCTCATTTACATTTACATTCTCATTATCTTGTAAGAATTGGGAACGTTCAACAGGGGTTGTGTGTCACCATTTACTCATGCAGTCGAGAAACAAAAAAACAAATGCACCTTGCTAAAAGAAAAGAAGAAACTGTTTTCACGGCTGTTAGTCTTTTATCGGGCAGTCGGGTAGCCTAGTGGTTAAAGTGTTCACTCGTCATGCCGACGACCCGGGTTCAAGTCCCGACATGGGTAAAATGTGTGAAACCCACTTCTCATTAAAATCAGATCTAAGTTCTCGCTGCCACTAAACAAAGATCTGAGGATATCCCATTACAGGTCACATCAGAAAGCCTTTCGCGAACCTTGACCTCCCACTGAAACGACTAACAAAGAAGTCGACATCAGCCAATTAGAAAGCAGCTTTCTCGAGCTTTACGGCACTCGTTTCAATCTGACGACTTCCATTTGAGACTACATTTGAGTAATATGTTGACAAAGTTCTTGATTTAAATTTAAAAAACTGAACAAATGAACATTCTGAAATGTCTTATTTATGGTTGCGATTGTATGGTCGTGCTTCCCACGTACTGTGCAATGCCTCCTCCGTTCAAATGTTTCTCCCACGGAAGCGAGAGATAGACAATAATTTTGATGGAATCAGTCATACGTGCCGTAACTGTTATTCAGAATACCCTGTGTTAACGTTTTCGAGGTTGCATGATTAGAAAACACATTCCGACTGTCACTTTCATGATCTGGTAAGCGATGCTCTGATTGGTCGGATGAAAGGTCATTCTGACATGACCCCTAATGGGATGTCCTCAGATCTTTGTTTAGCGGTAGCAAGAACTAAGATCTGACTTTAATGAGATTGTGATATTTCTGGAATAATGCTAAAAGCGGCGTAAAACCTTACTCACTCACTGTTAGTCTTTATCACTGATGACCTGGGTGGCCCACATATTGGCAGCATAATTTTCATATTCTTACAATGAACACAGACTCTCACACTCTGGTCAGTCTTGTCAGTTCAGCTTCATCTTGTCTCCCCTTGTCTATTTCAGCCACATCCATCACCTGTACCACCTTATTAGTAGCTAGCTTATTCACTTCCTTGAGGACCTTTCAGTCAGGATGTTACCTGACCTCTGATTGGCCAATTGTCTGCTACCCTCTGCTTCAACATCCACCTGCCCTAAACATGTATTTGGTTATAACTTACAAAGAGGGAAGGAGGGTTACAATCTGTCTGTTTCCATCCTACTACAAACATATATTTAATTATATGAGGCTGTTGAAGTAAACGTCATTCAATTGAGCAATATTAAATTCCAATTCTTCTTCAGCTTCATTTAGTTTACAATATTTTTAATGCAAAGCTTGTGCCATCTTCCAGAGGCAAGGGAGTTAACAGTTATCAGTTATCACTCCAGTTTAGTTCGGCAAGGGTGGAAACAGGACTTCTATAGTCGAGTTATCTCCCTTGCCTCTGGAAGACGAGTTCATCACCTGATCTTCCACAGGATGAGAGTTGCAGTGAAATGTGGTTGAACGTTGCGTCAAAGATTATTGCACATATATATAGCGATGTGCATGTATGTGTGTGTTTGGCTGCTTGTACTAGTACAGACTGATGCTGATTTATAGTGCTAGCCCACTGAGATACCATGGCACAGTTTAACATGAATACCCCACTCAGACACAGCATACTGACTCCGAGCAGACCAGTCCTTGTTTTAGCCCCTGAAAGCTGTGTGCCAGACAGGGTAACAACAAGTACCATCTTTTAACGTCTTTGTTATGACATGACCGGGGATTGAACCCCGGAATCCTTCTACTCTCTGTGCGGACACTCTACCACTAGATCATGGAGGCGGTCCCACTGGATTACAGGTCTACCACATGCCCACATTTTTAATATAATGTTCATCATTGCATGAAATGCAGTTTGATTTCTCCTTTACAATACTGTCATATGGAAACACTGACGGACTGCTTCCACATTCCCGAGCAAACCCCACGGAATTCCCACAGTTTGAATAAAATATAGAATAATTGTTCATAACATGTGGACCTTTTATCCTTGTACTTGGGATGTAGCAAGCTCTGACATTCATACAATAACACCAGTGAAACATTTTTTCCTGCCCCCTTCCCCTCTTTAATACAGGACCAGTCCCTATGTAATGTTCAAATTCATAATTTTGATATTTGAAAAAATAGAACTGTGTCATTTTTTCATGCCCCTCTATAATTGTGATAAATTTTGGAGACCCATCCTCTTGTGTCATTTTTTAGCACCCCTTAATAAATGACCAGTCCGTAAAGTTGCCATACCTTGCATTAACTAAAAAACACCCAAACATTTTGTTGAGGAAATATTCCTTTATACGCACATGCAAATATTCATCAGCCATATAGAAAAAATATTGTTCCCAGTTAGTGCATCATAAAAAGTGATATTGATAAATAAAGTACGAGTTTTTAGTTGTCAGATAATCGGTTAATCAGTTACAATCAAGCAAGGACTTTATATTCACAGAGGGTATTAAGACAAATGGAATCAATACCATGTGGATTATCAAAACCTCAAAGGAATTCCTTCAGTTTTTGCTCTCTCAGAAAAGAACCAACTTCAATTCTGTCAAAACATTTGATTTTTCAACTTTGTACACCACCTCCCATACAACAAACTTGGAGACAGTTTCCTTCCTTAATCCATGGAGCATTTTGTCATGAGCATTTGTCACGACCATAGCTCTAACATCTGTATTTACAAAGGTTGAGGACAATATGTCAAAAATGAAAGCAAATGTCATCTGAAGAAAATAACTTTAGAAATGGGGGGCTCCCTCACAGATAATATGGAATTTTGTGATAGGACATTTAGGTAAGTAATAGGCATCCATCTCCTTGCTCATCTGTTTCTTTATGCATATAAATTGAAATTTCTGCACGGATTGGCAAAATCAGGATAACAGGAATTGAAACTTAAGCTTCAGGTATATCAAATATCTGAAATCGTTCAATAATGGTCAAATAGCCAATACCATTCCACTGATTTACCCACCTGAACTAGAAGTTAAAGAGACCAGTGAAACCGCCACATCTGTTTCAATATAGATCTATGCATAGTCGGGTAGCCTAGTGGTTAAAGCTTTCGCTCATCATGCCGAAGACCCAGGTTCGATTCCCGACACTGGTACAATGTGTGAAGCTCATTTCTGGTGTCCCCGGCCGTAATATTGCCGCAATATTGCTAAAAGCTGCGTAAAATCAAAACTCACTCACTATGCATAAAGAGTCAAAGTTAAAATAAAATCCACAAAACCGTATGGCAAGAGATCTAGAGATACACACAAATACACCCACCTGTTCACTTACACCTGGTTAATATGGAGCTATATATAGGTCACTACTATTGAGATTTATAAACGCATGCTTCTAAAGTTGGAATCGTTCAATGGGCTCTGCTTTTAGCAGAGATTTCTTTTGTTAAAAGAAAGGGTTTTGCTACTTTTATTAATAGCACACAATTACCTGAATGCTTTCACTTTCCACTGTACTTCAAATCACATGCTGTTCTGTAAGATCCTCCACTGTCACAGATCACATAAAGCTCAATGTCTAGATCACAGATTCAGGTAGAACTTAAAGTACTTCAGAGAAACATCAAATAAAATATGCATTTACAGTATGAACGACCTAGATTCAAGTGACAGAATTTCATGAAACACTGACATATATATTTCATATATTGTCAATCAATATTCCAACATTGACAGTGTTCTTGGCTTTCTCACTACAAGGACATCCTTTAGTGTGTTGAAGTTCACAGAGACTGTGCTGAAGAGGATGTGTGACTTTCAGAAGAAAAATTCAAACAAATATTAAGCATTAAAAAAACATTTTTCAAACAAATATGGAAAATGATTTTTTGTCCACACAATATATGACATGCAAATGAAGACCGTGTTCATACATCAAAGGCTCTGGTTCATGCTCTTCCAGTATAATAACACAAATTTTGAGCAATAAACCAAATGTCCAATCTGACTGTGACGAAATGACTTTCTTTATTCAGACTTTATAATATTTTTTCCCTCAGCAATGAGGTTTTGTGGTGGGCTCTATGTATAATAGCAACAATGAAAACATGAATGCCTAAACTTATTTCCCAAGACAATTTCAGAAACTGCTGAATCAAAACTGAATTGAAATGCAATTCTACTTAGCAAGCTTTACACATTTTCCCCATGAAACTAATCTTTTAGATAATGTTGGTGAAATTGTTCTGATGGGGACAGAGGTCTAAAGGACGGTCATTCATTTCACATTTTCTCACTGTTGTTAATTTAAATATTGAAAACCTTGGGAACAACCTTGAGTCTCATTCAGTCTCTCACATGACAGCAATCTGATCCAGTACAAACACAAAGAAAACAAAAGAACCTTCACAAACCATTGTAAGTATGAAATGTCAAACCAGGGAATAATCAGTCTCGATTATCTGCCCAAACAGATTCAGTTGAGTGTAAAAGGTAAAATAGTGGTGAAAATTGTATGAATGGATCCTTGAAAATCAGTGATGACACCAGATGTTTGCTCTACTGGTAGCGCCTGTCACATAATTTGCATTAAAAGTAACGGTAAAGTAAGTAAATTACTGGTAGTAGTCAGGACACCAGGACCCACTTGCACAAAGCGAACTTAGCGCTAAGATGATCGTAACTCCCATACTTTAACATAGGCTTATAATAGTCTTAGCGCTAAGATCGCTTTGAGCAAGTTGGCCCAGGTGTTCACAAAACAGTATTTGTCATAAGTTAGAGTCAATGGCATAAGACAGTTGCTACATGAAACTGTGGAGCAAATAGTCCAAAGAAATGGAACCGGGAAGATCCAGGTTAAAATAGATCTTCAGCAACCCATCCTTGCCGTAAAAGGCGACTACACTTGTCGTAAGAGGCGACTAACGGGATCGGGTGGTCAGGCTCAATGACTTGGTTGATGCATGTCATCGATCCCAATTGCATGGATCATTGCTCATGATATCAATCACTGGATTCAGTGGATTGTCTGGTCCAGACTTGATTATTGACAGACTGCTGTCATATAGCTTGAATATTGCTGAGTGCGGTGTGAAACAACAAACCAACCAAACCAACCTAAGAAATGGAAGTGACAAATTCATAGAAATCTGCATGTACAAAATATGACAAACTTACAATGACAACACTTCGTGAGTAGCAACTCTCAGGATTGAAGGTCGTTATACCGTGACAAAAGGTCATTTTTAGGAAAAGTAATTTTGAGTCATTGTGAAGTTTATGTTACTATGTCGTATCCTTAACATAGCATGTACCATAGATATAAACCAGATTTTTCGAAAAGAACTGAGTCTGTATTCATAAGACCATACTATGCATGCTTGATTTTTCATAAATTGGTCTATCAACCATATATTGCTTGGGCTAATAAAATAGCTGGGCATCAATACCTGCAGACTTTACACAAACACTAAACAAAATGTCCAATGGATACCATCAATACCTGCAGACTTTGCACAGAAACATTAAATGTTATGTCCAATGGATAGTGTCAGATCTCTGATGTATGATGGTAGAAAGAAGAACTACAGTTGGTTTATCTAATGGCTATGCAATTGACATATGAATATTACCATAAACTACGGCCACTTTTGCCCATGGTATTGTAGGTATCTTGCTATCTCATAGTAACCTGTGAATCACGGGTACTACTTTCAAGTGAGACTGGCTAGGAGGTTGAATTGTAAGACCTGCTTTGAGGTTTACATTTGAATTGTAAGACCTTGGCTTTGTAGTTGAATTGTACAAACAGCCAATTAATAAGCATCAAATGTTGATTTTCGACTGATTAAAAGTCACAATTCTTTTCATATGAAAAATCCATGATCTGAATCGAACTTGCAACCTCACATACCGGTAGATCATGAGATTTCATGTGACATTATAATACATTATATGTTTTTTTCTGTATCGATACAAGATGATACACTTGCTGAAAAAAATTACTTACTATTCACTTAATGACCCCTGGCATTTTTGTCAGTCAGAGACCTCTAAAATAAGTTGTAACTAGCATTTCAAGTTCACTACTAAAAATAGCCGCTACAAACATGTGTCATTTGAACATGCTCTGAAATATTTATTGTCAAGAAGTTTAAGTAAATATGCATATCGCGATATACATGGTATCGTGACCGATGTATCATGATACGCATCGTATCATGACCGTGCTGAATCCTTTCATCCCTATAGGGGCGGTCGGGTAGCCTAGTGGTTAAAGCGTTCGCTCGTCACCCCGAAGACCCGGGTTTCGATCCCCGACATGGGTACAATGTGTGAAGCCCATTTCTGGTGTCCCCCGCCGTGATATTGCTGGAATATTGCTAAAGGCGGCGTAAAATCAAACTCACTCACACTTTCATCCCTATAATATACTGGATTCTTTAATGCAGGCCATACATGAGGTTTGAGATTCAGTTTTTGTGGATGCTTCAGACATTAAAAAGATCACATGTTATATTGGAATTCCCCCACGAAACATCCAACATGTCTCATTTGTCAATATGATTGTCAGCTAAACAGCTACCTCATGCAAAATCATCTTCATCTTGACAGCTAATTCTTCAGCAATCATGACAATAGATTTCTAGTTTTTCCAGCATCTGTCAGAATTTGAGACCAAAGCTCTCCAATTCTAATCCAGCCTGACAATGATGGTGATTATAGGATGCATATAAATGACTTCAGTGATTGAGATGGCTTTGGCAAGTCATAATGAACTGCTTTCAGATCCTGATATCAAGTGCAGACAATTACACATGCTCAAAAAGTAATTTTTCTGTCTAACCTTATACAAACGTGTTTATTGCCTTGTGGACATTATGGTTGACATGTCCAGGACAATTCCTAATTTGATGCATCAGTGCAAAAAACTGATACTTGATGCAATTTCTTATTTTGATTTGTACCATATGTTTTCATGCCTTATCATGTTAACTATTGACTTGCCTTTGCATGTGTTTGTGATTGGTTCCACCAGTGGGACAGGATACGATCATCTTTTCTCAAACACCTGTTATCATCATTATTTTATAGTGATTCATAAACACATGCTTATGATACAGTTGGAATCATGCAATGGACTATCCTTTTAGCAAAGATTTCATTTGATTATGGAAAAGGTTTTGTTAATTTTATTTTGAAAAAAATGTCATGATGAACGAAAAGCACAGAATTATTGTTGAAGTTCCAGTGGACAAATATCCTTTTCCCTTCTACTGCCCCATAGACCTATGTCCACCTCCTACTACTGCCCAGTGGACCTATGTCCACCTCCTCCTACTGCCCAGTGGTCCTTTGTCAATCCCCTTCTATGCCCAATGTACCTTTGTCCACCTCCTTCTACTGCCCAGTGGACCTATGTCCACCTCCTACTACTGCCCAGTGGACCAATGTCCACCTCCTCCTACTGCCCAGTGGACCTCTGTCCACCTCCTCCTACTGCCCAGTGGACCTATGTCCACTCCTTATACTGCCCAGTGGACCTATGTCCACCTCCTCCTACTGCCCAGTGGACCTCTGTCCACCTCCTCCTACTGCCCAGTGGACCTATGTCCACTCCTTATACTGCCCAGTGGACCTATGTCCACCTCCTCCTACTGCCCAGTGGACCTATGTCCACCTCCTTATACTGCCCAGTGGACCTATGTCCACCTCCTACTGCCCAGTGGACCAATGTCCACCTCCTCCTACTGCCCAGTGGATCTACGTCAATCTTCTAGTGTTTCGTGGATCTATGTCAATGTTTTTTAATTGTACAGTGGACCAATGTCCACCTCCTCCTACTGCCCAGTGGACCTATGTTCTCCTCCTTCTACTGCCCAGTGGACCTATATCCTCCTCCTTCTACTGCCAAGTGGTCCTTTGTCCACCCCCTTCTATGCCCAATGTACCTTTGTCCATCCCCTTCTATGCCCAGTGGACCTATGTTCACCTCTTTCTGCCCAGTGGACCTATATCCTCCTCCTTCTACTGCCCAGTGGACCTATGTCCACCTCCTTCTACTGCCCAGTGGACCAATGTCCACCTCCTCCTACTGCCCAGTGGACCTATGTCAATCTTCTAGTGTTTCGTGGATCTATGTCCATGTCCTTCTACTGCCCAGTGGACCTATGTCAATCTCCGAGTGTTTCATGGATCTATGTCAATGTTCTTCAATTGCACAGTGGACCAATGTCCATCTCCTTCAAACACCCAGTGGACCCATGTCAATCTCATTCTGTTTCATGGATCTATGTCAATGTCCTTCTACTGCCCAGTGGAACAATGTCCATCTCCTTCAAACACCCAGTGGACCTATGTCAATCTCCTTGTGTTTCATGGATCTATGTCAATGTTCTTCAACTGTACAGTGGACCAATGTCCATCTCCTTCAAACACCCAGTGGACCTATGTCAATCGCCTTGTGTTTCATGGATCTATGTCAATGTTCTTCAACTGTACAGTTGACCAATGTCCATCTCCTTCAAACACCCAGTGGACCTATGTCAATCTCCTTGTGTTTCATGGATCTATGTCAATGTTCTTCAACTGTACAGTGGACCAATGTCCATATCCTACTGTCTAGTGGATCTATGTTCATCTTCTTCTATGCCCAGTGGTCTTATTACTACAATATACAAAACAGAATGCAATAAGATCATTTATCCATTCTGAGATATTTTGTCATTTCTTTATGAAGTACATTCCTCCTAAGGAATTCATATGACAGTATTACAGTAATCTCAATTCCATTTTGCCCATGGGGATTCTGATGCCATTAGCCAGCATTACATAAGAAACAAATATTAGTCATTTCAGTGTTTTCTGCCTTGAAGATAAACTTCTCCTCTTTAGTATTTAATAGATAATAATGTCCTATGGGCAGTAGCCTTGTGCCACCAGAGTCGTGTTTTCCTCGACACTCTCCGGCTCAGCATCTCGCAAATAGGAGGTGCATGGACCCAGATGCTTATTTCATGAACAGGATACATTCAGTCTAGATTCAATATTTGTATCTTATCGCATTCATCAATCACATATCCTTTTCACGACCTAGTCAAGTCTGATAAAGTTATTTTTTTATAAAACTTTACAGATTTTAGCACTTAAACCCAGAAAAAAGGTTTATTTGTTAACTGTATAACTGATAAAGTACTTGAGTTTGTTATAATTTCTAAAAGACATCATGAGGATTCTCAGATTCAAATGAAAACTCCTGTAACAATGTTTCCTCAACTGATCACATCAGATAGCTATCATGACTTGAACCAAGTTCTATCAGCAGAGATTCAGATGTAGCTCAGCTGCAAACATAGGTTACTTTTGATAAACAGGTCCACCAGACTGGTGAAAACTTGTCAAAAGTCACATAATTGACATGTAACAAGGCAACAACTTTGATACATAATGATAAACTTGAACATATAATATTTTAATATTTCCATACCCGATAATACCCGAAATTAAGAAAACTGGCCTTGGATCTCGAGAGATATTGATGGATTTGAACCCAATTCTCGATGCACGCACACACACACACACACACACACACACACACACACACACACACACACACACACACACACACACACACACACACACATAGAGCATATGTAGGTATTCCTTACTAGCATATGTGGATGCAGCCTTGAATTATTTGCTTGATTAATTACCACCTAGCTTGTCACAGCTCCGTGTGCCATGATACAAACAATAGGACTTCCTGGCCTTCATCACAGCCCCTGACTACTATTGTGGCAGTATTGATTGCAGTCAGTATACATTTCCTGTACTATCACTATTACAGTGCCCATACATACACTGCACAGTAGGGCTGGGATGGGTAACTTGGGTACTTGGGTCGGGTGGGTACTGAGTAGGACCCGAGTACCCACAGGACTACCCGGACCCGTGGTTAGTCAAGTTTTGTATTGTTTCATGACAAAAATTCACTCTGTAACTACATGGTTACACAGCAATTTTAAGTCTCTAATGTTCACATTTCTTCATGACTATGCACACGTTCCTTCTGACTTCAGTCAACTTCAGTGTATGCATGACCACATCGTTTTATACGTGTATCTAAATACATTCTGCCAGGGCTACTGGCAAACTATTCCCAATCGGACATTTTGTACCTATCTCTTGACACCAACAGCGGGTACCCGGGTAGGGTCGGGTAATAGGGGTGTGGGTACCCGGGTAGTAAATTTGGACTCTTCCCAAACCTACTGCACAGCTCAATATTTGTTTCTCTTGCCACAAACATGCTTCCACTGATGAATGCTGAGGACCTCAGTCCGGACCCTGTTAATCTGGTACACCATCATGATAAACATGGTTTCACTTACACAAATTCAGGGGCAGAGGGGTAGCCTTGTGGTTAAAGCATTTGCTCGTCACGCCAAAGACCCGGGTTCGATTCCCCACATGGGTACAATGTGTGAAGCCCATTTCTTGTGTCCCCTATTGTGATAATTCTGGAATATTGCTAAAAGCGGCATAAGACCATACTCACTCACTACTCCAATTCATGAATACTGAACCTTGTTTTCTAGAAATCATGGGGAATAGTATTTATGTTTTTGGAATGACTGTTTTTCGCTCTAAAATTCAGGCTGGCAGTTTGAAAAATATAAAAAATAAATATTCCCCTTTAAACATTTTATTTTTTTAATTTACTCATATGATGCGTCATAATTCGTTGTGTCCTTAAGTTTTTAAGATGCATTTTTAACAGCTTTTTTTGGAGCATTTTAAATACTTTATTTATATTGATAGTCAGTAAATGGGTTTTTTTAACATTTAAAATTTTTCTGGTTGGTGGATTAAGAAACACACGTCTTTTAGCTTTTTTCACATTTCAATTATTTTGAAATTGGCGGATTCATAAAACATGTATAAAAAATGTCTGGTCTTACTGGAAAATGAATCATATAGTCCAAACAAGTTCCTTCATTCAGAGATATTATTGACAGTCAATATTGAGTCTGCAGGTCCAAAAATTCATTTTAAACAAAATGACTGAGCTGTGGCCACAAATTGGTTTTTCAATGTTGCTGCCGTGGTGGCGGTATCAGCTTCAGTATGTTTTAAGTGCAAGGTCAAATCAAGGTCAAAATTTAAACTATCGCAAATAAAGGAACCTATAACTGCATATGAACTGAACTGCATTACAGAAATGACTGAGTAATGGTCATCAATAGCTTTTTCCATATGTTTGCTTGGGCGGCTATTATGAAAATCAGATTCAAACCTCTTGAAAAACATGGGATTTTAGACTGAGAGCGATGATGATGCCACCTGTGACAGGAAGGCCCACACTTTTTGACATTTTCTAAAAAAATGAACATGAATAATAAACATATATGTGGAAAAGCCTACTCTGAACCCGTGATCACACATTATCTGTCTCTTGTGAAATAACTGCTACAAGATTAATTCATTTGCGATGGATAATCTGTTTGTTTGTTGTCTTAACGCCACACTCAGCAATATTCCAGCTATATGTCTGTAAATAATCAAGTCTGGACCAGACAATCCAGTGATTGACACCATGAGTATCGATCTATGCAGCTGGGATACGATGACAAGCATCAACCAAGTCAGCAAGCCTGACCACCCGATCCCGCTAGTCACCTCTTACCACAAGCATAGTCGCCCTTTACGGCAAGCGTGGGTTGCTGAAGACATATCCTCTGTAATTCCTAGTTCATTGCTAGTTATTCTCTTGTGGTCCTCAGCTGAATACATGATTGTTTAATTGCCACATAGATGTTGGGAGTTGGCCTTCAAGATTTTCAATAGTGTTCGGGTTCACGGACTTGTGGCTGTGTCATCAGACCACAATAGTACAACAATAATACATTACACACCTACACACGTGTGGAATGATTGACTGACCCATTGATGCATTGCGATAGCTCATGGGCTCATGGCATTCATCAATGGCAAGTCAAAAGATCCGACAGTTAACACTGATGCCGTGCTACATCACAAAATAGTATTAATAGACATAATAAAATGTAAAAGTACTGCTAATAATTAATTTACTTCACCATTGCTCTAATCTGACATACATCTTATTGGAAAACTTGTGGGCATCCATTCCAAACTGTCACATTCAGCGTGTGTCTCTTGTTCCTAATCTATTTGATTTTTCACAAAAAAATATGTTGAAATCAATGTATATCTAATGAAAAAGGCTGCCTGCTAAAGGCCCTTGCATTCTATGTTGGGAGACTAAAATGTTCTGAGCCTAAATATGATAATTGGTTTCTAATCATTTTTAAACATAATCCCCTTGATGTTCCTGACACTTGGAGTGTGTTACGTGTCGATTCCCAAATTGAAACAATATGTTTACCCAGAAATCGCTATGTAAAAACTTTGTGTGAAACCAAAAAAACACCTACAAATGGTACACAATTAACTATTTTATTACAAAATTAACTAGGTTTACAAATCAACATAAATTACTGCACAGCAATTACAATGGCAGTACACGATTGAGTGGTGTACAATATTCAATGACAGTATATAATATGATGGCAGTGGACAGTATCAAATACCAAAAATACAGCGGTGAGAGCAAAAGTCAGTGATAATAGTATATTTACACAGCATTGACGGTGGTCAAGCTTCGGAGAAGGGCTTAGGCAGGGAATACGGGGTTTCCTCATATGAAAATGTGTGAGAGATGAGACAGGCTGTATATATAGTGCAATAAGAGTGTGCCTAACTAGCTGCTGGAAATTTCTACACAGTGCCCTCACCAGTCTAGCGGCACTAGAACATTACAGAAAATTTTATGTGAGTCCACAACCTACCAGAGTTTACACGCCACACTAGCATCTAAATATAGTAACTTCATGACAATGGCTTACATTAAATAGTACTACATTCCTTACTGCTCCTCACTGTCCAAACACAATGCAATGAGCGTCTACCGAATCACTGCCATATAACAAGTGCCTGGATACCACTGGTGGAGGTGTTCTCCTAGTGGTGTAAAAAGTCCTCTGCACCAGAAAAGACATCATCATTTGCATAATGCTTGCCAGGCAGTTCTGTCTTTAAGTTTGGGAAGAGATGAAAATCTGTTGGTGCCAAATCTGTATACGGATAATGTTCAATACATTCAAAGCCACAGTCATGCACTGAGGCCATGGTGACAAAAGACTTATGAACAGATGAATTGTCTGGGTGAAACAACACCTTTAGTGAGTTTTCCATGACATTAAGCCTTGATATCCTCACGCAGTTAACTAAGCAGATTAGTAATAATAATGGCCATTAATGGTCTGACCTTTTGGGAGGTAGTGCACCAATAGGATGCCTTTGGAATCCCATAAAACCAAAACCATCACCTTGCCAGCTTTGGGCACAGACTGCCATTTTCATCAAGGAGATCCTAGATGTTTCCACTGCTTTCACTGTTGTGTAGTCTCTGACTGACGGTGGTGAAAATAAAACACCAACGGAAACGGAATAACAACAGCTCGATCAGCTAACGAAACATTCCATTGCGCGAAAAAGGCAAAAGTGTGGCCCATCCATGGTAACCAATCGCTAAACAAATCAGCTGGGTCTGCTTCTAAATAACGTAAATTATCATGAGAGATGATGAACTTGAGGAGTTTCTGATCAGGAAGTCAGAAGCCTTGGAACTCGACATGTTGAAAACTTTCTCATGCTCTGTTCATTCCTCAGAATGTTCTTAACTCTCTCAGAGAAGCCTACTGTATTGGCTGTGAGCACATGTAGCAAGTCTTCATCATCCATAATCATATTATTTATTTTATCAACATTTTGCTTCATGGTGGCTGTTGAGGATCTTAATGTTTACAGTTAACTTACTCATTTGGTGACATACTTTCAACAACCCCATGAAGATCCATGTTAGAATCGGTCTTCAGCAACCCATGCTGTCATCAAAGCTTGCTACTTGGTTGATGAATGTCATAATACCCCAATTGCGTAGATTGATGCTCATGATGTCAATCACTGGATTGTCTGGTCCAGACAAGATATTTACAGTTTCGTTTTGTTTGTTTGTTTGTTTGTTGTTTAACGCCACACTCAGCAATATTCCAGCTATATGACGGCGGTCTGTAAATAATCGAGTCTGGACCAGACAATCCAGTGATTGACATCACAAGCATCGATCCACGCAATTGGGATCTATGACATGCAGCAACCAAGTCAGCAAGCCTGACCACCTGATCCCGTTAGTCGCCTCTTACGACAAGCATAGTCACGTTTTACGGCAAGTATGGGTTGCTGAAGACCTATTCTTCCCCGGATATACATATAGCTGGAATATTGCTGAGGCATTAAATAATAAAGAAATATAGAAATTAATCTTTCAACAAAAATAACACCAATACCGAATGCAAAATCGCCTTCTGGGTTATTTGTTTTCATCTAGAACTAGATTGTTAACTTTTGATTACAACATGCTCCCTCTTTTTTAAACAAAAATCTATATGGGTATGCAATACTCATATCTTGATGTACAGCTAGTTTACTGAATACAGCCCAATGTCAAGGTGAGCTTGCAGGGCATGCTGTGATTGTATAAACGGACTGTACACACGAATGTCCGTGTCAGTAATGCATGTTGGTTGTCTGATAGAACAGAGAGTCGGTTCAGTGATATGTGATGGGTGAAGCACATGGTGGAGTACCACTGATATACAGTAGCAAGCCCACATATAGCTTTATTACCCATAGGGTACGAAATAACAATAGTGGTTTTCTAAGACAGCAGTCGTGTTATGTGCATTTTCTAAAGGGGAACTCAAAAGGATTAAGGAATAATGGGTTTTCGCTTGGGAAATACAAAAATTCTGACACTTGTTTTGAAAAATCAGTATGACACATGCTCATATAATATTCTCATTGCACTGAATTTTTCATTGCATACACTGAAATTTTAAAGGTCAGGGTCAGGTGATGAAGATGCTGTTGTCACCCATCACGTTGTAAAGAGGTCTTTGTATTATATCGGGCAAGGCTGTTAAAAATATTTTGATAATGGATCCAATGACTTCTCATGGAATTGTAAACAGGTATTTATATAAATAGGATCTGTAATTTCCAACAAATTAATATGAGGGAAAATTTGGTCGAGTCAATTGTTGACTGGAGCAGGGAATCGGACTCCTACACTTGCCTTCGTAAGGTCAGACAAATCAGAAAACTGTCGCTGTGCAAGGAGTGCCGGAAACCAAACTCTGCATGAAGAAACCTGAGGCAATGCATGACACATTCATTACTTTCTCGATTTAGCTGTGTGGATCTGAGAAAACTTCTGTTACACAAAACAAATGAGAATATAATTACTATCATGCATCAACTTATGAGGGTGGATGTGCATACATGTATATTTAAAAAACATAATTTGAGATCACCAAAATGAATAATACGAGTATGATCAATAATAGTTTATAAGAATTTATGAAAACACATAGAGGAAACATCTTTTTTATTACAGACCTCTTCTTGTAACTTTAAGATATTGAATCAGAAGATATCCAGCAAGTTTTACCAATTATTAATAAAAGAACAAATCTATTTTTTAATACAGAGATTTCTTCTCTTAAGTTGGTTCCGGAACAAACATATAATTTGAAAAAGTATAATTTTGTTCCTCCTCTTATCTAATAACCAAGGAATAATCTGAAAGACACATATAAAATCTATGTAGCGTGCTTTATGTGTCTCTCCATAAAAGGACAAAGCCTATTGAAGGCACTGAAAGCTATTTTATTCAACAATAGGACCGTCTTTACTTTATAAAAAGGCATCATCAATACATATACATCTTGCAAAAAATATATCTGAATGTGAAATCAATTACTATTAGACCAAAGGAAGAAAAAACCTCTCAAATACATCTCTTGAGATCAGGTAATACTTTGAAAATAAGCTAACCAAAAACATTTCAATGACTTTTTGTACTGCTGGGCCTCGATTTGGTGCCATTCCTCACTTCAGTTGACTTAAAAACTACCTTAATTCTCAAACCAATTTAAAAAATAGCCCAAACCTATTTTCTCCTACACTGCTATACAAAGCCAACTAGCCAAACAAAACACTGAAAATGAAGAATAAAATGGCTTGGTCAACACCTGGAACCACAATGGCACTGATGGTGATGGTAATGATCAACCGAAGCTAGACATTCTAGGCTTCTTGTCTCATTACAATCTTTCTTATGAGGAAGATTAGGAGGTGAATCTATCGACCATGATTCTAATCTTCATATCATGTTATTGATATCAGCTGACAAGCAAATATGGTCCACTTTCAGTCTATGAGCTGATGGTGATCTTTGAGAGGTTTCACTCCTATGGATGATGAAAGGATAACAGTGCAGGGACAGGTTTGCTTCTGATGAAAAATACCAGATGCTGCACAACAAAGAAAGATACATATTTCAAAATAAAAAAGAAATTAATTATGCACTCCGACAGAAGGAATCATTTTGATATGAAGTACTGATATACATGTAGTTATTTTGTGGAAAAGTTCCAATTACAGTCAAACACTGTTGTGTTGAACTTTGACGCGTCGAACTTGAGGTTAAGTAAAGGTTGGTCCCTGTATATTTCTTGTTTATTTATATTTTTCGGTTGTGTCGAACCTCGGATAACTGGAAGTAATTACGTAGGTCCATTCAACTTCGACACAACCGTGCGTGACTGTAGTTAACATATTTCTTCAAGAATGCTGTTGCTGTTTTTCAGTCAGTCAGACAGGCCAGACCAATTATCATTCTTGTTTTACCCCAGTACTAAATTTCTCAGCCACATGCCAAAAAACAGGAGGCAAAACTATTAAAAAACATTTTCCAATAGTCTTCACTTGTTTTGATGTTCATTTTCTAAAAAAAATGTTTAAATTATTAATTTAACATCAACAATAACAAAAATAAACCAAAAAAACCCAAACAAAATATGTCAGAAAAGCATATTTCCAATCAACCAATGCATTTCTAATTATTGTTTGGGTTTAAAATTTTGGAAGGAATAATTAGTTTGGACAAAGGCTAAATGCTGATCAGAACTGCACTGGAGAAGGCATTTCATTCTGTGGCCAGTGTTTATTAACCATGTATACACTGATAGAATATCCTAAACTGACAGAAATCTTACACGAATAGAGAAATCTTACACTGATATTGAAATCTTACACTGACAGGGAAATCTCACAGTGATAGGGATATCTTACACAGATAGGGAAATCTCACACTTATAGGGAAATCTTACACTGATAGGGAAATCTCACAGTGATAGGGATATCTTACACAGATAGATAGGGAAATCTTACACTGATAGAGAAATCTTACACTGATAGGGAAATCTCACAGTGATAGGGATATCTTACACAGATAGGGAAATCTCACACTTATAGGGAAATCTCACACTTATAGGGAAATCTTACACTGACAGGGAAATCTCACAGTGATAGGGAAATCTCACACTTATAGGGAAATCTTACACTGACAGGGAAATCTCACAGTGATAGGGATATCTTACACAGATAGGGAAATCTCACACTTATAGGGAAATCTCACACTTATAGGGAAATCTTACACTGACAGGGAAATCTCACAGTGATAGGGAAATCTCACACTTATAGGGAAATCTTACACTGACAGGGAAATCTCACAGTGATAGGGATATCTTACACAGATAGGGAAATCTCACACTTATAGGGAAATCTCACACTTATAGGGAAATCTTACACTGACAGGGAAATCTCACAGTGATAGGGATATCTTACACAGATAGGGAAATCTCACACTTATAGGGAAATCTCACACTTATAGGGAAATCTTACACTGACAGGGAAATCTTACACTGACAGGGAAATCTTACACTGACAGGGAAATCTCACAGTGATAGGGATATCTTACACAAATAGGGAAATCTCACACTTATAGGGAAATCTTACACTGATAGGGAAATCTTTCACTGATAGGGAAATCTTACACTGATAGATAGGGAAATCTTACACTGATAGAGAAATCTTACACTGATAGGGAAATCTCACACTGATAGGGAAATCTTACACTGATAGGGAATTCTTTCACTGATAGGGAATTCTTTCACTGATAGCGAAATCTTTTCTTTACCCGAATGTTTACCAGTTGTGTTTCTGACAGCACAGTATGAACAGTTTCATGTGAAATACACCACTTTCACTCAATGACTGGCATATTGGCCTGCTGAAGAGTTCCCATTTTAAGTGCACATTTACCCCATCCCGTGATGCTTTAAGTGCTTGTGTGGCAAAAGAAACAACCACAGGAGATGAGACTTGCTAATATCCGTAAAAAGTTTTGCATCTTCATATCACAAAGCAAAATTGTCCTGCAGGTTGTGTTTAAAAGATCACCATCACTATGGAAAAGTCAAACATCTTCTTCCCCTGGATTGCAAACACAATAATCAATAAAATCAATTGTGGCGGATCTTCATTACAAACTACTTGATGTGAATGGCAAAGCAATCATAAAATGCATGGAACAATTGCATAGTCTTGACTTTCCAATACATTGTCTAAACCTCTATCCAACACATAATATCACAGTGTCTCCAGTGTTTGTAACAATTAACATGTGACTTGCCTTCCCTTCAATAGATGGGCTTGCAGCTTTCCTTATGATAAGCCAAAGAACATATCTTGATCCACATGTTTTCTGGGAGTCTCTTCCTGTTTATCTCATAATCTTTTGGTAAGGAAATAATAAGGTAATTTTTTTTTTCAGATTTCAAAACAGAAAACTTTTACATCAATAAGTGAGGAAAGAATGTGTCTCCATGAGCAATCAAACATTAATGCAAAAGGTGAAGCACTGACGGCCAAGGGAACCGCAATTCACTTTCCATCCCTTGCACACCCGGGTGTTAAAATTGGTCTTCAGCAACCCATGCTTGTCATAAGAGACCACCACAGGATCTGGTGGTCAGACTTGCTCATCTTGTTAATGCTTGTCATATTATCCCAATTGTGTAGATGTGAATCACTGGATTGTCTGGTCCAGACTTGATTAGTTACATACTACCACCATAAAGCTGATATAAATACTCTTATCAATCTACTAATTACCATTTGCTCATTAAAAAGTTGTACAAGGATCAGTAACTCTGAAATATTACAAGCATACAGAAAAGTGATACAAGGGCAGATATGGATGATTAGCGAAAAAAAAGACAGAAAAATGAGACATCCTCCCAGCATCCTCAATCATGGTACTGTGGGCAGCAACAACAGTACACAATGACCGGAAGTCATAGTTGTGACAAATATCACAAACCAACAGAGCCGTGAAGACAAAGGGTAGTATAGGTCTTCAGCAACCAATGATTGCTGTAAAATGTGACTATGCTTCTTGTAAGAGGCGACTAACGGGATCGGGTGGTCAGGCCTGCTGACTTGGTTGATGAATGTCATCATATCCCAATTGCGTGGATCGATGCTCATGATGTCAATCACTGGACTGTCTGGTCCAGACTCAATTATTTACAGACCACTGTCATATAGCTGGAATATTGCTGAGTGTGGCGCAAAACAACAAACAAAACACATGCAAAATAAGATTACATGTTATTGTTAGTCATACCACAGATAGTATATCAAATTTCATGGCGGTTACAAGGGACAGCTTGGTAAAAAAAATCAAAGCATGACAAAAATGTATCAATGGTTTATTATGCATGCAACATACTCACTGCATATCAAATTTCATAATGATACCTGCCGAATTGTCTGCGGAATGGGAAAAAATGACATTCTGTACATGGCTGTCATGGTAGCCGTGTTTAAAATCCGTCAGAATTCTCTGAGCACTTCCAATAAACATCATTCATGTAAAGACTCAGCTTCATCAGCCGTCTATGTTTTGAGTAGATGTCGAAAATGCAAACATGAACAATGTACAGACAAATGCCAGACAACACACCAAGACCAAAAAAGGTTGTTGGTTGGTTTGTTGTTTAACGCTGCACTCAGCAATATTCCAGCTATATGACGGCGGTCTGTTAATAATCAAGTCTGGACCAGACAATCCAGTGATTGACATCATGAACATCGATCCACGCAATTGGGATAGATGACATGCATCAACCAAGTCCGCGAGCCTGACCACCCGATCCCGTTAGTCGCCTTTTACGACAAGCATAGTCACCTTTTATGGCAAGCATGAGTTCTGAAGACCTATTCTACCCCGGAATCTTCACGGGTCCAAAAAAAAGGGATATCATTACACTTATCCATTCCACTGTGTTTCTCAATGAGGTTTTATGGGAGAAATAAATACCCTAGACAAAACAGCCACCTGGTTTCCATTGCCCTTGTTGTCTTTTCATAATTCAAAACAGCAACTACAGAGATTAATCCGTCTCGATTGTCTGTCAAAACAGATTCCATTGTTTGTAACAGGCAAAACATTGCTAAAAATTTCATGGATGTGTAGCAGGGTGTGGAGTCATCCGACAGATGACATCCATACCTTGTTAGCTTGCTGACAGGCTTAACCCTCTTTTGGTCATGTGGACAAGGCATCCGACCCCGGATCAGAAGGACAATGGTTCGAATCCCATCTGGGGACATGGAAATCTTATGGCCACTATGAATGGAAAACAGCTGGAAAAAAGTGTACTGCTCGACTGGTAATACCTGCCACTCAAACAATTTTCCTTACAAATGTACGATAGCAGCCTGTGAAAATCAAGTCTGGGCCAGTTCTCCACATAAGAATCTATGTAGCTGAATTAGGGGATGTCAGAAGATCCTAACCAGGTGACAGGTATGTGACAAGTGTGAAAACAGACACCATACTCTACTTTGAGTCTACTGAAACAAATGAGGTTGACACTTTAGACTTGCTAAATATCTTTTGTTGCACTTCCAAGGGCCATTCCTTTCGAACGTTTTCATCACAAGATGGCATGTCAAGGATGCATGTAATCAGATTACATCGACTGGAATGTCAGACCTCTTGCTGGTCAACAGAACTACTTTGCATCACCTAACATTCAACCTGCTAAACTTTTTTCACACTTTCAAAAATAAATGTTTTCATCCGTTAATTGCTTGAAAGTGAACTGTTTCCCTGACATGGATAGATGTAAATTATTTTCAAAGGCAAAGTATATCTTACCTTGACCTTCACCAACAACAGGTGGTAAGTAATGTAGGATATGCTCTATAATTTCTTAAAACACCTGGTGTCAACTAAATCGCAGTAGTGTTCCATGACAGAAGGTTCTAACTATTGTTGCTAAAACTTCATTTCAACTCACTTTGGACAAATGTGAATATCCAAAGATGGTAAAGACTTTATGTAATCCCTTGTGAAGGGCAAAAGTATGCCAGTCTGTGTTTTGCTTGTGTTTGCTTTTGTTTGATTCTGAACATGTCATCTCGATTAGATTAATCATAAAACAACCTTTTGACTAAAACAACCTACCAGCCACAATTATCCAGACGCGAACAGGCCAGTCACACACTATGTCCGATAAGTGACAGTTATGGTACCGCTTGTACGTTAGAATAATTGTAGCAGATACAAATGTCCGGTTTTCTGTTGATATTACACTATAAATGACACTGCAAACAAAAGGTTAAGATAGTGATACAAGGGCAGATATGGATATTAGTAAAATAAAAGACAGAAAAATGAGACATCCTCCCAGCATCCTCAATCATGGTACTGTGGGCAGCCACAACAGTACACAAAGGCCGGAAGTCAAAGTTGTGACAAATATCACAAACCAACAGAGCCGTGAAGATCAAGGGTAGAATAGGTCTTCAGCAACCCATGCTTGAAGCAACTATGCTCGCTGCAAGAGGTGACTAACGGAATCAGGTGGTCAGGCTCACTGACTTGGATGATGCATGTCATCGTATCCCAATTGCGTGGATCGATGCTTATGATATCAATCACTGGATTGTCTGGTCCAGACTTGATTATTTACATACCGCCGTCATATAGCTGGAATATTGCTGAGCTTGGCATTAAACAACAAACAAACAAACAAATCCTTCCTGTGACTCATTGCAATACATGGCTAGGAGGACTGACAAAATATACTGAAACTGAATCAATATTTTTGTTATACTTTCTGTATAATATTGTGTGAAAGCAATCCAGTTATTTTGATATCATGAGGAAGTATTTTTTCATGTGATGAAGTTACTGTTACCAGTCTGTTGACAATTTGATGTTCATGAAAATAAGCCCAATTTGGACAAAAAGGATAGAAACACAAATAATGTGGAATTGATGAGAATAATATTGAATTGCATGGCATTACATAATTTGTTCTCTTATCATTTTCTCTGGCCACATTATTTTATGGGAGAACAATCCAATTATAGTTTGAGGGACTTAAGTACACTTTCCTCCTCAGGAGCAGCATTCCATGAAATGATTCAGGATTTACATCTCCCTATAACCTTTCAGTATCTGAGCTGAAGGCACATCTTACTTTCAATATACGGTTGAAGCTAGTACATGCTGAAGATTGAACTATCATGTTCTTGCTGCAAGTAACACAACCAGAATCATGCAAATTAAAGATAACATGTCCAAGTAATTTCACTCTGCTAATTCCGGACAGTGTTCCAAACATTTCAACCACCATAAATAGCACACCTAATTAGTGAAGGCCAAGTCAGATTATCACATTTATATGTATCTAACTGAAACCTGACCTTCTTACCAAATCAATGGGTCCACCTCCATGGTCTGGTAGAAGGTTGGTGAGTTGATGCCTGGCCGATCGTACAAAAAGACATAAAAAGTGGTTGGCTGGAATATACTGTGTCGGAGTGGGGTATCCAATTTAATCTGTGGCATGGTATCTCAGTGGGCAAGCACTATAAAACCACCTTTAGTCTGTACTAGGAGAAGCACACAGGCGCAGTGACACACACGGACACACACACACATGGACACACACACACACACATGGACACACACACACACACATGGACACACACACACACACACACACACACACACACACACACACACACACACATCTCTATTTAAATGGAATAATTTTGAATATGCCATCAAACCCCATTTAACCTCACCTAACCAAATCAAAGTGATTGTGTAATTGATGCTACCAAATCATAGTAATTGTTTAATTGATGCATTGGACATGTTTCTATGTTCAGTCCGGCAGCCATCTTGTTTCTTATCCAAACATACAGACAATGTTTATGCAACATAAAAGCTTCTCACAAGTTTCCATGGATCTTGTCAGATTCCATTTGAAAGGAAAACAGATGAATAACACAAATGGGTTTCTGCAAAACGTTCCTCTAGTTGCCAATCTTGATAGAATCCAGACCCTTGGATCAATGTTTAGACCAGTCACATGGAATAAACTTGAGATTAGATTCCTCATTAACTGACAATGTAAATAAGATCGTAATTGTTCCTTTCACCTAGGAATTGAAGCAGAAGAACCTTAAACTGGTGTCAACAAGATACATCACAGACTGTCTATTGAGTGAGTGAGTGAGTGAGTTGGGTTTACTCCGGTTTTAACAGTTTTCCAGTTATACATGTATTACGGCGTGTCAGCTTAATGTGGGAGGAAAGCCCGGACTGTCTATTGACATGTTTGTCACAGTGGTAGTGGCCGTTGACTCACAGGGTATATCTATGGAACAAGACAGCTAACAAACTTGAAATGTACACCTTGAAATGCACACTAATTATGTACATTTTTTATGTACTGGTACATATGTATGTATATCTTGAAATACACACCTTGAAATACATGCCTTATTCAGAACATCTTTTATGTACTGGTACATATTGTATACGTTAACATCTTGAAATATACTCCTTGAAATGCACACCTTAGTATGTACACGTATTGAGAAACTGGCACATATTGTATGTATATCTTGAAATACACACCTTAAAATGCATACCTTAATAAGAACATCTTTTATGTACTGGTACATATTGTATACGTTAACATCTTGAAATATACTCCTTGAAAATACAACTAATTGTTCAAAACATCCTTCATCAAATTCGTCTTCAGCAACCCATGCTTGCCGTAAAAGGCGACTATGCTTGTCGTAAGAGGCGACTAACGGGATCGGGCAGTCATGCTTGCTGTCTTGGTTGATGCATGTCATCGATCCCAATTGCGTGGATCAATGCTCATGATATCAATCACTGGATTGTCTGGTCCAGACTCAATTATTTACAGACTGAGTGTGGCGTTAAACAACAAACAAAAAATATCATTACATTCAAAATTTCATTTCCCCATTTGGTCACAGTAGCAAAGGGATTACCGGTAAGCATAATTGATGCACTGAGGATTTTTCAGTGTCAACCACATACATCATTAATGTGTTAACATGCTATTTATAAAACAACTATGGACTCATCTTCCTGAGGCAAGGTAGTTAACTGACTGTAAAAGTCCTGTTTTCACCATTGCCAAACTAGGCTGGATTTCTGGGCTCAATCGTAGCACCGCCAGTGACGATAACAAGTTATGTCCCTTCTATTTCCTTCCAATTGAACAATCAGATTTCACATTTCATATCACTTGCATTTGCTTCCAACAAAAATGTTGGTGCCCAGTCAGGATGATCTGATCCATAATTAAAATCTACATTGTAATGAAACAGGTCTTACATCACAAACTGCATCAAATCACGTGAGCAGCTTGATTAAAAACATGAAAAGAATTGGAAAATAGCTGTTGATTCTAAGTTGGCATTACACATGCTTTGCAAATCTTGCAATCGAGAGTAATCTGCATGGCATTATACAAACCGGATGTCGATTTTGTTATGCGATTTTTATTGGTCTATGGACAGACTGGTTAGTTAGTCCAGCCAAAACATAACTCCATAATTCCAGCCAAGTTCGGCAAGGTTGGAAACTGGCTGGACGTTTGTAGTCAGTTAACTCCCTTGCCTCGGGAAGATGCAATGGACTAGATCACATCTAGAACATAAATACATTTTCCTTCGAGCCTGTAACTGTTTCAGAAGGATGATGTGTCACTTTAATCACATTTGTACTCCTTTGAAGCCAATTTTAAACTCTTTCAACTCATCTCCACTCCTGCTGGAAGGGACACCTTGATTTAAATACTTCCATCTCACCCTTCCAACCATGGACACCTGTATTCATCTGACCTAACTACAAGCAAGTCAGTATTTATCTGATGTTAAACTGTGTTAACCACCTGTTATCTGCCAATGTCGGGATGTTCTAATCATCACATGCTTTGAAGTGTTCTGCTGGGAGGCCCATACAGAACCATGTTGTTCTGTGTCAGAGGAATATAACTATACACATTCATACTTCACAGACAATGACCCAGGGGTATTATTGATAACAAGGACATTTATATTTATTTATTTTCGTCTTCTCATTATTCTGGCTCCAAGACTATTGATGTAGACTGTGGTAGGTCTGACGTGCAGCAATACATAATCTACTCATTGTTTTGGGGGGCTGCAATTTCCTACAGTGATGTTGTGGCTGGAAGTTATTTTCAAACAGAAAGAAGCAGGAACTATTTTTTATTTACCCCTTCGTACTTAGTGGCTGTAAACATACTGGAAATGCAATGTTGAGATATCAACATGTTTGTTTATTCCTCATAAAAAAGATCAGACAAACAACAAGTACATACTTGATAAATGAACTAATATCAGCAATGAATCATCAAAACAGTAAAATAAACAAATTGTTATCAACACAAACTGCTTCTTCTTACCACAGTTTCTTTGTTTGTTTAAATGTTTGCTGTTTAACGCCGCACTTATCAATATGCCCACTCTATGGCAGCAGTCTGTAAATAATCAAGACTGGACTAGACAATCCAGTGATTGACATCATGAGCATCGATCCATGCAATTAGGATAAAATGACATGCATCAACCAAGTCAGCAAGCATGACTGCCCGATCCCGTTAGTAGCCCCTTACGACAAGCATAGTCATTTTTACGGCAAGCATGGGTTGCTGGAGACCTATTCTACCCCGGATCTTCATGGGTGCTTCTTATATCGATGTCATGGCAGGCTAACTATAATAATATGAAAGAATCAGGTTTTCTTAAACACATATATGTTGTGACCTCACACTATGTCATAATGGGATGCAATTATGCTCGTATGGTCCGGATGCAGAGTCACTGACACAGCCATAGGTGTTTCCCATACACATGTAACCAAGTCTTGCATCACACAGGGGCTTGAATACCAACCAATTATCAGCTTTAGGTGACAAGCCTACAACTACATGTATGCCAGACTTAATTGAACTGTATGGATGAACATATTGGCCATCAATGCTGTTAATTGTTTTCATCACTCACCCATTGGAGATTTCCCTGTTTAATTAACATACAGTTGTTTTAACATACAGTTCATGTAATAACATCCAAAGGACAGGGCCTTTTCTTGGCATTAGCTGATTCTTTGAATGATGGCGTTGGTAGCACATTTGAACTGTACATAATGTCTACTGGGCTCCATCATGGATAATCTATTCCCAATTGACACTATTTAATTTTACAAAACTGCAGAGATGCATTGACAAGATGTGCATTTATCTCAAAACTTGTTGGAATTCCGGAGTTACATTTTGGCAGGACTAATGTGTCGATGCATAATCCAATCAAAATCGCTTAACCAACTAGACATTTGGTCAGTAAACAACATGGATTTCAATGTGGAGATTTTGGTTGACTGCAGGATTTGCAAAGCATGTGGTGTTGACAGATATTTTGCAAATCTTTTAGATATTTTTAATCAAGGTGCTCAAGTAATTTTATGCACTTTAAGACCCGTTTTATTATTTTTATAGACCTCGATGATCGATCAGATCGTCTTGACTGGGTGCCGCCATTTTGTATAAAGCAAATTCAAATGATATGAGGAAGGAATCTTATTGGTCAATAGGAGGGACATAACTTGTAATAGCAACTGGCGGCACTATGAACGACCCTGGAAATTATAGTGTTGTTTGGAAATGTTGGAAACTTTACTTTTACAGTCAGTTAACTCCCGTAACCCCTGTTTTTACTACAACTGATATACTTCTCAATTTAAATAACTCGCTTTCTTGTTGGATATGCACTTGTAATAAAAACGGTATCTGACAGTGACTAATTGAAAATATCTATATACCTTTAACTCTGAATAAGAATAATGAACTGCAAGGATGGCAATACTTTAAAGACTTGTTGCATGTGCAGTTGGGAGTCCTCATGTTTATCATTACAAAAACGCTGCATGTTCACAGAAACATCATAACTGAATTTCAAATTTGTGATTGAAAAAATCATCCTTTCTAAAATAATGTATCATTTTTTTTAAATATGTACATTTAGATACCCAAATAGAAGAGTGAATTCTTTAAAGAAAAGAAGGAAAAAAATATCTCTTTTAAGTTAAAGCTATTTTTTAATAATTTTTTTCAATGTCATACTCTAAATTAGAATGTGTCGATAAAAAATCAAAACAAATTCAAAGATACTGGGATCAAACCTTGTTTTATTTGTATTCATGTTTCAATGTTTATTGTAACCTTATTATCAACATTAAATTTCAATTTACATTCTGATTTTCACTTTATAATCACTTTGTAATTGAACACAAATTTAACATAACATAACACACTTAAGTTTGTCTATCGTGACTCAAAATCCCAGCATATTGGCCTAGATGGTCTACCTTTTAATCTGTTTGGGAATATAAATGACAAAACCCTTTTCATAATCATGAGAAGTCACTGCTGGATGTGACGCACAATTCCTATTCTATGTGTTTATGAATCACTATGAAAAACCAGGTGTACACAAAAAAGGTGAGCATGTCCTGCCCAAACAGTGGCACCTGTCATAAACACATGCAAAGGCAAGTCAATTGTTCACCTGAAAACCATGTATCATAAACAGTGGTTTGAATGTATTATAATTAGTTTAGTTCTGTGCATTTTGCATCAGACAGGACATCATTTGCACACATCTACCCAGCCTCAAGAAGTTGGATCCAATGAAGTGAGTGAGTGAGTATGGTTTTACGCCGCTTTTAGCAATATTCCAGCAATATCACGGCGGGGGACACCAGAAATGGGCATCACACATTGGACCCATGTCGGGAATCAAACCCGGGTCTTCAGCGTGACGAGCAAACGCTTTAACCACTAGGCTACCCGACCGCCCTGGATCCAATGAAGTTTAAGAAAAAAGAACCAAATATCTCGTATGAAAAGAACAGAGACGATATATCTGACACTTGAATCATGAATGAACTGGGAACATGATTAAATTCCTTGATCTTTCTTATATATGTATGACTGAATTTCGTACAATTTCACAATACGCATTTTTTAATAATTAACCTTCAGCTACGCAATTGATCACAGAAATACATATTTAACATGTCTGATGGCTTATGTACACAAGGATGATAAATTGTCTAATATTACAACAAAATCTCAAATGATATACGATTCTATGAATGTCATCTTTGTCCCATATATCAGATGAGTGCAAGATATCTTGACTATACATTACCATAACATTATCAAATGCACCAGTACTATCACCATGATATATTTACCAGATATTCCTATATCTACGATTCATGAGTCAGGTTATCAATATGCACAGCTGTATTACTCCACATAGTAGTAGGTCAAAGCAATAGATTATCCATCAAAGCTATGCATAGCAAAAATGGATGTTGCTTGACAGAATTATTTGGAAGATAGCAATATGAAGAGAGAACCCATTTCAGATTCTTGTTAGCCATAGCTATCTCCATGTACAACTAACAGGAAAATAACTAAACACTTAGTTTCATGTGATTACTCAATATAAATCCAAATTGGAAATGATTACAAATACTGTCTCCCTTTTTTTACCAAATATACAGATAAAAAAGGAATAATATTAATTACCTCAGTATTTGAACACATACATTTTTTATGGATAAGCAGGAATTTCCAGTATATTCCTAAAATTAAAGAAGCAATGAAATGAAATGGCAAAAAAAAAAGTGATCCATAAAAAGTGTCATGTCTTCTACCAATATCAGAATGCCTATCAAGACTAAACATCAATATTGATGATTGGTATCCACTAGAACCTGTACGATCAGTGGAGTTGAACACCTGTTGATTCTCAAGTAAAATCTTTGTTCTTCCTTGGCTTCATAAACATTCTCATTGAACAACTGCTGTTTGAAACTAATGATATCACAAACCTATCATCAACAATAATTACTAGGTCAAATGCGACTGAAGAATATAATCTTCATGTTACCAATTCATTCTCTAAGACCACAGAAATATGAACAGGAATAAGCATTTGATCTTTAGTGGTATCAAGAGTTAACATATTAGATATTTTCACAGCCTTAGAATGCTCTCGTGACATTCTAAAGGGCAGTGTAATGTTTCAATCTAAATTACTTTTGAACTGATATAAATTTCAATTACCAGGTCCAGATAACATTCTCCATTATAAATAGTCATACTGTACTTGGCTTACATCGTTCACTGAGTATACTTTGATAAACGGAGGCATTTAAAATCTTTAGACCTGAGCAGTTTTAGTTGACACATGTCATCAATGTTACCAATCTATTACTTCTGAGGTTCTATGTCTTCAATTTTCAATTTGTCATTTTGTCATTGAAGGATTGCCTTCAATACGAATTCCGGTTGGAATAAACGCCTTCAAAGAAGACCATATGAGACGTTATTTCCCATCTACGACTCATAATATAAACCTATTATGCAATGTCACAGTCCGTATTAAGAATTAGATTGACATGTCATGACAGTATCACGTACTCTGTAAACGCCTGGAATAAAAACACATTGAAGTCACGCATTAGAAAATAGATTAAAAAGTAAATGAAAAGCACTTACACTGAAAAGTGATACACCCATGCTGTCCACTCTTTCGGCCTCTCCAAGAAATTGTATATCCTTGCCTGTAATCTGCGGTATCTAACATCTCGTCTATGTTGGCGATAATTCAGAGGTCTCCCAAGAAGAGACAGTCTAGGTTGGATGAATCTCCTGTGTGCTCCATTTCTGAAACTTGTCAATTCTCGGTCCTCACCGCCGCTTGACTTTTCATCATCCTCCATAAGAGCGAATTCCACACGGAGAGGGCGTCTCTCCGCACGTGCAGGACTGAGAGGGGGCGACTCGGTGTCGCTAGCCAACAACTGAGCATTGCGTGTACCCTCAAATCTGGACTGCCCCAACCTGCGTTGACCACTGCGAGGACGATGACTACCCCCTTCCTTATTAGATTGTAAATTTGCCGTCATTTTAAGAAGCTTGGGAGCTACCACTTACTTAATAGCCATCGATAATCCCATGTTTTCCACCGTTGTTGCCATTAGGTAACCACGCACGACCATCAGAGCCCATTACCGACAGATGGGAACGGCAGCCTTCACGCAATGTGTTGAAAGTCAAGCCTGCCGACGGCATCAACTATACGACAGATAGCCTGATACACTGACTATGTGGAAACGGCAGTGCCGTTTGTCATTTGAAAGAGAACGGCTGACTAGCGCCACGCGTTACTAGAAGATATGCGCACATCCATAGATCTATATATACGCCTTTGGTGCTGTCCAGATAAACCAACCCTCTGACCAGATGACCTGGTTAATAAGTGTCTAACGTAAAGTGTAATAGTTTCCGATAGGACAACATTCTTTCAAGAGTTTGGTGGTAATCCCTTCCGCTCAGTGTATAAAGGGCTATTTAAAGGGGCAAGCCGTGATGGCATTTTGGAAGTCTCAAAACTCCATCGATTTGTAAAACGCCTTTCAGTACTAGGCATGAAAATCAATGAGACTGGACACAGACCCTTGACATAGCATTTCCGTCATGCCCCGTCGGCTGACAAGCAAGTGATCTCCATCAAAACCTCCTTTTCACCCACCCTGTTAATGAGTTGGGATTTCTTATGCGTATAATGCTTCTTCCGACGCAGCTCCCATGTGCAAACTTTTTACCACCACCCGATAACGTGCCCTGATGCCTTGAGTGACACTTCTAAGGATTGTGAACCTGAAAACATCCAAATGTATCTTATTTCATTTTACAACGCGAATACGTTAATAAAATCAATTTTGAAATTGAACATCGATGCAAAAACGACCTGGATCCCTTGGTGGGGATTATTTATTTTGCACATTTAGCAAACGTTGCAGCGTGATTTTTTTTCTCGAAAACCTTAACACTACATAGAATGATATATCAAACATGTCGGACACTCAAAGACTGTAGATTGAATATGTACATGTATGAATTGTAATATAATTGGCAAATGTACATTGCTATATATTTTCGAATAAATGATTGCTTGAGAAATCAATAAAACTACAATCGTGATGTGGAAGTGCTGTAAAATCATACCCTGCTACAAACTAGGTCTACGTTGAAGTCATACTATTGTGTACCTGCTGAAAACCCTTACCATGTCGAAAAGAAAAAAAAACATTTGTAAAGTATTAACATGCAGAAAACTATCATGTTGCAAAGTAACTATGTCAGAGAGAAATACCACGCCGCATCATCATAATACGCGGCAAAGGTACTCGATTGTAAATCCATACCATGGCTGAAAGTAAAGTCCTTTTGAAAAGTCATAACTGTAAAGTAGACCTGTAAAGTCATGTACAATCTTACCATGTTGTTTGTTTGTTGTTTTAAACCGCACTAAGCAATATTCAAGCGAAATTACGGTGGCGAGTAAATGATCGAGCCTGGACCAGACAACCTAGTGATTGGTATTATAAATAAACAAACTTTCCATAATGATAAACAAATCTCTATGAATCACTATCAAATAGTCATGATACCATGCGTATCATGTGACCGTATCCTGCCCCATCGGTGGCACACGTTACAAACACATATGAAGGCAAGTCAATTGTTCCTCCGGAAAAAACAACACCGGGACGTATCGTACAAGTCAGATAGGGTATTGCATCAGACATAATTTTTGTCACTGTTGCGTCTAATTTGGAATTGTCGTCCACATGTCCTCCACAAAACGTTTTGAAAGCTTTACTGAGGCCTTGACAAAGTTATCCGAAGTGGTAGGAGGCTGCTAACGATACTTGTGTCCATATCTGAATAACTGATCATGACGAAGGTTGTTATGGTCAACAATAGAGAAGCACCTGTGGATATATGACCAACAGGTTGTTACCAGCATGATGTGTCTTGGTAGCCACAAGTAGTGGAATTTACGTGATGAGCGGCCAAATCCACAACTTGGATGAAATGGTGTTCGTGTAGGAAACTGAAACTGATGGTGGTTCCTGAAATCTGAGGGAGCACGGGTTGTCCAGTCGTCTACGGCACTGCAAGTCGCTGTGCAGAGTTGCGCCCCTTGGGCACGCCAGAAACCTATGATCGTGGGTTCGAATCCGGGTTCGCCCCGATTATAGCTCTAGGCTTGTCAGAACCATGCACGTGCTCAATGGTTTCATCAAAGTGGTAAACGTCTGGGACCTGCATCACTTCGGGCTTTCCCCCCACACCAAGCTGACACGCCACGGTATAACTGGAATACTGATCAAAGCGGGCTTCATATTTTTTAATATTTTAGGACATTTAGGAAAAAATGAGTTTTGTATTAGAATGTTACTTAAAGTTAAGAGCATCAATTCCCTTGTTCGCAAATTTTGTTTTCAAAGTTTTGTTTTCTTGGAGTCTGTTTCTGGTTTGGCCAAACCTTTCAAAGCAATATCAAGAAGTATACTGTCTACTCGACAATGGGCTCTTACTATTTGTAGATCCGTCCACCAGCATTGGTTTCTTTCAATGATACAGAATAAACTCTTGTTCTTACCGGCTGCAGTCCCAATGGGTCCTGAAGGAGAGGCAAACCCGTGAAGATTCCGGGGTAGAATAGGTCTTCAGCAACCCATGCTTGCCGTAAAACGTGACTATGCTTGTCGTAAAAGGCGACTAACGGGATCGGGTGGTCAGGCTCGCTGACTTGGTTGATACATGTCATCGATCCCAACTGCGTGGATCGATGCTCATGATACTAATCACTGGATTGTCTTGTCCAGACTCGATTATTTACAGACCGCCGTCAAATAGCTGGAATATTGCTGAGTGCGGCGTTAAACATCAAACCGACAAATGAAGGAGAGGTAACCACTCTTCCAAACCAATGGTATCATTTGGCCATCGTCCTTTCTTGTGTCCATGCCTGCGTCGACATCTTTGGGATGCGGGAAACAGACTCAATACATTGGCATCGGCAGTTCGTTGGTTAGGAAACCTGCCAACGTGTACTTTATTTATTTTGTTATCACATCCATATGGCAATGTTGTACATTATAGACTATACAGTCTAATCCAATGATTTTCTAAGGATAGTCTGCATGGTCAACTGCATTTAGGGCTATTAGATGTATGGTATATTTCTTCCCTTCATGTAAAGGGTGGAGTGATTTTCAGAATTAATATGTTGGTAGACCCATTTGGAAACATATTTTCAGTTGATGCCCTTGGTTGCTAGAAAACTCGTGTCAATAATTTCTGTTTGGTCTCTCCAACATCAATTCTCTCTTAATCCACAAAGGATACACTCAATGCAATAGAATCGGACGTGTTTGGTGTTTTTCGTTTGACATATCAGGTCTTCGAGCCATGCCTTCTGGGTACGACGACACGCTCTGAAAAAGGTCACCGAGCCTGAACATCCCCTCTTACGACCAGCACAGGTAGCTGGGGACCTCTGCCAACCCGACTCCCCATGGGATCGTACTGTGTAAACAGTAAAGAAAGATATTTTATGGATGACAACTTCTTTATTCTATTATGATGCAACGTTTCGGTGTACATCCTTATATCGTTGGCAAGCAATTGTGTATGTTTGTTTGTTGTTTAACGCCACACTCAGCAATATTCCAGCTATATGACGGCGGTCTGTAAATAATCGAGTCTCGATCAGACAATCCAATGATTGACATCATGAGCATCGATCCACGCAATTGGGATACGATGACATGCATCAACCAATACAGTGAACCTGACCACCCGATCCCGTAGAGTGAAGGTCGCATGATATTGGAATAAAGAAATTGTCTTGTCTTAACTGTCACTTACCAACTTCTTAAAATGCCAATCAAACAGTTCGTACTATGTAAAGTATAGAGTAGCGACCCACTGCTGGCTTGAGATTCGCACCATTAGAATGTCTTGTCGGTAGAGGTCCCCAGTTAAGGTTATCGCCACAATATCACGAGTTAGTCGCAGCGAGTGAATTACTACGCGACAACACCTGCTTTTTTTTGTTCGCCACATCAATCCCTCTGAAGTCTTTGCTTCGCAATTAGAATTAGGTAGAACAGCGTGTCTTGAGTCTTTATAGCTGACAGCATCAATTAGATTTCTTTCTAGCGCCGCATCGCTATCTCTTGCATCCTGGCCATGTGTATTATAGACCAACAATTATGTCAGTGATAATTGGAAATTAAAGAAAGTTGTCAGTCATTTAGTAAAGTGACTTATTTCCATTATTGTTCCTAACGCGTGTCAAAGACACCCCTGTTAAAAGCCAACATTTGGTATATAACGTTAAAAAATATATTCATTTCATCCAAAAGATTCTGGAGTGTATCGTGTTTTCCACTCACACAAGCATGTTCAACATTGCTACTTGAAGACTATCGTGTCAGGCGGTGTAATATTTGCTGAATGTTATTTCCGATGTCACAGAATATATAACGGTTCTTAATTTCGTAGCAACAAGCTGAGTGACGGGCCCCCTGCTTTTGGATTTCTATACGTATGACGATTTTGTACTCATTGATAAGTTATAGGTCACATTTCAAATTAATGTGAAACGTTAACGCCAGGGAATAACCAGTCTGTATTATCTGCCGAAAACAAGCATGGAATACTCCTATCCCCCGCTAATATGACATGTCCGGTTGTGTGCAAGGCAAGAAATAGTGTACGGTTTTCAAGGTCTGCTCCGGAAACGTGCACTACCGCCATTTGCAGTCTAGGTCAAAGTCGTTGCCATTGAAACTCGAAAAATAAATTTGTCAAACTATCATGAGGCACCAGTTCACCACTAGACCTATCTATGGGCCAAGTGTGGTCAAAATATCTCCCATGGTTTGATGAGTTGTGCCCCGGAAACGAAACGTGACGGAAGGACGGACAGCCAGCACCCATTCTTATATCCCTCTGCCACTTCGACGTCATCCTGTAAACAATCGAGTCTGGACCACACAGTCCGGAGAGTATGGACCGCCATAGTTCTGCATGGTTACAATTGGTAATATTTCGATCACGCCCTTTGCAATATATTGGACCGAGGGTCTGACTATTGACTTGAAAGTTCATCAATATTGGTGATAATCATGTTTATGATCTACCATCAATAATTATTGATAGTCTTTACTTTTGTTAATGCCCCATCTGTTGCTTTCGAAAATGTTTCCATGTTGGAGTGATCGATTCACCTTTTGTTACTTTGTCGTGCATTGTTCAAACTACTTCAAATAAAGGCAAGTGGCTATAATACTACTTACTCATCACTAGATCTAGAGTATCGTGAACAGAGCGATCTTTCAGGGGCGAGGTAGCTTTGAGAGTTACAGGAAGTGGTGTCTGTTTCTCTGAAACGAAGGTTCCATGAATATCATGATCGTCTACTCTACCTTGCACCTTCATATATATCAATATGTGTGTCATTGTTAAACACTGTTATTGTTTATGTTGTCGAGCAAAGTGACTAGAATTCTAACGTTGGAGAAGATAATACAAAAACAATCTGTTCATTTTATACTGTAACGTTAACTATCATTTATATTCATTGTGTTCATCGGGTTGTCGGGCTCGCTTACTTGATGCATGTGATGGTATCCCGATTGCGCTGATGGATGTTCATTATATTAATCATTGGATTTTCTGGTCCAGAATCGATTATTTACAGACCGCGGTCATGTCGCTGGAACAAAGCTGAGTGCATCAATGGATGGGTTTTGGACATATTTGTTTTTGCGGCCGAGTGAAAGTAATCCATTCAAGAATCCATAAATCCATCAACGAGGCCTCCCTTCCACCCATCCATTCATTAATGAGTTATCCATTCATCCACCCTCACAAGAACACATTGTATTCAACTAGTCTTTATCTATGAATTCATGACACTATATTTATGGATTTCTTTTATTCTTTGTAGTTCTTCTTGCTCCTTCATCAAAGAAGTTTCTATCGATCAAAAAGTGTCGTCTATGCAAGTTTTTTTCCAAAAGCCCTTCAAAGACTTAAGTATATATCCACTTACAAAGTAGACACAATTTATGAATGAATTACTGTATGGTTTGGTTTAGATCATTTTTCCGTTGTCAAGCAAGGCTATATATCTACTTAGCTTGTGAATTTCTTTTGCACAGCACATGTAATACTAGAATAACATGCGCATAAAGCAGTTTTCGTAATTTCATTTGTTCCTTCCTTTGGTAAGAAGTACAGGACGAATTACACATGTATCACTGCCTTTACCTGCAAACAAGAACCTTCTTGCGTTACGTTTACATCGTCCTTCGTTACACGTGGCTAATTAAACCCACATCAGTCGACACCTGCATTTATTTTAGTTTCACACATCACAACTCCTGTCTCGAGGGGCGTGCTACATAGAGTCGATGTCAAGGCATTTCCTGTTCATTTGATAGCTTTCATTAACAAATTACATGTATCCCTATCTTAACATGCACCGTCAACACTCATGCAGGCCATTTGGTTCAAGGAATGCTTTGGTGCTACTATCTGGGAGCGGACATATCGCGACATGGATCAAACACAAGAAGCATTCGGTTGAGAATTCCATAGGATCCATGAACCTAAGGATTAGGTATTCGCTACATCTTCATTGAGATAATGAGCAAAGCCTTTTTTGTAATTACTAACATACATGTTTTGACTCGACATATAACAGTTACATGTACATGGTGTCAATCTGTTAACCGTAATCAGCTTGATGGATCGGAAGGCACGTAGATTGGTAACGAACCTCCCGCCTGGTTACCGACAGATTAAGCAGGAGATGCTTTACCGCGGTTTTACCGTCAAATAGCAACATGTATCTGGAGTCTGGGGACCCAATAAAGTCTGTCTTTGTCTACTCGTGCATCTGTGGATAGGGATGTCGATCAATAATGTTAGCAGTTATAAACCAGTAACATTACGGATGATGATGCTATCGTAGTACGCAGTAGGTGTAAAATAATTACATGTCCCCTACTCAAGAATGGCTGTGGGACGTTTTCTGGGGCTAAGCTGTTCACTGCAAATGCATTTGATGGAGCTTGGATAATGCTTGGAGAAAGTTTGTCAAGGCCGCAGACAAACTGGCAAGGTTCGATATGGTAACATGAGATATAATTTTCATGATATGTAATTTCAAGCTGAATAAAACATAAGCGCCTTCTAGCACAGAATGCTTAAATGCGTGTAATTTGGTTAAAATTGTCATTGCATAACAGAAACAGCACCAGCACAGTCCGAACGAGACCCGGGTTCAGAGAGACAGCAATCTGTATGGCACATTGACGATTTAGTGACGTACGTGGACACCACCAGGATAATGACACCACCAGGATAATGGGGTTTACGAAACAGTCACACGTTTCATCGTCCCTCATGAAGGTACTTTGTATCCAGGCACTTGCTGCGCCTTCGTTTATGAAACAGTTCCGTGCGTGTAAACGAGCCACATGACAGTATTCAGTGTAGTCACAAGCTACGATATCTTTTAGGAAAGGTTGTCAACTTTCCCGTTGGGGGTGTTCTTTGTCAAGTCACATGCTGCGTTATCGTTAATGAATCAGTTAAATGTACACTGTCAACTGATCCATAATTATATTCAGTTTGTCAAATGATGATTTTCCGTTTTTGAAATAGTTTCACGTGTCAATATCTCCTTAGGATGGTTCGGTGTAGCATAAGTCTGCGTTATTATTTGTGGGAACTAATGACATTATTTGGTATATTTCAACATGTCCATGCTGCGTTATCGTTTACGAAATAGTTTCGCGTGTCATTTAGCTCCTTAGGATGGTTCGGTGTAGCATAAGTCTGCGTTATTATTTGTGGGAACTAATGACATTATTTGGTATATTTCAACATGTCCATGCTGCGTTATCGTTTACGAAATAGTTTCGCGTGTCATTTAGCTCCTTAGGATGGTTCGGTGTAGCATGAGTCTGCGTTATTATTTGTGGGAACTAATGACATTATTTGGTATATTTCCACATGTCCATGCTGCGTTATCGTTTACGAAATGACTCGTGAAGACTCGGGTAGAATAGGTCTTCAGAAACCCATGCTTGCCGTAAAAGGCGACTTTGCTTCTGGTAAAAGGCGACTAACGGGATCGGGTGGTCAGGCTCGCTGACTTGCTAGAAGCATGTCATCGGTCCCAATTGCGTGGGTCGATGTTCATGATATCAATCACTGGATTGTCTAGCCCAGACTCGATTATTGTCAGATCGCCGTCATACAGCTGGAATATTGCTGAGTGCGGCGTAAAACAACCAACCAACCTTTACGAAATAATTTCGCGTGTAAACGGCTTCGTGGCGGTATTAAGTATAGCATCAAACTGGGTTTATGAAATTGTTACATATGCTATGGCCCTGATGACATTATTCAGTTAACTCACACGCTACGTTATCATTTATGGAATAGTCACGTGTGCCTACGATATCAGTCAGTACAGCCACATCCTGTGTTAAACAAGGTGCTTTCTAAAGACCTCTACCTTAGTAATGGTAATACCATTGTGGAGATGGATCAAGCACCTAGACCGTATGGTAAATAACCTATGCGTACCGGGCACTATCTCTTCCAATGCAATGCTGCTCATCTTTAAGAAGATGCGCTTAACGATCACACTCTTAAATACAAGAGTGTTTTGAGTCACTGTAAGGTGCACCTACCTTTCAAACACCAAATATTTTCGCATTTTTCGATTATCGGTCTTACAATAACCACGCCTTTTTGTTGACCAAGAATTGTTATTTAAAAATAATCTCATGAGTTATTATTTTTTATTCGTTGGGTGCACGGAGAACCACTTCGGAATACATATTAATAGAACACATAGTCCCTGAAATAAGGTATAAGGTTGAAAAAACATTCTACAAGGAAACCTACGAGTAATGAAGCAAACCTCTTAATTTCCTGGTTTCGTGATGGAAAAGGAAGGAGTATAATCAGCTAGGGCTGTGAATAGGATGAGAGTGGAATAGGAGAGAATGTTACATTTAATATATGCTATGGGGTATGTAAGAGAGACTTAATGTATAAAGTGAAAAACCTCAACAATTACTTTTCACATATGCCAACCCTTCGGTACCTATCGTCAAAACCTGCCATACGTTTCCTTGTAACAAACTCCTTGTCCTATGATTTCCTTATCAATTCATGCTGGACAACAATCTTAAATAGTTGATATTAAGCCACAAAAGCAGCAACAAGAACATCACACGTCACATACAGGGATTAGGTGTTAATATTGGCATAATTATACATCGGTTTTATGGACTGAGTTTGTTTGGATACTGCTTGGGCTCTCTAAAACGAATTAGGAAAGCCGTAAGATAAACAGCAATTACAGACACAAGGTCATGTAGCCCTGGGTTGGCCGTGCGAGGCTGTGCAGTACCTGCTATGAGAGCAAATACTCGTATATGTATTGAGTTATGGAGAGGACTATAATGACATCAAAAACCATTGTTTTCGGCCACAAGGACATAATCTGATAAGGACTCTCAGGAGCGTCACCGAGTCAGTTTACTTACGCTCGTCCAGATGGGCATACAATGTAAGGGATTGTCAATAGTATAGCCTGTTGTGGAGAATTTCTAAGCGCTGAAATCCCGTAACATTGTTCAGTTCGAAATACTTTCAAATATCAGATCTGTTTAAGGGATTACAGATCCGTGTAAATTGTTTGTTATTCTCAACAGAAAAGGATGGTAAAGTGTTTTTGTATTCATGATAAATTGGTTATTGATTCCGCATTAATAACAGTTTTCATGTTCTGGTGAAGCTGCGGCAGAACCGTATGTTCCATGTCAAATTCTCTCGGGATATTCCCGCGTTATGAATACGGTGTTTACAGAATAAAACTACCGCGTCTCGCTGTTTGAGAATAATAGTCAATCTTGTCGACATTGAAACCATGTATGACCCTAGCTTAAATTGTTTTCATATTTTTCAGTTCACGCAGAATTTTGATTTTGATAACAGCGAACTCGACAATCTCGGGGGATTAATATCAATGAATGGCTCTGCACCTGCACAGAGCTCATAGCAAAATAAACGATTGTTTGTCAGACCAACAGTCGTTAGTACACAGAGAAACATTATCGATAATTAATGGTTTCGTGGAAATCGTCCTTTAACAAATAAAGATAACTATTTGTGAGATATGGTATGAGATTGTTCCAATTCCACGAAGAACCTATGTATGTATAGTATGACATTTTACAGCTCCATACGACCACCAGACACGGATAATGATCATTAAGAACTGAGATCTTTTGAAATGCGCACCAAGTGCATCAATTCGATGGGGAAATATTCAAGACTACTGTTCGGACTTCATTTGAAAACCAAGTAATAGGACCCTTCAACCCTATAGAGTTCTGTCACACTTCTGAATATTTCTGTTTGCGATGCATGCTAATAATGTTTGTCTCAACCATGTATACAATCTCCACACGATAGGTGTCGCTTAGCGCCATGCCACTTATATTAGAATGGAATGTTAACTATGTTTTGGAAAATTATGTATATTTTACGTGTATATACTATGTGAATACGGTCGTAATTGAAATACATCAGCAACTGTTCTTGGTCATTCTTGGAGGCTCTGGCAAGTCTGGAAGGTACAGTCCCACCAAAAGGCTCTCTTCACGAATACGACAATTGAGAATAGTTTATGAGGTAAATGCGTATATATATATGATGTGTGTGGTGTAGGTTGTGGTGTTGTATGGCGGTCAGTTGGTGGGATGTGTTGGAACATTATCCTTGTGATAGATTGGCAAATTGGTGTTAAATTGAAACAACACAAAGGGTACCTCGTCTGCTATGACAGCCCATTCAAAGGGATAAGAAGTACGCATATGCGTCACACCAACATCACTCGACTGCGGCCGGGGGTGTCAGTGTACCATTGGAAGGTTATTTTGACTAGCAGCGTATTATGCCTTCATGATACCACGCCTCCAGTACAAAACATGATGGGCTTAATCCACAGTGACTTCAATTCCCGAATAGGTGAACTAACCATCAAAATGGACTTACCATTCTTCCATTAAGGTACAGGGGGCACGGGTGGCCCAGTCGTCTAAGGCGCCGCGACTCGCTGTACAGAGTTGCGTCCCTTGGGCACGCCAGAAACTTATGATCGTGGGTTCGAATCCCGGTTCGCCCCGATTATGTTTCTAGGTTTGTCAACACCATACCCGTGCTTATGGGTTTCACCAAAGGGGTAAACGTCTGAGACCTGCATCACATCGGGCTTTCCTCCCACATTAAGCTGACACGCCGTGATATAACTGTAATACTGTTAAAAGCGACGTTAAACTCAAACCACTCACTCACCCCATTACAGTACATGTAAATGAATTGATTGTAACTCTCATAAGTCTCTAATTGTTTTTGTAGCTGGAAATCATCATGTTATTTGGATTCGACTTTATACCTAACGCTGAGTGAGCGCAAACCATTCACTGTATTATACTTGAAGGTACGAAAATATGGTTAAACTTGAAACATGGCATCGGTACCATTTACACAACGCAGTCGCTCCATCATGCTGCCTCATCCTAATGCCTGGGTGAAGTCATCATAGCACACTGGGGAACCGCGAGAAACATGACACAGTATTTTGCCATAACTATTTGATCACGGCTATATATCATACATACGTGACACATGCGTGGCGTTTATGCATCACATTAAGGCAACACGCGTGAAAACAGTAACGTGATGGCATTGTTCGCATGCTGTCTAACCTGACCTCAAATGATATATGGGGGCACGGGTGGCCCAGTCGTCTAAGGCGCCGCGATTCGATGTGCAGAGTTGCATCCCTTGGGCACGCCAGAAACCTATGTTTGTAGGTTCAAATTCCCGGTTCGTCCCGATTATGTTTCTAGGTTTGTCAGCACCATACCCGTGCTTGTGGGTTTCACCGAAGTGGTAAACGTCTGAGACCTGCATTACTTCGGGCTTTCCTCCCACAGTAAGCTGACACGCCGTGATATGACTGGAATACTGATAAAAGCGGCAATAAACCCAACTGACTCATTCACTCAAATGATATATGCTGATTTGATTTGGCATGCTTGGATCAATGGCAAGGTCACCATGAATTGTTTGATAGGCATTACTTAGAAGTAGACGGATGACAAAGTAGACACAATTTATGGATAACAACTTCTTTAATTACCCTCTCAGTATCTATAAATTGTGACTACTTTGTCATCCGTCAACTTCTAAGTACATGTTTGGGTGAACGTACTTCTACAATTCACCGTCAACACGTTCTGCTCATTGTTTTCTTATACATCCATTAGGATTTTGAGAGAACGTTAATCAATCCAAATTATGATATATTGTTTGTCAGCACCACAAGCGTGATCACTGGTTCGAGAAAGTGGCAAATGTTTTTGACTTGTGTCACTTTGGGCTTTCTTATCATAAGCTATCACGTGGTGAGATTCTATGCGTCTTATGCATGTCAACAAGGTTATGAGACAACCTCCTACCAATCCTGGATGACTGCATTCTCCCTCAATGTAAACGAAAGCGACAAAACCCCTCCATAATCACACAAAATCTATCCTTACTATCAAATAGTGATGATACAAAGAATTCGCAAAAATATGAGCGTATCCGGCCCCACCGGTAGCAACCGTCACAAACACACGCAAAGGCCAGTCAATTGTTTTCCTCAAAATAACCCACGGGAATATATGGTAAGATGAGTGAGTGAGTGAGTGAGTTGGGTTTAACGCTGCTTTTAACATTATTCCAGTTATATCGTGGCGTGTCAGCTTAATGTGGGAGGAAAGTCCGAAGTGATGCAGGTCTCAGACGTTTACCACTTCGGTGAAACCCACGAGCACGGGTATGGTGCTGACAAACCTAGAAACATAATTGGGGCGAACCGGGATTCGAACCCACAATCATAGGTTTCTGGCGTGTCCAAGGGACGCAACTCTGCACAGCGAATCGCGACGTCTTAGACGACTGGGCCACCCGTGCCCCCTATGGTAAGATGAACAGCTGCATATAATCATAAGAGATCTCTGCTAAAAGCTGGTATCAAGTACGGCGTATCACATGAATTGGTTCACATTCATATCCATATGATTTTGTTCCTTCCTGCACAGTGTGGGGATACGTTCAGAAAATAAATGTTCAGATGAAACTACTATCTTTCATTGCACCATGGGAGGCTTATTTATGCTCACGTTTTACCCTTTCGCCTACAGACAAATAAATGGCATAAAAGCTTTGGCATCAAGGAGAATGGCAATAGTGATCACATTTCACTAATACCAAACACTACCTTTAATATCACTATGTTTTGCCAGTTTTGCGGGAGGGCCGAGGAATCAAGGTGGCCCATGAGGTCAGGTATGTCACTGGATATCGGCAACAAGAGTGTTTCTTAAAGAGGCATGTCAGCGAGTCCGTTTATCGACGCTTTTATCGACGCAATCAGTGAAAGGTTACATCTGGAAAGAGGTCTGTTTGAAGAATGACGTCATGCGTTCCAATACTGGTAGCGAGCAGACGTTGGATGTTTAAATCAACCTTGAAATTTAATGAGCATTTTTAAAGGCGGAGAGTGATTTAGAAGGAGCTGTCAGTGAACGCAAGGAAGCTCGACGTGGTTTGCTATTAACACCAATAGTTGTTATTACCCTCTGCCCCCGTGAACATTCCGGGTTAGAATTGATCCATGCTTGTCGTAAGACGCGACTTACGGAATCGGGTGGTCAGGGTCGCTGATGTGGTTGATGCAGGTCATAGGAACCTATGATCTTGGGTTCGAATCTCGGTTCTCCCCGATTATCTTTCCAGGTCTGTCTGCTCTAAACCCGTGGTTGATTTCACCGAAGTGGTAAACGTCTGAGACTTGCATCACTTCGGGCCTTCCTCCCACATTAAGCTGGCACGCCGTGATATGTCTGGAAGACTGTACAAAGCGGCGTTTAACCCAACTCACTGAATCACTCGAATCCTAGATTCGCTTGTGTTCTATTTCTCGGATTGCCAGGCCCATAGCTGGCTGTGGTGATGGATATCACGTAGGCTGTTAACGTAAATGTCTTCCGACAATAATCGAATCTGGACCAGACAATCCAGTGATTGACATTACGAGCATCGATCTACGCAACTGGGATACGATGACATACATCAACCAAGTCAGCGACCCTGACAACCCGATAGTTATGTATAGTCTTATGTCTCAGACGGGCCAGAATCCTATGATCGTGGGTTGAAATCCCAGATTCACCTTGATTATTTTTGTTTGTTTGTAAGCCCTATTTCCGTACTCAAGGCGTTTACAAAACTGGTGAACGTCTGAGAACTTCATCACGCCATGCCTTCCTCTAAATGAAGCTGATACCTCGTGATATAAGTGAAATATTGTTGTTCAAAGTGGCGTTGTGAAACCCAACTCAGTCACTCACTCACTATTCAGTGTTGTCACATCCTGTTACACATTCGATGTCTTCTAAAGAAATCATTTCCCCAACCTTAGGAAGGGTAATACATATATTGAATGGAGGATCATGCACCGAGACCGTATCAGCCCCATGATCGCCACCTTCCTCTGTTGTGATCAATAACCCCTGGGTCTACTGAGCTACACCGCCACCACCGAAATGAACCACATCACAGACGATTCGCATAACAATCACAACCTCAAAAACAAGAGTTTTAAGTTAATGAAAGGTGCACCTACCTCTCAAACATAACAAACATTTCGTGTTCATTTTATTCCGATGTAATTGAAATACTGATCAAAGCCGCGTCATTCACAAACAGCACTTTCGTTTGTGATCAAAACATGATAAATTGGTGGTTATTTCTATCCTCCAATTGTCTTATATTGTTGTGATATGAACACTTTGAGAAACAACATTGAAGCCTTTTTTTAAAAGAAAGACAAGACACTACGCTTCATCTGAGCTTAAAACAATGCAGGCGTCGCACTGGCCCCTGGTAACATTGAAATGCAATGCAACGGATCAAGAAATAATTATCTAGTGTAAGTGCGACTCACTGTAATACCGGCTGAATGAGTCGCGGCTTTGAGAAAATCTGATTACAAACGAAACTCGTTATGTTACTTTGAACATTCACTCTTTGTAGTTTTACTACGTAGAAATATGGGACATTGCTGTTCTTCCGAAAGTACAATCTGAAAAGACTTCTTTTCTCTCTCTTGCTGCTGTGCACGTAACACGAATATCATATAATGTCGTAAGGTTTTTATACGCCCATTGTGCGTCACCAACAAATTACATTTGGAATATCCATGACAACGGACAAGGTATTATGTGAATCGGTAAGGTCAAGAATGACGAAAGACCGTAAAACATTCGCTAAAAGGAACGATTGCATTACGTCATCCCATCGCTTGTAACAACAATCTGACAAACAACGTACGAAAACGCCTTATTTTCTAAAGTAAGGGGAACTAAAATGTATGAAATATTCTTTTTCGACAGCAGCTCTTCTGAAACATTTTGGAGTTAGTAATTGCTGTTTCCTGACATGTCCACGTCCTTAACACCACACGAATCTGGACGAATCATTATCTTTAATCGAGAAATGAACTTTAAGGATAAATAAGACATCACTGTACATGGCACTGGTGCATCTCACAGATGAAAGACCTACTTGCATACTTAACGTCTTCCTTTGCGTACATTGCCAACTGTTGAACTCTTCAGCAAGCACGTCACAGCGTCATCAATACCGCTACCTCTCCTACAGTGTCAATGACCGCTTAAGAACCACTCTCATCTTTGAGGGAACAGGAATTGCCAGCTTCGATCCAGCCAAAAAGCACATGTTATCCAGGAAGATGCGTTCGAAAGCCCTTCTGAAAACGAAATCGTTACTCGGGGTTTTCGTGTATGAATAGGAGAATGGGGATCTTTAATTTAAATTGATTTCTTTACATTAGAGGAGAATACCTTCAATAATCGATTTCACAGGATACTTTCTGTGAACCAGTAAGTATGTTACAAAAAGAACGTGTCTCTAAAGAATGTTATGGCTTTGATTCCACGAGTTCCCATGGACATGTCCCACACAATGGCAACAGCACAACAAAGAGGAAGTATGCATTTACGTCGACTGTGACAAAATACAAACCATATTCAAAACATAGTGAGTGAGTGAGTATGGTTTTACGCCGCTTATAGCAATATTCCAGCAATATCACGGCGGGGACACCAGAAATGGGCTTCACACAATGTACCCACGTCGGGAATCGAACCTGGGTCTTCGGCGTGACAAGCGAACGCTTTAACCACTAGGATGCCCGGCCGCCCCTCAAAACATAGACCTCAATAGGGCTTCAAGCCATGGCTGGAAACACTCTTAATATGCAACATCGAATATATATTGCATGGATCGCATTACCGACACACATTCACCCCCAGTAGTGCTGCTAGATTTGCAATTTGTTGATTTCGACTCCATATCTCTCCTCAACAATGGAAATACTGACTTGGTGTCCTAAGGTCATGAGAGCTCGACTTTACTAAAGTGCCTCATAATCCTATGTTCTCACATGCACATCAAAGGAAAAGTAATCAAATTTCGAAATAATTATGAAATAATACATCTGATTATTGTCTCAGCAGTCCACGTTTTAACTGTCATTTGAGTGGGATATTTGCTGTTGATCAAGAACATAGTTATTAAATTAAATATTATTTCACTGAGAGACGGTTACAAATTGATAGGACGAGATGAAGTAACAATTTTCAATTTTGGGAAACTTTGAACATCATTCATTAAAGTGCTCGTATGTTTGCAATTATTTTCCCGTGTTACCACTTTCAAATTAAAAAAACCCAAACATACGAGGCCTGATTGATAAGTTCTAACCCTCACGTAGAAGAATATGCGTTATGGTGAACTCTTTTATTATATGATATCACAGAGGTATATCAACACATATTTAGTCAGTTGAGCAAATTGTTTCACGGTGAAAGTCAGTAAAATAAGTAGAGGTCTGTGACCTTTGGAAATTGGACAAACGTGAGCAACGTACAGTGATCAAGTTCTTGCAGAAAAATAGCTTGACGTCAAAAGCCATTCATAAAGATAAGACAGCACTAGGGAAGGATGCCTATGACACCGTAAAGAGTTTGGCAGCAGAGTACGAGTCGTATTAATCGTTGCAAAGAGAGCCTTGTAGACGACCCTCGTCCTGGAGGGCCTGTGACGTCAGCCACTCAAGAAAGGATCCAGAGAATCTACTATGGTGATGACCGACCGGCGAATGACTGAGCGTCCTTTTGGCAGTTCAGTATGATTTCCCCCAGGAGAGAGTAGATATGAAGCTAACTTTAACATTAAGGTTCAGAACTTCAACATCAGAAACTGATGTCGCTTGAAATACATACCAAGTTTATCACATCAATTGTATACCCGTGGAGATCCGGGTTATAATAGGTCTTCAGAAACCTTTGCTTGCCGTAAAAAGGCGACCATGCTTGTCGTGAGAGGCGACTAACGGGTTCGGGTGGTCATGCTCACTGACATGTGATTCATGTCATCGTATCCCAATTACGTAGATCGATGCTCATGATGTCAATCACTAAATTGTCTGGGCCAGACTCGATTACGCACAGACCGCCGTAATATAGCTGGGATATTTCTGAGTGCGGCGTTAAACAACAACCAAACCAAACCAGATGTTACTCTTACAAAAACTTGTCGAAACTTGTTTTTACACCACTAACAATAAGGTAATTCACATGTGTAAAAGGACATTTGGATATTACACACAAACGAACTTGAGAGACTTTGAAAGAATGACATACCTACACTTGAAGACGAGAGAGCACTCTCCTGTGTAAATTTAACAAATGTATCTGATTAACAGATACAAGTGTCTTTAGAAATTAATCAAGATGAAGTGGGCTACCGATGCTTATCGGTAATATACAAGTATTGAGAAAGATGCCATGTTATTTCAATTGCTATCTTACCACACAGTATTGAATGTAAATATTGTTTTTATTTTCGATCCCTCAATCACAATGAGTTATCAATATTCTTGATAATTACCACACCAAAGGTTCACTCTATCAAAGGCAGTTCCATTTCTATTCTGATCACACATTTCGCGAAGAATAACCAAGAGAATGGAAGATATACAATGTCATCGCCCTCAGTGGTATCGTGCAATTTCACCAACAATGAATTGTGTTTCATTTCACGATCTTACTCGGAGCCCCGACGTTATGGCTTAGCCTAGATCTGCAGAAGCAATCAAAAGCACAATATCGACTGCCTACCTTAGAAGGCCATCAATACACATTCTCATTAGATAAACAGTGGTGGATTCGTTGCTGTTGGCGTGGAGATTCAGACACTTTGATATGGATCTATATAGCCTCCAGATAGATATGGAGAGAGGGTGTCGTCCATCTTAAAGGGACAATGTACTCTTTCCAAATAATATTGACACAATCCAACACAATCGACACATTGTATCATACGTGAGTGAAACAAAATAAACTTCCGGTGTAAGATGTTCAAACTAAATAAGTGAATCATTAATTATATGTCAATTAACGATAAAAAAGCATACACTTAAAAATAGGACTATATCAAATAATAACAAACGTTATCAAAACGGTCCCAGGATGAAACACTGCAAGACTAAAGTCCAAAATACAACTATGATATCCGGATCATATCTTTCACGATCAAATAACCATTTCATGTTTGTTTCATTTTTAGCCATCAACCATAGGTGTACGTACGTTATTGTGCCAGGCAGTTTATGTTATAATGGTCATATCATAGACTTTGGTCTTTAAGACAGCAGAACCTGTATTGGTCCCCCTAGCTTTTCATTAATCATTTTACCCTTTGTGTACCGGGGAATGTCAAACCAGTGTTATCTCTTCTTAATGATGTAAGAAGGCACTCACTGACATGTTCAGTTTCGCTGTTTCAAGTCTGCAGTCGATTTGGATTCAGGGGGAGAATAGGTTCCAACAACTCCATGCTTGTCGTATGAGCTGCCTTAAACAGGGACAGGGAGCGGGGGTTGTGCTCTGTGATTCACAAATTGCGTGCCACGGTGCTTTCAGTCACTTGCTTACTTGCTCTAGATTATTTACAGGCTTCGTGATATCGCCAGGCCATTGCAGAAAGACCATGCACTCGCTCACTTCATTAGTGCAATAGTGTTTATGTTCGTATGAAATAAATATATGTCCTTTTGGCATATGTGCCAGAAACATAATAATCGTGGGTTCAAATCCCGGTTCGCATTTAGACGGAGGTAGATGTCTGAGACCTGCAGTCCGGCTTGCCTCTTCCATCAAGCTGACCGAACGTGATATGAATGGAATGGCGTTAAACCAAACTCTCTCACTCACTAATTTCTTAATATGCTTTTCACTGTTACAAAGAAACACCAAATACGCCTGGAATATGCTTGAAGATGACAATGGCCAGAATTATCCTACATATAATTTGTATGTATTAGTGTCGCCGTTCATTCCATTGATATCTCAGATTCGCCCCGATAAAAAAAAAATAAACTGTATCTCAGCACACAAACTTGGACCATGTTCGATTCCCGCCCACAAGCTATTATGTGGTGAAATAACTTAAATCCTGTAACATATGTTATGGTAGTTGGTATTAGGTTCAAATATCAAGCACGGCGATTCACATGAATTGGTTCACATTCATATCCACATTGCTTATTCCTGCTAAGATACTGCTACTATCCTTCATATCATATCCATATCGCCCATGAGAGATTTATATTCAAACTCCATTCTTCTCTTAAGTGTGTCTTTAATCTATCCACAAATCTGTATGACAAGTGGAATGACTTCAACTTTCCAATAGTCAGCTTCCCCATTATGTCGATCAATATTCCAATAGCTCCAGCCTTTGGTGACTACTTTTCACACTTTTTGAGGTACAATCGAACATGCTCTTTTTTGGAAGATTTCAAAGAGCGCCATATGATGTTTGCTCAAAAGTTGTTTGATCAGGGTTATGACATTCACGGCCTCAGCAAAGCTTTCAAAACGATGTATGGTGGACATGTGGAGAACTTGTCTAAATCCCTATTATGACCCGTACCGTACGTTCCTGTGGTTTTTAGGGGAACAAAAGGTTTGCCTTTGCTTGTATAAGTGAGGAATGCCATTGAGGGGGCAGAATACTCCCACCTTTTCCCGAACTACTGCTGTCATTACTATTTGACAGTGAATCATTAACACGTGCCCATGATGTACTCGTAATTGTACAACGGAAAAGGGTTTTGTCGTTTAAATTTTACAAGAGGTCAGACAACATATTAGGGAATGTCTGACGCGGGGATGTTAACTAATGTGTGTTTTTGTGTGTTATTGACTTACAGTCGAAGTGAAACCTACCTCCTTCTCCCCCCCTGTCCCCTTTCAGTGAATCCTTACATCATCTCTTTTATCAACATCATGTAAGAAACGGGTCTGTTAAGACGTCATGGGTTTCAATATTGGTAAAATGAAATAGTTGGTGCTTAAATCAATCTTGGAATTTGATGGAGCATTTTGTAAGAGAGAGATGTGATTAAAATTGAGCTGTCAGCGGGCGCAGTTTAGCTTGACTTGGTTTTGCTTTTACCAGCATGCTTCTGTGTTAAAATATGGACAAACAGAGATACAACAGGGGTGTCATTTCCTTGTTGTGATGCGGACAAACATATACACAACATTGATGTCATTTCCTTGTTGTCAGGCAGACAGACATATATGCAACATTGATGTCATTTCATTGTGGTGTTGACAAACATATATACAACATTGATGTCATTTTATTGTTGTGGCTTCGACAGTCATATACACAACATTGATGTCATCTCCTTGTGATGTAGACAGACATATATGCATATGTCATTACCTTGTCGTGATGTAGACAGACATATATATAACATTGATGTCATTGCCTTGTCGTGATGTAGACAGACATATACACAGAATTGATGTAATTCGCTTTGGTTGTAGACAGACATATATTCAATAGTGATATCATTTCATTGTTGTGATGTTGACAGACATATATACAACATTGCTGTCGTTTCCTTGTGATGTAGATATACAGATATACAACATTGATGTCATATAATTTTATGTAGATATACAGAAATACAACATTGATGTCATATGATTTTATGGAGATAGACACATGTACAACATGGATGTCATAACCTTGTTGTCATGTAGACAGACATATATACAACATTGATGTCATATAATTTTATGTAGATATACAGAAATACAACATTGATGCCATTTCATTTTTATGTAGACAGACATATGTACAACATGGATGTCATTACCTTGTCGTGATGTAGACAGACATATTTACAACATTGATGTCATATCTTTTTTATGTAGACAGACATATGTACAACATTGATGTCATATCATTTAATGGAGACATGCATATGTACAACATGGATCGATGTCATTACCTTGAATGTTGTGATGCAGATACGTGTAGAATATTACATGAGCTTAAATTTTGTGTCAAATATATATCCTATGAATTTCGCCCTGTGAATTAGTACTCTATCAAAGTACATGCGCGTAGCAAACCAGACAACCGTGCAAACGCAGCAGACAAGGAGTTCCAGTTTGGTTCCATTTAGAGGTCACCACTGAGTAGATCTGAAAAACGACAACAGTCAATGCTGATGAAAAACAGTGTTTCAAGCACTACCACATAATATACTGCCGAAAATGTTTCACGGATAGTTTATCGGATGTTCTAATAGAAACCTTCGGCTCATTTATTTGTCTCATTTAGCCCAGTTGAAATCACTCTCAATGTCTGACGTTGGCAACCTAAGCCTTCTTTCTCGATGCACGTCCGGCGATAATGCTGGCTGAAAACGACCGTATATCAAGGACTCTGCGATGTAGTTTATCATTAATGATCATGCACATGAAAGCGAGTCTTTCCGTAAATATGGAGCTCAGCGGTAAACACTCCTACCGTGTAGCCTCATCCCAAATTCTTCGGTCATCTTGAACTGGCACGCGTTCGTTCATAGAAATAGATACGCAGCTTCTATGCTGTTCTTCTGCCGAAGTACCTCATCGTTTGATGATAAAATTACATTTTAAAGTTGCATCAATTTGTTTGGACCCTTTGTTTGGTTTTATTTCCAGCGTGAACAAAAACGGTTATCTTGTGATCGAAATATGAATGATGCGAAAGTAGTCCTGTAAAGGTCAGGGTTCACAATCAACCAATCAAATGAATAGAATTCCGAAAAGTGATTGGGCGTACCCAAAGAGGGGAATCGCAGTCTTCTGTTGCACGCCACTTCAACGTCCACCACAGCACCATTTGCCGCCTTTGTGACCGATACATACAGTTCAAGTTCACTGCAGACCGTCCGAGAAACGGCCGACCAAGGTTCCCACCCCTGCCAGGATCGCTCCATTCGACTGTTCCACCTACGTCATCGCAGTGTCACAGCTACGGAGACTGCAGGACGCATCCCTGGTTTCAGAAGGATATCGGGCCAGACTGTCAGGAACCAAATTCTCCATCCTCACCTTCTTCCAATCATTGTCCGCCAGAGGGAGCTGTTTCAACAGGACAACGCTCCACCACACACAGCTCGTGGCACGGTACACTACCTTCATAATGCCAACATCAACGTCATGCCCTTGCCGTCGAGATCTCCAGATCTCAACCCAATCGAACACCTCTGGGATGAACTCGATCGACGTGTACGTCAACGTCAGACCACGCCGCAGACACTCCCACAACTGGCCAACGCGTTACAAGCAGAATGGCGCAGAATTCCGCAGGACAGAATTCGTACACTTATCCAGTCAGTGCCGAGGAGATCTGACTTGGTTGTGGTTCAGAGAAATTTGACAGCAAATCGCTACATGAATCAAATTCTTCAACCTCACCTTCTTCCAATCATTGATCGCCAGAGGGAGCTGTTTCAATAAGTCAACGCTCCACAACACCCAGCTCGTGTCACGGTAGCCTACTTTCATAATGCCAACATCAACGTCATGCCCTTGCCGTCGAGATCATCAGATGTCAACCCAATCGAACACCTCTTAGATGAGCTCGATCGACGTGTACGTCAATGTCAGAATACGCCGCAGACACTACCACAACTGGCCAACGCGTTACAAGCAGAATGTCGCAGATTTCCGCAGGACAGAATTCGTACACTTATCCAGTCAGAGCCGTGATTGCTGCCCGGGGTTCAGCGCAACCTTGCGGACTTATGTGACATGATAATGAACAGTTTTAAATGCCTTTGTACAACGACAACATGTGACTATCGAACTCTAAAACTTCATATATGTGTCTATGACATTAAAGTAAATATATCGACCTTATTAGGTACAATAACGTTATTAAAAATCTACCTGTGCGTTTCTTTTTTTGAAGAGTGTATATCAGATACTCTCATAACGTTCTTAAACGCTAACTGTGCGTCACCAACAACTATCCATGAGAACTGATAAAGTATTGTGTGGATTTGTAAGGTTACGATTAACAAAAGACCATAGATATTCACTGAAAGGAATGATTGCATTTCTTCATCACATCAAATTGTTTGATAAGGGTTTCAGCATTTAATGCCTTTCCAGGGAAGCTTTCACAAGGTTTGCAGTAGACACGTGGAGGATATTTCCAATTTGGAAGGGGATGGATACACCCACCCTTTCGCTAACACCTGGTATCATCACTATTCGACAGTGATTTTACTGATTTATGAACACATGCTTATGGTATAGCCGGAATTGTACAATGGACTTCTCGTGATTGTGGAAAGGGAATTGTTACTTTTAGTTGTGATTAATGTAAGGAGAAAAGGGGTTTAACGTCGCGTCCAAGATTATCGCACTTATTAGGCGACGTGTATGCACGTGTGTGTGTCTGGCTGCCTGTAATTGTCCGGACTGATGTCAATTTATTGTGCTAGCTCATTGAGATACCATACCGCAGTTTAACATGAATACCCCACTCAGACACAGTATACTGACACCGAGCCAACCAGTCCTTGTCTTAGTCCCTTAATGGCGAGCGCCAAAGAGGGTAACATCAAGTACCATCTTTTTACGTCTTTTGGTATGACGCGGCCGGGGATCGAACCCCGGACATTCCGCTCTCAGGGCGGACGCTCTGACACTCGACCACGGAGGCGGTTTTAGTTATGATTAATGAAACGATTTTCTAGCTTTTAAATAACATTAACATTGCACATAAAGTACAGAAACTCCCTTTGATATGAATCTGACGTACATGTACTAAAATGCACCAAGCAAGACTGCAGCGCTTATGAATTGTTTTTGGCGTTGATAGTTGTTGTTAATCAACTTTCACACGTCAATGATTCAATTACCTCATCTAATAACACGAAGATCTGGGAAAATGGTTTCCTTAATCCATGAATTTACAAAAGGATAAATAAGATATCACTGTACACGACACAGGTGCGTTTCATAGATGAAAGACCTACATGCATACTTAACGTCTTCCTTTGGATAGATTTGCAACTGTTGAACTGTTCAGTTCGCACGTCATAGCGTCATCAATACCGCTACTTCTCCTACAGTGTCAATGACCGCTTAAGAACCACTCTCATCTTTGAGGGAACAGGAATTGCCAGCTTCGATCCAGCCAAAAAGCACATGTTATCAAGGAAGATGCACACGAAAGCCCTTCTGAAAACGAAATCGTTACTCGGAGTTTTCGTGTATTAATGGAAGAAAGGGGTTCATTAATTTAAATCGATTTCTTTACATCCGATGTAAAATACCTCCTGTGGCCCAGTTAAACAGTGGATTTGTTTAACAAAGAATCTGCACATAAAGTGTCGTAGACAACCACGAGTACGGATATAGTACTCGCAGACAAATTATCACCATCAGGTGATGAGTGAGTTTTTTAACGCCGTTTTAGCAATATTCCAGCAATATCACAGCGAGAGACACCAGAAATGGGCTTCACACATTGTACCCATGTCGGGAATCGAACCCGGGTCTTCGGCGTGACGAGCGAACGCTTTAACCACTAGGCTACCCGACCGCCCCCTGTAAATATGAACATTGTTGTAGTTACCCTGCTGGAGCGCAAGATTATGTATATATTTGTTTGAGCGTTTAAGGAGTGTGCAAGTATTTGAACATATTTAATAGTTAATTTCACACCGTACAGTCATGTGTCGCCGTATCTGAGGTCGACAATTAGACATCCTCAAATAAGACTATGAGGGTTCGAATATATTTTCTGAAAATATCTGAATTCATTCACTTGTCAATATATATACCAAAAAAAATGTTCCGTCTATTCCAAGAGTAAATTGATTGAAATATTGGTTCAAGTTCATGTATACTGAACAACAAAAGTTCCTGTGACATTAAAAAAGATTTAGTGCAAAGTTATGTTTTTTTTCCAAATCTGAAACAATTTCGGTTTGCAACAGATAAAAGACTCCTGTAAGTGTTCAAATGGTTTAATTTGCCATACTGACTTCAGAAAATGCGTGATTACATAATAAAAACCATGAACATGCCAAAATGTCAATTTACAAATCAATAACGTGTGTATCCACCTCTGGTTGCGATGTAAGCAACACATCTTCGTCTCATTGTGTGGACCAGGCGTCGCACAAAGTCCTGTGGGATATCTGTCCATATCTGCTGAAGCATGTTTCGAAGTTCCTGGAGTGTCTGTGGAACACGTGGTTGACGTCGAAGGCGCCGATTCATCTCATCCTACATGTGCTCGATTGGTGAGAGATCAGGGGAGCGAGCCGGCCAGGGGATGACATTCACGTTGTTTTGTTGAAGAGAATCCTGAACAAGTAGAACAATATGAGGCCGGGCGTTGTCACGTTGAAAGGTAATCATGGCCTGGGCCATGACGACGCAAAAACGGTAGATCAACATGGTCGATGATCTCGTCGCGGTAGCGCTGTCCATTGACATTTCGTAATGTTGAATAATTGCGTTTTCCGTGTGGTTGTTGTCAGCACGATGCTTAACAATGCATATGGAATCCCGTTAACGCACATGTTTTTATACCCATTCTTGGGTAGTGAAATGCATGGGGCTTGCATAAAAGTCAACTTTTGCATGGAATGCATGCTTTTCTGTAGCAGTGCGTTTTTGTGACTTGATTCCATACATGTACCACAATATTGAAAACCAAACTTTACTCGTTTGAAAAATAACTAAAACATTGGTGTCACAGGAACTTTTGTTGTTGAGTATATAATTGACAAACAACTCTTCATATACCTGTAATATAATGGGGCGTTTAAACAAAGGGATGATGTCACAGATGTGTTTAGTTCTACATAATCCCAAATAAACGCTGAACATTTAATCACATTTACACCTTGTACAATCAGTTTGGCGCCAAATGAGAACGATGAATTGCAAAATAACTTAAAATCGGTAGTAGTCTATTGAATGTCAATATGGTAAACGGAAATGAATATCATGTACCCAACAATATTTTTTTATTTTTTTTATTATTCCCATCACTGGAAAAAAATGTTAAAAAAAATATCATGTTTATAGAGTACAAGTTGACATTTTGAACGGAGGGGGGCACGACGGTAGGATGAACAGCACAAACACTCACGTGCTACAGAACGGTACAGGGAATGACAGCATAAGAGGGATCGTCTCATGATCATTTTAATCGTAATCTGACTCGTTAATGTCGGAGCCCTGCCTTGCCGTTGGAATAGCTTGTGTCACTGCTATTGGTCACGACTTTAGGTAGGACTCTTACTTGCCGAAGTCCATCTCGTGACCAGTATCTTGACTCTTTCTCGTTGGTGACTTTGGTAGCGCGACGCTGTCATGATTCCAGTGCTATCCGACCAAGGGATTTACTTGCTCTTCAACATCCCGCAATGTAAACGTTGTGTTCAGTCGTTCAACGTCACAATACCCCATATCAACTCTATCGCAGTGGAAAGCGGGACGTCGTAAGACGGCGTGATCTTGATCTTTGATGTAATTGTCAACCATATATACGGGCTCAGGTTTGTTAGATTTGATGGTTTCATAGAGTTGGGGTTTTGTATCCCTGGAAGGAAAGGTCGTATTCATCCGTTGCAGCCACGTCACCATATTTCCTTTAAGGCTATTAGACGTCGGGCATTGTTGTCTGGATCCTGCACACTATGATATGGTGCATTGTTCATGATAATAAGGGACTTGGCAGGCAAAGCGGGCACCAATTTATTTTTCTGTGTGTCAGTCCCTGTTGCCCTTTGACTGGGAGAAAATCCTGACTGGCACAACCAGCTTGGAGAACGCTAAGTCTTTCATCTTTTTCCTTTGGTAACTTTCTCCCAGACATCTTACAGTCCCAACCGGGTACCATGCATCTGCTGGCCGTGTGGGAGACATTTACCAAAATCTCATATACTTCTTCACGTTTTGGCTTGATGGTTCGAAGGCGAACGATGTCAGAAAACTGTCTAATGTATAACTCTACATCGTTTTGTTTTGTTCCCTACCTGCTTCGTCTGATTTCTGGAGTCCCGTCGACGGACAACATTTTTCAGCTTGTTTGGAGACATACCAAGAGCTTTAGGAGCTCGCTTCAGGTATTTATTAATGGCATAAAATGGTTTTCCTCGTTCTGCTTCACACTGAAAGAAATCATTCACCATAAAAATCAGCTGAGAAGCGCATCTTCTTTGCGCTGTTCCTCCTACCGTGGTGCCCCGTCCGTTCAAGATATCAACTTGTACACACAACAAAATGATCGTATCTTCAACAACTTTGCCAATGATGGGAATAAATATAACAAACATTAGATATTGTTGGGTACAATGTATTCATTGCCGTGTACCATCCTGACATTAAAAAGACTATACTCGATTCTGAGTTATTTTACAATTCATCGTTCTGATTTGGAGCCAAACGGTTTGATTGATTGAGTATGGTTTTACGCCGCTTTAAGCAATATTCCAGCAATATCACACATTGTACCCATGTCGGGAATCGAACCCGGGACTTCGGCGTGACGAGCGAACGCTTTAACCACTAGGCTACCCGACCGCCCCTGGAGCCAAATGGACTGTAGTTTCAGTTTGTGAGCATTGACATGCAGCACGTTCTAATCGTGTTCGCTTAAGCGAACGATATCGAGTCGGATGTACTTTATTTGAATCGTACAATCATTGAGAACATGCTTACATGATGGCGTTCCCTTAAACTTGGATTAATTTTTTTTATAATCAACTCTGTTTGTTTGTAAAGTTTAGGATAAATAACAATTACTACTCTTATTACACACAGAGTTGCCAGTTTGAGAAGAAAACCACAGGAACACCAGGGCCCACTTGCACAAAGCGATCTTAGCGCTAAGATGATCTTAACTCGTATACTTTAACATAGGCTTACAATAGTCTTAGCGCTAAGATTTTAAAGGTTGTCCCTGCTTCTGTTACATTCATGTATCCCGCAAAGAAGTGCAGCTAGATATGAGATGGCTTCATTTGTTTTTTTTCGGCTATCTATATATCGCATACAGGCATCAAAGAAAGGTAAATAATTCTTGAATTCATCATGACATCCATGGGATGTTATGTGCCGTGCCAATCCATATTTTAAAAGCGCGAACAGGAATACATTACATGCTGTCAATATACATTATCATGGGATTTGCATTTCACCTACAACCCCTAAAAGACGAGGAATCATGAAAAAATGTCTTTGGCGCACTGAAACCACCACCTTTCAGTGTTGCGGACAAATCTAAAAAGTTGAAAATCATTGAAGAAAACGCATACGTGTATGATAGGCAGGTGGTAATTTTACGTTTTAGCACTTTTATTTTTTGGCAATTAAGAGCACTATGGCTAACATGTTTTTACAGAGAAAAAATCCCAGTTGTCAATCATTTGAACACTTTCGTGCAGTTTCATAACGATTGTCCTAGTCGTCTTAACTTTAACATTTGTCAATATTGGTTGCAGAAAGGAAGCGTGCCTTTGATTATACATCTTTCTTTCGTTAATTAATCCACGATTTCATATGTTACAAAAGCGTTACCACTAGTTTGCCTTTAGCGCCCACATGAATCTGTTTCGGCAGACTGATCAAGACTCTCTGGTGTTGACGTCAGATATTAATTGAATTGGGCCGAAGTTTCTGCTGGCGGATCGAAGTCCCGAGTTTCATCATAAGCACAGTAGCATTTGCCAACTGCAAAAGTAAATGTTTGGACGAGACTTCCCCTACTGTTTCTCTTTACTTATAGTAGCAGAATCACTGCACTTATACACAGAAGTAATTCCAAGTTAACGTGTCTTGTTTAGTTTCAGAAATTAGGAAACGCGCTATCGTGTTAATGGATTGTCCCGTCCAGACACTATTTCGCTGGAATGTCTGGTGCAGACTCTCTATCACCGGAATGTCTGGTCAAGACTCTATTTTTTACAGGCCGTCTCGTATGGAGGTAGTATTGCTGTGATGCGTGAGGCAACAAACGCATACTTATTTTTAAGTGCCAAATGTTACCAGTATAGCAGGACACGCTTACCATTTTCTCGAACACCTGGTGTTATAACTGATTTTCAGTGATCCATGATTTCACCACTATTTTGACTAATTATTCTCTGGCCTTGATGTTGACTTACAAACAAGTACAGTGATGTTTTCGTAAGATCATTTTCCCTTAATATGCCGCAATATTTCTAATTTAGGAACCACTTACAGCCATGAAATCATCCAAGTTGTTCCATTATAGAAACGTGTTGCAGAATGTGGAGTGGCAGCTCATGGTGTAAACACCACTATTTGTGGCTTCCTACACTCATTATACTGCTACCACCCTGTTAGTCATGTAATTACATGTAACTTCAGTTGTTTATTGTTGTCAATAACCTTCGAGAGTTATTCAAATTAGACACAAAAATTCGTGAACAGCCTAATACCAATTAGGATCACATTGTCAACTTTAAAATCATTATGGATGCTGTCGAAGCTTAAAGCCACAAAATGGGCCTAGAACGAAGATCGACATGTTGAATGTCTTTCGGAGTGGTTTAAGTCGTTGGTAAAATTCACAAACTGTACAAAAGGAAGCACAATTGGAGTAAATACACTCTGTGCCAACTGCCCTCCAGTGTATGACTCTCCAACATGGGAACAGCTTGTTGTTCCAACTAACAAGTGCAAATGTTATCAAATAATGTCACATGTAGGCCGGTATGAATTCTGCACATCAGAACCATCGACATTTTGGCTTGATTCTAAGACCTGAAGACATGGCCATTCCTCTTTTGGCTTCAAAAGGTTTATATAAACTGTATGACGAGAGTGAGAGAGCTACATTGTAGGGTCCAGCATATGTACCTGTCTATAATATTGACTATGGTCATTAATACAACCAAGGAAGGACTGTCTCTATATGCACATAGACTAATAGAGACAAACGGAATTACTGCCCTGTGGATTCTCAGAATTGTTTGCAATGTCAGAAAGTTCATTTATGTCAAAATATTTGACCTGACAGACTTAAAGAATAACTTCATTCTTTGGTCGACGTTGTGACCATCTGAAATGCTAAATTTCCCCATACATGAAGATGTAGCATCTATGTGCAATTTGGGGATATCACATTTAGGCAAGAAGTCGGCATCCCCATAGGCACCCCTCCTCCGTCATCATGATCTGTTTTTTTAAGCATATGAATCGGAACTTCTGCTCCGATTGGTGAAATCTAAAACGGGAACTTTGCCCATAAGTGGAACTTACAAGCGTCAGGTATATCGATCAGATATCGTTCAGTAATGATCAAATAGCTAATTACCCACCCGAACCTGAAATTAAAAAAACCATTGAAACCGCCACATCCATCTCATACTCAGATCAACGCATATAGATTCCGAGTGAATGTCTCGATAGACATTCACAACATAGGCTCACTGACAATACACGTGAAGTATACTTTCCTAATACTACCAGAAGAGCCGTTTAAGTAGTTTCATAGCAATATCAACAGAATGTCGAAGCTCTTAAATATTATCATTGAAACTGAATTTTTTTGTTAAGATTAATGCAGATGTTTTTCATTCGACTTGACTATAGTATTTACAATCATTGAGTGAGTGAGTGAGTATGGTTTTACGACGCTTTTAGCAATATTCCAGCAAAATCACGACGGAGGCACCAGAAATGGGCTTCACACATCGAACCCCATCTTCCCGAGGCAAGTGAGTTAAATGACTATAAAAGTCCAGTTTCCACCCTTGCCGAACTAGGCTGGTATCGCGGAGTTACATTTTGGCTGGACTAACGAGTCTATGCATAGTCCAATCAAAATCGAGCACCGAAATCGAAATGCGGTTCGTAAAGTGTCATGCAGATTTCGGTCAACTGCAGCATTTGCAAAACATGTGCACCGCTAACTCGTTGTCAACAGATATTTTCTGAATCTATTCATGTTTTTAATCAAGGTGCTCACATGATTTGATGCACTTCGCGATGTAAGGCTCGTTTTATCACAATAAAGATCTTGATTATCGATCAGATCGTCTTGACTGGGCGCCACCGTTTTGTTTGAAGCAAATGCAAGTGATACGAGCGGTTGAATCTGATTGGTCAGGAGGAGAGGCATAGAAAGGACATAACTCGCAATAACCACTGGTGGCGCTACGATCGAGCCCAGTAATTACAGCCTAGTTCGCAAGGGTGGAAACTTGACTTTTAAAGTCAGTTAAATCTCTTGCCTCAGGAAGATGATCGATGAAGATGAAGATGCCCCGGGTCTTCGGCATGACGGGCGAACGCTTTAACCACAAGGCTACCCGACCGCCCGTTACAATCATTGAGATAATATTTTCGGACATGTGCCCGAGAGCTACATTGATTAATGTATGTTTTGGATAATGAAAAATGTTTGCTGTAAAGCGATTTATACTGCAACGAAACGGATACTCTTGATTTCGCTGTAATGGTTTGTATCTTTTTTGATCTTGCAATCTTACAGAAGTAACAAAAAGTTAAAATATGATAAGACTACATTATACATGGTTGGTCAAAGTCGATAGTAACTTGCAAAGAGCTTGGCTTCAAAAGCCCCGTTATCATCATACTTTGATAAAAAGTAATGTGATTTGAACAATAATTATTGCCCAAAAGGTCACTTCACGGCGATGTTTCGTCACAGTATCTTGAGTAAGCGAACCTTATGTTGCAATCGGTAGTGTTCATTTAGAAATGTTATCTGTCAACTTACGTTCCGATACATCCTGACACACCCACGACTTGAAACCAAATTTAATGTGATATTACTAGACCGATTTGGCGCCCCGTCAAACCATGATAATGTTATAGACTATGTATCGAGGACGTGAAGCAGACTAGCCGATGTTCGAAACATTGCACAGCACAACTGCAGAGCTGAGACAGTTTCAGTATGGGTAAAGGGCACGGGTGGCCCAGTCGTCTAAGGCGCCGCAATTCGCTGTGCAGAGTTGCGTCCCTTCGGCACGTCAGAAACCTATGATTATGTTTCAAGGGTTGTCAGCACCATACCCGTGCTCGTGGGTTTCACCGAAGTGGTAAACGTCTAGGGCCTGCATCACTTCGGGCTTTCCTCCAACATTAAGCTGACACGCCATGATATAACTGGAATAATGCTAAAAAAGGCGTTAAACATCTCACTCACTCACTCAGATTGGGTAACTATAATGTGAAAGGTGTGTGTTTTGCACTCGTGTTTTTCGATATGTAATCATCTCACATACATGTACATGTGAAACAAGGCTTGATTTGGAATTTAAGAATATCTTAGTGGTTTTCTTGGAAATGTGAGATCGATTCAATAACACAAGTTGTCCAAGGCCTTTTAGCTAATTTGTCCTGCCTTGTGTTGAAGTTTCAGGCATTACGAAAGGGCTGTGGACTTTCACGTCGATTTGAACACTTATATCAGCAAAAGCCTAGCAGTTTCTCGGGTGGGGGTGGGGGTGGGGTGGGGTGCTCCAGTTACGAGGAACAACGCAACCAGTGAATACATGCGATAAACCCTTTACGTAACTATAAGACATCTCCAATAGCAGAATCGAATGGAAGATTCCGACTATATCATGAGCATGTGTTTAAGAATCACTATCAAACAGTGATGATACCAGGTGGTTGTAAAAGGGTGAGCTTATCCTGCCCCACCCGTCACTATCACATGCAAAGGCAAGTCAATTGTTCTCCTGAAGAGTGAGTGAGTGAGTATGGTTTTACGCCGCTTTTAGCAATATTCCAGCAATATCACGGCGGGGGACACCGGAAATGGGCTTCACACATTGTACCCATGTCGGGAATAGAACCCGGGTCTTTGGCGTGACGAGCGAACGCTCTAACCACTAGGCTACCCGACCGCCCCTTCTCCTGAAGAAATACGGGAACATATGGTACAAGTCAAGATAGGGAATTGCATCGTACATCATCCGTGTCACTGATACGTCAAATTTGGAAATGTCCACCTTCTACCATAAATATTTTAAAAGCTTCACTGAGGCCTTGAATGTTGTAACCTTGATCAAACAGCTTCTGAGCAACAGTAGTATGACGCTCATTGAAATCATGAGAGAAAGATCACGCTCGACTGAACCTCAAAAGTTGTGAAATGTAAGCCCCAAACGCTTGAGGGGGCGGTCGGGTAGCCTAGTGGTTAAAGCGTTCGCTCGTCACGCCGAAGTCCCGGGTTCGATTCCCGACATGTGTACAATGTGTGAAGCCCATTTCTGGCGTCCCCCGCCGGGATATTGCTGGAATATTGCTAAAAGCGGCGTAAAATCAAACTCACTCACTCACTCACCCAAACGCTGTAGCTTCAGAAATATTGCTCGACAAAATTGGAAAGTTGAAGTCATCCGTCTTGCCATATAGTGTTTGTCACTCTAAATCTTTATGCATAGCTCTTAGTATGAAACAGATGAGGCTGTCTCACTCCTCTCCTATATTTATATATAGCGCGGGATTCGTTGCAGTAAGTGACAGATTCGATCTTGAATAAAAAGTCGTATTGTACGAGCTCTGTTAAAATTACGATCCCCAAAAATACGAAAGTCACCACCCTGGGAGACACACCCGCAGTGTACTTTGTGACAAATGGAGTTTACATTCAAGAATTACACAGTTTCGTATTTATTCATACAGAAAAACAACCAGCGACCGACTGTTAACACTGGATTGCTGTTTCAGCATTTTGGATGAAAACTATCACTTATTGTGACTAGTCAGTTCAAGACATCCACATTGACTTCCCAGAGTTGTGTGTATATTAGGTCACATGAGGCAGCTGGTGATGAATTTTGTGTTTGTCTCCCAGGATGGTGGCGTTTGTGCCATTTGGTTGGTGACACTACTTTCCAGCGAACTACAAATAAGCGAAAACAACTAAGTTCACATATATTCTATCACGTTTATTGAACCTCTACAGACATTCTTAGTTACTTTCTGAAATACAGAGGAACAATCGATCCTACATGCCGACTGAGTCCTCATCCCAAATTGACACTTCACTGTACGTCTTTCTGGTCACAAGGTTCCCGTCTCGTGAGACATCCGAGAATCAACCTCATTGATCATGAAAATTGCCAACAACGATAAATACCTACATGCACTAGGATACTTGTCTCCTACATCGTGGCTTCCATTCTCTGGTCGTGGCTTTGGATTCCACATTGTCCAGACAATGATCGTTCGTATCGAACGACGACAACACAAGCTGAATTATCTGTGTAGTAGTTAATGAAGGATCTCAATCCCCTTACCTACATGTAAATATAAAAAACAGACGCATATCTGGACCTGCTTCTTGTGTTTGACGGAGTATATTTTTTATTCTTTCCTGTTATATTTTCTGATCGATACACGTCTATGTATGGCAAGTCTGGAAACAAGAAAGTTTGCAAAGTTTGCACTTTTGCATTACTACGTGTGTAGAACATTAAAAAAATTACGTTGATGGAGTGGTAATATTTGTTACTATCAACGGGACAAATGTGAAGACTCTTTAGCAAATACTTATATTATTACTACCCTTCAATCTATGGTACACGTATGACCTTGTACGCCGTAATGTCGTACACACCCTGCGTGCATTACTGACAAATTAATTTGATATATCCATGACAACAGACCTTATATTGTTGGGGTCAGTTGTTTGAGAAATTCTGAACCAACAAGGCACGTAAATGGATGACTTCATGCTGTTCCACGGTGTTCGTAATAAAACCTTAATGACTTCGAAATCAAATCTGTCTCTTAATAAAAAATGTCCCTGTTCATATTCGTCTTGATTAGTAAAGTTGATCAATTGTTCTTCAAGGACCCACGTTTATGTGAAATGCCACTAAAAATGGTTTGTCTATCCTTTTATATATTTACAGGAGTTTTACAAGTCGCTTGTTTCCGGTTTCATGGAACATCAGAGCATCATCTCCGTTGATAACAAATATTTTAATCAACAATGAATGTGCTGCATCGTAAGCGATGCTTGTAAAATACATGCATATTCGTAACATTTACATCACTGGTCATTGGTTCGAATCCTAGATTCGGCCGAATATGATCCTTGGCCTGTGTTTCAAGAAAGCGAGGAACGAAGAGGACCTGCGTGAATCTGAGCTCCGAACCACATAGAACTGACACGCCGTGATATAACTAAAACTACATTGCCACGTGCATTGCTTCAAATCTTCTACAATGCCAATGGCATTTTAAGAACCACAAGCAACTTTACAACTTCAGTCCATGACCCATCACCGTTCAGGATTGTTCTTAAATTTTTTTAAAATGTTTTTGGCCATAAGGCCACAGTTTTTAATCTTGGAAACTCAAGATGCTATTTGAAAACTGCAATTTCAACAGTGTCAGCTCAAAGCAGAAAGCAGTTTTGAAGTTCATTTGCTGAATTACGTTATTCGAATTTTCAAAAAGTGTCTTCAATTGTCAACTGAATATCTTGAATATCGAGATATTATAAGATAATGTTCAATCAAAATACTTCAATTCTCAAGATAGTATAAGATAATGTTCAAGATAACTTTCAACTTAATACTACTTGAATTTTCAAGAAAGTATAAGATAAAACTGAGGGAAACAAATACGGGAACACTACTTCGTCGCAGTGTTCCTCCACGTATTCCCAGATTATCACCCACAATGTCATACAAAACTTGCGAAGAAACCTGGAAAATAATAAAGGAACACGTGTTATTTCATGTGTTCCCTTACTTGTTTCTCTTAGTATATAGTTTAAGATAGGTACTTGAATTTTCATCTTTCTTTCCTCAATTGTCGACAAAGAATCTGGAAGTTCAAAGATAATTGAAGAAATGACATGGTCCTAATTGGCTTCCGTATGTTTGAATGAAACCTGAATGACCAGTCATGTTAGTTTCGAGATAATATAAATATTTTGTGGGTGGTCTTCTTCATGTTTGTTTGCTCAAGCAATATGACTGCGGTCTGTAAATACTTGGGTCTGGAGCAGACAATCCAGTGATTGACATCATCAGCATCGATCAACGCAATTAGGATACGATGACATCCATTTAGTCTCCTCTTATGACCACGTAGGATGATTGGAACCTATAGTCTTACCCGTAACACCAACGGGTGAATAGATAGGTGGATTTACCCTTAATGCATTTAATAATGTGTGGTTCAACTTCTGTAATATTTATTCTGATAATAGCATCGTCTTCGGATCATTTTAAACATCAGCTTGTATGTAATAATTTTAAGAAGAATTCCTGTAATGCTCTATCCTCCACACCACAAAACATCACCAAAGCGCTGACAACACACATACATGTGTGCACTAAAATCAAATGGCTGAGTTATCTTGACTTTGAAATATCAAGTGACGGGCTGTTCTGAGGGAAATTGGAAGAGCATTCCAATTCGTTGCCGCAGTTATTTCAAAAGAGTCGGCACCAAAGGTATAAGTTTCCAAGTGTGGGTGACCCGCTGATGTTTTTCACCAGACCGTAAGTTTCTAGATGGCTGGAACAGGGTCGTTGGAGTAAGGTTGAGCTGTTTCATTTACATACTTGTACCTAGGTTAGCATCTTGAAATCACGCTCTTTGCAATAGACAGACAATGAAGGGATCTTAACATTAGCCATATGTTTGTTCTTACAGGCGACTTTGTTTCAATTCTTGCCGCAGTGTTCTGAACCTGCTGGAGTCTGTTGATGTTAACCTTGGATATTCCTACCAGCAGACTGCTACAATAGTCTAGCCTGGATCAGACTAGTGATCATATTGACAATGTGCTGCTGTGGCTAAAGCTGACTATGGTTCCGATGGTAGAAGGAACTACGACATAAGTAACAGTCATTGTAGGTCATAGAAAGGCTGGAAACACGTTGCACTCCAACATTTCTGACTAGAGGTAAAAATGGAATGTCTGATTTGCCCACAGAAATATATTTGGTGTGGAGATATTTGTATGTGTTGGGTATGATCAGTGATCATACGATAATAGTGATAAAAATATAACACTTTCTTCAAATACGCATTCATTTAATTGAATACCATACACAAATGTACATGTATGTTCTTCACCGCGAATAGCTGCAAAATTGGTGACTAATTACGCATTGACATGTTGGTTGGTTTGTTGTTTAACGCCGCACTCAGCAATATTCCAGCTATAAGAATGCGGTCTGTAAATAATCGAGTCTGGACCAGACAATCCAGTGATTAATATCATGAGCATCGAGCCACGCAATTGGGATCGATGACATGCATCAACCAAGTCAGCGAGACTGACCACCCGATCCCGTTAGTCGCCGTTTACGACAAGCATAGTCGCCTTTTACGGCAAGCATGGGTTACTGATGACCTATTCTACCCCGGAATCTTCACGGGTCGCTTGACATGTACATGTATACAATACACTTGAAGAAACACATGCAAAGGGAAGTGAACTGTTCACCCGAGCAAAACACAGGAACGAATGTACGAGTCAAAATAGGGATGAGCATCGTGCATCATATTTGTCACTGACAAATTTGGAAATGTCCCCTACCATACAACAGCGTGAAAGCTTTACTGAGGTCTTTCAACTCACTTCACCTTAGTTTCTATGAATTCGTATCTTTAATTTTGTGTGGGTTATGTTCTTTTCTTTTGAAAAAGATACGACTATTGACCTCCCCTAGGCATTGGTATGGTAATGTTCACAATCCACAATCTTTTAATAAAATCTAATGGCATGCTAAAATTGTCACAAAATAGAAAATTAAAGGATTTGTTGTTGTGTGCCCGTCTTTTAGACACCGCTGATGGTATTCGTGCTACGATGTCGGAATAATCTTAGTTTATATTTTAAGCTATTGAAACTATCTCTCCAAATCGCTCGGTGAAGTCGTTTGTATGTGTGCCGCTGTTTCATCACGCTAACGACAATACAACAGCAGTGAAAATAGAGAATATTGTCAGACGGAATGGCTTTCTAATGGTGTTGAATAACAATGACAACCTGATCGGCTGTACGTGTTCTGAATTAAAACGTAGGACTACATCCTGACATAATCAACGAATAACATGCTGTTTGTTTCATGTGCAGGGTCACATGGGTATTGAGATTGACACAGATGCAGACTATTATTTCTGTCTGGAATCCAGCATGCTTCACAGATTGGCTTTCGCTTGACATTTCCACATGTAAACATATACTTGCCCTTCGTATGACATTGGTTCCACTTAGTATTAAAATGGTTTAGAAATAAATGTACTTTTATTTCAGCTTGAGCAAATGGTTAAACAGAAAACGTCAACGCCGGTCTCGATTATCCGCCGAAACAGATTCCATTAGGCGTAAAAGGCAAAGTGAAAATTATATGAATGGATCACTGAAAATCAGTGATGACACCAGGTGTTCTCGAAAAGGGTACGCATGCCCTTTTCTACCGGCAGCACCCGTATCTCCCCAACAACTTATTGCCTGGAATACTTAACATGAAGAAAACGTTAACTAATCAGTACCTTTATATATTTGTTTACGCTTCTCGATACTGTCTGTAGTGGCATCAATGTTAATTATTGATATTAACTGGACTATTGCTGTGCATCATAAATCGATCAATCGCTGCATCCCTATAATCAACACTGGAATTTACAAATGATATCTTATCGTTGTGATACAGTGCATTCGTTTCATTCACGTAATTTCAATTTCACTCCTTACAAACCAACAATGAACATCACCATTGATTAAAAGGTCAGCCAATCACTTGATCAATCTTAAAGTCTCCTCCAGATTGAAGGTCAACTTCAGACACCAACAATTCTTTTGTGAGAAATCTACGCGACTGTCCAAGGAATGTAATATGTCGGGTCGACTACAGACACCATTAATTTTATAGTGAAAGAAAATTCCACGCTACAGTTCGGGGACTGTAATATGTTGGGTGTCGGGCGTTCCCGAGTGTGATTTAGTTACAGATTCAATCAACGAAATAATTAATAGAACACCTTTGGGAGCCACCTGGCGAAACCCCTGCAACCGGAAAGTTAAACAGGCCTTAACGTTAGTTTTCAAATCCTGGCAAAACAACTGAAATTGATAATGTACATAAAAACGAATTAAACCCCGCATGGTATCTTATGGAAACACGTCAGTATTGAACTAGACTGATTATGTTGTTGTAACGGATGTCTCCAGGCACCTCCTGTGTGTAAGTACACATCGCCCAACAATGATAAGGTAACTAGCAAGAAGTCAAACATTTGTAAGTTGCAAGAGCTGTTTGTCCAGCTCCAATGGCTTCAAGTCAAAAACATCGTTTCTGTTTGTCCAATACCACGTATTCTTTTTCATCGACTTAAATTTCACACATCGAATTAAGTGCACGTGACAGTTGTACATATACCTTGCCACATTCGGGTTTTCGTTGACTTAAATTTCAGGACACTTTCAGTTTTATCTTTGTAATGAACAGCCAAATGTATAACATTTACAATCACAACGACACTTTATATTCAGTTCGAGCACTGAGTGAACCAGTATTTCAGTAATATAAGGTACATGTAAATGTATCTAGTTATCAAATGACATGTACGGACATACGAAGGTTTAAGATTATCAAGTCTCTAATCAACAACTGAACAATAGATGATGGAAATGGTAGGTGATGTACTACAGAACAAGTAAACGTCGCCGGTTCTGTTAAAACCCTTGGTTGTATCTGATGGCATCAAGTCTGCGAGCGATGATTGGTAACAGACTGGCCTGAAATAGCACTCTTTGGCACGGAAAGAGAGTTTTACTACCAGACGTGACATAATTGTCTGCAACGCCAGACATCTTTTATAACGCTTAATTGTTAAATCTATTGATAAGTCCGACTAAACCCTTTACCGCTTTCGCCATCAAGTTAGAGAACATCTAGTTGCGTTTTGGCGCATGTTTCAGAACAAATCCTTCAATTTTCTAAGCTACACGAAGCTTTTAAGGTTATTGGATGTTTTTGATACACTCTCGTCGTAGAGTAGAAACGTTAGTTATCTAAATTGATGTCGTTAGGAGCCAAACCAAACAGAATGGCTATTGAGAAGTTGGTAAAAGTGTTCGCAAAACCGAACACATGACCAGATAAATGTACTTTTGCAAGAAACGATACAAAATATGGGATAAGTTGCTGTTGCGCACGCACGCACACGCACACACACACACACACACACACACACACACACACACACACACACACACACACGGTATGGTATAAGCGATACAGGCCTCGAATCACTACTGCATCATGTACGCATTGACAGATGACTATAAATCCAGATGATCCCAGTTACTTCTTGATGAGGTGGCCAAATATCGGAAACTTTTGTATCTGGTCCAGATTCGATTATTAACGAGCCTCCGTGTGACGCCCCCCCCCCCCCCCCCCAAAAAAAACCAAAAAACAACTAAAAAAAACTACTACCAAAAAACACCAAAAAACAACAACAGCAAATAGCACCCCAAAAAAAGAAAACAAAAACAAAAACACGACAACGAGGACCCTGGAATGCCTCCGGGACGCATCTCTGCTTTTTCAATGGAGCAAAGACACGCAAACTTATTTAGCGCCGAAACACTCTCCATACCTTAAACACCAATAACCAATTGGGTATTCCATTGGGCGTCTACATTTAAACCAGTAATGTCCTATTGTTAGTGTTATAAATACCCCCGGTGTAATGGTAATAGACGTGAATGATCACCACGGTCGTTTAAATAACAGCTAATGGCATTATTGCCGTGGAATGATACCGACCAGGTAGAATTAACCGAGTCTCCCATCTTGTACGCGGCGAAGTACCACAGTTGAGATAACGATTCAAGACACAAGGCGTGACAATATTTTCTAGAAATAAGATTTTGGTGGCGGGAGAGATAATCCGGAAAGGACAAGTTACAGGCATTTTTTGGCATACACGTTCTGCATAAGTTAAGAAATGAGAACAACATTAAGAAATTATTATGAAGGTGATCAGATATGTTCATATGAATGAGAACTAGACTTTGTTCATTTCAACATATGCCTATTATGGCCTAATGAATGTATTCTTTTGCTTAAAAGGCAAATTTAGAGATTTTCAGAAAGCACTTTTAAATATTTGAACAAGAGCAAGTATTGGACCAGAGATGTCTTTCGTAGGCGATGTAGAAATAGACGGTACAAACTTATGGTTAAAAGTCACTTTGGGTCACGGACTTTTTCAAAGTCAGATTTGCTCTTGGGCCATTGTTATGTTCTTGAAGGTGCCAGAAGTAAAACAAAGAAATGGGTAAAAAGAACAAAGAGACTTCAACAATGTAAAAGTGTCAAAATAATGTTCATACCATTATAAGAGAGTGTCCGTAACTCTATTCCAGTAGGCCAAAAAAAGGGCCTTTACATTATTACATTAAAGTTACATTTTAGTCTGGTGAAGAGTGTTTTTGTCACTCTGATTCTCTTTATGCATAGATCTAAATATGAAACAGATGTGCGGCCTCACTGGTCTACCCTATTTCTAGTTCAAGAGGGTAAATCAGTGGAAGGGAATTGGTTATTTGATGGTTATTGAACGATATCAGATCATCGATATAACTGAAGCTTATTAATTAGTAAGATTTCCTGGCCACATTACCTTGTTTTGACGTTGCCATTTCGAGTAAAATCTCCGACTCATATGCATAAATAAATAGCTCAGCAAGAGAGGGCCACAGTCGGTGCCCATGGGGATGTCTACATGCAAAACCGATCAGTAATTGTATAACTCATTTGTTCAAATTATGCGAAATACATGTAAAGATTGGAACCAATATTAATGTGTCGCTAGGACGTCGCGTTCAATGGCGTTATTATTATTATTATTGTTGTTGTTGTTATTATTTTTATTATTATTATCACTGATCACCTTGTACTTGTAACGAGGGCCCTTGAGGATTATGTCGAGGGTTTTGTAATGAATAGTCACAGGAATTGTCACTTCAGCATCCATAACTATAACATAGTAAAGGTTATGTGCTGGTATGGTTTGGGCCCAAATAATCCTCTGTCTAATTCTTCTTGGTCACATTTTCGCAAAACATTATCTCAGTAACAATATAACAAGTCCACATTTCTGTTGAGTGAGGGGCGGTCGGGTAGCCTAGTGGTTAAAGCGTTCGCACGTCACGCCGAAGACCCGGGTTCGATTCCTGACATTGGTACAATGTGTGAAGTCCATTTCTGGTGACCCCCGCCGTGATATTGCTAGAATATTGCTAAAAATGGCGTAAAACCATACTCACATACTCACTGTTGAGTGACCGGTGCATCCTAACTTACATGTATTGTCCAAGACATGTATTATTCAAGAATACAATACTTAAGAATTGATGTAGAAGTTTTAGCTATTAAGCTTTAATTCTAATTTTCAGAATGTTTAGAGGAAAGCTAAATGATTTTTTTCTGGGTATTTTCGAAGCTAATAATATATGATCAAATGTGTCTTATCGACGCATTACCACAAAAACGATTCGTAATAAATAAAAGACCAAACCAAATTATATGATCATTAACATGTCGTTACCTTAAGGACTGTGCAGAAGGAAAATATGTCTCAGGACATACCTTTTGAACATTTGACATCATACTGACGACATCATGTCGTATATTTGTGATATTGTGCTTTACTTTAATGTCGAATGTGTTTCGGTTACCAATTATTGTTGCATACGAGCCTCCGTCATTAAAAAACGGCTATTGCTACAATGACAATATATGGTTATTGTTAGACGATGGCGGTAAATCTTACACGGATGTTGTGATATGTCCTGTTTTCATGCCCGTTGACTTGTATAAACACACTTTTATATACAAACACAAACACGGCAGACGTACGCAAACATATGATGCGATAATCTTCTGTTATTGGAGTGGTAAAATCAGAATATACAGAATGTACAGAACAGATAGTATGTGTTTTGTCAGCTTCCTCGTGTAAGTTAATAAAAAAGGTCAATGTAAGCGAATAATCAGTCGATTAATCAATGTTGACTTTCTTTCATTCCTTTCTTTTTCTCCTGAAATATTCATGATATTAGTTATCAGATAATTCAGTACTGACAGATTGACACCAATTTCTATTTCTCCATTACGAAAAGGGGAAAAGTCGTCTTCAGTCTCTACAGCGTTGCGCATCTTAGTCATGCTTATGCTGCTGTTATGGGTTCGAATCTCTGCGGCGTTAAACATTACTCACCAATTCTGAGCTTATCCAATCCATGCACTCTACATGAGCGGAGTGCATCAACAGTATGTTTTGCCTCCCCTGTGTAATCTGTTTTAACCATTGGTGTGGAATCAAGTTGTGTATTATTGATACACTGTTGTTTCCGTGGAGATTTCGGGAAGGGAATTCATTCTCAACAACCTATGCTTGCTGTAAACAGCGACTGAATTGACCGGGTGGTCAGCCTCGGTGACTTGGCTGGAGGCGTGTTACCGTACCTCGTTGGCGTGGATCGATGATCATTATAACAATCTTGAGTTAAAACGGAACAGTTGACAACCATAGTGTCACTTACAGTGACATAATCAGGGCCCACTTGCACAAAGCGATCTAAGTGCTACGACTATTGTAAGCCTATGTTAAAGTATGGGAGTTACGATCATCTTAACGCTAAGATCGCTTTGTGAAAGTGGGTCCTGGTGTTCGACATTCATCCCCTGGTGGTTCCGGTGCAGACCCCCAGCACTGTAAATGTGTTGGATTCTAAGGACAAACTTAAAGACGTTCCTTGACCCAGGACTAAATCGGTTATTAATCCTAAACATGTTAAGAAGTAAATCAAAACATGTTCATAAACTAAACGTATGTAGTAGCTAAACATGGAATATCTAGGGTCATGGTTGAAATGTTTGGAAATTCAACGTCAAGGCCAGACACACCTGCCAAAGGGCGAAAAAGGCAATGGGGATGAAAATATTATGAACAGGTCACTTGAAATCAGTGATGAAACCAGGTGTTCGTCAAAAAGGTTACCATGTCCAGTTCTACCGGATGCACTCGTAGCTCAGACGTTCTTTCAATAATCCCCCAAAAAGAGAGAAAAGAGAGAATATGAAGATGTATTTCAGTACTATCAACTTTCGACTCTAAAACTTCAAGACATTTCTCTTTTGTACTGGATTCTAAAGCTCCATTAAGCTTCGCACAAAGAGCTATTTCTGTCTAAAAAAATATCACATAATCCTAGTACAATCAAGAAAGGACTTTCTACATATACAAAGGCTGTATTTAAGAAAAGTAGAATTATTACCATGTGTATTCTCAAACATTCAAAGGAATCAAGTTAATCATGTCAAAACACTTAATTTTTCAACTACCTCACAAGACAAACTTAATGCAAAACTCCATTCCTTTATCATTTTTCACTAAACATGGCGACCATAGATATAGTTGCATATCATTTTCAAATGTTCAGGACAATGTGTCAAAACTGAAAGCAAATATCATCTGAAGTTTACTGAGAAAACAATATGTGAAATGATGGTTTTCCTGATAGATAACATCTGTGTGAAATTGGGGATAGGACATGTACATAGAGGTAGGAAGTAGGCATCCCCATGGGCACCAATTGTGCTACCCTATCTGAATTGTGCTCATCTGTTCATGTCAGCATACAAGTCAGAACTGTTTTGGGATAGACAGAATCAAATCAAGGCCGGTTTAGGCTTCTGGTGTATCCGTGATAGGATATCGTTCAATAATGGTCATACGGCCAATGTCCCTCCACTGACATTCGCAACAACAATAAAAATGAGACTAGTGAAATATCACCTCATCTGTTTCAAGTTTAGATCTTTTCATGGCGATTTAGTACAACAACAGATATCCACTAGACTATATTAAAAGAGGGGTGGCTTCACAT